>NC_066581.1:130277308-130890808 GCF_024323335.1 Lathyrus oleraceus
GGGTTCCGAAACGGGAAAATATGTTCTTCTTCAAAAAATTTATCACCGTTTTGGCATCCGCCCGAGGTGAGGCAATCGCCTCAACCCACTTAGAGACATAATCGACAGCAACAAGCATGTACTCGTTCCCATAAGAGGGTGGGAAAGGTCCTACGAAATCTATGCCCCAACAATCAAATACTTCCACTTCTTGGACATTTTGGAGAGGCATTTCATCTCTCTTACCTATCCCACCGCTTCTTTGGCAACTGTCACAACTTTGCGCATGGGTATGTGCGTCTTTGAAAATAGTGGGCCAATAAAATCCCGATTGAAGAATTTTAGTGGCCGTTCTAACCCCATTATAATGTCCGTCGTAAGGCGAGTTGTGACAATGCCAAAGGATGCTCTGGGCTTCATCACCAGTTACGCATCTCCTTAATAGGTTATCACTATCCAACTTAAACAAGTATGGGTCATCCCAAACATAATACTTCGCATCCGAAAGGAACTTCCTTTTTTGGTTCGAAGTTAGGTCGGCAGGCACAAAACCACTAGCCTTGTGGTTCGCAAAGTATGCAAACCACGGCCTAACTTGAACCTTAAACAGTTTTTCATCAGGAAATTCTTCCCGGATTTCCTTTTCAGATGCGGTAACCTCCACATTCACTAAGCGGGATAAATGATCCGCTACCAAGTTTTCCGACCCCTTCTTGTCTTTGATTTCTACATCGAATTCTTGTAACAAGAGGATCCAACGGATGAGCCTTTGCTTCGAATCCGGTTTGGTTAGCAGATATTTAATTGCCGCGTGGTCGGTGTACACAACGACTTTAGACCCTATAAGATAAGACCTAAACTTTTCTAGCGCATACACTATTGCAAGTAGTTCTTTTTCCGTTGTGGCATAATTTATTTGAGCCTCGTTAAGAACCTTACTCGCATAATGTATCGCATGAAAAGTTTTGTCTTTTCTTTGGCCAAGTACCGCTCCAACAGCATAGTCACTCGCGTCACACATTAGTTTAAAATTTTCATTCCAATCGGGAGCGACTATTATTGGAGCGGTAACCAATTTTTCTTTTAAAACCTCAAAAGCTTGCAAACAATCTTCGGTGAAGAGAAATACCTGGTCCTTGGCGAGCAAATTGCTCAAAGGCTTAGCCACCTTTGAGAATTCCTTGATAAAGCGCCGGTAGAACCCCGCGTGACCCAAAAAGCTTCGGATCCCCTTCACATTCACCGGAGGGGGTAATTTTTCTATCACTTCAACCTTAGCTCTATCCACTTCAAGCCCCCTTCTAGAGACTTTGTGGCCTAGCACGATCCCCTCGGTCACCATGAAGTGACATTTCTCCCAATTAAGCACCAAATTGGTCTTCACACATCTTTCCAACACCGTCTTCAAATTTGCCAAGCATAGACTAAACGTCCCACCAAATACCGAGAAGTCATCCATGAAGACTTCCATTGTTTTCTCTATCAGATCGGCAAAAATGGCTTGGACACATCGTTGGAAGGTCGTCGGTGCATTGCACAGCCCAAAGGGCATTTTTCTGTATGCGAACACTCCAAACGGACACGTGAAAGCCGTCTTCTCATGATCAACCGGGTCAACCGCAATTTGGTTGTACCCGGAGTAGCCGTCCAAAAAACAATAGTATTGTTGGCCCGATAGTCTTTCGAGCATTTGATCCATAAATGGGAGTGGGAAATGGTCCTTACGAGTCGCGGTATTCAACCGTCTATAATCTATACACATTCTCCACCCCGTTGCAACTTTGGTAGGGATCAATTCGTCCTTGTCATTTCGGATTACGGTCATTCCACCCTTCTTCGGAACCACGTGCACGGGACTAACCCACGGACTATCCGAGATCGGGTAAATCATTCCCGCATCCAAAAGCTTCACCACTTCCTTTCTTACAATCTCCTTCATCGTAGGATTTAAGCGGCGTTGTGGTTGAGCCACCGGCTTAAAATCTTCCTCCATCAAAATCTTGTGCATACAATAGGATGGACTAATTCCTTTTAGATCGGAAAGAGTCCAACCCATTGCTTCTTAATTTGTTTTTAGCACAACGATTAGACGGGCTTCTTCTTCGTTAGTCAAAAGGTTGCTTATGATGACCGGCTTTGCCTCGGTCTCATCTAGGAACACATATTTCAAAGTAGAGGGTAGCACTTTCAATTCAATTGGCGCTTTTTCGTTAATAACCTCCTCTTTCAAGTTTTCCTCCTCTACTTCCCATGGTTGTAGGTCGTCTAAACTATCAAGTTCCTTTAAGCATTCCTCAAGAACTAGCTCTTCTTCAACAGTGAAAACCTCCAATGAGTCGTCAAGAGCTAACTCCATAGGAGATATCTCATGAATATGCTTTGAAACCTCCATAATAGCGTCTTCGATCACATCGATGCGGAAGCTATCATTTCTATCTTTTGAATGCTTCATTGCCTCGAATAGATCGAATGTCACTTCCTCATTTTGAACTCTCACCTTCATTAAACCGTCATCAACATCTATCATCATTCGCGCGGTCTTCATGAACGGTCGGCCCAAGATGAGCGGAGCATCATCATCTTCCTCCATATCAATAACAATAAAATCAACCGGGAAAAAGAATTTGTCGACCTTCACCAAAACATCTTGGGCTACGCCATGAGGATGTGTCGTCGACTTATCCGCCAATTGCAACGTCATTCGGATGGACTTAATCTCAATGTTGCCAAGTCTCTTGATAATTGACAAAGGTATAAGATTAATACTTGACCCCAAGTCAATAAGTCCCTTCCCGACATACACGTCACCAATTTTAACCGGCAATGTAACTCTTCCCGGATCAACCTCTTTCTTAGGAAGCGTCCTTTGAATAATGGCACTACAGCTCGCATCAAGGACGATGGTCTCCGGTTCCGTATACCTCCGCTTTTTGGTTAGTATGTCCTTCATGAATTTGGCATACTTGGGCATTTGTTCCAAGGCTTCGGCAAACGGAATGTTGATTTGCAACTGTTTAAAAATATCCATGAACCGGGCGTAATGCCGTTCATTCTCCCTTTTGGAAGGAGCATGAGGATAAGGAAGGTTTTGGATAGGAGTAGCGCTCACTACCTCCTTTCCCTTTGCAACTCTAGCACTCTTCCATCTAGGCTTTTTCACTACCTCCCTTATTACCTCATCACTTGTATTTTTTTCCATCTCCACACTTTTTTCTTTTTCAACTTCACCATTATTTTTATTCTTTTCAACTTCTTCACCCTCACTCCACTCTCCTACTTCACCATCAACATTTTCCTCCAATATTTCCTCCTTAATTTCTTTCTCTTTCTCTCTTTGTTCACTCTCAACTCTTTCTTTATTCTCACTACCCAACTCTCTCCCACTTCTCGTCATGATCGCCTTACAATGTGCATTAGGATTTGTTTGCGTGTTTGCCGAAAAGGAAGGACCGGTTTGTTGTTCCGCGAGTTGCTTGGCAAGTTGCCCAACTTGAGTCTCAAGATTTTTTATGGCCGCGTCATTGCTCTTTTGGTTAGCCATTGACATTTGCATGAATTGCGTCAATGTCTCTTCCAATTTAGAAGTTACGACCGGCGGTTGTTGAGGTTGAGGTTGATAAGGATTTTGGGGAGGGTTTTGACGGCTAGAAGAACCACCTCCATAACCTTGGTTATGGTAATAGTTACTCCTAGGTTGGAACCCTTGGTTCCCTTGGAATTGTTGTTGTTGATTTTGAGGGTGCGGTTGATAAGGTTGTTGTTGTTGTTGTTGTCTCGGTTGATAGTCCCTTTGATTGGCCATGTAGTTTACTTCGTCAAAACCGGGAGGTGGACAAAATCCGGTGTCACGTTCACCTTTACAAAGTTCACAACAAGCTATTTGTTTAGCTTTTGACGGTTCTCTTAACTCTTTGATTTGTTGCGTTAAGAGTTCCACTTGTTGTGAGATGAGCTTTTTTTGGGCAAGGATGGCATCATTCGTCCCTAGCTCAAGCACTCCCGCCTTCTTCAAAGAATTTCCTCGACTTTGACTCTGAAGATCATTCAAAGCCATTCGATTTATAATGTTCGTGGCTTCTTCGGCACTTTTTGACAATAAAGAGCCACCCGAGGTAGCATCCAACAACGTTTTGCAGTTTGGTTGAAGTCCATTTCTGAAGATATGGATTTGAGTCATTTCATCAAATCCATGCCCTTTACATTTCCGAAGCATGGACTTGAATCTTTCCCACGCTTCATTCAAAGATTCACTGGTTCCTTGTGAAAACACCGAGATGGCCGTCTTGGATTCCATGAACCGGTTATGGGAGAAGAATCTTTCGATGAATTTCTCTTCTAACACGTTCCAGTCTGTCATTACGGCTGGTGTTTGATCTAGGTACCAATCCTTTGCTTTACCGAGCAAAGCGTGGGGAAATAATCGTCTGAACAACGGAAGCTCCTGAGCCTGATCCACTCCGACAGCCAATGCTATCTCATAAAATTTTGTGAGAAAAGCAAATGGGTCTTCATGGTCCATTCCGGTGAATGGACTTCCATATAATAGATTTAGAGTTCCCGTTTTCATCTCAGCTTGCCTTCCGGTGTGGTTGGCAAACTGAGCGGTGTTCCTTGGACTATTGATGCATGGAGTAGAAATAGGTGGTGGTGGTTGTGGCTCCATGTTTGGTATGAATGGTGGTGGATTTGTGGTTGAATAACTTTCTCCTTGCTCTTGGCGTTGTCTAGCCTGTTGCCTCCTACGTCTCGTTTTGCTATTGAGCCTCCTTGCGGTTCTCTCGATCTCAGGATCAAAAAGAAGTTCGTCCACAGGGATTTGCCCTCGCATAAAACGTAAGCTGCACACTAAACCAAACAAATTACAAGCACAAGTCAAAAATTAACAAGCTAAAACTTAAACAACCATTGCGATGCTCGCAATATCAATTTACAATCCCCGGCAACGGCGCCATTTTGTTAGTTGTAAATTTACGTGTCGGGTTTTTGTTATCGTATCCACAGAGATTGTAAGATATCACCGCCGTTCGATGGTTGTTTTAATTCTAGCTCAATTAACAATAGGGTTTTGATTGGTTGTCACGTTATCTTGCATACAAAGGTATTAAATTGCGGTAAAAGTTATGGTTTGATTAAATGAGAAATATTGTCAAAGTTAGGGTTTGATGATAACTTTGCATGTATTTGTTCGGCCAACAATCTTATAAACTCCTTTAGATGATAAATCATTTCACAAAGTCCTCTCAATATGTTTCTCTCGAACACACATTGTGAGTTTTGCCATTTTGATCCATTGTTTCTCTCGAACACAATCCATCAAAATGACAACTTTCTGGTTCAACCTTATGGTGAACAAAATCGTTCATTACTATCTCTAGCTAACAAACAAGTTTGGATGAAAACCTAGGTCAAGAGTCGGCAAACATCTCTCGATCATAAACCAACACAAAGAGTTTTAAATAGAAACAAAGTTTTCATCATATATTTACCATTAAAAAGTTTACATATGAAGATCCTTACATTTACACACAAAGCTAGTAATCACCTACATCTAACCTTGACAAATGGATGACTTAGCTACTCATTTTCATGGTAGCTTGGTCGGCAAGTTTCGGAAGAAGGTTGATCAACATCCAAGTCGGATAATCGATGTTGGATGGGAATCCACCTTCTTTTTGTAGAAGATGGTTACAAGATGAAGAGAAATGAAAACTAGGGCAAAAATATCTCTAGAGCAAAAGCTGGAAAAATAAAGTAAAACTAAGGTACTAAGGTATCGTGCACAAAAGTGGCACTTGCTACTTATAGAGTAGTACTGGGCTGTCATGCTCGCTAGGCGAGCAGAATGGCTCGCCTAGCGAGGGTCAAATTGTGGCACCTAAGGCACCTGTGCCCAGAGAAAACAGGGTCTGTTAAACTGTCATGTTCGCCTAGCGAACAAACCTTCGCCTAGCGAAGGACACGCTCCAACCTTCGCCCCAACGAGGTTGAGAGGTTTTGCTACTGGAATGCTCGCTGGGGACTCGCTAGAGCCTCGCCTAGCGAGTGAGTGCTGGCTGCGCTTTTCACCAAAACTGAACGAACTCGCCACCACCTTCGCCAGCACCTCGCCTGGCGAATTTATTGACAATTTACTGGAGCTTTTCGCTAGGAGCTCGCCTAGCGAAGCAGTGCTTCGCCACAGCCCTCGCCTAGCGAGCAGGCTGATGAAATGCTTGTATTCATTGGTTCCTTTGCCACTTTTCTTGTGTCTTCATTTTCAATTAGTTCATGCCTTTTTCCTGCACAATAACACACAAATCAAAGGCACCAAGCTTGTTTATCAATGTAATGCATTCCATGTAAAACAAATGTGGTTTTGACAATTTTAGCAAGGAAATAGCGTGAAAGATACCCTTAATTGATGGCTCAAATAAGCACTTTTGGGTATCTAACATAACCCCAATACGAGTGACAACCGTCACAAATGAACCCCAAAGATGAACCCCAATACGAGTAACAACCGTCACAAATGAACCCCAAAGATGAACCCCAATACGAGTGACAACCGTCACAAATGAACCCCAATACGAGGGACAACCGTCACAAATGAACCCCAAAGATGAACCCCAATACGAGTGACAACCGTCACAAATGAACCCCAAAGATGAACCCCAATACGAGTGACAACCGTCACAAATGAACCCCAAGTCAATAACAGAAGAAATCCCACAAGGTATGACCATACCACACACATACACGTTGAACAAACGGGTACTCACACCAAAGCAAACAAATGAAGGGTGAACACACACACACAAAAAAGAAAAAGGTTGCCCAGAGAGATTGCTCACAACCTCCTGCCTACGTATCTCATCTGGAATGAGAATTAGGGCGACGTAGTTACCCTTAACAGGGGAAAGGATGAACACGTGCGAAAACACACACAAAAAAGAAAAAGGGTGAACACACGCGCAAAAAAGAAAAAGGTGCCCGGAGAGATTGCTCACAACATCCTGCCTACATATCTCATCTGGTATGAGAATCAGGGCGACGTAGTTCCCCTAAACAGGGGAAAGGATGAACACACGCAAAAAAAAAAGGTTTCCCGGAGAGATTGCTCACAACCTCCTGCCTACGTATGTCATCTGGTATGAGAATCAGGGCGACGTAGTTCCCCTTAACAGGGGAAAGGATGAACACGTGCGAAAACACACACAAGAAAGAAAAAGGGTGAACACACACGCAAAAAAGAAAAAGGTTTCTTGGAGAGATTGCTCACAACCTCCTACCTACGTATCTCATCTGGCATGAGAATCAGGGCGACGTAGTTCCCCTTAACAGGGGTACAACACTCTCCTAACCAGAGACCAGGGAAACAACAAACTAATAGGGAGACTAAGACTCGAGCCTAATAATTTTCATGCCATCAATATCCCTAAGTTGAGGTCTCTAACATGCCTTCAACTTCCTCAGAACTCAATCATACAACTCCTACAGAAATGGAGATGAGAAGAGGAAAGCAGATAAACACACCAGCACAAGTGAACAAGCATCACACACTATATCCATACAAAAGGCCCAAACAATGGGTAGGCTTTAGTCAAGAGGGGTCATATCAACCTCGACAAACAAGCCAAACTGTAAGGGGTAATCTGTAGCTCTTAACCACTAACACTGAACGTTAGGGTGAAGCTGATCAAAGTCTGAATGAGGATGAGACCTCATGCTCTTAACCCTGGCCAGGGTGAGCTCATGACACAGAAAGCGTGGGGATCCAGAAAGTGGGATCCTATTCCACTTGACAGACACTGTACAAAGATCTGGGGCACATGTTCAAAAGCATCAGCGCGTAGTGCGAGCATAAAGAACGACTCACTGAATAACGGTGGATTGGCTTCTAATCCCTTCTATCCGTCAATTGCCTATTCTCTTGGAGGTCTTATCAAATGTCACATGCCTCTTCTTGGAGGTCTTTGGCACAATTATAAACAAACACAAACAGAGCCTCTGAAGGAGGACTTGCCAGCAAAACGCCTGCCAAAAAGGTGACAGGACTTTCAGACTACATGAAGTAAGAAGATAACTACCTAAGTGGTGTGTCAACCACAATCCAAAGCTTAAGCAAAACAAAAGCAAGCAAGCAACTAAGGGACCTGTACAAAGACTAAACAGTTAATACTTCAGTCATAAAACCAACAGACAAACAGTGAAACCATTCAACAGTTACACAACTCAATGAACAATGCTCAAGCACTCAAATGAACTCATGAGCTCAAGCACATCACTTAAAATCCTATAAAACAAACAAAAGTTAGAACTTAAAGCATTTGTATCTCACAAAGTGAGAACAAATCAACCATCAATGCTAAATGTCCAAACCTAAAACACAAAGCACAGTTAGTTTATACACAAAACACTAGTACAAAGACTAAGTTCAAAATCAAACCAAATGACCAAAATAGAACCCAATCTTTTACATAATGCACATTCAAACAATCAATAAAATGTCCTCAAAAGGAACATCATCAATTCAATAAGCAAGTGTCTCAAATGATCTATGTCACGCAAGGACAAACAAATGTGTACAAAATGAACTTCTAACTTAGAAAATTCAAATCAAAACAGAAATGCATGCAATGACTTTTATATTTTCTGTGCAAGTTTCTTATGCTATGAACAATCAATATGCAAAAGATCAAATCCAGAAAACGTCAAATGATAGATAAACAAAAATGCAATAATTCAATGTCAAAAATGTGACACAAATTGTCACACTTATCTCTATGTGTCAAAAACAATGATAGCTTATGAGAAAAATTCCAAACCAGTGACCAAAAATTCATATCATATGTGAATAATAAGCATGCAAAAGATGGGATCAAATGGCTCTACAATGAAGATTTCAAAATGCAATAAACACAACATATCAAATTAACACAATGTTTAATCAAAACTTCACAAATCACAAACCAGACATCAAAAATTCTTGAAATTAATACCATAAAAAACTAGAGATCAAAACAAAACTATGAAAAAAAATTGGAGTTCATTTGGATCTTTTTTCTATTTTTTATGATTTTTCTAACATGAACAAAAGAAATGAAATAAGACAAAAAATATGGAGGGAAAAGCATTATTTGAATTAAATTCAGAAATAACATCAACCACACGATGAGGCGCGAAACAACAATCAACGAACCAGGTTCAAAAGGCCAAAATGCCGTGTTTCATTAAACGCGTTGGCATGCACGGTCAGCATTCAACATAACGCGTGACCAGTCAAAGGAAACAGATCCAATCACTTGTACACGCAAGGCACACACGTGGATCCAGCAAGGCAAACCCTAAACAATTTACAGACGCCGGAGCTAGAGTCTCCGGTCGTTTTCTCCGGCCATCTCCGGCGACATCAACCACAAAATTTCCAGAATTCAATAAAACCGGTACCATTCGAACCGTCCTTCCACATAGAATCCAAATATCACAATGAATATTCCTAAATCCTCCTAAATTTTCCAGATCGAATGAAAACATTTTTGAGATAAAAATTCCAGTTCATCATACATGCTCAATTCTCAACCATTTCAAAATCTAAGCACATGCACAAGCTCTACTCAACGAGATCTACATTTCTATAACAAGAAAACAGCAAAAGGAGAGGATCGAATTTCAACTCACCTGAAATGAATCTTTCTGAAATCGTGCTCTCTCAAGCTCCAATGCTCCAGATCCACTCCTATGCACTTCCTAAGAAGCTTTAAGCAAGAATGAACGGTTGAATCCTCTTTAATCTTCTTCAATTTCCAAAACCGATCCACATGAAGATGCTCTTGAACTGCACGAAATCTTGATGAATTGCTTCAAGTAATGGATGGATCTTGCTTAGTGAAGCACCAGGATCACGAATATGCCAAGATCTATGAGCTTTATGTGAAGAAAAGGAGAATTCGAAGTGAGAGAAAATTTGAGAGTTTTCTTGAATTTTGATCTGAAAAGTTCTGTTATGCAGTTATGATTAGGGTTTGAGCTTTTATATGCCTTGCTAATGACAATGCTAATCACTTAAACCAATGGTTAATCATGATTAAGGAGTTATGAAGTAATATGCAAAAATGAAAATTAAGCTCATGAAGCCATATTCCACGTGTGCAGTCCCATGCAAGGCTTGGAATTCACTTAAAAACATCCAATGGTCATAATTTGATGATCAATTTGCTCGCACCTTAAGCCAATAATGAATGGTGAATAATTTCTTCAATTTGCACATGTGTGAAATAATGAGCATACATACTCCTCCCATGCATGGCAAAGCTCAATTTGAGAAGTCTTGGACATGAGAAGGATTTTGCAAAAAGAATGAACCAATTTGGAGTATTGTATCAAAAGTTATGCCATTTTAAATTTCCATGCACACCTTGTGATCAAATGACCATAACTTCTCAACCAATCATCATATAGACATGAACTAGGACTTTTTAGAAAGGGGAGACAAAGATCTACAACTTTCATGTTCACCAAAAATCCATTTGAAACATATTTGATATTGAAAAGTCAAGTTGAAGGTGGACCAAAAACTTGCCAAATTTGGAAACTTTGAATTATAGGTCACTTTCCATTTTTGGTAACTTTTGCCATGACCTTTGAATCTTCAAGATAGATGTTTAAAATGATGAATGGACCCCATTTGGACATGATTGAGGTGTCTCAACTCATTTCCCCACCTCATAGCCCTCAGTTGACTGCACAATTGACTTTTTGGTCCTCAGATGACCTTGAAATGTCTTGATGATAATAGAACCATGATGATGGTGATATACCCTTGCAAATAAGATGAAGCTCAAAATCTTTGAAGAATCAAGAAACCCTAATTGAAGCCCATACCTTAAGGTGGTTGATGATCAATTCATAGAGACCCTCAGGCTTGAGTCATCTAACTTCTTCATCTTTTGACAAGACTTTGGAGGATGACCTTCTTACTGTCACATCAGATGCAAAAATGCAATGCCTAATGCCCTAAAACATGAAATGCAAATATCCAAGCTAGTCTCAAGAAGAGGAGGGCAAATTTTGAGGTGTTACAGCTACCCTTATTCAATCCATTGTGAACCTGTCGATATGAACAGCCTCGGCTTTCAGATGATCAGAGTGAAGAGTGGTTGAATACCAAGAACAGACGAACAATTTGCGCTCCACTGGGAATTATTATTATTTTATTTTTTTTGCTTTTCTTGAACCCCAAAACTTCTTTATTTTTTTTTTTTGCTTTTCTTGAACCCCAAAACTTCTTTGATTTTTTTTTTGCTTTTCTTGAACCCCAAAACAAATATTTTCTCTTCCGCGCGGATGATCCATGATCACCGCATTTGAACCCCGACAACTTCATGTCACTCTTGCTACCAAACAATGAACCCCGTTCTCCATTTGAACCCCAGGCGCATGACGATAACTCTCGATCGTCGTTGTGAACCCCATTCTCCAGAAGACATCCCGTGTCTCCTTTTCTCCATTTGAACCCCGTTCTCCGTTCTCTTGTGATAATTCCGCTGGCAACGTCGGAAATAACACCAAACACCACTCTGATGGCGACATACCAGAGGGTACACCTTCACGACAGGAAGATAACATGTGCATTTCTTCCTCAGAAGACACCCATAACGACTTCTCTTGGCCTCGCCAAAGTCTAAGGTGACACATGATCAGAAGACAATCCTGAGGACCTCATCCCGGATACAATCTTCAACTCTAATCTCCAGTTGAACCCCGTTCTCCAGAAAATGCCCAGCACTTCCTTTTCTCCATTTGAACCCCAATTTTCGCGATGATCGCATAACATTCACCGATCTTCATTTCCATCTCCGCCCAACGGAATCTCTTCCTCCAATATCGCGCTACTTGGGAATACTGTTGATCCAACGTCACGATGCTAAACTCCTAAGAGTAACATCTTCACCAACCAGCTAAACCAATTCTAAAACGGTAACCACGGCTCGAGACTAGCTTATGCTTGCAATGTTGATGCAAGAGTTTTACAGCGTAATGCTCCATAACCATGGAAATTCTACGCAATTAGTTATGCAATATGCTATGCTTCTCTAAATGATGAATGCATAAAAGATATCCCCTCCGGGACGACACGAGCAACTCTGTTGAGGAACTCGATATCACTCCAATCTCCAACCCTGCTTGGGAATAACACTGATGCCGAGGAAAGAGCAACCCTTACTAGGGATGACCTCCACTGAACTCGATCCACTTGGGGACTTCGCTGGGGAAGACTATCAACGCACACCCCTGTCGGGGAACAACAACCTTCAGACCTGCTGGGGAAATAACAATCTCAACCCTGCTAGGGGAAACAACAAACTTCAAGCCTGGCTGCCGAGGAAACACCAACCTCGAACCCGCTGGGGAAATACGGAATGTTTGATACGGGACACCCGTCGACTCGTCGAACACTGGTATTCACCATCCAACCACAATGTCAACTTTCCACTTTTGAGAGCTCTCCAGACTCATCCGGTCTTTTCTGATTCATCACCTTGTATTCTCGACTTCTCCCTACTTCATGGAAATCAACCTCCTTAGGTTCATGCCAACTCTCCAGTCCTCATACTTCGAAGAGTCTTCTTGATTAACCCTCTAGGATCATCGCAATTCTCTCGCCGTCTCTACACCATTCTTCAATTCTTTGTCCCTGATTGGACTTTAAAGGAATCTTTTGTCAAAAACGCTTCATATCACAACCGTAAGTGAGTGAAAATAACCAACATCACCTGCAAAAGAGATCGTCAGATAAAACGTGCCCCAGGCGTGCCAAAATTTCAGTACCCAGGTCACTCCACCTTCCGAATAAGATTTCAAGTTTTCAATCCTATAAACATGCATTGGAAAGGACCCCTATATCTCAAAATGCAAAGATTCTCATCAAAATAACCAGATGTTTTTGCAATCAAAACGGTAATGAAAACAAAAACAAAATTATTTTACTGAATATGCATTTTATTGATTGAAAAAAAGGTGGCTATAACTGAGCAGTACACAGGAAGCAATCCCTGAAAAGAGGTAATTACGCACAAAAGGAAAAATCAATCCTAATGGCAATGTGAACCCGTGATCTCATCGAGTTCCAACTCAGTTATAACCCATATATCCTCAAGACTCTCCGCGCTTTCTGCCTTCCGAAACAAGGGGCTTCCGACCGATCTCTGTCGGGGATTATCCATGTGTCATATCCAAAGTACAAACGATCATGCTAGACGCAGTTGTTCGTTTCACTCCCTCTTTTTCCTGGACCGCCCTTTCGGGTTTTCAGTCCACCGGGATACCCTTTTTTGCCAAAGCCGCCCTTGTGGGGTTTTCGACTTGTCGGGTGTACAGTTTTTTCTTCTTTTTATCCCTAATTTTTGCCCGAACCTTTTTTCATTTTTATTTGGTTCGCCGGGATGCCCATTTTTTCCTGGACTATTTTATTCTTTTCGTCCAGCGGGTCTCTTATACGACGTATTTTTTAACTGCGTCCGCATTCACAAGGGATGGAAAATCCTCGCCATCCATGGTCGTCAACAACAAGGCTCCACCAGAGAAAACCTTCTTGACCACGAATGGACCCTCATAATTCGGTGTCCACATACCCCGACGATTGTTCTGAGGAAGAAGGATCATTTTCAACACCATATCTCCCACGTGATACACACGAGGTCGCACCTTTCGGTCAAAAGCACGCTTCATTCGCTGTTGGTACAACTGCCCATGACAAATGGCCGTCAGCCTCTTTTCCTCAATCAGGCTCAACTCTTCATACCGAGTCCTTACCCATTCAGCCTCTTCCAATTTCACATCCATCAGGACTCTCATAAGCCGGTCTATCCAGCCGTCCCACCTCAACACTAGGAACTTGATTCCACTACTGCACTTTAATCAAAGCGGCCAGAGTAGCCAAAGCATCTGCGAAAGGATTTTCTTCCCTCGGCACATGGTGTAATTCTACCTTAGTGAAGAATGTCAACAATCTCCTCGTATAATCCTGATATGGAATTAAGTGAGATTGATGCGTAAGCCATTTCCCGTTAACCTGGTTCACAACCAAAGCTGAATCTCCATAGATAACAAGGTTTTTGATTCGCAAATCAATCGCCTCTTCAACACCCAAGATACAAGCTTCGTATTCAGCCACGTTGTTGGTGCATTCAAATGTTAGTCGGGCAGCAAAAGGAATATGGGATCCCTTCGGCGTAACCAAAACAGCACCAACTCCACTACCATTCACGTTAACGGCCCCATCAAACATCAGAATCCATTCGGACTCAGGGTCAGGCCCCTCCTCCGGGATAGGTTCCTCCCAATCTTTCGATTTGAGAAACATGATGTCCTCATCAGGGAACTCAAACTTCATCGGTTGATAATCCTCAATGGGTTGTTGGGCGAGGTAATCAGACAATACACTTCCCTTTATTGCTTTTTGAGAAGTGTACTGGATATCATATTCAGTCAAAATCATTTGCCATCTCGCAACTCGTCCGGTCAATGCTGGCTTCTCAAATATATACTTGATCGGATCCATCTTGGAAATCAACAAAGTGGTATAAACCAGCATATACTGTCTTAGTCGGCGAGCAGCCCATGCCAAAGAGCAGCAAGTTTTCTCGAGCAGTGAATATCTTGTTTCACAGTCGGTAAACTTTTTGCTAAGGTAGTAAATTGCATGCTCTTTTCGACCAGACTCGTCATGCTGCCCCAATACACACCCCATAGACCCCTCAAGGACTGTCAAGTACAGGATTAAAGGTCGCCCTTGCATAGGAGGCATCAGAATCGGAGGCTTCTGCAAATATTCTTTTATTTTTTCAAATGCCGCTTGGCAATCATCATTCCACCTGATCGTTTGATCTTTTCTCAACAACTTGAATATGGGTTCACACGTGTGTAGCACCTCAAATTTGCACCCTACCTTTTGTACATTCATTTCATATTAGGTCATTAACATAACATGGTCCATTGCATAGCCATTTGCCCAAGTGCAAGTTCAACTGACAAATTAGGTCAAACTGGTCAGGAGATCAGGTTAAGCAAGCAAGCAAGTGACATTTTCATTGAGGCAAAGCCCTAGGGATGATTTATCAAGTTCATATGGTCTAAGGATCATTGTGAAGTGATTTGGCCAAAGGTTGGATGATCAAAGTTCAACAGCCAAGCTGAATTTCTTCAGAAACCCTAGAAAGTCAACTGTGGTCAACTGTGGTCAACTATGCCTGATTTTATGGATTGGAAGGTGTGAGATGGTTTAAAAGGCCTCATTCATGTCCATATAAGTCTCATTTGACATATCAAAGACCAAGGTTGAAGAATTGGAGGTCAGACAAGAAGTTTCCACAAATAGCAGGTGACCTGTAATTTCAACTGCCCAAAATGGAAAGTTTTTCTCCTCAAAATTACTTCATCATACAAGCTTCAAATGGAATTTTGTCCAACATGAAAGTTGAATATCTTGATCTCACCATTCCAAAAAGTCCAAGAACATGAAATTCCCATATGTGGTTGGCAAGATATGGTCCAATCATTTTCAGAAAATGCCTAAATTCAAAGTGCCATAACTTTCACGTGGAAAGGCCAAATTGGGTGATCTTTCTTTGAGCAAACCAAATTTGACATGAACTTTCATGGTGCATTATCACATTTCATCAAAAATCATCATAGCAAAATGGCATTTTTTAAGTGGGCTAATTTGCATTTTTGGCATGAAATGGTGATTTTCAAAAATACATGGCATTTGCACTTGGGACCTTTTCCAACACATCATAAATACCAATTAGAACTTGCTTGAACTGTTTTTAGACTAATACATTGGCTGCATAATGAAAAGGGCATTTTGGCCAAAAATCACAAAAATGCATTTTACACTAATCACTTGAAGTTGCTTAATTGAGATTAACAATTGGATTAACATGAGGTATAAAGGCTTAATTGTAACAGAAATGCATAATCACAAAATCACTTTCTCAGATCCAAAAGCAAAATCACAAGAATTCTCTCAATTTTCTCCATTTTCACATACACCTTTTTTCACCAATTCATCACGAATCCATTGTTCTTGGTGCTATTTCTTGCTGTGATCATCATTTGCAGGTGATTTAGAGGAGCTGTTTGTGGTGATTAATTGAAGAATCGTGCAAATTCATCCACTGTTGAAATCTCCCTCATCCATGGCAGTTTGAAGGTTCTGCGACCTGGTGCATACTGGAGCTAAGCTAATCATTCCATACACCTTATACATCATCAAGCTTCATCTGTTTCATCATTTCACACCTGGAAACGCGCGAATCCAATAGTTGCTCACTCATAAGGTTGGATTTCGATCTTCGCCATTGCTGAAATTGAGATGTGGTTCTTATAGATCTTAGTTTGTAGAGTGCAATGCGATTTGTAGAAGTGAAATCCATCAAGATTCGAGAGAGAAATCTAGAATCTAAGTTTGGATGTTCAAACTGTTCTTGGTCGAAGCTTTTTATAGGTTGAGTTTTAGCTGAAATCATTGTGATATTATTAATCCTCATTGAATGACGAGTCTATCCATGTACGATTTGTGCATTTCTGTATGAAATTGTTCTTGATGATGATTCTGGTGATGAACTGGTATGAATATGCATGAACGCGTTTCCAGTAAGCTATTTGATCCATTTTGCCTGGCTTCAATTTGAAAATGTTGTTTACCGCCGCTTCTAACCAATCACATAACGCCACGCCATTTAATTAAACTCAGCGTTTTGTCCCTGGCTTCAGCTATTTACGAATCTGCCATTGGCGCCACTTAATTACATTTGAATGTTTAAATGTTTATTTCATTTTTTAACCAAACTTCAAAAAATCATAATTAAATCATGGATAATCCAAATTGGATGGGGATTTTTGTGTTGATCTCCAAATTTCCTCTAGTTTTTTTTAGGTATGATAGTCAAAGTTGTGCCTGGTGAATTTTTTGACTTTGTCTAATGCCTTTGATCATGTATGCTTCATGTGTATGTTTTACCATTTTAATCATGAAATCTTGATGCCTTATCCAAAATGCATGAAATTTTATAGGCATATTCTTGACTCTTTCCTGGTGATTTTGATGAACAGTTTGCTATTTTTGAGTTCCTGGTTAGAGAGATGTGATGTGATTAAGTTGAGTGTGACAATGTATGTCACACTATGTTATGTCAACTTCATGAATTTTGTTTCCCTGCTTGTACTTTGCCATTTGCTCCCAATTTTTGCATGTGGTCACTTGTATATGTCTAGTTTTGCCATAATTTTTTGTAGGATTTGTTGAGCCATTTCCTATTTGATTGGGATTTTTGTTTGCTGTTTAATCATTTTTAGGGTTTTTTTTGAGTAGTCAACTTCCATGCTTTGTGAAATTCTCATACCTTATCATATGAAGATGAAATTTGGTGGAGTGGTTCCTAACATGTTTAAGTTCACTTTGGCTTTGGTCCCATTCATTTCTCATTTGTTTTCACTGTTTTTCATTTGCTTGAAGTTGACACATGCTTGGTGACCTAGTTTGGATTGATTTGTGCATGTCCTGACTTGTTGAATTTAATTTCCCTACTTCCTCTTGTCCAAATAGCATGAAATTTGACATGATTCTCATTGAATGTGTTCTGTTTAGACTTGAATTTTTGTGGAATTTATTGAGCTGTTTTGGTATTTGTTTGAGTGTGATCATTCTGTTTGCTCATATGTGGTTCATACTTGCCTAGTTTGACTTAAATTGTGCATGAAATGAATTTGGTGCATAGTTTTGATGTGAGACCAATTGGATTCTCTTCTTAATTGATTTATCTTGATTTTGATCATTTTTCACTTGCTGTTTTGGATTTTTCATCTCCTTTTGGCCCTAGTCTTGGACTAGTGGTTTGTGATCTCACTTTTGAGTTGTGTTTCAGGGTAATAGCACAAATGGCCTATGCTTGATGATGTGCTTCCATTGGAGTTGACTTGTGACTTGTGTGTAGCTAATTTTGACTTTGTTTTGCAGGGTTTGATACTTGAGTTTGAGCCTTAGTGGCTTGCACCTTGGTGCATTGGCTTGTGTTTGTCTATGTATAGCTAATTGTGAACCATTTGCTGTTTAGTTTTGTGATTGGTACACTGATTGTATTTGATTGATTTCAGGTACATTAGTTGCTAATATTGCTTTGCTTTGCTTGATAAGCAATTTGCATTGAGGTATAACATTCTTGTCTCCATGTAGTCTGGAAGACCTGGCCTGTTACTTGGCCAGGCACCTGTCTGAAGTCCTCCTTAAGAGGCGATGTTTGTGTTTGTTTATTTTTGTCCCCAAGCAGGTAAAGACCTTTGATAAGGCAATTGGCAGATACAAGAGATGTGCAATCCATCTCCTGCTATTCAGTTGAGTCATCCCTTTGCTCACACCACTGTGTTGATGCATTGGGATACAAACCCAAGATCTTGTACAGTTGTACAGTTGTGTCAGAGTCTTAAGTGTAGAAGGGTTCCCACTTTCTGGACCCACACTTCTTTGTCTGAAGCTCTCCCTGTCCAGGGATAAGAGCTGTGAAGTCTTATCTTCACTCTCCTTTCATCAGCTTCACCTTGGCTCTCAATGTCAAGGTTAAGAGCAAAACTCACCCTGTACAGTTGGCTTGCTCTTGCAGCCCCACCCTTGTTTGAGCTTCACTTGTGTGCATATAGTGTGTGCTGTTTGTGATTGTTTGCTTTGCTGTTTGAGCTGAATAGGATAGGCTTGCTCCCTGTGCAAGTTAGCTAGAAACCTTGACTTAGGGACAATCTTGCATGATAACATATAGGCTCGAGTTAGTCTCCCTAGTTGTGTCTCCCTCTGTTATCTGGTTAGGCTAGTCCTGTGTCCCTCCGTAGGGGAACTACGTCGCCCTGATCCTCATACCAGATGAGGTACGTAGGCAGGAGATGAGCTGATCTCTCCGGGCGCCCTTTTTCTTTTTCAACCTTTGTGTTTCAACCCCCTTTGTGTGTGTTGTTGTGTGCTTGGAAGCTGATGTAAGTCCATCGATTGGCATTCGGGTTCCAGTGTGGGTTTTGTTGGTTCGGATGCTGATGTAAGTCCACGTTTGCCTCTTTGTGTGTGTTTTGGTTCGGGCGCTGATATAAGTCCAGCGATTGGCATTCGGGTCCCATGTTTGCCCGTGTGTGTGTGGTTTTTGTTTGTGTGCGTGTTAGCCGAGCTACGAATGCTCTGATTCTCCTTCGTCCAAGGAGATACGTATGCATAGGATGCGATATCCTAGCGAGCATGTGTCGTTTCCCCAGTCCGAACTACTTAGACTCTGATGTCTATGCCTGATAGACTAAGTAGGCCCAGGATGCGATATCCTGCCGAGTCAGTCTTGTCTGTTTTCTTGTGTCTCTTTCAGCCAGTGTGTGTGTGTTTGAGCAGTGTTTTAGCAACCATTTTTCCTTCCTATTGTGCGTGGATCCCGTCGAGTACGACGGATGCGTAGGGGTGCTAATGCCTTCCCTTCGCATAACCGACTCCCGATCCCATTCTCTTTGGTCGCGAGACCTTGCTTTTTCCAGGTTTACTCTGAGCGTTTCCTTTCCCTCTTTTGGGATAAATAACGCACGGTGGCGGCTCTGTTGTTCTGTTTTCCCGCCGGTTTTTCGCGTAATGCGTCAGCTGGCGACTCTGCTGGGGAGATACTAAAGAAGTTGACCTGTGTTGGTCCTTCTTCCCTAAGCGAGTCTCTCCTAGCGCTCTCTAGGTTAGGGCTTTGGTTGCTATCTGCTGTTATTTATTGCATTCATTTCATTTACTGTTTGCATTCAATGTGTGCATTAATGTTTGCATTCATTCATTTCATCTGCTGTGCTGGCTGTGTTTCTCGGATTGGGGATGGGTGTTACTCGAGATAAAAGGCCCAATACCCAGGCTATGAGTGAAATCTAGGAAACCTAGGAATAGAGTGATTTATGGGAAGCGGGTGGTATGCGCCACTTAGCGGAACATCGACATCACGAGCAGTCCAGACCCTGGTGGGGTATCATCGTTACATACTTCAGGTGTGTATATGATGATATTCTGCGAAAGGTTATGTATGCTGCGTTTCTTTCGACCTTACCCTGGCCTAGATGACACCCGTGAGTGGGGAGGGAATGATCATTTTAACAGGTACAGATGGTGACTGTTGGTGACTGATGGTGACTGGTTGGTGACTCAGTGTTCCTGTTGGTGACTTAGTTCTCAGATTGGGTTCAGATGATAGTTGACCAGTTGACTTTGGGGTTTCTGATGGTTGTGATCAGAGTTCGAGCCGAAGTTTCGATCCTGTGTTCAGAGATGCACAGCTTGCCAGTCGTGTCCGCATCATGTGCATCATAGCATGTTTATTTTTCAAAAGAAATGCAATAAAAAAAATGAAAAAGAGAAAAAAGAAAAAACTAATCCCTGCATGCATATCATTTCTCAGGTACATTCCAGAGCTTGGTTCATTGATAGAGATGGCAACAGTCCCAGAGCCGAAGTGGAAGACCTGTTCCTACAGCTTTCACCGTGAGCCTTTGACGTCTTTGATTGAGTTGAGCAATTTTGTGATCAATGATCATCAGAGGGGGTTCGTTGACCAGTATGGGGATCTGTTGACTCTGTTGAAGATGGTAGTTGACCCGGTGCCGTTGCAGACTCTTCTTCAGTTTTATGACCCAGAGCTTAGATGTTTCACTTTCCAGGACTATCAGTTGGCGCCTACTCTCGAGGAGTACTCCATTCTGTTGGGAATCCCTATTCAGCATCAGGTTCCTTTCTTGGACGTACCAAAGGAAGTTGACTTCAGGATTGTTGCTAAGGCTTTGCATCTGAGTATCCGAGAGATCAGTGATAGTTGGAAGACCAGTGGAGATGTTGTAGGTCTACCTTTGAAGTTTCTGCTGAGAGTTGCTAGGGGAGAAGCAGAGAAGGGGAATTGGGAAGCTTTTCATGCCCAGCTTGCTGTTATGATTTATGGGATCGTCCTATTTCCGAGTATGCCCAACTTTGTTGACTATTCTGCAGTCAGTATCTTCATTGGAGGGAATCCAGTCCCTACTCTGTTAGCTGACACTTACTATGCTATTCACAGTAGGCATGGTAAGGGTGGAGCTATCAGGTGTTGTCTCCCACTTTTGCTCAGATGGTTCATGTCTCTCCTACCAGTCAGTGGGCCGTTTGTTGATGCTCAGAGCACTTATAGGTGGACTCAGAGGGTGATGTCTCTCACTTCATATGACCTCAGATGGCAATCATACCGGATGGACGTGCGGGATGTTATTATGAGTTGTGGAGAATTCTGGAACGTGCCACTTGTGGGAACCAAGGGTTGCATCAATTACAACCCAGTTCTTTCTCTTCGCCAGTTAGGGTTCGCAATGAGTAGAAGACCACTTGAAGCTGAGATAGCTGAGAGTGTATATTTTGAGAAGCGAAGCGACCCTGTTAGATTGGAGCAGATAGGGAGAGCTTGGAAGTCTATTGGCGTCAGAGATGGATCTGTTTTAGGGAAGAAGTTTGCCATTGCTATGCCCGATTACACCGATTGGGTGAAGAAGAGAGTGGAAACTTTGCTGCTACCCTATGATAGGATGAATCCGTTGCAAGTGCAACCACCCTTGATTCTTGTTGAGACTGTGCCTGCTGAGCAGTATAAACAAGCCCTGATGGAGAATCGCCGCCTGAAGGAGAAGGAGCAAGATGCCCAGATGGAGTTGTACCAAGACAAAGCTGATAAGCTGAACCTGTCTCGTCAGCTCAGAGACATCCAGAGTGCAGGTGTTGGTGGTGTGAGGAGCAAGAAGAGATCTTATTCGGAGATGGAGACCTTGCTAGATGCAGAGCACAGAGAGTGTTTAAGATTGCAGAGAGCTGAAGCCAGTTATCTGAAGAAGATCAGAGACTTGGAGAAGCAACTCAGAGACAAAGATATCCAGATGAAGAAGGAAGTCGACCAGAGACTTGCATCAGAGACCCAGCTTGGGGCAGAAGTTGTCGAGCTTAGAAGACAGTTGAAGGAGAAGATTACTCCCTTGCCAGAATGTCACTACTTGAAGACGCTCATTCCTGGAAGTAACTTGTCTTAGTTGGTACCTTCTGATGTTTATGTTGAGAATCACCCCCAGGCCTGTTGGGTGGGATTCCTTTGTTGTACTTTGTTGGATATTTGGATCTTTGTTGTGTGATCCAGTTGCTCATTTATAGATGAGATTTTTGGTTTCATTCTGTACTCATTGCTCAGTTGTATGTTGTTTCTGTATCTCCCTGTCGCTTTTGTGTTGTCGCAGGTTGTCATTTCTTGAGACGAATCAGGCTCCTTGAATGCCTGAGGAATGATCATTATCATTTGCATCATATGCATTAGCATCATATTCATAACATTTGCATAACAGGTGTTCTTGTGCCGACTTCTCACTCTGGTTCCTGTGTCAGGCAGGATAGCTGATCAGCGACCACACCGGTATTCTACAAGACTCAATCAGCGAAGAAGCATGGATCAGGTTCAGAATGAATTGGCTGAGATGAGGGCGAACATGGCCCAGTTCATGACAATGATGCAAGGGGTTGCTCAGGGTCAGGAGGAGCTCCGTGCTTTGGTTCAGAGACAAGAGACGGTTATTCAGGCGTCTAACCGTGGTTCACCCGTTGTGCCACCTGTTCAGGAGACTGTGAATGTTGCTGCTGCTCCCGTGCATGACTATGCTATGGGAGATGAGCTCAGAGGTATCAGAATTAATGGTCAGCCTCTTGCTGCAGAGGTCAATGCCAGAGCTACCAGGGCTCCGGTGCGTCATCCAGCTCCTCTTGTCGACAGACAAGAGGACATGTTCACGATGCTGAGTGAGGATGATGGTGATGTTGTCAGAATGGAGGACAGGGATCGTAAGGTTGATGCCCTGGCTGAAAAAATTCGAGCAATGGAGTGTCAGAACTCTCTTGGTTTTGACGTGACAAATCTGGGGTTGGTGGAAGGTCTGAGAATCCCACATAAATTCAAAGCACCCACCTTTGACAAGTACAATGGTACTTCTTGCCCTCGCACTCATGTGCAGGCGTATTATCGGAAGATCTCGGCATATACAGATGACGAGAAAATGTGGATGTATTTTTTCCAAGATAGCCTATCTGGGGCATCTTTGGATTGGTACATGGAGCTTAAAAGAGATTCTATCCGATGTTGGAGGGATCTGGGAGAGGCTTTTCTCAGACAATACAAGCACAACATGGATATGGCACCGAGCCGGACTCAGCTGCAGAGTCTGTGCCAGAAGAACAATGAAAGCTTCAAAGAGTACGCCCAGAGGTGGCGCGAACTTGCTGCAAGAGTTCAACCCCCTTTGCTGGAGAGGGAGTTGACTGATATGTTCATCGGCACACTGCAGGGTGTCTTTATGGACCGAATGGGAAGTTGCCCATTCGGAAGCTTTTCTAATGTGGTAATCTGTGGTGAAAGAACCGAGAGTTTGATTAAGGCTGGGAAGATCAATGATGTGGGTTCCTCTTCATCCAAGAAACCTTTCTCTGGGGCACCTCGCCGTAGAGAAGGTGAAACCAATGCTGTTCAGCACCGCCGAGGGCCGAACAGAAATCAAAATCAGTATAGACAGGTTGCTGCAGTGACCATCCCTGCACCTCAACAATGTCAACCTCCGCAACAACCGAGACAACAACAACAACAACAACAGCAACGTCCTTATCAGCCGAGGCAGAGGCTGCATCCTGATAGACGTTTTGATCCCTTGCCCATGACCTATGCTGAGCTACTGCCTGAGTTGCTCAGATTGGGTTTTGTTGAATTAAGAACCATGGCTCCGCCAACAGTTTTGCCTCCAGGGTATGATGCAAATGTCCGGTGCGATTTCCATTCTGGGGCACCAGGGCATAATATTGAGAAGTGTCGGGCTTTCCAGCATAAAGTCCAGGATTTGATCGATGCCAAGACGATCAACTTCTCTCCAGTGCCCAACGTTGTGAATAATCCTATGCCCGCGCATGGTGCTCATAGGGTGAACTGTGTTGAAGGGGGTGAATCTGAAGACTTTGTTGCCAATGTTGATGAAATTCAGACTTCTTTGCTGGTAGTGAAGGACCGCTTGTTGAATGGTGGTGTTCCTCCGGGCTGTGATGAAGACTGTGTGGGCTGTGCAGAGTCAGACAATGGGTGTGAACTGTTACGGGTTGGTGTTCAGAGTCTGATTGACGAGGGTTGTGTGCAGTTTGGCCGGGCTGACAACAGAGATCATGGGGCAGTGTCTACTGTCACAATCTTTTTCAAACCGTCTGAAGGACGGGCGCCTACAACGAGTAGTAATCCAGTTACCATATCTGCACCAGTTGCTACCAACACTCCAACAACAATCGTTGCTCCGGTAAGAAGGGCCGTGGACAGTAAAGTTGTGCCTTGGAGGTACGACAACGCCTACCGAAGCAGCAGAAGGGCGGAGAACAGGGTCAAACCTTCGAATCAAGCGCCCGTGACAATTGGTTTGCCTGTTAGTAAAGCTCCTGCGGTTGTGAGTCCAGCTGTGGACAATGTGGGTGGACCAGGAGGCTTTACTCGTAGTGGTCGGCTGTTTGCGCCTCAACCGTTGAGGGATGCCAACGCTGAGGCATCTGCTAGAGCGAAGGGCAAACAGGCCGTGGTTGATGAAGCACCTGCTCAAACGAACGTGCCTGGTGGCTCGTTTGAGAAGGACGTGGAGGAGTTCATGCGCATCATTAAGAAGAGTGACTACAAGATAGTGGATCAGCTCAACCAAACTCCCTCCAAAATCTCTATCCTTTCCCTGCTGTTGTGCTCTGAGGCACATAGAGACGCCTTGTTGAAGATGTTAAATATGGCGTATGTACCTCAGGAGATTTCTGTCAATCAGCTTGAAGGTGTAATTGCTAACGTGAGCACCAGACACGATGTGGGGTTTACAGATCTTAATTTGACACCCGAGGGTCGGAATCATAATAAAGCCTTACACATCACTATGGAGTGCAAGGGTGCTGTATTGTCTCATGTGTTGGTTGACACCGGGTCTTTGTTGAATGTGCTGCCGAAGCAAATATTGAAGAAGATACCGGTTGAAGGGGTTGTGTTGACGCCAAGCGACCTGATAGTTCGTGCTTTTGACGGATCCCAACGTTCTGTGTTTGGGGAAGTCACTTTGCCCATGAAGATAGGTCCTGAAGAGTTTGACATTGTCTTCTATGTCATGGACATCCAGCCTGCTTACAGTTGCCTTCTGGGACGTCCATGGATTCATGCAGCAGGGGCAGTCTCGTCGACTCTCCATCAGAAGCTCAAGTACGTCTGGAATGGTCAGATTGTGACCGTATGTGGTGAAGAGGATATCCTGGTGAGTCATTTGTCCTCGTTCAAATATGTCGAGGTGGATGGCGAGATCCACGAGACTCTATGCCAGGCGTTCGAGGCGGTGGCTCTCGAGAAGGTGGCGTATGCTGAACAGAGGAAGCCAGGTGCTTCAATTACTTCTTACAAGCAAGCTAAGGAGGTTGTCGATTCCGGTAAAGCTGAGGGCTGGGGCAAGATGGTAGACTTGCCTGTCAAAGAAGATAAATTTGGCATTGGTTACGAGCCTCTCCGTGCAGAGCAGGGGACAGCAGGTCCTAGTACCTTTACCAGCGCTGGGCTGATGAATCACGGTGATGTCTTTGCTACTGAGGGTGAAGATGTTGACAGTGATTGTGATCTCGACTGCTGGGTTCGCCCGAGTGCACCAGGGGAAGTGATCAACAACTGGACTGCAGAGGATATAGTCCAAGTTACTCTTCAGACAGAGTAATTTTCTTTTGTTTTTCATTCTGCACAAAACCCTACGTTCTGCCCAAGGCGTAGTGGTTCATTGTAGGGCCTCATGTTTTTAATGATTATCATTAATAAAGGACGTTTTGCAAACAATTTTGTGATCCCTGTCTTTCTATTTTTGTTTTTCCATTTTCAAAAAAATAAAAATGGCAATGTTTTCTGTTTTAGTGACTTTTTTTGAACTCTTTTTCTAAAATAAAGCATTAACATGCAGAAGTGACCTTATGGCATCCACTATGAACAAATCTGTTATGGCTCAGTATGATTTCGACAATCCCATCTACCAAACTGAAGAGGAGAGTGATGAAGACAGTGAACTCTCGAA
Organism: Lathyrus oleraceus; assembly: GCF_024323335.1. Taxonomy (NCBI): domain Eukaryota; kingdom Viridiplantae; phylum Streptophyta; class Magnoliopsida; order Fabales; family Fabaceae; genus Lathyrus; species Lathyrus oleraceus. Next base: position 130,303,415 of record NC_066581.1, read on the forward strand.
AGAATTGGCTAGATTGTTGAAGCAAGAGGAAAGGGTCATCCAACCTCATCAGGAAGAGTTGGAGATTGTTAATCTTGGTACTGAGGACGCCAGAAAGGATATCAAGATCGGGGCTGCTTTGAAACCAGAAGTCAAGAGCAGATTGATTGAGATGCTGAGAGAGTATATGGAGATATTCGCCTGGTCTTATCAAGATATGCCTGGGTTGAATACTGATATTGTGGTTCATAGACTACCTCTCAGAGATGATTGTCCTTCGGTCAAGCAGAAGCTTCGCAGAACGAGTCCTGATATGGCAGTGAAAATCAAGGAAGAGGTTCAGAAGCAGTTCGATGCGGGTTTCTTGTCAGTGACAACTTATCCCCCGTGGGTGGCCAACATCGTTCCAGTGCCGAAGAAGGATGGCAAAGTCAGAATGTGTGTTGATTACCGGGATCTGAACAGGGCGAGTCCGAAAGATGATTTCCCATTACCTCACATTGATGTATTGGTTGATAATACGGCTCAATCCTCGGTATTCTCTTTCATGGATGGTTTCTCGGGCTATAATCAGATCAAGATGGCGCTAGAGGACATGGAAAAGACGACATTCATTACACCTTGGGGCACGTTCTGCTATAAGGTGATGCCATTTGGGCTGAAGAATGCTGGTGCTACCTATCAGAGGACAATGACGACTCTCTTTCATGACATGATGCACAAAGAGATTGAAGTGTACGTGGATGACATGATTGCAAAGTCGCAGACAGAAGAGGAGCACCTGGTTAATTTGCAGAAGTTGTTTGACAGATTGGTCAAGTTCAAACTAAGGCTGAATCCAAACAAGTGTACGTTTGGGGTGAGATCAGGGAAGCTGTTGGGCTTCATTGTCAGTGAGAAAGGGATTGAGGTTGATCCAGCAAAAGTCAAAGCTATTCAGGAAATGCCTGAACCGAAAACAGAAAAGCAGGTTCGTGGGTTTTTAGGGAGATTGAACTACATTGTAAGGTTTGTATCTCACCTAACTGCCACGTGCGAACCAATATTCAAGTTGCTAAGAAAGAATCAAGCAATCTGGTGGAATGATGATTGCCAGAAAGCTTTTGACAAGATTAAAGAGTATCTGCAGAAACCTCCAATCCTGATCCCTCCAGTTCCAGGGAGACCACTGATAATGTACTTGTCAGTGACCGAGAACTCGATGGGGTGTGTATTGGGACAGCATGACGAGTCTGGTCGAAAAGAGCATGCCATATACTACCTTAGCCAAAAGTTTACCGACTGTGAAATCAAATATTCACAGCTTGAGAAAACTTGTTGTGCTTTAGCCTGGGCTGCTCGCCGACTGAGGCAGTATATGCTGAACCATACTACCTTATTGATTTCTAAGATGGATCCAGTGAAATACATCTTTGAGAAGCCGGCTCTCACCGGACGTGTTGCCCGTTGGCAGATGATCTTAACAGAGTATGATATCCAATACACGTCGCAGAAGGCTATCAAAGGTAGTGTTTTGTCAAACTATCTCGCCGAACAACCGATCGACGACTATCAGCCGATGATGTTTGAATTCCCTGATGAAGACATCATGTATCTTAAGATGAAAGACTGTGAAGAGCCTCTTGTCGAGGAAGGACCGGATCCTGATGACAAGTGGACACTGATGTTTGATGGGGCTGTGAACATGAACGGTAATGGTGTTGGTGCAGTGCTGATCAATCCCAAAGGTGCTCATATACCTTTTTCTGCCAGATTGACTTTTGATGTCACCAACAATGAAGCTGAGTATGAGGCTTGTATCATGGGGATAGAAGAAGCCATCGACCTGAGAATCAAGACGCTTGACATTTATGGAGATTCCGCTCTAGTGATCAATCAGGTCAATGGAGATTGGAATACGAACGAGCAGCATCTGATTCCGTATAGAGATTACACCAGAAGAATACTGACGTTCTTCAAGAAGGTGAAGTTGTATCATGTCCCCCGGGATGAGAATCAGATGGCTGATGCTTTGGCTACTTTATCTTCCATGATAAAAGTTCATTGGTGGAATCATGTGCCACAGGTTGCGGTGAATCGACTCGAGAGGCCTGCGTATGTGTTTGTAGCCGAGTCTGTTGCGATTGATGAGAAGCCATGGTATTATGACATCAAGAACTTCCTCAAGACTCAGGAGTATCCTGAAGGTGCGTCGAAGAATGATAAGAAGACCCTGAGAAGGCTAGCTGGAAGCTTTTATTTGAATCAGGATGATGTGCTGTACAAGAGGAACTTCGACATGGTCTTGCTCAGATGCGTGGATAGACACGAAGCAGACATGTTGATGCAAGAAGTGCACGAGGGTTCGTTTGGTACCCATGCTGGTGGGCATGCAATGTCAAAGAAATTGTTGAGGGCCGGTTATTATTGGATGACTATGGAATCCGACTGTTTCAAGTACGCTCGGAAGTGCCATAAGTGTCAAATTTATGCTGATAAGGTGCATGTACCACCAAGCCCGTTGAATGTCATGAACTCGCCTTGGCCGTTTGCCATGTGGGGCATTGACATGATTGGGAAGATTGAGCCTACCGCTTCAAATGGACATCGCTTCATCCTGGTTGCGATTGATTACTTCACCAAGTGGGTAGAAGCAGCTTCCTATGCTAATGTTACCAAACAAGTGGTTGCCCGGTTCATCAAGAAAGAAATCATCTGTCGTTATGGAGTTCCTGAGAGAATCATCACTGACAATGGTTCAAATCTCAATAACAAGATGATGAAAGAGCTTTGCAGAGATTTCAAGATTGAACATCACAATTCTTCTCCTTACAGACCAAAGATGAACGGTGTTGTAGAGGCGACAAACAAGAATATCAAGAAGATTGTGCAGAAGATGGTCGTAACGTATAAGGATTGGCATGAGATATTGCCTTTCGCTTTGCATGGTTACCGTACTTCAGTGCGTACGTCGACCGGGGCAACCCCCTACTCCCTTGTGTATGGTATGGAAGCAGTCTTGCTTGTTGAAGTGGAGATCCCTTCTCTGAGGGTATTGTTGGATGTCAAGTTGGACGAAGCCAAGTGGATTCGGACAAGGTTTAATGAGTTAAGCCTTATCGAAGAGAGACGGCTAGCAGCTGTGTGCCACGGGCAGTTATATCAGAGAAGGATGAAGCGAGCCTTTGATCAGAAAGTGCATCCTCGGACATTTCAGACTGGTGATCTAGTTTTGAAGAGGATCCTTCCTCCCGGTACAGATAACAGGGGCAAGTGGACTCCTAATTACGAAGGTCCATATGTTGTGAAGAAGGTCTTCTCTGGTGGAGCCTTGATGCTTACAACTATGGATGGTGAAGATTTTCCGTCCCCTGTTAACTCAGACGTAGTCAAAAAATACTTCGCATAAATTGACCCGCTGGACAAAAAGAATAAAAGAGTCCAGGCAAAAAAGGGCATCCCGGCGAACCAAAAACAGAAAGAAAAGGTTCGGGCAAAAATTAGGGATAAAATGAAAAGAATTTGTACACCCGGTAAGTCGAAAACCCGCAAGGGCGGCTTAGGAAAAAATGGGTGTCCCGGTGGATTGAAAACCCGAAAGGACGATCCAGCCAAAAGAGGGATTAAAGCGAAGACTACAGTCTGAGTTATCTGTACTTCATCGTGCTTCGTCAGCTGCCATCTCGAAAGATGTGATCGGTCCAATCATTCTTCTCAGAAAGCAAGGAGTTGGGAGGAAGACTGATGATCTGTGGGTTATAACAGAATTGGGAAATAGTGGATGTCGTGTTCACATTGCCATTAGGATAGTTTATTTTCCTTTTGTGCGCAATTACCTCTTTCTAGGAATTGCTTCCCAATGTAATCGCCTTTTCAGGCACATTTTCAATCAATAAAAGTCGTTATTCAGATAAATAGCTCTCTTGTTTTTATTTTTACTGTTTTGTTTGCAAAAACGTCCGAATTTTTGATAAATATTGCATATAATAAAACATGAAGGCTTAACAATAACTTGCGGAAGGATGAAACATTTGAAAATCATTTTGAATGTTGAGGACACTTGAGCGTATCTTGTCCATGTACCCCTGGGGCACTCGTTGTGCTGTTTTGCAGGTCGTCATCTGTGAATGTTCTCCCAGCAGGTACTTCTCCGATCGAGTTTGATATCTGTCAGAGCCGTGTTCCCCTGCAGAGGTGTCGGTGGATAGTATTTTTTTTTCCTCAGCAGATTTAAGGGTGGCCTATCCCCAGCAGGCCGGTGTTTGTAGATTTCCCCAGGAGGGTTTCTCCGGTGGAGTTTGTCATGAGGATGTTGTTCCCCAGCAGTCGGGTTTGTGACGATGTTATCCCCAGCGTGGCCGTGAGTGCTTCTCCCCAGCAGGGTTGTGGAGGTTTATCTCCAGTATGATATGATGTGTTATCATCCCCGACAAAGTTTATACTCCACCCACCAGAGTCATGCTTTTCCTCAACAAAGAGGTGTGGTATCCCCAACAGGGTGGATTTCCCTAGCAGATCTCCCGAGTAGAGGTGTCGATGTTATTTCCTCAGCAAGTTCCCCGAGTGGAGCGGGCTTCAACGAAATATTTCTCCAGCAGTTATCCTACCTGTGGATTGGACGAGTTCCCGTGGCAGATCGGTGTTTGCATCCCAAGTTGAGTTTATCCTACTTGCGAGTGGATGGGTCGTACCCAGCGGAGTAATAGTCATTCCTCATAGCAGAGCTATCCTACCTGAGGTTGGGTTGGGTCTTCCCCAGTGAAGTCGCTTTATCATTCCCTGGTAAAGTTGTCTTGTTACTCCCCAACGAGTAGTTTCCCAGAGGGTTGCTTTGTCTTCACCAGATAGTCGCCTGGTGTTCCCCAGCAGGGCCGTGAGTGCGTCTCCCCAGCGGAGTCTATCCTTTCCCCAGCAACAGTTTTGTTTCTCCAGCATGAGTGAGAAGTCGATGCTTTCTCAGCAAAGCATTCCCAGATGAGGCTCTTCCCGTAGAGTATCCTTCAAGCAGAGTCTCCCCGCAGAGTTGGAGTATCTGATCTTTTGGCTCCCTAGCCAGTTTTGCATTTGGCATATAGTAATCATTGCATCCTCAAATCGCGTAGCATTTTCATTTATATGGAGCATTACGCCATAGAAAAATTCAAACATATGCATTCATGTGTTCGAAACCCATCAGACCGTATTCCCGGCAGGGGCGGAGTTTTGTTCAACCTGCACAGCACGTTTGCTACGGTTGCTCCTGATGACGTTCAGGATTAATCCCCACAGAGGTTTACTTCTTCATCCGTTGGTGAAAGGAAAGCCTGTTTCTCCCAAGTGAGACCCCCTGCAAGTGTTCAACCCTGCTTTGTCATCTTGTAAATGTCAGTATCCCGTTAGCGCCCGCGTGTGGTCTTCTTTGGTGTCGGTAAACACCCTCTTTCAGTGCTTTCCCAGTCATGCGTAAGTGTCTGGTCTTCCTTTGATGTCTGTAAACATCATCTTTTGATGTTCGTAACGTCGTCCTTCTTCCCTAGTGAAGAAGATTCCTCCTCTCCGTTGGTGTCAATAAACGTCGAGTTTTTTCCTATGCGTCTGTTGGCGTATAGTTGATATCTTTCCCCACAGGGTCGTCCCCAGTTGAACCTCCTCTCCGTTGGTGTCGATAAACGTCGAGTTTTTCCTAGTCGTCCGATGACGTCTGGTTGCTTGTTCCCCGTAGATCATTTGGTAATACCAGATGACTCCCCTCAGAGTTTCCTCCTCTCCGTTGGTGTCGATAAACGTCGAGTTTTTCCTATTCGTCCTATGACGTCTAGCTGTACCCTTCCCCATGCGGATTTACCTCTCCGTTGGTTTCGATAAACGTTGAGTTTTTCTCATTCGTCCGATGACGTTTGATTGTATACCCTATTCCCAGTCATTCATTAATGTCTGGTTGATTTCCCAGCCAGAATCCCCAATAGACGTCCTATTCGGTTTCCGGTTGTTGTCTCCCTTTCGTCCGTTGACGTCTGGTCGAGTTTTCCTGGTCGTCCCCAGGTGATTCTCCTTCTCCGTTGGTGTCGATAAACGTCGAGCTTCTCCCTTTCGTCCGTTGACGTCTGGTCGAGTTTTCCTGGTCGTCCCCAGGTGATTCTCCTTCTCCGTTGGTGTCGATAAACGTCGAGCTTCTCCCTTTCGTCCGATGACGTCTGGTCGAGTCTTCCCATTCATCCGTTGATGTCTGGTACCTCTCCGTTGGTTTTGGTAAACGTCGAGTTTTTCCTGGTCATCCCCAGTAGAGTTTTTCCTGGTCGTCCCCAGTTGACTTACCTCTCCGTTGGTTTTGGTAAACGTTGAGTTTTTCCTAGTTGTCCGTTGGCATCTAGTTGAGATGATTTCTGATCCCATTCATCGTGTGTCGATGTCTGGATGTGGTTGTACCTCTGAAGAGACAAAAAAAAAGTCCCAGCAGTGTGCAAATTTCTACGGTTCTTGGTATTCAATCCCTGTTTACCCTGAAAGTCTGACAGCCGTTGCTCTCATCCGTTCGGGTTCCCAGTTGATTGAATAGGGGCAGCTGTAGCACCTCAAATTTGCACCCTACCTTTTGTACATTCATTTCATATTAGGTCATTAACATAACATGGTCCATTGCATAGCATTGCATAGCCATTTGCCCAAGTGCAAGTTCAACTGACAAATTAGGTCAAACTGGTCAGGATATCAGGTTAAGCAAGCAAGCAAGTGCCATTTTCATTGAGGCAAAGCCCTGGGGATGATTTACCAAGTTCATATGGTCTAAGGATCATTGTGAAGTGATTTGGCCAAAGGTTGGATGATCAAAGTTCAACAGCCAAGCTGAATTTCTTCAGAAACCCTAGAAAGTCAACTGTGGTCAACTGTGGTCAACTATGCCTGATTTTATGGATTGGAAGGTGTGAGATGGTTTGAAAGGCCTCATTCATGTCCATATAAGTCTCATTTGACATATCAAAGACCAAGGTTGAAGAATTGGAGGTCAGACAAGAAGTTTCCAAAAATAGCAGGTGACCTGTAATTTCAACTGCCCAAAATGGAAAGTTTTTCTCCTCAAAATTACTTCATCATACAAGCTTCAAATGGAATTTTGTCCAACATGAAAGTTGAAGATCTTGATCTCACCATTCCAAAAAGTCCAAGAACATGAAATTCCCATGTGTGGTTGGCAAGATATGGTCCAATCATTTTCAGAAAATGCTTAAATTCAAAGTGCCATAACTTTCACGTGGAAAGGCCAAATTGGGTGATCTTTCTTTGAGAAAACCAAATTTGACATGAACTTTCATGGTGCATTATCACATTTCATCAAAAATCATCATAGCAAAATGGCATTTTTTAAGTGGGCTAATTTGCATTTTTGGCATGAAATGGTGATTTTCAAAAATACATGGCATTTGCACTTGGGACCTTTTCCAACACATCATAAATACCAATTAGAACTTGCTTGAACTGTTTTTAGACTAATACATTGGCTGCATAATGAAAAGGGCATTTTGGCCAAAAATCACAAAAATGCATTTTACACTAATCACTTGAAGTTGCTTAATTGAGATTAACAATTGGATTAACATGAGGTATAAAGGCTTAATTGTAACAGAAATGCATAATCACAAAATCACTTTCTCAGATCCAAAAGCAAAATCACAAGAATTCTCTCAATTTTCTCCATTTTCACATACACCTTTTTTCACCAATTCATCACGAATCCATTGTTCTTGGTGCTATTTCTTGCTGTGATCATCATTTGCAGGTGATTTAGAGGAGCTGTTTGTGATGATTGATTGAAGAATCGTGCAAATTCATCCACTGTTGAAAGCTCCCTCATCCATGGCAGTATGAAGGTTCTGCGACCTGGTGCATACTGGAGCTAAGCTAATCATTCCATACACCTTATACATCATCAAGCTTCATCTGTTTCATCATTTCACACCTGGAAACGCGCGAATCCAACAGTTGCTCACTCATAAGGTTGGATTTCGATCTTCGCCATTGCTGAAATTGAGATGTGGTTCTTATAGATCTTAGTTTGTAGAGTGCAATGTGATTTGTAGAAGTGAAATCCATCAAGATTTGAGAGAGAAATCTAGAATCTAAGTTTGGATGTTCAAACTGTTCTTGGTCGAAGCTTTTTATAGGTTGAGTTTTAGCTGAAATCATTGTGATATTATTAATCCTCATTGAATGACGAGTCTATCCATGTACGATTTGTGCATTTCTGTATGAAATTGTTCTTGATGATGATTCTGGTGATGAACTGGTATGAATATGCATGAACGCGTTTCCAGTAAGCTATTTGATCCATTTTGCCTGGCTTCAATTTGAAAATGTTGTTTACCGCCGCTTCTAACCAATCACATAATGCCACGCCATTTAATTAAACTCAGCGTTTTGTCCCTGGCTTCAGCTATTTACGAATCTGCCATTGGCGCCACTTATTTACATTTGAATGTTTAAATGTTTATTTCATTTTTTAACCAAACTTCAAAAAATCATAATTAAATCATGGATAATCCAAATTGGATGGGGATTTTTGTTTTGATCTCCAAATTTCCTCTAGTTTTGTTTAGGTATGATAGTCAAAGTTGTGCCTGGTGAATTTTTTGACTTTGTCTAATGCCTTTGATCATGTATGCTTCATGTGTATGTTTTACCATTTTAATCATGAAATCTTGATGCCTTATCCAAAATGCATGAAATTTTATAGGCATATTCTTGACTCTTTCCTGGTGATTTTGATGTATAGTTTGCTATTTTTGAGTTCCTAGTTAGAGAGATGTGATGTGATTAAGTTGAGTGTGACAATGTGTGTCACACTATGTTATGTCAACTTCATGAATTTTGTTTCCCTGCTTGTGCTTTGCCATTTGTTCCCAATTTTTGCATGTGATCACTTATGTATGTCTAGTTTTGCCATGATTTTTTGTAGGATTTGTTGAGCCATTTCCTATTTGATTGGGATTTTTGTTTGCTGTTTAATCATTTTTAGGGTTTTTTTTGAGTAGTCAACTTCCATGCTTTGTGAAATTCTCATACCTTATCATATGAAGATGAAATTTGGTGGAGTGGTTCCTAACATGTTTAAGTTCACTTTGGGTTTGGTCCCAGAATTTCTCATTTGTTTTCACTGTTTTTCATTTGATTGAAGTTGACACATGCTTGGTGACCTAGTTTGGATTGATTTGTGCATGTCCTGACTTGTTGAATTTAATTTCCCTACTTCCTCTTGTCCAAATAGCATGAAATTTGACATGATTCTCATTGAATGTGTTCTGTTTAGACTTGAATTTTTGTGGAAATTATTGAGCTGTTGTGGTATTTGTTTGAGTGTGATCATTCTGTTTGCTCATATGTGGTTCATACTTGCCTAGTTTGACTTAAATTGTGCATGAAATGAATTTGGTGCATAGTTTTGATGTGAGACCAATTGGATTCTCTTCTTAATTGATTTATCTTGGCTTTGATCATTTTTCACTTGCTGTTTTGGATTTTTCATCTCCTTTTGGCCCTAGTCTTGGACTAGTGGTTTGTGATCTCACTTTTGAGTTGTGTTTCAGGGTAATAGCACAAATGGCCTATGCTTGATGATGTGCTTCCATTGGAGTTGACTTGTGACTTGTGTATAGCTAATTTTGACTTTGTTTTGCAGGGTTTGATACTTGAGTTTGAGCCTTAGTGGCTTGCACCTTGGTGCATTGTGAAGGTGAGAAAAACAAGAAAGGGGGGGTTTGAATTGTTTGGAAAAATAAGCGCTTTTTCAAAATGAAAATCACACAAGGATTTTATACTGGTTCGCTTATAACACAAAGCTACTCCAGTCCACCCGGCCGAGGTGATTTCGCCTTCAACAAGGATTTAATCCACTAATCTTGAAAGATTGATTACAAACAACGTCTAAGAGAAAGATCCCTTAGTCCTCTCAAGTATACAGACTACACAGAGTCACTTGAGGAAATAAACAAACAATAGATAAAAGATTTATGTAATCTAGAGTGCTTCTAAGATAAGCAAATATTACAATATTAAGAACAAGAGTTTTTCACGTTATAAGCAAAAGCTTCGTGAAGATTTAGAGAGCAAGAAGATTTCTTGTGCGTTGATGTTTCAGTATAATTTTTGCTTGTTTGCTTGCTTGTGCTTCAATGTTGATTGTAGCCCATTTTATATATCAGTGAGGTAGTGGTTGAAACTGGTGGATATTAAAATGAATTTACGCCATCACTTAAATAGCTTCTGCAGGATAACTTTCTCTCCTTGAAATGACTACTTACCACATATAGTATCTACTTTATTGAAATTGGAGATTAACGTCTCTTTCTGTATTAGGAAATCCATTTGCAAACCTTTACTTGACTTTAACGTTACTCTTTCATAATTAGCAATTCCATGATCAGAGTCTTCGTGTATCTGAGAATCTTGGAATTTTTCTTCTGATGTTGATCTCTTTTGAGTTCAGATAGTTTCTTCAGACAGCGCTGATAACTTCTGGAATTTAGAGATAGCGTTGTTCAGAGTCAGAACATCTAGAGCTTACTTCTTGTTCAGATGCTTCTGATACTTTGCTGTTTTGCTCAGAGTTAGACTTTCTTGAACGTGTTTCCACTTCAGATGCTTCTGATCATTTGATAATTTGTATCTGATCTGGTTCTGTATCTGATGACGTCATCAGATTTCTTCCTTGTTTCTTTAGAACCCTACATACTTAGAAACTTTTCGTTAGGGTGCCATTTTTGGTTTCATCCTTTGTTATCATCAAAATTAAGGAATCTGTTGTAGAACAATTTTTGTTCTTACAATCTCCCCCTTTTTGATGATGACAAAACAAACTTTATTACCAGATGAAACATGAATAATATCAGATCAGATAGATAAGAGCTCCCCCTGAGATAGTGCTAGGGAGTTCAGAAGTTCTTACCAGAGCTTCCAAGCGATGAAATTTCTTGATACCTTCTGCAATTTCTTAAGTCTATTGTTAGATAAATTTAATTTAAGAAAATATGTTGCAGAGTGCTTAAGGTATTTAGACAGTATTTTCATCAGAGCTATTAATGACTTCTCCCCCTTTTTGTCAGAATCAAAAAGACAGAGCAAAAATAAGGAATTTAAGAGAAAAACATTGTATTCAGATAAAAGCACAAAGGCAACAAGAACAGGAAAACATCAGAATCAGAGAAAGCAAACAAAACAACAGGCAAGCAAAAAATATCCTAAGTGCCTAGGGGTTCGGAGGCGGAGGCATTCTCTGAAGCAACTGAGCAAGCATGCTCTGGATGTTGTCGTTGACAGTATCTTGCTTATCCATTCTGGCCCGGAGTTCCTTCTGATCTTTCTTCAATTCTTCCAGCGTCTGGAGAACCATAGGAACAACAGAGGAGGACTCCCCCTGAGTCAGAGCCTACTGTGCTTCAGCAGCAGCCTGCGCTTCAGCTTCAGCAATAGCTGCAGTATCAGCCAGAGCCTTAGCTTCAGCTTCCTTTATCCTTAGGATTTCAGCTTCCCTTGCTCTTTCTTCCTCCAGCCTTCTGGCTTCCTCTTCAGCTTCTCTTGCTAGTCTCTCTTCCTCTAGCCTTCTGGCTTCAGCTTCTCTTGCAAGTCTTTCCTGGAGTCTTGCCTCAGCATCTCTGATAAAGTCGTTTCTGACTTGTTCAGAGATGTGCTTCAGCTTAAAAGCTTCAGAGGTCATCCAGCCAATGACTCTGTTCCAGTGTGTCCTTACAGAATCAGGATCATCACTGATGCCAGAGTTAGTGGTCAGAGACCTGACCTTTTGTACCGAAGCCCTTGCGAACAACATGATGGCTTCCTCAAGGGTAGGTATAGAAAGGTCAGGTTCAGAGGTATGAGGTGGAGAGGTTGGAGGGCTGAGGTTTAGAGTTAGAGGTTCTGGTTCAGTTTCTGATTAAGGTGCAGCGGAGATGTTTGGTGGGGTGATATCAGATGTGTGGTGGTCAGAGGGTTGATCTTCAGAAGGTGGGTCTTCAGAAGAAATGTTGGTTGTTTGTTCTTGAGGTGGTGAGGTGACTTCAGGTTCTGGTGGAGGTTGAGTTTGGAGAGGTGAAGTTATTTCAGATTGTGTTGGTTGTTGTGAAGCTAGGTTTTGAGCCTGAATTTGGGCTAGAGTTGGAGAGTTAGGGTCAGAGCATTCTGGGTCAGAAGAGAGGATGAAGTAAGGTGGTGACTCTGGTGATGTGGAAGAAGAGGTGGTTTGGTTCATTTCTAGGGCTTCAAATATAGGTAGGTTTGTGAAGGCAAGATTGAATTTGGGCATTGGAGATTTTGTTGTAGAAGGTGGGATGTCAGAGGTTGTGTAAATAGGTGGTGTTGGGAGAGGATTAGAGGAAGGGGTAGAGGAAACCATCAGAGGTTCAGAGGGAATAGGAGGAACAGACGTACCAGTAGAAATTTGCAGAGGAGCTGGAGATCTGCTTCCAGAAGATTCTCCAAGTCTTGCCTTCTTTGCCTGTGATGCTATCTTCTTCTCAGAGAGACCTCTCTTGTACCTGACGAAGTCTTCTTCTGAATCTAGACAATCGTCGAGGCTGAAGTCAGAGATGTCAACACCTTCATCCAGCAGACGCTGAAGATAGATAGCAACCGCATCTCTGGGTTCATTCTTGTAGAACCTAGCAAGACCATGAGGCAGCTTCCTCTGATCTTTCAAGGAATCCCAGGATGTGTCCAGCGTGGGTCTGACTTGAATCTTCTTTATTATTCCCATACTCTTGAGATTTCTGGCGTTCAGAGGCCTCCCAGTATCTATTGCCAGATCTTGCATCAGCTTGGCCTTCTCCAGATGATCTACCAGCCCATTCTCGATGAAAACATCAGATAACAATCTTCCCAGAGGGATGTAGGATCTGGGCTTCATGTTGTTTCTGGTCTCCCTGACAAAGTCTCTTAGGTATCTGAAGAGTAGTGCAGGAAGGCAGATCTTCACACCCTTGTGAATGCAATACAGAATGCACTTCTGATCTGCATTGATGTAGTCAGAGGAGTTTGATGTTGGGCGGTGGTGAATAGTTCCCAGAATGATCTTGAGCCACACTTTGAGGTTCTGATGCAGCTCTTTGTTCTTTGAAGGATTTCCTTCAGTGTTGGGTTTGAAGATGGTTGGATTGATTACTTCAGCAACGCGCCTTGATCTAGGGTTGATGTTGTAAATCCTTTTTCCTCCATCTTTCTCCATGTTCAATAAAGAAGCAATTGACTTTTCAGTAATTACTATCTTTACCCCTAAAACATAGGAGACGATGAAATGGTCATCAGCATCTGCAAATCTCCAGAACTCCTTGATGAGAAGTGGGTAAACAGGGCCATAGAGCCTTTGGAAGTAGTTTCCCCAACCTTGTTGACGAAGTTCTTCAGTAAGATCAACGCCATTTCTCCTCATGTTGTCGAAATCTACTAGAGTTTCACACAACACTTCCAGTCCCGCAAAAGGAGTTGCTAGGTTTATATGGGGTTCACGGTCAAGAACATGGGGTTCCTTGTAAACAGGGGTGATGGAGACGCCTGTAACCGTTGGAGTTGGAATGCTTGAAGTTTGAGCAGTTGAGCTTGATTCCATTTGTTGAGAAAAGTTGAAAACTTGTTGTTGTTGAGCGTCCATGGTGAAGAAGAAGATGAAGATTGATGAAGATTGATGAAGATGAAGAGTTTGTAGAAATGCTTCAGAGAGGGTTTTAGAGAGGGTTTGAGAGTGAGTGAGAGTGATAAGTGTGTGAAATGTGAGAAAAGTGTTTAAATACCCTAAGTTAAAACACATGCAAAACGACACACAATATTGCGTTAGCACAAAGCTCAAGTAAGCACGCTTGGGGGAGAAATGATTAAGGCTAATTAATGAATGTCTAATCCCAACAGTACACACACTGCTCGAGGAGATTTCAAACGTCTGTCCTTTGAATTTCTTTTGACAGCTGTCTAGAAGTTCTAGGGTTAGACGCTCAGTGCTCCACGTGTTTTGATGTATCTGATCTTCAGGAATACCAAACGATTGGTTCCTGGAGATTTCTAACTCAGATATCTTCTTAACTGGTAGAAGTATCAGAGTCAGAGGCAGAAGCACCTTTGTTTATATCAGAGTCTCATTTTACATTTTCAGAGCCACACTTCATTCAGGGCAATTTTTAATGTTCAGATTTTCTAAGATAAAAAGAAATCTATCTTCAGCTAGAGGCTTAGTAAAGATATCTGCCCATTGATGTTCTGTATCAATGAACTTCAATGTTACTATCCCTTTCTGAACATAGTCTCTGATAAAATGATGTTTTATTTCTATGTGTTTAGCTCTGGAATGTAGAATGGGATTCTTACTTAGACAAATGGCAGCAGTATTATCACAAAAGATAGGAATGTTACTCTCAAAGATTTGCAGATCTTCTAACTGATGCTTCATCCAGAGCATCTGAGTTGTGCACAGTGATGCTGAGATGTATTCTGCTTCTGCAGTTGATAGAGCGATTGTTGACTGTCTTTTGCTAGCCCAGGATATCAGATTGTTTCCCAGAAGCTGGCAATTTCCAGAAGTGCTTTTTCGTTCTATTCTATCTCCTGCATAGTCTGCATCACAGTAACCCGAGAGTCTATACTCTGATGTTTTCTCATACATCAGGCCCAGGTTAGGAGTTCCTTTCAGATACTTGAGAATTCTCTTAACTGCTGTTAAATGAGATTCTCTAGGATCTGATTGGAATCTGGCACAAAGACAGACGCTAAAGAGAATATCAGGACGAGTAGCAGTCAGATAAAGAAGAGAGCCTATCATACCTCGATAGAGCTTCTGACAAACCTTTTTGCTTACCTCTTCCTTTTCAAGAATGCAAGTTGGGTGCATAGGAGTTTTTGCAGAGTTGCATTCAGCCATATCAAATTTCTTCAGAACATCTTTAATGTACTTGCTTTGATGAACGTACGTGACTTCTGAAGTTTGATTAATTTGAATTCCTAGGAAGAACTTTAGTTCTTGCATTAAACTCATTTCAAATTCTGCCTGCATTAACTCAGAAAATTCTTGACAAACAGAGATATTAGCAGAACCAAAAATAATGTCATCAACGTAAATCTGGCATATCATAAGATCATTGTTAAGGTTTTTACAGAAGAGTGTAGAATCAACTTTCCCTCTGATAAAATTTTGTTCCAGAAGAAAATTGCTTAAACCTTCATACCAAGCTCTGGGAGCTTGTTTAAGTCCATATAAAGATTTCTTAAGTTTAAAAACATGTTCTGGAAAGTTTGAATTTTCAAAACCTGGAGGTTGGTTGACATACACTTCTTCTGAAATATAACCATTAAGGAATGCACTCTTGACATCCATTTGATATAATTTGATAGAGTGATTAATAGCAAAAGATACAAGAAGACGAATAGATTCTAACCTCGCGACTGGAGCAAAGGTTTCATTATAGTCAATACCTTCTTGTTGACTGTAACCTTGAGCTACCAGTCGAGCTTTGTTTCTGACGACTTCTCCTTTCTCGTTCAGCTTGTTTCTGAAAACCCATCTGGTATCAATGACGTGAGTGCCTCTGGGTTTAGGAACGAGATCCCAGACATCATTCTTTGTAAATTGATCTAGTTCTTCTTGCATAGTGTCGCATTACGCGAAAAACCGGCGGGAAAAGAAGAAACAACAGAGCCGCCACCGTGCGTTATTTATCCCAAAAGAGGGAAAGGAAACGCTCGAAGTAAACCTAGGAAAAGACATGGTCTCGCGACCAAAGAGAATGGGTTCGGGAGTCGGTTATGCGAAGGGAAGGTATTAGCACCCCTACGCATCCGTAGTACTCTACGGGATCCACGCACAAAAGGAAGGAAAATGGTTGCTAAACACTGCTCAAACTCACACACACTGGCTGAAAGAGGCAAAAGAAACTGACTGAAACTGACTCGGCAGGATGTCGCATCCTGGGCCTACTTAGTCTATCAGGCATAGACATCAGAGTCGAAGTAGTTCGGACTGGGGAAACGACACATGCTCGCTAGGATATCGTATCCTATGCATACGTATCTCCTTGGACGAAGGAGAATCAGAGCATTCGTAGCTCGGCTGACACACACACAAACAAACACAGGCAAAGGCAAACGTGGAGCCTGAATGCCAATCACTGGACTTACATCAGCATCCGAACCAAAACGCACACACACTGGAACCCAAATGCCACTCGATGGACTTACATCGGCTTCCAAGCACACAACAACACAACAGGTAATAGGGAGTCGGGGACTCGAGCCTATAACTGTCAAGCACACACTCAAAAAAGAAAAAGGGCGCCCGGAGAGATCAGCTCAATCTCCTGCCTACATACTTCATCTGGTATGAAGATCAGGGTGATGTAGTTCCCCTACGCAGGGACAAAGGATCTAGCCTAACCAGATAACAGAGGGAGACACAACACTAGGGAGACTACGACTCGAGCCTAGATGTTGTCATGCAAAGTCGTCCCTAAGTTAAGGTTTCTAGCTAACTTGCACAGGAAGCAAGCCTATCCTAAACATGACTTGCACAGGAAGCAAGCCACACCTAAACCGAACTAGCACAGGAAGCAAGGGTCTCGATTGCAACTAGGGCAAGAGAAAAGGGGAGGTCTCAATCGCAACGAGGGCGAGAGAAAGGATCGCAACGAGGGCGAGAGAAAGGATCGCAACGAGGGCGAGAGAAAGGAGAGATCTCAATCGCAACGAGGGCGAGAGAAAAGAGTTAGTGTTAGTTGTTAGTCAAACTCGACAAGACATCGCATCTCGTGCCTACGTATCTCATCTGGACATGAGAATCAGAGTTGCCGTAGTTCGGCTACGGAGGGAACAAAGGTCTCGATTGCAACGAGGGCAAGAGAAAGGGAAAGTCTCGATCGCAACGAGGGCGAGAGAAAGGATCGCAACGAGGGCGAAAACAAGCACGGATTAGTTGTTAGTCAAACTCGACAAGACATCGCATCTCGTGCCTACGTATCTCATCTGGACATGAGAATCAGAGTTGCCGTAGTTCGGCTATGGAGGGAACAAAGGTCTCGATTGCAACGAGGGCAAGAGAAAGGGAAAGTCTCGATCGCAACGAGGGCGAGAGAAAGGATCGCAACGAGGGCGAAAACAAGCACGGATTAGTTGTTAGTCAAACTCGACAAGACATCACATCTCGTGCCTACGTATCTCATCTGGACATGAGAATCAGAGTTGCCGTAGTTCGGCTACGGAGGGACAAAGGTCTCGATTGCAACTAGGGCAAAAGCAAACAAGGATTAGTCTAAACTAAACCTAACTTGCACAGGAAGCAAGTCAAACAAACATACAAGCACAGGTAGCACACACTATACACAAGCAAGGGGCTCAAACAAGGCTATGTTTTAGTCGAGGGGTCATATCAACCTCAACAAACAAACCTCTGGAACTGGGTGAATGTGCTCTTAACCTTGACATTGAGAGCCAAGGTGAAGCAGATGAAAGGAGATGAGGGATGTGCCTCATTGCTCTTATCCCTGGCCAGGGAGAGCATTTGACAAGAATGTGTGGGTTCAGAAAGTGGGAACCCTTCTACACATTTGATACTGACTCAACTGTGCAATTGCACAAGATCTTGGGTTTTTATCTGTAATGCATCAACACAGTGGTGTGAGCAAAACAGAAGACACACTGAATAGCAGGGGATAGGTTGCTTATCCCTTGGTTCTGCCAATTGCCTCTTCACTTAGGAGGTCTTTGACTCTGTACAAGGACAAATTAAACATACACAAACATTGCCTCTTAAGGAGGACTTCAGACAGTTGCCTGGCCAAGTAACAGGCCAGGTCTTCCAGACTACATGAAGAAATAGGAATTATACCTCAAGCAAGTTGTTAAATAGCAAAGCAAAGCAAGTTCAAAGAACTTAAGCAACTAATGGTACCTGAAATGGTCAAACAGATCAGTACACAGTTCAACAGTTAAAGCAAAAGGAATTGGGAAACAACAGTCAACCCAGAGGGACCAATGTGCAAAGCACAAGACTCAAATCATATGAGTCAAGCCACCTACAAAACAAAGGTTAGCTCATGATAAACAATCAAGCTTAATCAGAAAGAAAAGGTCTCATTGGTCATTTGGTGTTCAACCTGAAAACATAAACTCAAAAGTGAGTACCAGGACCACTAGGGCAAGCCTAGGGTCAAAAGAGAATGAAAAAGTCAAAACAGCAAGCAATGCCCAATCAAAACCAAGTTCAAACATATAAGGAGCAATCCCAATTGGTCTCAAGTTTATATCATGCATCATCATCAATTCACAAGCAAAAGAAGTCAAAGCATGGCAAGGGAGGGCTCACAGAAGTCAACAGAATGACTTGCATCAAAAGTCAACTCAAACATTTTCAAAAATCACCAGATAAATCATGATCAATCCTAACACCTAGCATGGTAAGCATGTAAAATTTCATCACATTTGGACAAGTGGAAGGCAGTCAATGAAAATCATAAAGTCAAAGCAAATTTGAACATGCTCAATGAAGTCAAACAAACATGTATCAACTTCAAAAAATCATAACTCAACGACAACAGATGAGAAATGAATGGGATCAACACCATGGCAAAGCTTAAGATGTCTAGTATGCACATGTAAAATTTCATGATCATCCACTAAGGTATGAGAATTTCCCAAATGAAATGGCAAGAGGTGTCACACAAAGTCAACATTTGACTAGGCAGGGAAGAAAAATCTCAAACAAATAGGAAATGGTATAATTAAATCCGAGAAAATTCACACATAAACTAGACATATGAGAGAAGGTTCATGCAAAATTTCACATCAATTGGAGGCCAGGAAGCATGTCATAAAAATCATGAAATTGCATATCATTGGTGTGACACAAGTTGTCACACCCTACTTCAAAAAATCACAGCTCTCAAACCACATAGGATAAAATCATGATCTTTACACCAAAATAAACATGGATGAGTGTAGATTATGCACAAAAAATTTCAGATGAAATGGTCAATGCATCACAATTTCACAATTGAATTGGTAAGATGTACAAAATATGCATACATGAGCAAAACCCTAATATCATTAAAAATTCGACCAACCAAAAATTCAGCAAAAATCATGATAAAATACTAGACATCAAGATGAACACAATGCTGAAATTTTCATGGATTTTGGAATTAAAATGGATGAGATGTGATTTTTGGAAGATGTTGAATCAAATGGAATAAATATTGAACACATAATAATTTACCACATGATTAATTAAATAATTTAGGGCACGATGGCATAATGGTAAATAAGTTGGTCTTTTAATGAAACGGTGAGTATCATTATCAGACGTGGCAAGCGGCAAATGGTGGCAAGCTAATGAAACAGTAACAACAGCATGCACAGAACGTCCAAACGCAGAAAAATACGATTCAAAAGCAATTATCTGGGTTTCTAGGGTTTTGGCACTGTAGCTTCATCCTCATTCAAATCATGAAGAACAAAATCGCCCAGAAAACATGGATACGCATACCATTCGAACAAGTGAACCAAGCACGTGCATAATCCAAACATGGTTTTCAGTAAATCGAAACATACAAAACAAATCATACAAGAACATGTTCATGAGTGAAACTTTAAATCCATGTAAGTCAGTGAATATCCAACCATTTCATGCAATCCATAGCTCATTAAAATCAGCAAGGCATAAACTATCTAAAGCATGGCGCGATTTGGAAAAAAGAGAGGTTCGAAATGTTACCAAGATTGAAGAACAGTTGAGCTGTAGTGGTTATTTGGCCTTCAATGCTCGAAACAGATGTGCTTTGTAGTTGGTATTGATGGATGGTTGGAGAAGTTCAGCTCAACAAACTCAAATCCAACTTAAATCAAAACTTGCCATGGAAATGTCTTGAAGAAACAGAACTCGAAAATGGACTTCCAGCTGGTGTTTTGTGCTCCAAATGGCTTCCAGATGATGGCTAGGTGATGAAACAAAGAAAGGATGCTCGGGTCTTTTGAAGTTTTTTGAGCAGAAATGCCAAGATGTGGAAATGTTGATTTGAGAGAAAAATGAAAAAATCTGTGTGTTTGTGAGGCTGCAGCTTCTCTCTAGGGTTGGAAAATGGACAGAAAAAATGTTATATACATCTGTTTAGTGTTGGCTTAACAAATGCTAATCATGTTTATCACAAATGAAGTGGTTTTGCCATTTTGCTAATTTGGAACAAATGCACATGGAGGGTGTAAAGTCTGCCCGAGTTTGGGCCTCACACAAGTTCCAAACAACATTCTAAACAAGTCCCAATTGGCCACAAGTGTTAAAAATGACTAAATCAAAAAGTCAACTTTTCAACATACTTGAAATTAATTAAGACAAGTCCAAAAATGCCATTTTGCATGGTGAGGTTTTGGTGAATGGTGAATGCATTTTTGGAAAGAGGGGAACAAATAGAGCTTGTAGGAAAAAACCCCACCAAAATTGGCCAAGTGGTTCATGAGATATGGCCCTTTGAAGTTCAAGAAATTGTGAAAATGATTTGATCATATCTTGACAACCATACATGGGAATTGAGAGTTCTTGGACTTTTTGGAAATGGGAGAACAAGATCTTCAACTTTCATGTTGGGCAAAAATTCATTTGAAGCTTGTATCATGATGTAAGTTTGGGATCAAGAAGTTTCCATTTTTGGCAGTTAAAATTACAAGTCCAGTTTCTATTTTTGGAATTTTTCTGATTGGCTTCAAATTCTTCCATGATATTGTTTGCCATGATATATGAGGCCTATTGGGACATGAATAAGCTCTTTCAAACCAAATCCATCCATCAAAATAAAAAAAAATCAACCACAGTTGACCAACTTTGACTTTCTAGGGTTTCTGACTGATTGTGCATGAACTGATGACTTCTGAACATCCAACCCTTGACTTAAACAATTCAAATGGACCCCCAAGACATGTGAACAAATGGGACCAACCCTAGGGCCTTGGCTCCTTGAGAAACACCCTTGCTTGCTTGGTTGACTGATCTCCTGATCAGTTTGACCTAATTTCTTGACTGCTTGCTCTTGAGGCAACTGGGGGCAATGTAATGCTATGCAATGGACCATGATATGCTATGACCTAATATGAGATGGTATGTACAATGATAGGTGCAAATTTGAGGTGCTACACATAGCTGCCACCCAGTTGTTATCCTGAAGTGCTTCATCACAAGACGTAGGCTCGATCAGAGAGACTAGTCCCAGAGGAGTATCTTCAGAAGTCCTGAAGGTAGATCTGGTTCTGACAGGTTCGTCCTTGTTTCCCAGAATCAAATCTTCAGATACGTTGATACGACTTTTAACTTTCTTTGGGATTTCTGGTGATTTAACTTCTTCAGAGTTCTGAGTGACAGTTGCTACTGGAGTTCTATCAGATCCTGCAAGAGTGATTTCTAAATCTGCAAAACTTTGAACTAGCTTTGACTTTTCAGGGTCAAGCTTATCATCAAATCTGAAATGAATAGATTCTTCCACAATTTTGGTTTCTGTGTTGTATACTCTGTAGCCTTTAGAGCGTTCTGAGTATCCTAACATAATACCTTTCTGTGCTTTGGAATCGAACTTGTTCAGATGTTCTTTAGTGTTTAAGATAAAGCAAGAACATCCAAAAGGATGAAAATATGAAATGTTTGGTTTTCTTCCTTTACACAGTTCATAGGGAGTCTTTTCCAGAATAGGTCTTATAGAGATTCTATTCTGAATGTAACACGCTGTATTTACAGCTTCTGCCCAAAAGTGCTTTGCCACATTAGTTTCATTGATCATGGTTCTGGCCATCTCTTGGAGTGTCCTATTCTTCCTCTCTACAACTCCATTTTGTTGTGGAGTTCTAGGGCAGGAGAAATCATGGGATATTCCATTAGAGTCAAATAATTCCTCAAAATCTTTGTTTTCAAATTCCCTACCATGATCACTTCTGACTCTAATAGTTTTAGAGTCAAATTCTTTTTGCACTTTGGAACAGAAACTGGTGAATACAGAGTGAGACTCACTCTTGTGCTTTAGGAATTTCACCCATGTCCAGCGGCTGTAATCATCAACAATTACTAGTCCATACTTCTTTCCATTGACTGATGCTGTTTTCACAGGACCAAATAAGTCAATGTGGAGAAGTTCCAGAGGCTTAGAGGTAGAAACAACATTTTTCTTTTTAAAAGAAGTTTTTGAAAATTTTCCTTTCTGACATGCTTCACACAGAGCATCTGAAGAAAACTTCAGTTTAGGTAGGCCTCTGACTAACTCGAGTTTATTTAGCTGAGAAAGTTTCCTCATGCTAATGTGGCCCAAGCGTCTATGCCATACCCATTGCTCTTCGTGAACCGACATCAGACATTTAACATTTTGTTCTTTTAAATCAGAAAGATTAATTTTATAAATGTTGTTTTTCCTCTTGCCTGTGAAAATGACAGAGCCATCATTCTGATTAATGGCTTTACATGTTTTTTGATTAAAAATTACATCATAACCGTTATCACTTAATTGACTTATGGATAACAAGTTATGCATTAATCCTTCTACATAAAGGGCATCAGATATAGAGGGAAGAGTACCATTACCAATAGTTCCGGAGCCTCTGATCCTTCCTTTCTGATCTCCTCCGAAGCCTACAAATCCAGCGTCTTTAAGTTCCAGACTTTGGAACATAGACTTTCTTCCCGTCATGTGTCGCGAGCATCCAGAGTCCAGGTACCATGACTGGTGTCTGAACTTTGCTGCATAGGATATCTGCAACATAGACAATCTTATCTTTTGGTACCCAGAATCTCTTGGGTCCTTTCAGATTAGTTTTCCCAGAGTTTCTCATAACTTTGGGTTTTCTAGCATTTTTAAATTTTTGTTCTTGTGTGTGTATAGTGATATGAAAAGGGAGATTTAAGTTGGTTATTGGTAGAAGTTTTATCTTCCTTAGGATCATACCCAATTCCCTTTTTATTATTCTGACTGACTCCATAAATCATGGATGCCATAATACTCCTATCTATCCCATTTTTCAGAAATTCTTGAAAGGCTTCTTCGTATTTATAAATTATTTTATTTGAAGTTTGTGGTGCTTGAGACAACGCTTCTTCTAATTCTAAGCTTTTTCTCTTTGCTCCATCTCTTTCTAATGTCAAAGATCTGATTGTATCTTCTCGTGCTAGAATTGTCATCTCAAGTTCACTACATTCTTCAAATTTTGCTTTAAGACAGCCTTTAATGTTTTTAAACTTTTGTTTTAATTTCTGATATGAGCTAAGAGTTTCTGACAAGCAAGATTCTAGATCAGATCGAGAAAGTTCAGAAAATACCTCTTCAGATTCTTCATCTGAGCTACTCCTGGATGTGGTAGCCATAAGTGCCACGTTGGCCTGTTCATCAGAGTCAGATTCTGATGATCCAGATTCACTATCATCCCAGGTAGCCATCAGTCCTTTCTTTGTCCTGAAGGTATTTTTCTTGAAGCTTTCTTTTCTAGAGTTGTCTTTCTTTAGCTTGGGGCATTCATTCCTGTAATGACCTGTTTCTTTACATTCATAACAGGTAATATCTTTGTTAGATTTACCTTTTGAAGTTGATTCTGATCGATCCCCTCTGGGTCTTGGTCTTCTGAAGTTGTTGTTCCTCTTTTTCCAGAGTTGCTTAACTCTTCTGGTCAGGAGGGACAATTCTTCTTCTTCATCATCAGAATCTTCTGGTTCAGAGTCGTCAGTATCTTCAGTTTCTGCCTGGAGAGCTTTGGTTCTGTCAGGTTTGCGTCTTTCAGGTCTGAACTTTAATGCTACAAACTTGTTCTTTTTCTGAGGCTCATCTTCCTCTAGTTCTATCTCATGGCTTCTGAGGGAACTGACAAGTTCTTCAAGGCTGATATTGTTCAGATCCTTTGACAGCTTCACAGCAGTAACCATAGGTCTCCATTTCTTTGGCAGACTTCTGACTATCTTTTTGACGTGATCTACAGTTGTATATCCTTTGTCTAGGACCTTGAGACCTGCAATAAGAGTTTGGAATCTAGAAAACATAGCCTCTATAGCTTCGTCATCTTCCATTTTGAAGGCTTCATATTTCTGGATAAGCGCCAGAGCCTTTGTCTCTTTGACCTGAGAGTTTCCTTCATGAGTCATCTTCAGAGAGTCAAGTATATCTTTGGCTGTCTCTCTGTTGGTGATCTTTTCATATTCGTTGTACGATATAGCATTGAGAAGTATGGTTCTGGCCTTGTGATGATTTTTGAAGACACGTTTCTGATCTTCTGACATCTTATTTCTGGGAACTTCAGCTCCATTTTCTAAGACTGGAGGTGTGTATCCATCTGTGACAATGTCCCAGAGGTCAGCATCATAACCCAGAAAGAAACTTTCGATTCTATCTTTCCAGTAGTCAAACTTCTCTCCATCAAAAACAGGAGGCTTAGCATTGTAACTATCTCTTTCATTTGAGTGGGCCATAGTTTTTCTCGTACTGGATCTCTCTACACTGTTAAGTGTTTGATTAGAAAATGAATAACAGAGTCGGAGCTCTGATACCAATTGAAGGTGAGAAAAACAAGAAAGGGGGGGTTTGAATTGTTTGGAAAAATAAGCGCTTTTTCAAAATGAAAATCACACAAGGATTTTATACTGGTTCGCTTATAACACAAAGCTACTCCAGTCCACCCGGCCGAGGTGATTTCGCCTTCAACAAGGACTTAATCCACTAATCTTGAAAGATTGATTACAAACAACGTCTAAGAGAAAGATCTCTTAGTCCTCTCAAGTATACAGACTACACAGAGTCACTTGAGGAAATAAACAAACAATAGATAAAAGATTTATGTAATCTAGAGTGCTTCTAAGATAAGAAAATATTACAATATTAAGAACAAGAGTTTTTCACGTTATAAGCAAAAGCTTCGTGAAGATTTAGAGAGCAAGAAGATTTCTTGTGCGTTGATGTTTCAGTATAATTTTTGCTTGTTTGCTTGCTTGTGCTTCAATGTTGATTGCAGCCCATTTTATATATCAGTGAGGTAGTGGTTGAAACTGGTGGATATTAAAATGAATTTACGCCATCACTTAAATAGCTTCTGCAGGATAACTTTCTCTCCTTGAAATGACTACTTACAACATATAGTATCTACTTTATTGAAATTGGAGATTAACGTCTCTTTCTGTATTAGGAAATCCATTTGCAAACCTTTACTTGACTTTAACGTTACTCTTTCATAATTAGCAATTCCATGATCAGAGTCTTCGTGTATCTGAGAATCTTGGAATTTTTCTTCTGATGTTGATCTCTTTTGAGTTCAGATAGTTTCTTCAGACAGCGCTGATAACTTCTGGAATTTAGAGATAGCGTTGTTCAGAGTCAGAACATCTAGAGCTTACTTCTTGTTCAGATGCTTCTGATACTTTGCTGTTTTGCTCAGAGTTAGACTTTCTTGAACGTGTTTCCACTTCAGATGCGTCTGATCATTTGATAATTTGTATCTGATCTGGTTCTGTATCTGATGACGTCATCAGATTTCTTCCTTCTTTCTTTAGAACCCTGCACACTTAGAAACTTTTCGTTAGGGTGCCATTTTTGGTTTCATCCTTTGTTATCATCAAAATCAAGGAATCTGTTGTAGAATAATTTTTGTTCTTACACATTGGCTTGTGTTTGTCTGTGTATAGCTAATTGTGAACCATTTGCTGTTTAGTTTTGTGATTGGTACACTGATTGTATTTGATTGATTTCAGGTACATTAGTTGCTAATATTGCTTTGCTTTGCTTGATAAGCAATTTGCATTGAGGTATAACATTCTTGTCTCCATGTAGTCTGGAAGACCTGGCCTGTTACTTGGCCAGGCACCTGTCTGAAGTCCTCCTTAAGAGGCGATGTTTATGTTTGTTTATTTTTGTCCCCAAGCAGGTAAAGACCTTTGATAAGGCAATTGGCAGATACAAGAGATGTGCAATCCATCTCCTGCTATTCAGTTGAGTCATCCCTTTGCTCACACCACTGTGTTGATGCATTGGGATACAAACCCAAGATCTTGTACAGTTGTACAGTTGTGTCAGAGTCTTAAGTGTAGAAGGGTTCCCACTTTCTGGACCCACACTTCTTTGTCTGAAGCTCTCCCTGTCCAGGGATAAGAGCTGTGAAGTCTTATCTTCACTCTCCTTTCATCAGCTTCACCTTGGCTCTCAATGTCAAGGTTAAGAGCAAAACTCACCCTGTACAGTTGGCTTGCTCTTGCAGCCCCACCCTTGTTTGAGCTTCACTTGTGTGCATATAGTGTGTGCTGTTTGTGATTGTTTGCTTTGTTGTTTGAGCTGAATAGGATAGGCTTGCTCCCTGTGCAAGTTAGCTAGAAACCTTGACTTAGGGACAATCTTGCATGATAACATCTAGGCTCGAGTTAGTCTCCCTAGTTGTGTCTCCCTCTGTTATCTGGTTAGGCTAGTCCTGTGTCCCTCCGTAGGGGAACTACGTCGCCCTGATCCTCATACCAGATGAGGTACGTAGGCAGGAGATGAGCTGATCTCTCCGGGCGCCCTTTTTCTTTTTCAACCTTTGTGTTTCAACCCCCTTTGTGTGTGTTGTTGTGTGCTTGGAAGCTGATGTAAGTCCATCGATTGGCATTCGGGTTCCAGTGTGGGTTTTGTTGGTTCGGATGCTGATGTAAGTCCAGTGATTGGCATTCGGACTCCACGTTTGCCTCTTTGTGTGTGTTTTGGTTCGGGCGCTGATATAAGTCCAGCGATTGGCATTCGGGTCCCATGTTTGCCCGTGTTTGTGTGGTTTTTGTTTGTGTGCGTGTTAGCCGAGCTACGAATGCTCTGATTCTCCTTCGTCCAAGGAGATACGTATGCATAGGATGCGATATCCTAGCGAGCATGTGTCGTTTCCCCAGTCCGAACTACTTAGACTCTGATGTCTATGCCTGATAGACTAAGTAGGCCCAGGATGCGATATCCTGCCGAGTCAGTCTTGTCTGTTTTCTTGTGTCTCTTTCAGCCAGTGTGTGTGTGTTTGAGCAGTGTTTTAGCAACCATTTTTCCTTCCTATTGTGCGTGGATCCCGTCGAGTACGACGGATGCGTAGGGGTGCTAATACCTTCCCTTCGCATAACCGACTCCCGGTCCCATTCTCTTTGGTCGCGAGACCTTGCTTTTTCCAGGTTTACTCTGAGCGTTTCCTTTCCCTCTTTTGGGATAAATAACGCACGGTGGCAGCTCTGTTGTTCTGTTTTCCCGCCGGTTTTTCGCGTAATGCGTCAACGTGGCTGTAAGATGAGATATGAACCGTAAAATGTAGTTCAATCTACCTAAGAAACCACAAACCTCTTTTTCTGTTCTCGGTTCAGGCATTTCTTGTATCGCTTTTACTTTAGCAGGATCAACCTCGATTCCCTTTTCACTTACAATAAACCCCAACAACTTACCGGACCGCACTCCAAAAGTGCACTTATTCGGATTCAACCTCAATTTGAATTGTCTTAACCGGTCAAACAACTTGGCCAAGTCTACCAAATGCCCCTCTTCTGTTTGGGACTTTGCTATCATGTCGGCAACATATCATTCGGTTTCATGATGAATCATATCATGAAACAAAGTCACCATATCTCTTTGATACGTGGCACCGGCGTTCTTGAGACTGAATGGCATCACCTTATAGAAAAAAGTGCCCCATGGTGTAATGAACGTCGTTTTCTCCATATCATCTGGCGACATTTTAATTTGATTATAGCCAGAAAAGCCATCCATGAAGGAAAACACCGAGAATTGAGTTGTATTATCTACCAACACATCGATGTGAGGTAATGGGAAATCATCTTTCGGGTTAGCTCTGTTCAAATCCCGGTAGTCCACACACATCCTCACCTTTCCATCCTTCTTCGGCACTGGCACAATATTGGCGACCCAAGGCGGATAATTAGTGACAGCTAGGAAACCAGCATCCAACTGCTTTTGTACCTCCTCTTTGATTTTCATGGCCATCTCAGGTCGAGTTCTGCGCAACTTCTGCTTCACTGGAGGACAATCTTCTCTCAATGGCAACTTGTGCACAACAATATTGGTATCCAACCCTGGCATATCTTGGTAAGACCAGGCGAAGATATCAACATACTCTTTCAACAATGCTACCATTCTGCTCCTGACATTCACCTCCAAAGCGGCCCCAATTTTTACCTCTTTTCTGACCTCCTCGGTGCCCAGATTAACAACCTCAACTTGCTCCTCGTGCGGTTGGATCACCTTCTCCTCTTGTTTCAACAACCTGGCTAACTCTTCTGGCAGTTCACAATCTTCTTCGCCTTCTTCTTCGGCATGATAGATCAGGTTGTCGAAGTCATATAGGGGTGTAACAGGATTGTCATCAATGAGATCCGGAGAATGATCGCATCTGCATGAATGTTGATTCATGCATTGCTTTAGGGTCGGAACGAGACAAATCAAAAGGAAGGAAAATGAAAACAAACATTGCCATTTTTTTTCAAAAACAAATGAAAAACAGAGAGCGCCGCTTTTAATGCGAAAAACATCCGTTTATTAATGATGCAAATAATGCAAAATGAAACACTTGAGGTGGCCCTTACAATGGACCATTACGTTTCGGGAAAAACGTATGGCTTTCATGCAAACAAAATTAACAAACAGAAATATTACTCTTCACGCAGAGTGACATTGATGATCTTTTCGGCCTTCCAGTTCTGGATCTCCATTCCTGGTACGCACGGTTTTATCCATGAGTCAAACTCGCAGTCACTGTCAGTCTCTTCACCCACCGCACAGACGCGATCTGGATCTAGCATTCCAGCACTGGTGAACGTGAACGGTTGATGACGTCCTCTATTCCGTCCAGACGAGCCTTGGCCCTACTGATAACCAACCCCAAACCTATCTTCTTTCACCGCAATATCTACCATTCTTCCCCAACCTGGGGCCTCTCCACTTTTCCCCATCTGAGTGACAATCAAACACGTTAGAAACCGACACCTGCAAAATAGAGGACACGTTATTATGACATGCATGAATGCAATGTCTATCCGTATGAGGAACATTATGTCCTTCGATTCTGGCTTCATCGAGACGGATAATAATTCGATAGCAACATTTTAACATCAATCATCTGGCTCTGCCGTACAGAACAGAAATTTGAAGGATATCTCTCAACCAGAATCTCAATCAAGAACGTATCCTTCATATGGATAAACATAAGTTAGATACGGATGAATGCAAAATGGGAATGATGCAGATGCATGAATGCAAATCCTAGTGCCATCCTCCAAGTCATATGAACACCAACTGTACTGGATTCCGGTCTCAGAACTAATCACAACCATCTAAGGGACTAAATAACCACAAATCCAACTCGGGGGTTCCGAAATAAACGGAACCGGAGGATACACCACCATCATCACAGGAAAGTCACTGAACGGACAACAACAAAATCCCCTGAACAAGTACCCTCAAATTCAACCCGGGGATCCGAAATAAATGGAACCCGCTGATAAATACCGCGGACAGAACTCCGGCGTGTCGGAAATAAATATCCATAATCCAACTCATAAATAGAACTCGGATCACAAACCGAACCAAAGTCACCATCAAAGAGTCACCAACAGAACATGTGCTTGTAGGAATCAAACCCTCCCCTCACAAGTAAATTCTAATAAGGTCATCCTAAGGCGGATAATCGATCTCGACAATCGGACGAGATACTCAACGGGTTTTCCCTTTCGGGTGTGCCGTGCAGCTCTCATAAGATCATCTAAACCAAAGATCCAGGAAAGAAAGGTCACTGAAGTCAACAACTCAAAAGAGGTAACCCAACCATAGTGGATACTCCACAAGGAAGGGCTCTCTCAAAAGAACCTCGTCCGGCTGTGGTATGTCACGTCGCAACAACATGCTGATCCAACATGTGAGGAGACGTGAGACCACGCTAAGCCTAGGTGTATACTCGGGCTTTGGATTTTAGCCCCACTCAGAACACCCACCCCAAATCATAGGAACCACACCTGTCTAGAATCCAGCACAGTGATAACATGATGCATGCAAACATATATACAAATATATACAATCACAGTATAGTAATCACAAATACAATAAATAAGCAGTAAAAGAAACCCAAACTACCCTAAAAACAACGCTAGAGAGCGCTAGGATTGACTCGCTTAGGGAAGATGGACCAGCAAGAGGTCAACTAGTAGTCCCCAACAGAGTCGCCAGTTGTCGCAATACGAAAAACAACCGGCGGGAAAAAATACAGAGCCGCCACCGGCGCTATTCATCCGATGACGGAAAGGGAGCGCAAGACTAACCTAAGAAAGGGAAAGGAACGGTCTTACGACCAGAGATTGCAAGGTACGGGAGTCGGTTACGCAAGGGGAAGGTATTAGCACCCCTCACGTCCGTTGTACTCGACGGGATCTACGCTCAAAAGATAGCTCAAAGAATAGGAAAAGGGTTGCTCATAAACTGCTCAAAAAACTGCACAAACTGGAATGATAAACACGTGGGGGAAGAAAACGGAGGAAGTGGACTCGGCAGGACGTCGCATCCTGGGCCTACATAGTTTGTCAGAAACAAACATCAGAGTCAACGTAGTTCGGGGAAAAGGGAGACATGCTTGCTAGGACATCGCATCCTATGCCTACGTATCTTCTCTATCCAGAGAAGAATCAGAGCACTCGTAGCTCGGCTAACGCACGCCGAAACAAAACACCAAATGGGACACTGAGACGTCTAAAGAAACACTCAAAAGGAAACAGAATGCCAATACATGGACTTACATCCGACTCCAAACAATCAAACAGGAAACAGAATGCAAATTCATGGACTTGCATCCGACTCCAAATAATCATACAAGGAAACGGAATGCCAATACATGGACTTACACCCGACTCCTAACACCAAAAAGGAAACAGAATGCCAATACATGGACTTACATCCGACTCCCAACAAAAACAAACGCTAACCAGCGAACACCAAAGAAAAAGGAAACAGAATGCCAATACATGGACTTACAACCGACTCCCAACAAAAAGACACGCTAACTAGCGAATACCAAAGAAAAAGGTTCTCAGAACGAACCCCAACAAAGTAACCAAATATCCAAAGATGAACCCCAAAGATGAACCTCAATACGAGTAACAACCTTCACAAATGAACCCCAAAGATGAACCCCAATACGAGTGACAACCGTCACAAATGAACCCCAAAGATGAACCCCAATACGAGTGACAACCGTCACAAATGAACCCCAAAGATGAACCCCCAATACGAGTGACAACCGTCACAAATGAACCCCAAAGATGAACCCCAATACGAGTGACAACCGTCACAAATGAACCCCAAAGATGAACCCCAATACGAGTGACAACCGTCACAAATGAACCCCAAGTCAATAACAAAAGAAATCCCCCAAGGTATGACCATACCACACACATACACGCTGAACAAACGGGTACTCACACCAAAGCAAACAAATGAAGGGTGAACACACACACACAAAAAAGAAAAAGGTTGCCCGGAGAGATTGCTCACAACCTCCTGCCTACGTATCTCATCTGGCATGAGAATCAAGGCGACGTAGTTCCCCTTAACAGGGGAAAGGATGAACACATGCGAAAACACACACAAAAAAGAAAAAGGGTGAACACACACGCAAAAAAGAAAAAGGTGCCCGGAGAGATTGCTCACAACCTCCTGCCTACGTATCTCATCTGGTATGAGAATCAGGGCAACGTAGTTCCCCTAAACAGGGGAAAGGATGAACGCACACAAAAAAAAAGAAAAGGTTTCCCGGAGAGATTGCTCACAACCTCCTGCCTACGTATCTCATCTAGTATGAGAATCAGGGCGACGTAGTTACCCTTAACAGGGGAAAGAATGAACACGTGCGAAAACACACAAAAAAGAAAAAGGGTGAACACACACGCAAAAAAGAAAAAGGTTGCCCGGAGAGATTGCTCACAACCTCCTGCCTACGTATCTCATCTGGCATGAGAATCAGGGCGACGTAGTTCCCCTTAACAGGGGTACAACACTCTCCTAACCAGAGACCAGGGAAACAACAAACTAATAGGGAGACTAAGACTCGAGCCTAATAATTGTCATGCCATCAATATCCCTAAGTTGAGGTCTCTAACATGCATTCAACTTCCTCAGAACTCAATCATACAACTCCTACAGAAATGGAGATGAGAATAGGAAAGCAGATAAACACACCAGCACAAGTGAACAAGCATCACACACTATATCCATACAAAAGGCCCAAACAATGGGTAGACATTAGTCAAGAGGGGTCATATCAACCTCGACAAACAAGCCAAACTGTAAGGGGTAATCTGTAGCTCTTAACCACTAACATTGAACGTTAGGGTGAAGCTGATCAAAGTCTGAATGAGGATAAGACCTCATGCTCTTAACCCTGGCCAAGGTGAGCTCATGACATAGAAAGCGTGGGAATCTAGAAAGTGGGATCCTATTCCACTTGACAGACACTGTACAAAGATCTGGGGCACATGTTCAGAAGTATTAGCACGTAGTGCGAGCATAAAGAACGACTCACTGAATAACGGGGGATTGGCTGCTAATCCCTTCTATCCGTCAATTGCCTCTTCTCTTGGAGGTCTTATAAAATGTCACATGCCTCTTCTTGGAGGTCTTTGGCACAATTATAAACAAACACAAACAGAGCCTCTGAAGGAGGACTTGCCAGCAAAACGCCTGCCAAAAAGGTGACAGGACTTCCAGACTACATGAAGTAAGAAGATAACTACCTAAGTGGTGTGTCAACCATAATCCAAAGCTTAAGCAAAATCAAAAGCAAGCAAGCAACTAAGGTACCTGTACAAAGACTAAACAGTTAATACTTCAGTCATAAAACCAACAGACAAATAGTGAAACCATTCAACAGTTACACAACTCAATGAACAATGCTCAAGCACTCAAATGAACTCATGAGCTCAAGCACATCACTTAAAATCCTACAAAACAAACAAAAGTTAGAACTTAAAGCATTTGTATCTCACAAAGTGAGAACAAATTAACCATCAATGCTAAATGTCCAAACCTGAAACACAAAGCACAGTTAGTTTATGCACAAAACACTAGTACAAAGACTAAGTTCAAAATCAAACCAAATGACCAAAACAGAACCCAATCTTTTACATAATGCACATTCAAACAATCAATAAAATGTCCTCAAAAGGACCAACATCAATTTAATAAGCAAGTGTCTCAAATGATCTATGTCATGCAAGGACAAACAAATGTGCACAAAATGAACTTCCAACTTAGAAAATTCAAATCAAAATAGAAATGCATGCAATGACTTTTATATTTTTTGTGCAAGTTTCTTTTTCTATGAACAATCAATATGCAAAAGATCAAATCCAGAAAAGTTTAAATGATAGATGAACAAAAATGCAACAATTCAATGTCAAAAATGTGACACAAATTGTCACACTTATCTCTATGTGTGAAAAATAATGATAACATATGAGAAAAATTCCAAACTAGTGACCAAAAATTCATGTCATATGTGAATAATAAGCATGCAAAAGATGGGATCAAATGGCTCTACAATGATGATTTCACAATGCAATGAACACAACATATCAAATTAACCCAATGTTCAATCAAAAATTCACAAATCACAAACCAGACATCAAAAATTCTTGAAATTAATACCATAAAAAATTAGAGATTAAAAAAAAACTATGAAAAGAAATTGGAGTTCATTTGGATCATTTTTCTATTTTTTATGATTTTTCTAAAATGAACAAAAGAAAAGAAATAAGACAAAAAATATGGAGGGAAAAGCATTATTTGAATTAAATTCAGAAATAACATCAACCACACGATGAGGCGCGAAACAACAATCAACGGACCAGGTTCAAAAGGCCAAAACGCCGTGTTTCATTAAACGCGTTGGCATGAACGGTCAACATTCAACATAACGCGTGGCCAGTCAAAGGAAACAGAGCCAATCACTTGTACACGCAAGGCACACACGTGGATCTAGCAAGGCAAACCCTAAAAAATTTACAGACGCCGGAGCTACAGTCTCCGGTCGTCTTCTCCGGCCATCTCCGGCGACATCAACCACAAAATTTCCAGAATTCAATAAAACTGGTACCATTCGAACCGTCCTTCCACATATAATCCAAATATCACAATGAATCTTCCTAATTCCTCCTAAATTTTCCAGATCGAATGAAAACATTTTTGAGATAAAAACTTCCAGTTCATCATACATGCTCAATTCTCAACCATTTCAAAATCTAAGCACATGCACAAGCTCTACTCAACGAGATCTACATTTCTATAACAAGAAAATAGCAAAAGGAGAGGATCGAATTTCAACTCACCTGAAATGAAGCTTTCTGAAATCGTGCTCTCTCAAGCTCTAATGCTCCAGATCCACTCCTATGCACTTCCTAAGAAGCTTTAAGCAAGAATGAACGGTTGAATCCTCTTTAATCTTCTTCAATTTCCAAAACCGATCCACATGAAGATGCTCTTGAACTGCATGAAATCTTGATGAATTGCTTCAAGTAATGGATGGATCTTGCTTAGTGAAGCACCAGGATCACGAATATGCCAAGATCTATGAGCTTTGTGTGAAGAAAAGGAGAATTCGAAGTGAGAGAAAATTTGAGAGTTTTCTTGAATTTTGATCTGAAAAGTTTTGTTATGCAGTTATGATTATGGTTTGAGCTTTTATATGCTTTGCTAATGACAATGCTAATCACTTAAACCAATGGTTAATCATGATTAAGGAGTTATGAAGTAATATGCAAAAATGCAAATTAAGCTCATAAAGCCATATTCCACGTGTACAATCCCATGCAAGGCTTGGAATTTACTTAAAAACATCCAATGGTCATAATTTGATGATCAATTTGCTTGCACCTTAAGCCAATAATGAATGGTGAATAATTTCTTCAATTTGCACATATATGAAATAATGATCATACATACTCATCCCATGCATGGAAAAGCTCAATTTGAGAAGTCTTGGACATGAGAAGCATTTTGCAAAAAGAATGAACCAATTTGGAGTATTGTATCAAAAGTTATGCCATTTTGAATTTCCATGCACACCTTGTGATCAAATGACTATAACTTCTCAACCATTCATGATATGGACATGAACTAGGACTTTTTTAAAAGGGGAGACAAAGATCTACAACTTTCATGTTCATAAAAAATCCATTTGAAACATCTTTGATACTGAAAAGTCAAGTTGAAGGTGGACCAAAAACTTGCCAAATTTGGAAACTTTGAATTATAGGTCACTTTCCATTTTTGGTAACTTTTGCCATGACCTTTGAATATTCAAGATAGATGTTTAAAATGATGAATGGACCCCATTTAGACATGATTGAGGTGTCTCAACTCATTTCCCCACCTCATAGCCCTCAGTTGACTGCACAGTTGACTTTTTGGTCCTCAGATGACCTTGAAATGTCTTGATGATAATAGAACCATGATGATGGTGATATACCCTTGCAAATAAGATGAAGCTCAAAATCTTTGAAGAATCCAGAAACCCTAATTGAAGCCCATACCTTCAGGTGGTTGATGATTAATTCATAGAGACCCTCAGGCTTGAATCATGTAACTTCTTCATCTTTTGACAAGACTTTGGAGGATGACCTTCTTACTGTCACATGAGATGCAAAAATGCAATGCCTAATGCCCTAAAACATGAAATGCAAAGATCCAAGCTAGTCTCAAGAAGAGGAGGGCAAATTTTGAGGTGTTACAGTTGATGACGGATATTCTCCCCTTTGAGTCTATCCTTGATATGTTCACTTTAACTAGTGATCGATATTCTCTTTCTTTGCGGTTTTCTGCCCAATAACCGGTAGTTGTAAATTCTATTTGGCTTTTCCTCACCTGGTTATACTTACCCAGTAACTGGTAATGAATACACCTTCGATTGTCCTCAGCGAGTCATCCTTGATATGTTTACCCTAACTTGTAACAGATGTCCTCTCTGTCAGATTATGTTATCTCCTTACCCAGTAACCAGGATACTTTGGGTGCTAATACCTTCCCTTTGTGTAACCAACCCCCTTACCTGTAATCTCTGACATTTTATTAGTTTTGATTTGAAAACTTCTTATCTTCACATTTTGTTCGTACTTTTTCCCTTTTTCTTTGGAAACAATAAAAGCGCGGTGGCGACTCTGGTTTTATTGACGTCGAGTTAACCAATAGCTCGATGCTCATGAATTTACCACTACACTAAAACTTCTGAAAATGAGGGAGTTATTGAGTCAAACAGTGAACCAGTAGGCACTGAACCAGACAACCATCAAGTCAACAAAGGTCCTTCTATTAGAATTCAGAAAGATCATCCAACAGAACTTATTAATAGAAATCTTAATGAAGGGATCACCACTAGATTTAGAGATGTGAAATCAAATGCTTGCTTTGTCTCAAAGTTTGAACCTAAAAATGTGAAGGAAGCCTTGACAGATGAATTATGGATCAATGATATGTAAGAAGAACTAGGGTAGTTTATAAGAAATGAAGTATGAGATCTATTTCCTATACATAAAGAAATGAGTGTTATTGGGACAAAATGGATCTACAAGAACAAATCTGACGAAGAAGGAATTTGGGCCAGATGAATTCAAGTTCATGCGTTTTGAACAAAGATTGTTAGGTCTGCATATGGCTTTAACAGGGCTGCATCATTGGAAAGAATCAATTGTACAAACTTCAGTTCACAATGCCTTTCCATTCAAGCTTCATTCAGACTTCAATTTGAATCATTTTTGGATCTTAATGCATTGCATCATGGTCCTGTACATGCCCATGCACTCGTGCCATCCACATCGCCAATTTTGGACATATTTTGAAGTGTGCAAATATCATTCCCTTTGACTATAAATAGAAGGCTTATGAGTTCATTTGAATCACACTTTGCACGCCAGCTTTTCCCCCCATTGAAACCCTCTCATTCTAAAGGAAAGCCTAATAAATTTCAATTTGAAATTTGAGTTTGAATCTCAACTGTTGGAGATTTAAGAACTCCAGGATCCACAACCTTGCAATCTCTCCAATCACTTCCTATTAGCTTCTCAAGTGTGATCAGATCGTGTTTGAAGAAAGCAACATCAAGAACTGCATAGCATTGACGGTAATTTTCAGAAAACTTCATCTCTTCCATTCTCACTGAATTCTACTCAATTCTCTTGGATCTTTGGTTGTCTGAAGTCCTACCAATATAGGAAAGAAGATTAAGTTGCTTAGAGGTCAAATCGAAGCAACTCAGTTGACACACCTCAAAATTCAACTCCTCATATCTTTCTATATATGTGGAGTTAGTTAAAATTGAGGTCAGATTCGTGCTCTACGCCATTTTTTCTTTCAGATGATGTCCTTCTTTTTTATTTTGGTGATGGGTGAGGGTGGACCAGTCCGGTGAGGTCCACCGGAGAAGAATACTAGAGCTACAACCTCAGCCGTGTGTTGGCACGTCTCAAACCATAGGATCCTTGTAAAACGTTTTAATCTCGTGCGTTGGTTTTAAATAACATCCCTGCAGCGCATTGACTCGTGTCCATTGTGGAAGGCGCACTGAGGACCACTTGATCTGCCACCTCAATTAATGAGGGAGATCGAGTGGTCCACGTTTTTTTTCTTCTATTTTCTGATTTTCATTTTAATCCTTTTATTTTCATTAATTCATACTAATTTTAATATTAATCCAAAAAATATGAGAGTTTCACCAAAAAAATTCAAATAATTTTCTCTTTCATATTTTGAATTAAAATTATTTTTTGGATCATTATTAATATTTTTTATGATTTAATTGATTTTGTATTTATTTTTAATTGTTTAAAAATACCTTTAAGTCTATAAAAATTTTGAATTTTTTTCTCCAAGGTCCTTTGACCTTGTTTAACCTATGATAAATCTCATGGCCATTTCTTTGATGTTTTGATGAGGTTTTAGGAATTTGACAAACCATATTTAATTTAAATGTATTATTTTAGTCTTTTTAATTTGAATAAATGTCAATTAATTGTGTTGACCAATTGTGATAATTTGTTTGAGTTTGACTCTTGTTGTTGGGCCTTGGTCAAGGTTGATTTGACTTTGTCAAGTTAATATCATTGGATTTAGGGGATTGATAAAATGAAATTCCATCTCCCAAAATGAATGGATGATATTAATTTGGTAAAAGTCCTCCTTTGACCAATTTGAGTTTTGATCCATTCCCCTCCCTCTTCACCTCATTAATGTACATAATAACATTAATGATACATTCCCATTTTGTGTATACTTTGTTTGTTTGTGTGGTCTTTGACCATTAATGTACATAATAACAACAAAAGTCCTAAAAAACTTTTGTGTGGACTGTTAACTTGATCTTGGACAAATGGACTTAGAACTTAGGCAACATTCCTATGCTAAAGGACTTGGCCAATGCCAACTTTTGTGAAACCAAGTGATTTCAATTTGAAACTTCATATGATACATCATTCAAGATCCCTTTGAGTCCATCTGCAACATGATCATTGTGAAGTTGTTATTTTGAACCTGTGCCTTGTGGAATTCATCTATTACATGGGCTAATTTGAAGAAGATCATGGAGTGGCTAAGCATGGATGTGGCTATCTTTATTTGATGCCTTGCTCTTCAAGATTGATATAATTGTGCATTTGTGTGTTGCTTGATTCTAAATGTCCAAGGGAATCTGGGTTTCTATTGACATTCTTGTCTATAGGGTTGCTACCCATTGGTCAGATCTTTTCAACCCTTAACTTTTACTATTGTGCATAGGATTAGTCTCTTCATCTTTTCCCCATTTCTTAAATTTCAAAATCTCTCCCTCCTTTTAAATTTTTCTTTGTGTGAACTCATTTTGTTCTAAACTTTGACAACTTTGCAAAAAAATAGAAACTTTGGCCTTATGCCATTGCATTTTCAAACTTCTTTTCTTAAATAAAATTTGTAAATAAACTTAACTATACTTGACTTAAATTTTCAAAAAAGGCCAAAAAGAACTAACTCATTCAAACCATTTTTATGCCTTTGTGCCTTTCAAACTTAATTTTTGTTAAAAGCAATGCATCCACTTTGAAATTTGTATCACGAACTACGAGGTTTTGATCCCTCATTTTTATGTTGGTACGTAGGTACAAGTCCGAAGGTCTTGTCAAACATAAAAATATAATTAATGAATTCTTTTCTCATCCTCCCATTCTATTTGTTTGTAAACATTATTTTGTACCAAATACATATGCACACAAAAAGGGCTCCCTAGGAGTACCTAGGACACTTTGGGTGCTAACACCTTCCCTCTGTGTAACTAACCCCCTTACCTGTAATCTCTGACATTTTATTAGTTTTGATTTGAAAACTTCTTACTTTTGTGTTTTGTTCGTACTTTTTCCCTTTTCCCTTGGAAACAATAAAAGCGCAGTGGCGACTCTAGTTTTATTGATGTCTAGCTTATCCATAGCTTGATGATCATGAATTTACCGCTACACAACCCACTTGAAGTTGACTAAAGATGAAAAATGTGTAAATATGGATCAAAGTATGTACAGGAGTATGATTGGTGGTTTGTTATATCTTACAGCTAGAAGACCTAACATTACATTTGATGTAGGAGTGTGTGAAAGACATCATTCTGAACCCAAAATGAGTCATATTACTCAAGTGAAAAGGATCCTGAAATACATCAATGGAACTAGTGACTATGGAGTGTTGTATTCTCATAATGCAAATTCCTTCCTTATAGGATACTGTGACACAGATTGGGCAGGCAATGATGATGATAGGAAGAGCACTTCTAGAGGATGTTTCTTCTTAGGAAATAATCTAATGTCTTGGTTCAGTAGGAAGCAACTGCTCTCAATTAATTAGGTTGAAACAAATGTTAGAGGAATATAATGTCCAGCAAGACGTCATGATATTATATTGTGACAACCTAAGTGCTATCAACATATCCAAGAATCCTATTCAGCATAGTAGAACTAAACATATTGATATTCGTCATCATTTTATCAGGGACCTTATTGAAGACAAAATTGTTACTCTTGAGCATGTAGAGCATGTAGCCACTAAGAAGAAACTGGTAGATATTTTCACTAAAGCTTTGGATGCAAATCAGTTTGAAAAGTTAAGGGGTGAATTAGGCATTTTCATGTTTGAAGAATTATAACAATTATTGATATGGAGACAGGGAAATCAAATTTTCTCTTCCCTTTATTTAATGGTGCATAAAACTCAAGGAAAATCATTACAAACCTTCCTTACTTTCCCAACATGCCATCTTACTGTAGCGGGGTATTCGTTACCATTAGAGATATTGACTAAATCCAAGGTAAATCATACAAGTCGAGTCGCCACCGCACTTCTATTTATCCAAAGGAATGCTTAGAAAGCGAACAAAAACCTAAAAGTTTTATCGAATCAAAAACTAGTAAAAATGTCAGAGATCTGGGTAAGGGGGTTGGTTATGCAACGGGAAGATATTAGGCACCGAAAGCATCCTAGGTACTCCTAGGGAGCCCTTTTCACATTTGTTGTAAGGTTGTTGTTTTTTTTTTGCGAAAATTTATTTGTGCAAACATGATTGAAGGGATGAGAAAAGAATATACAAATTTATTTACATTTTGTGTTTGAATGGATGAACCCATTGCCTACGTACCATCTTAAAAAAAGATTAGGATCAAAACCTCATAGTTCGGGGTAGAAAAATTCAAAATAAGTGAGTGGATTGATTGATCCAAAAACCTTAAGGTCTTTTGTTATCAAAGGGAGAAAACTCAACCTAAAACCACAAATCCACCATGTGAGAT
The DNA here is from genome assembly GCF_024323335.1 of Lathyrus oleraceus. NCBI lineage: Eukaryota > Viridiplantae > Streptophyta > Magnoliopsida > Fabales > Fabaceae > Lathyrus > Lathyrus oleraceus. The sequence goes on from NC_066581.1 coordinate 130,344,147, forward strand.
AGCTTCAACATGCTAGTGAGGGGTTAACCCTATAATAAGCATGGAAGACTCATTGTCCATCACTAAGGATAAAGGTGAGTATTATATCTACCTCAAAGATAACTCAAACCTAATAGCTAATGGTTATAAAAAAAAAGGTTTGATTAAGAAGGTGGCCATTGAAACCACAAAAAGTATTTGAATGGGTTATATTTACCAATTAAAAGTATTTACAAAAATATGGTTAAAGTGGATTAAAAGGTTCAATTCAAAATAAGTGTTATGAAAAATAGGTTTTTGAAAATCAAAAGCATAAGGCTTAGGTTTCTAGTGTTGAAAACAAAAGTTATTGTTTGTACAAAAAGTTTTGGCTTGGGTTAGAATAGGAAAAAAAAAGAAGGGTTAAATTCCTAAACATACAAGAGATAAGGGAAAAGAAAATAAAACCACATTAGGAGTTCCCCTCTTGAGATCATATTGATGATCCAAGTAGCTCCCATCCTTTGGAATAAGCAGTCACAAACAAATATCTCAAGCCATTAAGCACAGGTAATCCGAATAAACCTCTAGGGGGTATCCCACAAATAAAGTGGAACACCAGGCCATCTCTGCAAGAGTCATGTGAGCCCTCACAAAAAAAACTCAACAAACAGGTTAGAGAAACAAGATAGGGTAATCAAGAGTTGCCCCCAAATCAAAATGTAACCACGTGAATCATGCCATTAAAATTCACAAAAAGCTCACAAAAAGCAACCAAGGGTAGGAGGCCTAAACCTCTTGTCAAACACATATATTAAAAGGGTATCAAAAAATTTCAGGTTGAAAGTATAAAGTAGTGGAAATAGGGCATACCTGATTGGGGAGGATCGATTGAAATTGAGTTGCACTGAAATAGGGCATACCTCACTTTCTTTTTCCTGCCAGGGTAATAGGAATGGAATCCTTTTGTTTCACTGAAACTCTGAATTTATAACCTGGTTTTTGTGGACCTGTGGGCTCAAATGAGAGAGGCCCAAGTCCAAAAAAAAATTGTTATTTTTTTGCTATTTTTTTATTTTTTTGTTTATTTTATTTTTATTTTTATTTTTCGTTTTTCGTTTTTTTTCTTCTTTTTTTTAGTAAACAAAAGTAACAGAAACAATGATGTATAATTCAAGCATGCTTGGTGATCTCAAACCAATCACAAGGAGTCCCATCCAAAGGCAAAGGGAACCAAGATGCTCATGATCTTTGAGGCTATGCAAATGCAATGTTATGATGCCATGAGGGATCTTAGGGTCAAAATTTGGGTCTTACAGATGCACCTATTTAAGGTCATTCTAGTCGGAGAAGTGAAGGTTAAAATCTTCGTCTCGACGAGGTAGAATGGGCTTAAATAATAACAAAGAGACAAATTTTGGTCCCTAAGAGACCTCATGATGCAGATGTATGTATGCAAATAGTACGAACTCTGTGGGGATATGTGTCCACAAAGAAGAAAAGACATCCGGAGAAACTGACAATCCATATGAGAAATACACTCAATGGGACAGAGACTCTGGGGACTCTTATGGAGATAGGAGAGGGAATAAAATGCGTGAGCAGGTCACGACTCAACGCTTGGGGAAAAGAATTCCAAAGGGAAAATATCCAATGGAAAGACCCGAGCTGACTCAAAGGTGCATGTATTGGGGAATATGCCAATACAGCAAAAACTATCCACAACGGATACTTCGGATAAAAATCCGGATGAAAACAATCCACTAAGGGACTTCGCTGGGGATGCCTAAAAGGACACTCCTGGGGAAGCAGCGGGACGAGGTATTATCGATTACTGGGTAATAAGCTCAAGGAGACATGTGATCTGATCGCCGGTATGAGGGTGAGATACAACATGCTCGGGAAGAATGAATATCTAAGACCGGTATAAGGGTGAGAGATATCAATCAACCAAATCATCTGAGGAAGACCTAAAAAGGTATATCTCAACTCAGGAAAATCTGACTCCACAGAGGACAAAAGTCATAATAGGGAGCAGAGAGGAGGGAACACCAGGGATACCGGTTACTGGGCATATAATAGGTGACCAACCAAGGCGTGAATTGGGGAATATTCCCAAAACACTCATCATCCAAAAGAGGGCTAAAATCAAACTCGATGATAGGATGGATATTCGACTCCGTAAAGGGGGTACGAATCTTACTCAACTGGGGAAGAACAAAAGCTTCGACCAAAGAGTGCATGAGATATACAATCTATTACCGTCAGAACGTAGATAATATACTTGCATGGACGATTATCCACAACCGGTTACTGGGTTAATAAAGGATAAATCGACCGAAAAGAAAAGGCATCGGGATACCGAAACTAGGTATATAATGATGACCAATCAAGGCGTGAATTGGGGAATATTCCCAAAACACTCATCATCCAAAAAGAGGGCAAAAAGCAAACTCGATTATGGGATGGACATTCGATTCCGAAAAGGGGGTACGGATCTTACTCAACTGGGGAAGAACAAAAGGCTTCGACCAAAGAGTGCATGAGATATACTATCTATTACCGTCAGAACGTAGATAATATACTCGCATGGACGATTATCCACAACCGGTTACTGGGTTAATAAAGGATAAATTGACCGAAAAGAAAAGGCATCGGGATACCGTAACTAGGTATATAATGATGACCAATCAAGGCGTAAATTGGGGAATATTCCCAAAACACTCATCATCCAAAAAGAGGGAAAAAAGCAAACTCGATTATGGGATGGACATTCGACTCCGAAAAGGGGGTGCGAATCTTACTCGACTGGGGAAGAACAAAAGCTTCGACCAAAGAGTGCATGAGATATACTATTTATTACCGTCAGAACGTAGATAATATACTCGCATGGACGATTATCCACAACCGGTTACTGGGTTAATAAAGGATAAATCGACCGAAAAGAAAAGGCATCGGGATACCGTAACTAGGTATATAATGATGACCAATTCAGGGGAGGACCAATCGTTACTAACAACAACAAGGTAGACGAGAGATGACCCACTGGGGATAAATTGCGTAATTAGAGCAATTATCCAAGAGATATATCACCGGTTACTGGGTGGTATACTAAAAAATGAAGGAATGTTAATATCGAATTTTGTATAAAGATAACCAACAAGGAGGGAATTACATCTATCGGTATGAGGGTAGAGAACCACAAAAGAGAGTACCCGTCATCGGTTAGGATGAACAACAATCAAGGTTTAACTCTGCACGGGGACAAAATGGGGTTTACAACTACCGGTTACTGGGTAGTAGACCACAGAAATATGACTTACAACTACCGGTATGAGGGTAGAGAACCACAGACTCCGCCGGGATAATAATTACTATTTATTGAGCAATTATACATTTACCACGGGGAAACAGGAAAAGAGTCATAAGAGACCGATCTAGGATCAAACTAGATAGGCACACCAAATCAAGACTTGTCCCGGTGATGATATAACTCAATGGGGAAAACCATCCCAATATATGTGTTGGGAAGGAACAAAAACAATCAACATCCACGAGGATATAACCCGTGGGGAATATGGAAGAAAGGATAGACGCTTTCTGCCTATAGGGCTGACTCTATATGGAGAGATCAAACACACACATCTGCTTGGGGAAATATATCACCAAATAGCAGGAGACAACAAACAACGGTATATGGCAAAGAATGCAGCATGAATATCTGAATGTTATAATTATGCATGTATATGCGTGGTTTATGTATGATGTATGCTGACAGACAGACATATCTAACACAACCAGGTCCAGGAATGAACCACCCGGTACTACATCTCAAGAGAGAAAGCCAAGTGCAAGGGAGAGTATCCAATCTGCTGGGGATCAGAGATACCAGGAAGCAAAGAACTCTACAGGGGATGAATCATCAATCATTCCAGCTGGGGACGAGAGTTATCACAGACAAGGTCCACCACACCAATAACTCTATTGGGGAATCTATCCGAGGAGATAATGGATTTATCGGGATCAACCACCAAATACCGCTCTTGCCCAAAGAGATCCAAGCTGCTGAGGAAGAAAGATTGCTACTCTGCTGAAGGGAAGAGAGGTGACTCTCAACAAGCAATCCACTTGGTAGGATAAACCACAAGAGGTTCCGGAGGGAGGAGATACAGTCATGCCAGGAATATGGACAAAAATCTTACCCTGTTGGGATCGTACCACCCTTGGGAGAGCATTGAGGATCTCCTAAGTATCCTTTCATCATTGTGAATGTTCACTTTGTTTAAAACAAGTTATGAAAAGTTTAATTATTTAAAAGCAATGATATTTCTCAATTAAAACATGCAAAACATTTGTTGAATAGAAACAGATAAGAGTGTAAATAATTGGATAAAGGCTCAAATTTATGTGATGGAATGATAGTCTGCGAATGGCAAGGCTCCATAGATCTTTACAAATTTGAAATTGGTGATATATATTGGAAAAGGGCTACATTGAACATAATGACCATTTCTCCACCAATTCTGAATCCGATGTATTTGAAGCTTTTATTGATAATGAGCAAGGATCTCTGACGGATGACAGTTGTAGAACAAAGTCTTGTCGGGATGCAGTTACTTGCCAAATCCCTAATTTTTGCCTAGATTGTCCCAGGATGAGGTACTCAATCTAGCGGGATACATATATTCATTTTTCATGTCTCTAACTTTTACCTGGACCGCCCTTTCGGGTTTTCAATCCACCGAGACACTCATTTTTGCCTAAGCCGCCCTTTCGGGTTTTCAACTTAGTGAGCTATTCAGTTTTTTATTTTTTATTTTAGGCGAAGTATTTCTTGACTGCATCTGAATTCACAGGACGAGTGAAGTCCTCCCCATCCGTAGTTGTAAGTATCAAAGCACCGCCTGAAAAGGCTCTCTTAACAACATATGGACCTTCATAGTTTGGAGTCCACTTGCCCCTGGAATCGGGCGTGAAAGACAAGACTTTCTTAAGCACAAGGTCACCCTCTCGGAACACACGAGGCTTGACCTTCTTATCAAAAGCTTTCTTCATCCTTTGCTAATATAACTGACCGTGGCGCATGGCGGTCAATCTCTTCTCTTCAATCAAATTTAGCAGGTCATAACGACTTTGAACCCATTCATCATCAGTCAACTTGGCTTCCATCGAGACTCTCATTGATGGGATCTCCACCTCTATCGGGAGTACAACCTCCATCTTGACTTAGCGATCATACCGTCAACGTACGCCTCAATCTCCTTATGCATCATGTCATGGAACAAGGTAGTCATAGCTCGTTGATACGTGGCTCCGACATTCTTCAAACCGAAGGGCATCACTCGATAACAGAATGTTCCCCAAGGTGTGATGAATGTTGTCTTCTCCATATCCTCGGGTGCCATTTTAATCTGATTATATCCGGAAAATCCGTCCATAAATGAGAAGACTTTGAATTTAGCTGTATTATCTACCAACATATCAATATGTGGTAGAGGGAAATCATCTTTCGGACTAGCTTTATTCAAGTCTCTATAGTCCACACACATTCGGTCTTTTCCATTTTTCTTAGGCACGGGCACAATATTGGCCACCCATTGAGGATATGTAGAAGTCACCAGAAACCCTGCATCAATTTTCTTCTGAACTTCCTCTTTGATCTTCACTGCCATATCAGGATGAGTTCTTCTGAGCTTCTGCTTCATAGGCACGCACTCAGGCTTTAAAGGTAGGAAATGTTGCACAATATCAGTATCTAGACCAGGCATGTCTTCATATGACCAAGAAACTTAATCAACCCCTTCTTAACAGGTTCTTCCAGGAGTGCCCCAATCTTTACCTCTCGCACACAATCTTCAGACCCCAAGTTGACTGTTTCCAGATTCTCAAGATGCGGCTGAATGATCTTCTCTTCATGCTCAAGTAGACGGGTAATCTCATCAGAAATCTCTTCAACATCATCTTCCTCTGCCTCAAATACAGGGAATTCAAAAATGGGAGATGGTGTTGGATCATTATGTTCAATGGGTTTAGAAAACAACCTGTTTAATGATTTTTGGATATGAAAAGATTTATAATTCAAACAAGGCAAATCATTATTCAGATGAAAAGATTGATTTTATTCTATTTTTTAGGGTTTTATGTGATCACCAATTTCATGCAAAAGCGAAAAGGGAAAATAAATGGAAAAACAAACATTTAACATGAATTTATTGAGTGAAAATATCATTGTACTTATGCGCCAACAATGTCATCACTCCTCCTTTTGACATGGGAGAAGGGTTTTTAAATGCAATGAACATTACTTTGACTTATGGATAACTGTTGGAATATCCACAGCGACCCAATTGTTGCAGACCCCTCCAGGGATGATGAAATTGCTAGAACTCTCTGTATCTTCTTCCAAAACAGCAACAGCCTCCTCATCTTGACCAGTGTGGATAAAACCTCCACTCTTGAATAACCATTGCTTATTGAAAGCACCAGAATAAAAACCTATGCCAGCCCGAGACTCGTTGTCTTCTAACTCAATCATTTTCCCTAACCCAGTGGTTGCACCACGCTCAATGGCCAACTTTGCATCTTTGTAGGAAGCAAATGAAGGAGTTCTCTTCTCAATAGGCTCAGCAATAGATAACGCTTGGAAAGGAGTTCCAATTTCAACCTCAGCATCTATATAAGAGAAGGAAGACAAATGGCTAACCAGGAGAGCTCTTTCTCCCCCTACCACCACCAGCTTCTTGTTCTTCACAAATTTCAGTTTCTGGTGTAGGGTGGACGTCACGGCGCCTGCCTCGTGGATCCATGGCCTGCCTAAGAGACAACTATACGATGGGTGAATATCCATAACCTGGAAGGTAATCTGAAAATCGCTTGGTCTGATCTTGATTGGGAGATCAACTTCCCCAATCACAGTTTTGTGAGACCCATCGAAAGCCTTCACAACTACTCCACTTTGCCTCATGGGAGATCCTTGATATGATAGCTTTGAGAGAGTGGACTTTGGCAATACGTTCAATGATGACCCAATGTCCACCAGTACATTGGACATGGCGTCGTCTCTACAATTCATAGATATGTGTAAAGCCAAGTTGTGGTCTCTTCCCTCCTCAGGGAGATCAGAGTCACAAAAGCTCAGGTTGTTACAAGCAGTAATATTTGCAACAATGCTATCGAATTACTCCAAAGTGACATCGTGATCCACATATGCCACATCCAACACCTTCTGCAGAGCCTCTCGGTGTGGTTCTGAATTTAAGAGTAAGGATAACACAAATATTTTGGATGGCGTTTGTAGAAGTTGGTCTACGACATTGTACTCACTTTTCTTGATGAGCCTCAGCATCTCATCATAGTCTTCTTTCACATTGCCAGTCGGGCCAACAGAAGTAGGAGTTTTCAGTACGGAGGAGGGCTTAACAACAAGTGCCGGATTCGGAGAATTCACAGCGTTCCCAATCGGGCGTTCAACAAAATCAGCATTAATTTGAGGCTTCGACGGTGCTGAAAACACACGGCCACTACGGGTCAAACCGCTAACATCGGCAATATTCACAACAGAAGAAGAGGGCAAGGACACCTCTTTCCCATTCTCTACTGCTACGACGTTGTAGCGATAAGGAACTGCTTTTTCAGAAGAGTAAGGCATATGACCAGCAGGCTTAATGATCAGAGCGGGAGAAGTCTTTTGCTTGCTACCATTGTACTTGATGATAACAGGCTCGGGTATCCGGAACACTGAGGAGATCACATTGACCTCAGGCTCATTTTCATCAACACTCTTGTTTTGAAGGATCTCAATGACTCCTTCGTCCAGCATTTCCTGAACATCCTTGCGCACCTGGCAACAACCCAATCGGTTAACAGAGCAGACTCAGCATCTATCATGGTCATGCTCATAATGACTGTAGTCACATAGCAAACGATACATCTGGACCAGAGATTGTCGAATATGACTGACATACTTGACTTTGTATTTGCCAGGGCACCCCTAGACCATGTTAACAGATTTCCCATGCTCGGGCAATGGGTTTTTCTTCACATTAGGACCTACGTCCTCAAAACACAGAATTCCACACCTCATAAGGTCCTGAACCTTGGTCTTCAAAGGGTAACAATTCTCGACGTCGTGGCCGGGAGCAGCAGAATGGTAAACACAATGTAACTCGGGCTTATACCACCATTGGGGGTTAGCAGGTATAGCCGGTGGGTCTCTCGGAGTAATCAGCTTCCTCTCTATCAAAGAGGGATATAACTCTGCGTACGTCATAGGAATAGGATCGAAGGTGACCCTTTTCCTCTTGTAACTTGTATTGGTTTGATTAGTGTTTCGAGGCTGGTAGGCCTGCTGTTGCGGACGGAGCTGTTGTTGCTGATATTGTTGATTGCCTCTAAAAACAGGTGCTATATGAGCCACCTGGTGCTGGTTACCGGCGGGACGCTCGGTCTTCCTCATCACATAGGGTCTTCTTGGTCTCTCATGGGAGGTCACAGCATGTGCCTCTCCATCTTTCTTCTTTGCAAACGCCCCATAACGTTTGGCAGAAGAGCCTTCTTCTCTGGTTAACCGTCCTTCACGGACCCCTTCTTCTAGACGCATCCCCATATTCACCATCTCGGTGAAGTCAGAAGGAGCGCTAGCAATCATCCGCTCATAATAAAAAGAACTTAAAGTCTTCAAAAAGATCTTAGTCATCTCTTTCTCTTCTAGCGGAGGCACGATCTGTGCTGCCACCTCTCGCCAACTCTGGGCGTACTCCTTAAATGTTTCTTTATCCTTCTGGGACATGGCTCTCAATTGATCTCTATCGGGAGCCATATCCACGTTGTACGTGTACTGCTTGACGAAGGCTTCACCGAGATCATTGAAGGATCGGATGTTCGCGCTGTTTAAACCCAAGTACCAACGCAAAGCGGCACCGGACAGACTGTCCTGAAAGTAGTGGATGAGTAGTTGGTCATTATCGGTTTGAGTTGACATCTTCCTGGAATACATGACCAGGTGGCTGAGAGGACAAGTATTTCCTTTGTACTTTTAAAATTCAGGGACCTTGAATTTCACACGGATCTTCACATTTGGAACCAAGCAGAGTTCGGCAGCAGACTTGCCAAAAAGATCCTTCCCTCTGAGAGTTTTCAATTCCTTGCGAAGCTCAAGAAATTGATCGTTCATAGCATCCATCTTCTCATAAACATTTGGACCCTCAGACGACTCAAAATGATAGATGGTGTCGTCTACCTTGGGTAAAGTATGCACGACAGGAGGAGGAACAACAAGGACCGGGCTAGATGCCGGCATAGAAGCAAAGGCTGGAACAAGACCCTCAAGCATGAAATTGGGAGGCATTCCCCATGGGAACCCGGTTGGCATGGCTGTTGGAACAAAGTGCGTACTGGCAGCGGGCACAGTTGAGGAGACAATCTCGGAGATAACCGTCCTCTGGGGAGGAGTTGAAGGTGTTGGGGAAGACTAGCTCTGGGCAGCCATGAATGACTCCATTAGGGCAGTCAATCTGGCCACTTCCTCCTTCAGTTAACAGTTCTCTTGTTCTAGATGATCCATCAGTCTTGCAGAGTTGGCTCTAGTGTAGTACCGGTGAGTCAGCTTGTCTTCAAAATAAATGAAGGACACAGAGTTAGACCACAGGGCAAGGGACCGGAAACAAAACCTACTTATGCATATGATGCATGCAATGCTTATGCATATGATTTTTTTTTGATGATGATATGAATGCGACTGAGTGCATGAATGCATGAATGCAACAATCACACTCAAGGATCAAGCAAAACACACCAAACAAAGGTCATGGGATGGATCATGTTATCCTTAATATCAACCACCCATTTTGGTGGATTATGGTTTACACCTTATCAACACCCAAGTTCCATTGATATTAAGGATTCATGAACGGATCAACCATGAATCAAGGATTTGTTGCAAGTCACGAGCATGGAGTTTAAGTTAAGAACCACCCAAAGGGGAGTGTACTAAGGTTTAAACCTGCCAAACATGTTCTACAAAAGGTTCCCATAGTCATCATCCCATCTTTCGGATATTATCGGATAAACGACTACTCGTATTCCAAAAATATTCTCAAGAGAGACTCTTATGAGTGTAGTATCGCGTAACAATCGTATCAAATCTTACACTTGAACGACTTCCGCACTACATCCTACGAATAGGCCAAGATGGGTTTGGTAAACTAAGGTCATTGGCTTCTAAGGTCTATATTGGAAAGAGTAATGTCTAACCACAACTTACTTGTGTGACATTAATGATCCCAACATGACCTCCACCAAGTGAATGGGCTTGCAAGTCAACTTGCTAAGGAATAACTCCACACAAGTCAACAAGACTATGCCATTCTCTTATCCTAAGTGCACTCGAGTTCGGGTATAGAACTCATCTCACGAAGATCACCAAGCATACAAGGAATTAATATCAAGCAAATCAATCATTACATACAATACAGTAATCCCAAATTGCACAAAAATATGTCACACAAAAAAAAAATATACAATACAATACAACAAATATGACTAAATCCACTAGGCAAATTATTTATCCCCAGCGAGTCGCCACTTTTCTGTAGCGGGGTATTTGTTACCATTAGAGATATTGACTAAATCCAAGGTAAATCATACAAGTCGAGTCGCCACCGCACTTCTATTTATCCAAAGGAATGGTTAGAAAGCGAACAAAAACCTAAAAGTTTTATCGAATCAAAAACTAGTAAAAATGTCAGAGATCTGGGTAAGGGGGTTGGTTATGCAATGGGAAGGTATTAGGCACCGAAAGCATCCTAGGTACTCCTAGGGAGCCCTTTTCACATTTGTTGTAAGGTTGTTGTTTTTTTTTTGCGAAAATTTATTTGTGCAAACATGATTGAAGGGATGAGAAAAGAATATACAAATTTATTTACATTTTGTGTTTGAATGGATGAACCCATTGCCTACGTACCATCTTAAAAAAAGATTAGGATCAAAACCTCGTAGTTCGGGGTAGAAAAATTCAAAATAAGTGAGTGGATTGATTGATCCAAAAACCTTAAGGTCTTTTGTTATCAAAGGGAGAAAACTCAACCTAAAACCACAAATCCACCATGTGAGATAGCTTCAACATGCTAGTGAGGGGTTAACCCTATAATAAGCATGGAAGACTCATTGTCCATCACTAAGGATAAAGGTGAGTATTATATCTACCTCAAGGGTAACTCAAACCTAATAGCTAATGGTTATAAAAAAAGGTTTGATTAAGAAGGTGGCCATTGAAACCACAAAAAGTATTTGAATGGGTTATATTTACCAATTAAAAGTATTTACAAAAATATGGTTAAAGTGGATTAAAAGGTTCAATTCAAAATAAGTGTTATGAAAAATAGGTTTGAAAATCAAAAGCATAAGGCTTAGGTTTCTAATGTTGAAAACAAAAGTTATTGTTTGCACAAAAAGTTTTGGCTTGGGTTAGAATGGGGAAAAAAAGAAGGGTTGAATTCCTAAACATACAAGAGATAAGGGAAAAGAAAATCAAACCACATTAGGAGTTCCCCTCTTGAGATCATATTGATGATCCAAGTAGCTCCCATCCTTTGGAATAAGGAGTCACAAACAAATATCTCAAGCCATTAAGCACAGGTAATCGGAATAAACCTCCAGGGGGCATCCCACAAATAAAGTGGAACACCAGGCCATCTCTGCAAGAGTCATGTGAGCCCTCACAAAAAAACTCAACAAACAGGTTAGAGAAATAAGATAGGGTAATCAAGAGTTGCCCCCAAATCAAAATGTAACCACATGAATCATGCCATTAAAATTCACAAAAACCTCACAAAAAGCAACCAATGGTAGGAGGCATAAACCTCTTGTCAAACACATATATTAAAAGGGTATCAAAAAAAATTCAGGTTGAAAGTATAAAGTAGTGGGAATAGGGCATATCTGATTGGGGAGGATCGATTGAAATTGAGTTGCACCCGTGAGGTTTGCAGAGTAATATGAGGGTTTGCCTCTGGAGGTTACTCTGAACTCTGCCAGCTCTTCTTTCACTTTCTTTTTCTTGCCAGGGTAATAGGAATGGAATCCTTTTGTTTCACTGAAACTCTGAATTTATAACCTGGTTTTTGTGGACCTGTGGGCTCAAATGAGAGAGGCCCAAGTCAAAAAAAATGTTATATTTTATTTATTTATTTATTTATTATTTATTTATTATTTATTTATTTATTTATTTATTTTTATTTTATTTTATTTTATTCCGTTTTTCTTTTTTTTTTCTTTTTTTTAGTAAACAAAAGTAAGAGAAACAATGATGTATAATTCAAGCATGCTTGGTGATCTCAAACCAATCACAAGGAGTCCCACCCAAAGGCAAAGGGAACCAAGATGCTCATGATCCTTGAGGCTATGCAAATGCAATGTTATGATGCCATGAGGGATCTTAGGGTCAAAATTGGGGTCTTACACTTACCTACTCCATCAATATTACTCACGCTACCCATATTATTCTCTCTTCCCTCTCTCTGAACTTTACTCGGTCACCCTCACCTCTCTATATTCTCTTTGAAGTTCATACCTCAAAATAAATAAAAAATGTCTCAACCTTCTGTCTCAACTCTTGGAAAGCACACCAAAGAGCAATCACACCCTAAGAATGTTAGTACTGATATAGATCTCTCTGAAGTTATTGTTGATGTCGTTCCTCTCTTTATGGTTCCTAGCCATGAAACCCCTATAAGGAAGCCTAGAACATCTGCTTCAAGAAAGGGCAGGCCCTCTAAAGTAAGTGCCTCTTCCTCTCCATCTATGGCTACTAGTAATGTAAAAATTCTTGAACTCTCAACTGTTGTCAAGAAACCTCATTTGATGACTAGCCTGTAGCTTGATCCTATTAATGTCGAACCTAAGGTTGATGCTTCTGAAAAATTTCTTATTTTCCCAAATGTTATGGAAAATGTTGAAGCCTATGAAAATAGTAATAAACCTAGATCTGTTACGACTTTGAGTAAATCTAGCATGATTGTTGCGGATAGAGATAGCATAGATAAGAATATTCGTGTGTTGATCTCTCAAGTTTTGGGTATTGAACCTAAGATTGGTGTTGTGCCGGATGTCTCCACCTCCTTGGCCCAACTTGATAACACTAATGAAACCCCTCTAGATAAATCTGATGTCAATATGTCGACTCAGTCTCCCGAAAAATCTGAAGACAAAGAGGACTATGATGGCATGTTTGGTGATTTAGCTGACAAACAAGAACACTTTATAGAGAGGAAGGATCAATCTACAAACATAGTGAATATAGATGATATGGACTCTGATGATGAGCCTATTGGCAAAAGACTGGCTCCAGGAATAACTAAAAGGCTATAGAACAGAAAAGGTAAAGTAGTTGAATCCTCCAGCACGCCCTCAAAATCTCTCAAGAGAAGGACTAGTATTGGCCCTACAAAAGGATGGAGCAAGGAAGTTACTCATGTAACCTAGAAGAAATATCTTAAGAGGAAAGAAGTCCCATCTGAGTCTAGCAAATCTGACCATGATGTTTAACACAATGTTCAAGACATCGTTTCTGCTACAAGAAAGCAAGCTTTTTGGACGAAGATTCCAGCAAAAATTCCTGAAGTCCCTATTGACAACATCTCCTTTCACTATGTGTAGAATGTGGAAAAATGGAAATTTGTTTACCAAAGAAGACTTGCGCTGGAAAGAGAGCTTTGAAAATATGTGTTTGAATGCAAAGAAGTAATGAGTCTAATTCAAGAAGCTGGATTAATGAAGGCTGTGAATGGATTTGGCAAATGTTATGAAATGCTTGTTAAAGAATTTATTGTGAATATCTCTAAGGAATGTGACAACAAAAAGGAGCAAGGAGTTTAGAAAAGTGTATGTAAGAGAAAGGTGTGTTGATTTATCTCTTGAAATCATTAATAGGTTTTTGGGCAGAAATGAAAAAGAACAAGTTGAAGTGGAAGTTTCTGACAATGTCATTTGCAGAGAGATTACTACTAAGCAAGTGAAGGAATGACCAAGGAAAGGGAAGTTGTCAACAAGTTATTTGAGTGTGAAGTATGCAGTACTTCTCAGAATTGGAGCTGCTAATTGGGTGCCAACTAATCACACTTCCAACATTGCTATTGGATTAGGTAAGTTCATCTATATTGTAGGGACCAAGACAAAATTTGACATTGGATCCTATGTCTTTGATCAATCAATGAAGCATGCTTCCTCCTTTGCTATGAAGATGCCAATAGCCTTTCCCTCATTAATTTTTGGTGTTATACTGAGTCAACACCCCAAGTATTTTGCTCAATTCTGATAGTGTCTACAAAAGAGACCCCCTCTATCATTACATTATAGGCTTTTGACTGGGAAACATGTTCCAGATATTGTCATGACATCTGGGAAAAAACCTTTCAGGTTTACTACTAGAGCATGAATCCTTGCTCACCTAAAATATACCTGCAAGACATTGGATGAAACCATCAAAATGTGTACTGAGAGGAAGAGCATCCTTGAGATCCTGATCAAGGCCTTGTCTGAAGAAGAAGTAGAAGGAAATTTGGAAGGTGATGAAATAGGTGAAGAAAATCCTAGTGAGGGAGGGACTGATGCAAGTGATGATGAAGAGATAACCATCAGTGATAAGGACTGGAGTTTTCTTATTCCTCTGTGTTTTGTTTTGTGCTTCCAGTTGTTTTTTTGTGGGCTATGACCTGAATATTTATGTACATTAAAGTGCTCTTGGCATGTAACTTAACTTTTGATTACTCTTCTACATCTAAAGCTTGTTTGTGTTTGTCAACTTTTTTGGCTAAAAAGGGGGAGTAATTTTGTGATTTTTGTTAGCCCTGTATTGAATTTTTTCCCTTGAGGGGGAGTACTTATGGAGGGGGAGTAGCTCTTGCCCTTGTTCTGCTACTTAGGGGAGGGGGGCATTTGCTTTTTCAAGACTCTGATAGGCTAGTTTCATGTGGGTTACATGCTTTATTAAAGTCAGATCAAATGTCTTGGCATCCTGACTAAGAGAATATATTTTTCTCTTAAGCAGGTTCTTCGTGTGAGAGTATACTTCTCCCAGATGTGAGGCTATGTTCTTTTCTGCTGCGCCTGCGTCTGTTGTTTTTGGTTTGTAAAAGATCTTGTTTTCTTTGTATGTTGGTTTTATTACTGTGATCTTTTCCCTCTTTCTAGTCGGTCTATGCAAAGGTTGTTTTAGTAAAAAAATCCAAAGAGGGAGATTGTTAAGTCTGGTGGGTAGGGATTGGCTGCATTTTGGAAAAACAAGTATTCAAGCAAGATGTTGGATAAGATGTCCTGACATGTTGGTTCAACATTGGAGTGTGCCCTGTTTCATTTCTAGAAATATTTGTTTCTATTTATAAGTTATCTGAAGATCCTCTAAAGATTTATTTCATGTGATATATGGGTCTAGAAACGCGTTTTCTAAAAAGCAAAAGTCAGTTTTGCTTTTCCTTGTTTTCGAAGTAAAGATGTCAAACATTTTAGGAAACATCTGATATGATTGGAACCAAATCTATAGAAGATTGTACAGAGTCCATGGATTTGCTGTCAATCAAGCCCGAAGCCCATGTGTTTCTATTGCTATTTATGGATGGTTTCTAAATCTAAGAAGGCATCGAAGCAACACTGAATATTGTATGTGTTAGGGTTTAGTTGTCCATGTTTTTGTGAGCCATTCAAGTATCTCTTTGATACTAGGATTAGACTTATTTTATTGAGTTGTAATTGTCAATCCCTCATGAGCTTTTAAGAAAGAGTGGATTGTGTTTTATGATATTAGTTGTTGTCATGATTGTGTGATTATAGGGAAGTGAAGGGGGTCTTATATCTAGGAGAGTCATAGATAGAAACTTCCACAGGTAGAGATTAAGTGATAAATTTATAAAACCCAAGGTTGTTTAGAACTTCGAACTAATTATGTGATAGTGGATTTCCTTCCTGCCTTAGTAGCCCCCAGATGTAGGTGAAGTTGCACCGAACTAGGTTAACAACTATTTGTGTTATTTACTTAAGTGTTGCTTACTTAAATCCTGATATTGTTTGTGGTGTGACTATGTGCTGACCCTGGTGTCGTGACATCGTGTACGACATTCGGGATCTGCATACCAGAATTTCAACCTCCATTTTGATGATTCTATTTCCATAAACTTTCATTATAGTATTGTTGCCCAACTTCACAGTTTGTTGAGAAACACTCCCAAACTCAAAGAATAGAGCTTTGTTACCACACATGTGATTACTACAACATGAGTCCAAGAATCAAATATCTTTTCGCTTTGTTTCAATTTCACCAACATATGCCATCAGTAACATCTCCTCTTTTTCATCTAGTTTTTCATAATTTGAAGGCTTTTCTATGGCGGGGTATTCTTATTGGAAGTGACCAAAATTGTGACATTGGTAATCTTTGAACAAGAAAACAATCAAACAGAACATGACCATTTTTATGTGGCTCATTCTTGATGTATGTGAAGGAGAATTGCCATCCAAGGCGCAGCGGAATATAAAAATTTCTCCTTTAATGATCCTTACGAATGGGCATGATCAGTGATAGAATCGTTACCTCTTGTGGAGATTCAAACCTTTGGTGCAGATCTCTGACAATGATCAACCTTTGATACAGATCCACGGGGCGATCACGAACGTTGAACGATGACAACGTCTCTACTCAGTCCACACGAACGGATTCCTTCAATCGCAGTGCTAGCTGTTTGTGAGTGAAGGCTTTGAGTGAGAGAGAGAGATACGAAATTCCAACTCTTCAGTTGTGTTCTCTGGAGTGTAGATGCTTCTACCCAAGGGGTTCTATTTATAGAACCACTTGTGTGGGCTTCAAGCCAAAAAGCCCACTTAAGTGCATTTTGGCCCATATCTCAGAATATGCCAAAATCACTTAAGTATTTGGTACTATACCATATTTCGTATTCTTCTTAAGTACACCGTACCTTACGATGTTCCTTAATTATTCTATCTCTCATCAATCCGTCCTTTGTGTGTGACCCTATAGGTTTTCGCGGCGTTGGCAATTATATTAAATCATGCATTTAACATAATAAACAGTGAGCGGTATCTAGCAACACATCACTGCTACCCAAGTCACGAAAATGTCATGTGATCTGACAAAACCTCCTGTGATAATAATTATGTGTATAATTACCCCTTTGCCCTTATGTCTATATTGAACACAAGGTATAGACCATGTCACCCTTGTCCAGTTCAATATTGGGCCCATAGACATTTATCCTGTTAAGCAGGATTGGCAAATTCCATCTAGGACACTCATGTCCCTCAGCATGCTTCGTGGAGTACCTATCAACTGCCTTTATGGTTATCCAGTTACGGACAACGTTGGATCAGCAATAAAGCACTCGACTCTACATCTAGGATCCATAGTGGTTTCAGGTCGAAGAGTGGTATACACTATTATCACCATGAGAATAACTTATGACACTTTGCATAACTTTCTATATAGTATTCTCATAGCGGGTCAATCCAGTATGAATATTACTCTTAATATTCATACCTATGTTTAAGACTTGATAACTCTTTATCCATGATCCATGAGACGTGATCATCAGTCTACAAACATAATAGTCTCCATGCTTTAATGTTATCCCATTTCATAATAAAGCTTGACTACGGACATTTTAAGAATAGTGTCCTTATGTTTAATGTGATCTCATGATTAAGTCATACTTGATACATTAAATGGACTATCTATTCCAGGGACTTTATTAAACAAACATAATAAAGAAAAATGCCTTTTTATTATTAATAAATAATTCGATACAAGTACCAAAAGTATTGGCCTCTAGGGCTTACACCAACAATCTCCCACTAGCACTAGAGCCAATTAGACATATCCCTAATGCCCATAGATCTAGTATGGCCATCATGCTTCTGCTGCGCAAGAGGCTTTGTCAGTGGGTCAGCAATATTGTCGAGTGTAGGTACTCTACATATTTTCACATCTCCTCTATCTATTATCTCTCGAATGAGGTGATAACGCCTAAGTATGTGTTTGGATCGTTGGTGAGATCTAGGCTCCTTAGCTTGTGCGATAGCACCATTGTTATCACAATAGAGACCAATGGGATCCACAATGCTAGGAACTATGTCAAGTTCACTAACGAACTTTTTGATCCAAACAGCTTCCTTTGCTGCACTTGAGGCAGCAATATACTCGGCCTCGGTTGTAGAATCAGCAACTGTATCTTGCTTTGAACTTTTCCAGCTCACAGCGCCACCGTTTAAGCAAAACACATAACCAGATTGCGATCTAAAGTCATCCTTATCTGTCTGGAAGCTAGCATCAGTGTAACCAATTACAGCCAACTCTTCCTGACCTCCATATATCAAGAATGATTCCTTAGTCCTTCTCAAGTACTTAAGGATATTCTTAACAGCTACCCAATGGGCATCACCAGGATCAGATTGGTACCTACTCGTTGTACTTAAAGCATACGAGACATCTGGTCGAGTACATAACATGGCATACATGATAGATCCTATTGCAGATGCATATGGAATCTTATTCATGTGTTCCCTTTCTTCCTTAGTTGAAGGGGATTGTGTTTTTGATAGACACAGGCCATGTTGCATAGGTATGAATCCTTTCTTGGAATCATGCATATTAAAGCGTCTCAGCACTTTGTCTATGTATGTACTCTGACTTAGGCCAAGCAGTTTTTGTGATCTATCTCTATAGATTCTGATTCCTAATATATAGGCTGCTTCACCTAGGTCCTTCATAGAAAAGCATTTCCCCAACCAAGTCTTTACTTGTTGCAGGGTAGGGACATCGTTTCCAATGAGTAATATGTCATCTACATATAATACCAGGAACACGATCATGCTCCCACTAACCTTCTTGTAGACACAAGGCTCATCTTCGTTCTTAATGAATCCATATTGTTTTACCGTTTCATCAAAACGAAGATTCCAGCTTCTGGAAGCTTGCTTCAATCCATAGATTGATCTTTGTAGCTTACATATCTTATGGGCTTCTTCTGGTATGTCAAATCCTTCAGGTTGTGTCATGTACACATCCTCAAGAAGATTCCCATTAAGGAAAGCAGTTTTGACATCCATTTGCCATATTTCATAATCATGATATGCAGCGATAGCAAGTAAAATTCGAATAGATTTAAGCATTGCAACTGGTGAAAAGGTTTCATCATAGTCAACGCCATGAATTTGTTTATATCCTTTTGCAACCAGTCTTGCCTTATAGGTATGTACCTTGCCATCCATGTCAGTCTTCTTTTTGAAGACCCACTTGCATCCTATAGGATTAACTCCTACAGGAGGTTCTACCAAGTTCCAAACTTGGTTCGTGTACATGGAATCTATTTCGGATTTCATGGCCTCTAGCCACTTCTCAGACTCGGGACCAGTTATGGCCTCTTGGTAGGTCACAGGCTCATCTTGATCCATGAGTAATACATCACCTTGATCTGTTATGAGATATCCATATCTTTCAGGTAGGTGACGTATCCTGCTTGACCTACGCTGGTCTTGTTCTACTTGAGCAGGTTGTTCTTCCACAACTACTTGTGTTTCCTGCTCTAATTCCTCCATAGGTGTATCAATGCTTTGCGATTCTTGAATTTCTTCAAGCTCTACTTTCCTCCCACTGGTTCCTTTGGAAATAAAATCCTTTTCTAGGAAAACTCCAGTTCGAGCGACAAACACTTTGCCCTCAGAAGGATTGTAGAAGTAATATCCTCTTGTTTCTTTAGGATACCCCACAAATAAGCATTGGTCAGATTTGGGCTCAAGCTTAGTTGAAATTTGTCGTTTCACATAAACTTCGCAACCCCAAATCTTCATGTAAGACATATGTGGTCTCTTACCACTCCATATCTCATATGGTGTTTTATCAACCTTTTTGGATGGAACACGGTTAAGTGTGTAAGCTGCTGTCAATAGCGCATGTCCCCAAAAGGAGTTTGGAAGATCGGCGTGACTCATCATGGATCGGACCATGTCCAACAGGGTTCGATTTCTTCTCTCAGATACACCATTCCATTGGGGTGTTCCAGGAGGAGTAAGTTGGGATAGTATCCCACACTCTTTTAGATGGTCATCAAACTCTAGGCTTAAATACTCACCACCTCGATCTGATCGAAGAGTTTTAATATTCTTACCTAGTTGGTTTTGTACTTCATTCTTGAATTCCTTGAACTTTTCAAAGGACTCTGATTTGTGTTTCATTAAATACACATAACCATATCTACTGAAATCATCAGTAAATGTGATGAAGTATTGAAAACCTCCTCTGGCTGGTATGTTCAGTGGTCCGCATACATCAGTATGTATGAGGGCCAAAAGATCATTAGCCCTTTCACCTTTTCCTGTGAATGGGGACTTTGTCATCTTTCCAATTAAACAAGATCTGCATGTCTCATATGATTCATAATCAAAAGAGTCCAAGAGCCCATCTTTATGGAGTTTGGAAATGCGTTTCTCATTTATGTGGCCTAACCGACAATGCCAAAGGTAAGTTGGATTTAACTCATTTGGTTTCATCCTTTTAGTATTAATGTTATAAATAGGCATTTCAAGATCAAGGACATATAGTCCATTGTTCATCTGTGCAGTAGCATAGAATATATCATTCAAATAAATTGAGCAACAATTGTTCTTTATTATAAATGAAAAACCAAACTTGTCCAAACAAGAAACGGAAATAATATTCCTGCTAATTGCAGGTACATAATAACAGTTCTCTAACTGAATTATTAAACCACTAGGTAAAGTCAATCCATAAGTTCCTACGGCTAAAGCAGCAACCTTTGCTCCATTTCCAACTCGTAGGTCGACTTCACCTTTTGCCAATTTTCTACTCCTTTTTAGTCCCTGCACATTTGTACAAATGTGAGAACCACATCCAGTATCTAATACCCATGTCACAGAAGTAGATAAATTAATTTCAATAACAAAAATACCTGAAGTTGAAGTCTCTACTCCATTCTTCTTATCTTCCAGGTACTTTGGGCAGTTTCTCTTCCAGTGTCCGGTTTTACCGCAATGGAAGCAGGTGCCTGCTTTTGCTATGCCTCCACTAGGCTTCAAAGCAGCAACGGTGGGTTTGGGTTTGACAACTTCCTTGCCTTTCCCTTTATCACCCTGCTTGATGGGCCTTTTGTTCTGTCTCTTTCCATTTCCGATCATCAGAATGGACTTCCCTTTTGACTTCAGATTCTGCTCAGCCGTTCTTAACATGGCTAGCAGCTCAGGAAGCGATTTGTCCATATCATTCATATTGAAATTTAGGACAAACTGACTGAATCTATCTGGCAACGATTGCAAGATCAAATCAGTCGCAAGTTCCTTTCCGAGGGGAAAACCCAGTCTGTCAAGGTTTTCCACATACCCAATCATCTTGAGTACATGGGGACCTACAGAGGCTCCCTCAGCTAACTTGCCTTGAAAAAGGGCTTTTGAAATTTCAAACCTCTCATGCCTTGCTTGCTCTTGATAGAGCAGCTTCAGGTGTTCGATCATATCGAATGCCGACATGTTCTCATGTTGCTTTTGCAATTCTGAGTTCATGGTAGCTAGCATGAGACAGGCAGTTTCATTGGCATCATCGACATGCTTCTTATAAGCATCTCTTTCTGCCTTAGGTGCAGAACTAGGAGGTTCCTCTTCAGGAACAGGTGTCTCCAAGACATACAGCTTTTTATCATGTTTGAGGACAATCCTCAGGTTTCGGTGCCAATCCAGAAAATTTGTCCCAGACAATTTTTCCTTGTCAAGGATCGATCGCAAAATGTTGTTAGAGGTGTTTGTT
This sequence comes from Lathyrus oleraceus, assembly GCF_024323335.1. Lineage (NCBI taxonomy): Eukaryota > Viridiplantae > Streptophyta > Magnoliopsida > Fabales > Fabaceae > Lathyrus > Lathyrus oleraceus. The sequence goes on from NC_066581.1 coordinate 130,365,919, forward strand.
GTCATGGTAATCTACATAAGAAATAATGAAAATATAAGTATCATTGACATATTTAATTAGGCCTTTAATTAAACATGCTCCCACTATTTTACTCAAAACAAATGACCCTCATCATCTGATTCGGAAAATCCCGTTGGAAGATTTTCTAGTGGGTCGAGATCCATATTTCACTTCGTTCCAAGTCCGCGTAGGCGGATTACACAAAACTAGGTTATTCAGGTAGGAACTCCTTCCAATTGTATCTCATACAACTCTCGAAAATTTCAATTGGGTGAATAACTCCTTATTCTAATCCATCATATGGATTATTCCCAACTCTTGCTTCTAAACATATATAATCTTATTATAATTTGTTTAGTTAAGTTTGACCCATTGTTTTAACAGTTGGATATTACAATTATCCCATCGCACCTTACTAATATATAGATCATGCACCTCGCGTAGGCGAAACCTACAATTTCCATTACTAGTCTTGATGAGTGTTAAAACTTGGAAAGCTTAAAACTTAATATTTAGTTTTGAGGGAATTGCAATTTTACTGATCTCACCGGCTTGTTTATCATATAAACGGTCTCTCACATGCATCAACATACATACACATGCATCAACATACATATAAACAAAATGAAACAGTTATGGCCCCTAGCGCAATTGTTCTCCCAAGCCAATGAGAGAACCTAAGCTAACCTATAACGATCTAAGCTTCTCCAAGCAAGATCTTCAAGGTTGTCTTCCTTTGGCACTGACTTCTTTGCTTTCTTCATATCATTACATTACATGAAAGAAACTCGTTTTACATACGAGGGAGTGAGATGAGAAAAGAAGTTACATTTGGGAGATTAAGAGAGAGGCACGACACGCAGGTCGTATTTTAAAATCCAAAACAAAACAAAAGAAAACTAAGGCCATAACCGATCACCACAATAATAAAAAACTTTATTATTATTATTAATTCCTTTAATTAATCAAATTAAATTTCGACAACCGATCACACTACGCAGAGTTAGCCGGGGGTCCGCTGCCCGGACAGCGGGAACGGGTGTTCCGCTCCCGGTCAGCGGACGGTGGTTCCGCTGACCGTTCAGCGGACAGGGGTCAAGGGGGCAGCGCCCCTTGCGGGGTCTAAGGGGCAGCGCCCCGCTCGAAAATTTTAATGAACAATTCATTTAAAAATTGACGTCGTTTTTCGTATCAACACTTGATACTTCAAAGCACTTTTTCTAGCCGAAACGGTGAATTTTTCCTTGTGTTAACCGGTTAACCATATGCGTTAACCGGTTAACACTGTTTGAAAACATTTAGAAAACTCTTTTCTGCCTTGCGTTAACCGGTTAACCAAATGCGTTAACCGGTTAACACTGTTTGAAAATCTCAAAAAATTTATTTCGCATTCCGTTAACCGGTTAACCATATGCGTTAACCGGTTAACACTGTTCCAAAATTTAAAAAAAAAATATTTCGTATTACGTTAACCGGTTAACCATACGCGTTAACCGGTTAACACTGTTCGGAAAAGTGTTTAGGACGCACAACTCTTGTGCAATCAAACCCCAATCGCATAACTCTCTAACAACACAACCCTTGTGTCGTCACTAACCCTGATGCACCAATTTCAGACCGTCAAATACGTCTCGATTGTTAATTCAGTATGATTGATCAACACGTCATTGCTTCACCATACTAATGTCGGATCAAGAAGCAAACGACCATTGATCGCTCAAAGGAAAACAATCATCGAGGTTTTTGAATGAATGAAACAAGAACACTATATCATATATAATGTATTTTGCATCAGGGTTACATATATCACATATATGTAACTTGATCGATCTCAATTTAACCTTTGATTCATTCTGTTTTAATCATATTATTACAGAACAAAAACAGTTATCAGATTCATGGTTTCGTAAGTGGCTCTGATACCACTGAAGGAGAATTGCCATCCAAGGCGCAGCGGAATATAAAAATTTCTCCTTTAATGATCCTTACGAATGGGCATGATCAGTGATAGAATCGTTACCTCTTGTGGAGATTCAAACCTTTGGTGCAGATCTCTGACAATGATCAACCTTTGATACAGATCCACGGGGCGATCACGAACGTTGAACGATGACAACGTCTCTACTCAGTCCACACGAACGGATTCCTTCAATCGCAGTGCTAGCTGTTTGTGAGTGAAGGCTTTGAGTGAGAGAGAGAGATACGAAATTCCAACTCTTCAGTTGTGTTCTCTGGAGTGTAGATGCTTCTACCCAAGGGGTTCTATTTATAGAACCACTTGTGTGGGCTTCAAGCCAAAAAGCCCACTTAAGTGCATTTTGGCCCATATCTCAGAATATGCCAAAATCACTTAAGTATTTGGTACTATACCATATTTCGTATTCTTCTTAAGTACACCGTACCTTACGATGTTCCTTAATTATTCTATCTCTCATCAATCCGTCCTTTGTGTGTGACCCTATAGGTTTTCGCGGCGTTGGCAATTATATTAAATCATGCATTTAACATAATAAACAGTGAGCGGTATCTAGCAACACATCACTGCTACCCAAGTCACGAAAATGTCATGTGATCTGACAAAACCTCCTGTGATAATAATTATGTGTATAATTACCCCTTTGCCCTTATGTCTATATTGAACACAAGGTATAGACCATGTCACCCTTGTCCAGTTCAATATTGGGCCCATAGACATTTATCCTGTTAAGCAGGATTGGCAAATTCCATCTAGGACACTCATGTCCCTCAGCATGCTTCGTGGAGTACCTATCAACTGCCTTTATGGTTATCCAGTTACGGACAACGTTGGATCAGCAATAAAGCACTCGACTCTACATCTAGGATCCATAGTGGTTTCAGGTCGAAGAGTGGTATACACTATTATCACCATGAGAATAACTTATGACACTTTGCATAACTTTCTATATAGTATTCTCATAGCGGGTCAATCCAGTATGAATATTACTCTTAATATTCATACCTATGTTTAAGACTTGATAACTCTTTATCCATGATCCATGAGACGTGATCATCAGTCTACAAACATAATAGTCTCCATGCTTTAATGTTATCCCATTTCATAATAAAGCTTGACTACGGACATTTTAAGAATAGTGTCCTTATGTTTAATGTGATCTCATGATTAAGTCATACTTGATACATTAAATGGACTATCTATTCCAGGGACTTTATTAAACAAACATAATAAAGAAAAATGCCTTTTTATTATTAATAAATAATTCGATACAAGTACCAAAAGTATTGGCCTCTAGGGCTTACACCAACAGTATGGACCGCTTCATTTAGGTTGTACTTCTATGTGTTGTACATGTTAATGTCTTATAAAGTTTTTGATGATGACAACTTAACCAGAAATATATAGATCTCAAGCATCATCAGTCAAGTAGCAAACACGAGTCAAAATGTTCAAAGTTTTAGTTGAAAGAACTAATCAAAGTTAAATCAAGAAGGAACTGAAGTTGCGAAAGCTCATATGATCATGCACTAGGTGTTTTATCTTGTAGTTTGATTAGTTAAACCTAAATGAAGCAAAAGTATGTCTTGCAATACTAAGGCAATGTAGACGCACATGAAAAATATGTCAAACTTTGATCCTTTTATTAAAACACCTTAAAATTGACGACTTCTCAGCAAGTGTACCAATAATGTCGTGGTAATAAAAAGATCAAACACATAAGGACTGTGTTCGAATAAGCCAACAATTGTGTAATCTAAAGGAAAAAATGTAAATAGGGGGATCATGTTTTTAGACGAAACACAAATTACGAGTTTAAACAGAAGTAATAAATACAGTTAGGTTTTGCATTAGAATCCCCTTATCCTCTCTTGTTGATGTATGATACCTTGTATGGATGGTCTTATCCTTATAATATCACGACAAATTAATAAAACCGTCATAGCCAGGCCCCCATGAAATAACTCACTAACCACTAGTTTGAGCTTTCTATCCCTAGTCTGCCAACATAAGCAGGGTTAGGTGATGTATAAAATCTTAATTCCCTATGCCACTACTCTGGTTCTCCTATCCCTATTCAACCAACGTAAGTAGAACAATTGCCCTAGGTCCAACATATAGTCTAAGGGTCAACAATCCCTATATGTCCAATATTAGATTAACAGAATATCTTAAATAAAAAGCATTAAGAATAAGCAAAAACTGAATAAAATTATAATTCAAAGGATTCATTCAAAGTCAAACCTACATATAATACCAATAAGATTGAATATGGTTCATCATCATACAACCTAACATAGACGAGCTTTAGCTACTCATAATGAAAATTACAATACCAATTGAATAAAGAAGAATAACATATGAATATCCTTGAGGGATTGGCCTCAAATGGATTCCAATGCTCTTAAAATCACCCTTTGATGCTGTAAAATCATGCTTCTAGTGCAAAAATTTGTAACCCTTTCCAAGCTGCTGAAAATCCCCTTAAAAAGCACTCAGAACGGGTCAGAACTCGTTAGAAAAAGCCCATAAAAGTGCATATCACACGCATTATTCTAGCACTATGCACACAATGTAACATAAACATCCTTATCGCACACACAATGATGCACGTGATTATTCATGTAGCTGCACCAAAATTCACCTTTTCCACAAGAATTTTCACTAAGTCCCATTCTTCCATACTTGGTTATTTTTTACTCATTCTTGGGTCTTTCTTCTTTATTTTGGCTCATCTTTCGCTCGTTTTTCACTGATTACTCGCTTAATTATATGCAATGGCAGGCAGTTATCACAACCCCAAATTTAAATCGTTGCTTGTCCTAAAGCAACTCACCTACAATTACACATTTCAACAGACAACCAGTCGTACAATAACAATTAAACATCACCATATTTTTTTGTTATCTGACCATTGATCCATCTTCCAACTTCTATCACGCAAATTCGGAAAATGTCCTCAACATTGACGAGTACTTAATATGTATCTCAACTCACTTTACTCGCTTAATGGATAGGGTTATCACTCAATCAACATGCAAAATATATTATAATTAGCTTGATCATGTTCTAATATAGTTTATCATAGAAATTGTAACACACACATAAGAGGTCTTTTCAGGTTGTAACTTGGCTTATGTTCAAGTAGGATATTTTTAGAAAAATAGGTTTAAACCTTTGGAGTTAGATACCTAGTTCCCCTTCTATTGTCGTACCTTTTCGTTCCTTCTTGTTTGTACTAGAGTTTGGTCATTCTTTTTTATTTTTTCTCATTTTTTTGAAGAAGGGACTTTTTCCACTTCTTATTTTCTCAATATTTTTTAATTTTGACCACTTAACTCTAGTACCCCAACCCCAAACTTAGAACTTTGCTCACTTCCAAGAGCAACCCCAAACTTAATCTTTTTCATTCAACTTTAAGTACCAAAAGTCTAACTAACTCCAAAGAGAGGGTGGAAAGAAAGAATCTTTCAAGTCAAATGGTTACGAGTTGTAGGCTACGTCACCGAAAGAAAGGCTAAGGCTCAAAGTGGCTAGCAAAGGATGTTCCTAATACTAAAAGGTGGCTACAAAGGCTCAAAGTTATAAACAAGGAACTTGCCTCAATGTGTGTCAATCAAACTAGAAAACTTAATTGGAAATAGATCAAACCAGATAAAATAAAATTCCACAGATACACTCTAAGAAAGAAAAAGTGAACAATGGGAATATTTTGGCTCAAACCTTACCAGATAAGGTATTTGAAGGTTGAGTACAAGTTCGTTGATTCTTTTCTCTTCCTTTGTCTTCAAGTTGCCAGTTTCTTTCATCATGATCAAGTTTCCTTTTTTTGGATCATTTGTTCAATACTAAAGTCAGAACTTGCAATCTGAAAAAACATAAGCAGCTACGATACTAAGAGGATGAGTCATAAATGAGTCATCCAAAGTTAGTGTAATGTTGATTGGTACAATCTCTCCTATTAATGATGGAATATGGTAGTTTCAGGTAATCTGGTAAATGCGGGTTTGGTTCTCTTCCAAGGAGAATTTTTATTAATGAATTAATCAAGGATGACTCCTCTTTCCTCTTCGTCACCTTGATTTCTGTTTTCCTCCTTTTCACTTTCACTTACCTTTTACTTAATTTCATCCGCTTGAACTTTTTCTACTTTCTCCTTTCTAGTAACCAACCCAAAATATGCTTCCACAACTTTGCAAATTATCAACGATGTTCCCGATGAATCCTCCACTTGAGCTAGGTACAACTGCTATTTGTCTAGATAATTGACCAATATGAGTCTCCAAGTTCTTGATTGACGCATCATGGTTTCTAGCCAAGATTTCATGGTTTCTATTTTCCTGCTCTAAACCAATCTGAGTGGCCTTTATGAAATTTTGTAAATTCTATTCCAACTGTGAAGGTTTCTTTTGGAAGTTGGAAGCTTGTTGGTTTTGTTTCATAGCTTGGTTACCACTTTGGTTTTGGTTGTCGCTCCAATAAAAATTCGGATGATCCTTCCATCCCAGATTGTAGGTATTGAAATATAGGTTGTTTTTCTAAAAATTTGCAAGTTAGGCCTCTTCACTTACCCCTTCCAACGAACACCTTCTATTTTCATGTCCTCCTCCAAAAAAGTAACACTTAAGTGCTTGTACCTGGCTCACATTAGCTTTATTTAAGTATCCTTCAACTAGATGCTTATTTAACAATTCAATCTGAGCCAATAATGTAGTATGAGTATCAACAGTTAACATACCTTTGAGCATGCCACTAATTTTGAGCTTAAGCGACCTTTCACTTTTAGAACGGTACTCATTCATTCGCATCTTTTTAATGAGGTACTTTACCCGTGGTTCAGTCCTTTGTCTAATGGTGCCTCCCGCGGAAGCATCTAGCAACATACGTGTCTAACTCTTAAGGCCTTTAATGGAATTTTGCATCTGCTTTATATTGTTCATATTATGATTGAGGCATCTGCATAGTAGTAACTTGAATATATCTCAAGAGTCATATAGTGACTCGGTATCTTGTTTCTCAAAGTTGACAATCTCCTCTCTCCTCTCGGTAAACTGGCTAGTGGTGAAAAACCTTTCCAAGAACTTATCCTTTAGATCCTTCCATGTTCAAATGGTTGCATTTGGAAGGCATAGTAACCAATCTTTAGCCCTTCCAATGAGTGGGAAACCAAACAATTATAACTTTACCTAGTCGTCTGAGACACTACCAGGCTTGCACATCGAAGCGGTTTCCTAGAAGCGTGAAAGATGAGCCAATGGATATTTGATATCATTCTCGTCAAACAAATTGTCTCTTAGACCTGAAAGCACATAATTCTTAATATCAAAGTTAGCAGGATTTGCCGATACAAACCCTCTAGAAACCTGTCCTTCATCAGTCTGTTTGCAATAGTCCCCCATAGTGAGGGGTTATGGTACTGCCATGTTATCCTCCTCTTCAGAATCCTAAGAAAGTATTGGTGGATCACCTTCAGCCAGACTCACTTCTCTAGCTACTTTTCTTAGAGCACATGCAGTTCTTTCAATTTCCGGATCAAATGGTAGTAATGATGATCCTGAACTTCGCATAAAAAAATAGAAAATACCTCCGTAGCATTATGATAAACAAAAAAATAAAACCAAAAAGAACCAATTAAAAGTAAGAAAAATAAAATGCATTGCACAAAGCGTTGCCTTGTTGCAATCAACAGTCTTCGACAACGACGCCAAAAGCTTGATGAATTCTCGGCAAGTGTACCGAGAATGTCGCAGTAATAAAAAGATCGAACCCAAAAGGAATGTGTTTGAACAAGCCAACAATTGTACAATGTAAAGGAAAAACAGTAAATTACGAGTTTAAACAGAAGTAATAAAAACAATTAGGTTTTGCATTAGAATCCCCTTATCCTTTCTTCTTGATGTATGATGCCTTGTATGAATGGTTTTATCCTTATAATCTCACGGAGAATTAACAAAACCGTTATAGTCAGTCCCCCACAAAATAACCCACTAACCACTACTCAAAGCTTTCTATCCCAAGTCCGCCAGCGTAAGCAGGGTTAGGATATGTATAAAATGTTAATTCCCTATGCCGATACTCGGGGTCTCCTATCCCTATTCAACCAGCATAAGTAGAACAATTGGCTTAGGTCCAACTAATAGGCTAAGGGTCAATAATTCTTATGTGTCCAATATCAGATTAACAGAGTATCTCAAATAAAAAGCATTAAGAATAAGAAACAACTGAATAAAATTATAATTCAAAGGATTCATACAAAGTCTAACCAACATATATTGCCTACAAGATTGAATAAGGTTCATCATCACACAACCTAACTTAGAGGAGCTTTAGCTACTCATATTGAAAATTACAATATCAATTGAATAAAGAAGAATAACATATGAATTCTCTTGAAGGATTGGCCTCCAATGGCTTCTAATGCTCTTAAAATCACCATTTAATGCTGCAAAATTTTGCTTCCAGCGAAAGAATTCGTAACCCTTGTCAAACTGCTGAAAATCTCCTTAAAAAGCACTCAGAATGGATCAAAATGCGTCAGAAAAAGCCCAGAAAAGTGTCCATCGCTCGCATTATACAAGCATCGCGCATGCGATATAACCTAAACATCCATATCGCGCACGCGATGGCGTGCATGATCATTCTAGTAGTTGCGTCAAAACCATTTTTGACCAGAATTATCACTAAGTCTCATCTTCCATATTTAGTTATTTTTCACTCATTCTTGGGTCTTTCTTCTTCATTAGCTCGTTTTTCATCGATTCTTCGCTTAATTATATGCAATGAGGGTCTCTCATCAAAAGTCAATATGAACAAATACCTAATCAATTAAGAAGTCTTCTAATTAATTATGAGAACAAAACTCAATTCTTTAACCTATTATACCCTTTCTTCTAATCAATTAAAGCTAGAGTATCCTCTCATAATCGATTAGGTAGGCTTGATATTTGATTAAGTGACACAATATATTGACATTTTCCTTTTTTTTAACTTAACCTAATCAATCGATTTGGTAGGTATTCGGATTAATTAAGAAGGGCCAAAATCCATAGACGATTGTGTTTTTGAACCAAATAAATTAAGGGTTCTAAAATGAATCTTATTCTTTTACTAATTCAAAGTAAAATGTATATATTCTTAATAAATAATTTGTGTAACACGAACAATACATATAGATGTCCAATCCGAACAACAACAACACACTAGCATTGAATAAATTTATTCTTTAATTAAGTACCGACTTCATAACTTACAAGAAGTTTATATGCTTTTATTTATATTGTTGTTGTTTTTCAAGAAGTTTATTTATTTATATTATTGTTGTTTTTCAATTAATTGTTACACTTTCTCGCACCAACACAGAAACATACGACACCTTGAAACTAAAGTTGAGTAACATATATTGTATTGACAATGTTTGTGACTATAGCAGAACATGCGATCTTCCATTTCTATAAAATGAAAAAGAAAAAAATTATTAAAAATAGATGAAATGATTATGTATAGTATATGATAAAGGATCTAATTATAATTTTAAATAGGTGATGAAAGAGCTTACGAGGTTTGCTGGTTACAAGAACAACTAGAAAAAGAAAGATGACCAAAACATTAATGAATTTGAGAATTTTAACCATATTTTTCTTCTTTCGTATATAATATAAATAAAAATTAATTGATCTCTAACTTCAGTTTAATAGTTTTTAGTACTTACAAATTTTGTAAGAAATGATTTATAAATTAACAATTATTGTAAGCGTCTCTTAGATACATCATTGTGTGTATATACTTTTTTTAACTCACACAATTGATAACTTAATCTTATTAAAAAAATATAAAAAGAGTTTTCTGAATGATCATTCGAGATGGATCGTTCTTTTTTAACTAAAGTTATATATAAAAGCCTACCCCTTCAAGACAGAGAAGAAAAAGATTTTAAGAGAGAAATAATATATTGTTGTGTTTTGAGAAAAAGATCTTAAATGAAATGTATATAGTTTTTTATATGGTAATTAAATCTGGACCGGACCGATCGATTTAACCGGTTAGATCGAAAATAAGAAATTTAACCGGTTTGTTTGGATTTGAAAACTGGCATATGTTGAAGAATCGTGATTTAAACTAGAAAACTGGTTAAACAATAAAAAATCGAGAATTTAGACGATATTTAGGGTTAGATCAGACTTTGCTTTTGATTAATAAAAAGTATGATAAACGATTTTGTTTTAAATCAAAATAGTGTTTGATTTAATTTCCTTCTTCCTTCTGGAATCACTCTTGTACACAATATCATAGAGAAACCAAATAGAAAAATTAAAGTAAAAATTATTCTTAATTTTGTTGTTGTTCTTTATTCATTCGATGAAAATGAATTTAATATAATAATAGAAAATACACATTAGATTATTAATTTATTATAATTACATTAAAATGAAAATGTTGGGTCTAGCCCATAACTATAACATATTACTTATAGTTTTAAAATTTTGCTTAATTTCTTGTTGTCTTTTATGGATTGATTGCATTATGCAAAATAACATGGAATCTATAAAATATTTTGATGAAAAAAAGGACATATGTGGGATCAGATGTTCTAGAATATGTGTAACATCTCGCCTTTGTCAGCAGGTCATGATGAATGTTGTTTTGAGTGTATTTTTCTGATTGTGTTTCAATCAGATTTTTTGTTATCTTTTAGCAATGTATTCATTAGATTTGTTTGGCTGATTTAAAAGATTAAATCAGATTAGTTAGAGATTTAAATTTGAATTCAAACACATCAAATATTTTTGGAGGTTGTTGAAAAACAAATAAACATTGAATTCTCTACAAATCTGAACGAAATCATATCGGTTGCCCATTGGAGAAAAGCCTAGAAGATTGCATTGTTATTTAAGGAGACTCAAACCTAACATTTCAGGTGTGCAAGTATTGAAGATTTGTGTGTTAGACTTTATAATTTGAGTCTTTGTTTGTGTTGTTGTTTGTGCACCACTCTAGCGCCAACATTCATGTACAAAAGCATAAAGTTTGGTTTGTTAGTTAAGTTGTAATTCAATATTCAGTATTCTGATTATTATTGTGATCACTATGTTTAGTGATTGAGAAAAAGTGAGAGAGATTTTCATATTTAGAGGGAGTCCTAAATGGAAATACACGAGTATAATTAAGAAGATGAGCATTGAACATGGGATTGTTCATCTAAGACACTTTATACTAATTCTATTAAAGAGTGAGTTTCCTTTCTTGGGTTGGAAGTCCCCTAGACATTGGGTGTTATTTGCATTGAACTGGATTAACAATGCTTTGTTCTTTTGTTGTTTTATGATTTATCATCCAACTGTATCTTATCAGTCAATTATGATTTGTTGAATGTAACACCACGATTTAAAATTATTGATTATTTTATTTAATTATTTATTTTTAATTGATATGAAATAAATTAAATAAATATTTTGTGTGAATCATTTAGTTGGTTGGATAGAATTAATTAAATTAAAATAATAGAAATAGAGGATTAATAAGAATGAGGTGGAAAGTGTGAAATAATATAAAACAAAGGGGAAGAAGGAGTAAGAGGTTTAGTTAGTTGGGCCAAAGATATAATTAATTAGAGAGAGATAATTAATTATTTTATAATAGTAGAAAATTAGAGATAAATAGCTCTTATTATATAAGTATGTGAAATAGAAAAGAGTTTTGGAGAGAAAACTTGAAGAGGAGTACCATGACTTGAGGGAAGAACACCAATTCACCTTGATTTTGCTGGAAAATTCTGAAATCTAAGGTAGGGGAAACTATTCATCTATGGGTGCTAAATCATGAAAAGATAGAGATGTTTTCTTAACCTCCAATAGGGTTTGCTCTTAAATTGATATTTTGATGAATTTTGATGAATTTTGATGGATGTTATTAAATATTGATTGATTGTTGATGAATTGTATGTAGATAATTATGTCTTCACATGATTGAATTGAACTGCAATGGTGTACTATTGTTACATTGGTGTGTTCTTGATTTTTGATGAAAATTTGGTGTTTTAAGGTATAATTTTGAGTGATGGAATCATGAGGAAAAACTGTAGTTGGATTAATTTAATTATGTTTGATCCATCGGTGATGTTAAAATACGATTTTGAGAGTTTTTGGTGGATTAATTTGGAATTGGTATGAGGTTTGAAAGGTTGGAATGGGTACTGCAATCGTAACAAAGAATTTTTTTTTATTTTAGAAAATCCTTCAGCTGCAATCGATTGCACCCAGATTGCAATCGATTGCACTAGTGTAATTTTTGGAAAAATCCTCCAGAGCAATTGATTGCACCTTGATTGCACAATGTAAAATTTTGCAATCGATTGCACCCAGATTGCAATCGATTGCACTAGTGTAATTTTTGGAAAAATCCTTCAGTGCAATTGATTGCACCTTGATTACAATCGATTGCACAATGTAAAATTTTGGAAAATCTTTCAGTGACAATCGATTGTACAATATAATTTTGAGAAAAATCTATTTTCGAATTAGTTGACATATCCTGATGATTTTGGTCATAACTTTCATTCCGTAAGCCCGATTTAGACGTCGTTTAAAATTTTGGAAAGCCAACAAGCTTAACTACACAGTGATGGTGAGAGTTGAGATGGCAAAATTAAGATTATATAGGTTCTGTTGTTGTGGTTTTCATGATCATGAGAATAACCGTTTAGCAAAACGTTGAGTTTTCGTTGTTGATAAATTGATGTGGTAAATTGATAATATAATTGTAGGTTGTTTGATTGTTGTGTTTTGATGATATGTTAAGTTGAGATACATGGTTTCAATGTGAAACTATACTGTTGATGTTGTACAGGAAATTATGCGGTTGGTGTGATATCGTTTGTGTTGTTGAGTTATTGTGATGATGCATACATTCATTCATGCATCATGAGTTATGGTTGTTATTAAAGAGGCAACTACAGGTTTCGATGTTGGTGACCAGTAATTTTCTCAAGATTTATGTTGAGGCTTGGAGCTCGGTGTGGGGCTCATGGCTTCGCAGTTGATTAAAACCTGGTTCATAATTGGAACCATTATTGAAAACGGTACCGCATGCATATGAGTCTATAATGTTGTTGAGAGTCACATTGCATATTGATTGTGTATTATTGTGAAGTGGATGAAACTTGAATACATATGATGCGGTGTATAGTGCATTATGTTTGAACTGTATTATATTTAATCTACTCTGATTATTTATGCGTCATTTATCATTTGAATGTATTTCTCACCCCCTTTGCTTGAGTGTTATCCACCATGGACATCTTCTAAATACTCAGCAGTAAGTGAAGTTAGCTAAATGAGTTACTTCTTTAGTTTCGTTCTTTTAGAAGTCTTGCTCTGATCTTGTAACATTGGGGCCGAGAATGTTTTATTTGATTATTTTGTTAAAGTTTAATAGTTTATTGGCTTATGTTGAAGTGTTTAAGAGTTGAGTTTAATAACTCTTGTTTTTGACAAAGTTTTATTTAAATGAGTTTTTAAGACTAAATGTTGAGGTTAAGTTTATTTATCTAATTAGAATGATACCGCCACAATGATACCCTAAGTGAAGGTGAGCGAGCGATGACATGTGTTGTATGAAGTTAGTATATTCCGCTACATGTTTATTAATTATTGAATAATTTTCGAGGTTTGTCATTGGTGACACCTTAAATTATCGTATAATTCTTAATACATAAGTTTCGGGGTTTAGGGTTTTTCATAGTGGTATCAGAGCAGATCGGTCCGTCCGTCCAGGTTTTTGTGATTTTAATTATTCCTAGTGTACGATATGTGTATGAATGTTGTCGATATAATGTTTGTTCTAACAGCTGTTTGTTGATGTTCAGAGGAATGGTTCAGAGAAATGATCATGCTATTGGTGATGCATTGACAACCTTGGATCAAGTGGTGCAAGCTCAGTAGAATACACAAGTTAAAGATGTTGAATCCTGTGGATTGGACAAGTTTTTTTAGGAACAAACCAACAACCTTCAAAGGAAGGCATGATCTAGAGTGTTGGTTCTAAGTGTTGGCAGCAATTTTGGTAAAACCTAGAGTGTTCACAAGTTGTCACATGTGATGTCTTAACAAAGATATCTTGTACCTGTTGGAAGTTTAACACATAATTATGCAAGATTATTTCAGGATGTCATACCCGATGTCATGACATCTGATATCATGTACCTATTGGATATTTAAAATGGAATTATGCAGGATTGTTCCAGGATGTTAGACCCGATGTCATGACATCTGTATACAGAACATTCAGTCTGAATGTTTTGTATTATGTGATTGCGTTTTTAATGGAAGTCTATGTATGATTGAAGATATGATTTACACACACTTTCAATCATTAATTACAACCAGATTTACTTATTCTCTAAAGAGATCTAATCAACAGTCATGAGAAGATTTGAATGGAAAATAGTTTTAGGGTTTTATGATATCCAAGCCCAGCTGAATGCTTCTATAAAAAGGACATGGAAAACCTAATTCGATACACAAGAAATACAGAGCAAAATATTGAGAGAGAATAAGGGTTTAAGTCTTGTATGGTCGTGTGACTTGTAAGCCATTCAATTCATCCATAGATGATTGAATTGGTCTGATTTTTGAGTTGTAATTTATCACTTAAAGCTTTTAAGCATGAGTGTGTGTCTACTTGATTGAAGCTGTTAAGTAAGATCAAGTGTGTGTCTTTGAAAAGTGTCTTCTTTTCATTGTAATTCTTGTTTAATATCACTGGTGTGATTGAGGGGGAGTGAGTGGGATCTCATATCTAAGAGTTCTTAGGTAGAAGTCACATGGGTAGAGATTAGGTGAAAAAGACTGTAACTTGTGTTGTTTACTGAGAGTCTTTGAACTGATTCTATTTAGTGGATTTCCTTCCTGGCTTGGTAGCCCCCAGACGTAGGTGAGTTGCACCGAACTGGGTTAGCAATTGCTTGTGTCTCTTGCATTACTGTTCTTTATCTTTTATCCTCTTTGTGTTGTTTAGATATTAGTGTCGTGACATTACCATCGAAATCTCATATCTGATACCATAATTTCAATTGGTATCAGAGCAGGCATCCTGCTCTGGTTCTGGGTGAGACCTATGGACGATACTTTTTGGTACTATGGAGAGAGATGGAGGATTTGTTCACAGGCCACCTATTTTGGATGGATCCAACTATGACTACTGGAAACCTCGAATGGTAGCCTTCCTAAAATCTCTGGATAATAAGGCTTGGAATGTTGTGTTAACAGGCTGGGAACATCCAGTAGTTACTAAGGAAGGAGAAGCTACAACTGATAAAAAGCCTGAAGAACAATGGACCAAGGAGGAGGATGATCTAGCCCTTGGAAATTCTAAAGCATTGAATGCTATATTCAATGGAGTAGACAATAATATCTTCAGATTGATAAACAACTGTGAGGTGGCTCAAGATGCTTGGGACATTCTCAAAACCACTCATGAAGGCACCTCTAGAGTGAAGATGTCTAGACTACAGCTGCTCACCACCAAGTTTGAAAATTTAAGGATGAAAGAAGATGAAAATATTCATGAATTTCATATGAGTATCCTTGAAATTGCTAATGCCTCAAGAGCCCTGGGAGAGAAGATGTCAGATGAAAAATTAGTAAGGAAAATACTCAGGTCACTCCCTAAGAGATTTTCTATGAAGGTGTCAGCCATAGAAGAGTCTCAAGACATCTCCAATATGAGAGTTGATGAGCTAATTGGTTCCCTCCAAACATTTGAGATGGGAATGTGTGATGGATCTGAAAAGAAAGCCAAAGGCATAGCCTTTATGTCAAACACTGAGGACGAAGAGGAGGAAAGTGGTCAGGATGTTGATGAAGATCTGGAAAATGATGTAGCAATGCTGGAAAGATAGTTCAACAAACTTATGAAAAAGATGCATGTAAGATCTAAGGCTAATGTCAAGAACATCGCATCTGACATCAGTAAATCCAACAATATTGGAAGAAGAACAAGGTTAGATGAAAAGCCCAAAGAAGGAAAAGGAGTTCAGTGCCATGAATGTGATGGGTATGGACACATTAAAACTGAATGTGGGACCTACCTCAAGAAACAGAAGAGGAGTCTTGCTGCCACTTGGTCTGATGAAAGTGAAACAGAAGAGTCTGCAAATTTTGTGACTGCCTTGACTGGAAGATGGGGTTCTGATGAAGGTTCAAGTGAGGATGAAGTAACCTTTGAAGAGTTGGCCACTACCTACAGAGAGTTGTGTCACATAAGTGCAGAAGTGTGTAGACAAGTTGAAATCCAGAAGAAAGTGATATCACAACTGGAGAATGAGAAGGCAGAACATGTGGAAACCATCTCCAAGTTAAAAACTGAAGTTGTATACTTGAATTCTAAACTGGATGAGATGACCAAGTATGTAAGAATGCTAAACAATGGATCTGACACCTTAGACAAAATTCTCCAGACTAGACAAATAACAGGAGACAAGTCTGGCATTGGGTTCAGTGAATCTAAGCCTGCGTGCAGTTACACTGGTGGCAAACCTAAATCCAAACCTAAGTGCAGCCATACTGATAGCAAACCTGTGATGTCACGTCATATGTCACAACATCATAAAGGAAGACAGCAGAAAGGAAAATACCAAAGATGGAGATGTCATTACTGTGGAAAATTTGGCCACATAAATCCTTTCTGTTATAAGTTGTATGGTTATCCTAGTCCTGCTCATCATCAACCTAGACCCAAACATCACAGACCTGTCAACAAAAAGCAATGGGTTCCTAGGACTAATGTTACAAGTCTGATAGCTCACACTTCCTTCAGAGTTTCAGCCAAAGAAGATTGGTATTTTGACAATGGGTGCTCCAGACACATGACTGGAAACAAAAACCTGCTAAATGGTCTACATCCTCATGCCACAAGCTATGTAACCTTTGGTGATGGAGCAAAGGGTGAAATCAAGGGGATTGGTAAGCTTGACTTCCCTGGAGTTCCTGACCTTGACAACGTCCTACTTATTAAGGGACTGACTGCAAATTTAATAAGCATCAGTCAATTGTGTGACCATGGTCTAAATGTTAACTTCACTAAAACTGAATGTCTGGTTACTAACAAAGAAAGTGAAGTGATCATGAAAGGAGTCAGGTCTAAAGACAACTGTTTCATGTGGAGTCCTCAAGAAACTTGTTATTCTTCAATGTGTACTTTAGCCAAATAAGAAGAAGTGAAGATATGGCATCAAAGATTGGACCATCTACATCTTAAAGGTATGAAGAGGATTATATCTGTTGAAGTTGTTAGAGGAATTCCCAACTTGAAGATTGATGAAGGAAAAGTCTGTGGAGAATGTCAGATTGGAAAACAGACAAGGATGTCACACCAGAAGCTCAGACATGACACCACTTCCAAAGTTTTGGAACTCCTCCATATGGATTTGATGGGACCCATGCAGGTGGGAAGCCTTGGTGGGAAGAAGTATGTGTAACACCTCAAAATTTGCCCTCCTCTTCTTGGGACTAGTTTGACATATTGCATTGCATATTTTAGGATATTAGGCATTTGCATTGTTGCATATCATCTGAAGTAAGGAGGCCATCCTCCAAAGTCTTTCTCAGAAGATGGAGAAGTTGTATGGTTCAAGCCTGAGGGTCTTATTGAATTGGATGATCAACCATCTGAGGGTTGGCAGTGCATTAGGGTTTCCTGATCCTTCAATGGTCTTATGCATTATCTTGTTTGCAAGGGTATATTACCATCATCATGGTTATGTCATCCAGGGTTTCATTGTTCATGCTCAGGTTCCTTTAGATTAGGGGTTTGACCTCTAGTCAACCCTAATCAGTGCCAGTCTGCCAGCCAAGGTTTCTCATGGAGATGAGGTATTCTATTAAGATGAAGATCATATGGTTATCATATTGAGCTTACTAGAGCTAGGGCTTCATTTCTGAGCATTGTCCCAAGTGGTAGAGGCTCAAGCTGATCAGAGCATGTCTAGGTCATCTGAGGACCTATATAGTCAATTGTGTAAGAGCTGAGGGCTTTAAGGTGGAGAAATGAGTTTCAACACCTCATTCATGTTCAAAAGAGGTTCATTTGTCATTTCAAACATCTATCTTGAAGATTTCGAAGTCAGGACAAAAGTTTCCAAAAATGGAAAGTGACATGTAATTGGAAGTTTCCAAAAATGGAAAGATTTTGGTCCAAATTCAACTTGATTTTACATCATCAAAGAAGCTTCAAATGAATTTTTGGTGAACATAAAAGTTGAAGATCTTTCTCTCCTCTTTCCAAAAAGTCCTATTTCATGAATTTATGATGAATGGTTGAGAAGTTATGGCCAAATAATCATGAAGTATGCATGGAACTTCAAAGTGGCATAACTTTGGCTCCAAAACTCCAAATTAAGCCACTCTTTTTGCAAAATGCTTCTCATGACCTATATTTTCCAAATCAAGCATTGCATTGCATGAAAAAAGTTCATATGATCATATGTCCATTCAAGTGCATTTTGGAGGGAAAATGGGGAATTTAAATTTGGTGCATCACATGAGTAAAATTCCACTTCCATTGTGTTTATGAGATGATTTTAAGTGGAGTTGGATATTTGCATGGCATTATTCACGTGTGGTTTGTGCATGCAAGCTCATTTTTCATTTTTGTGCAAAACATTTCATAATTCACTAATCCAAATTAACCAATCTTAATGTGGATTAGCATTGTCATTAACACACCATATAAATAACAAATCATAACAGAATTGCTCATAATCACATTTCTAGATCTAGAATCCATTTTTTCCCTCCAAAATTCTCTCATGAAAATTCAAAAATTCTTCACATAAACACACAATTTCTTCATAGATCCTTCATCTTCATGGAATTTGGATCATGATTCATCTATTTTTCGTGGAATTTGAGCTGCTTTTGAAGACATTCAAGCACATGAACACATCAATGGAAGGTTCAAATTAAGCAAGATCTAGGAGGATTCAAGTGTTGTTTCCTATTCAAAGCTTCAAAAGAGGTGTTAGAGAGAAGAATTGAAGCTTGTGGAGGCTTGAAACACGTGATTTGAAGCACTGCCATTCCAAGTAGGTGGATTTTTGACTTTCATTATTTGCTATTATATGTACATAATCTTGTAGTGGTGAGAATTCTGATATAAATATCTTTGAATTTGGATGAAAAATGAAGAAGATATGTGGATTTCAAGTTTAGATCTAGAAACTTCTTTGCTTCGATTCAGAAAATATATTAGGAATTAGGCTTAGATAATCATGGATTTGGAATGTACATGAAAATACCTTTCCAACGGTATATAGTTTGTAAAATTCTGGAAAAAAAAAGTTGCAGCTCCGCCGTGTACACGGTCGGAGAAGACGACCGGAACTACTGTTCCGACGTCTGGTGTGGCGGCTAGGGTTATGCAGCGAAACGTTGTGTTTCGTGTTGTGGCAAGACCCTTGGCCGAGCGGGTTCGATCCTCACATGGCTTATGTTTGCTTTGAGCGCCTCTTTTACCATACGAACACGAGTTCGATTCCAGGCGAATGTACTTTTTGTGATTTATTTTCCAAGCGCTTGCTGAACCTATAGTGCGCGTGTTCGAATCCTCCTGGCGCGCATTTGTTTCATTTTTATTTTGAATGCCTTGTTAACCTCCAGGTCCTGTGTTCAACACTTGGTGATAGCATTTCCACCTTTTATTCATATTTCATTTTGCCATGCATTTGTTCATTATTTCAATATATTTTCTTCAATTTGCAAAAATCGCTATAAATAGAAAATTAATCCAAATTGCTCCCTTTTTTTTTCACTTGATTGTATTGATGTCTATTATTTTTTATATGTCATTTGTGTGAATTGATTGCTTCTGGTTTTTTAATTGAGATTGTGTGTTTGAACATGTATGCTAAATTACCATGCTACATTCAATTGATTGTGAAATGCTCATTCTTGATCCAATTAGCTTGAAATTTGACATGCTAGTTCCTGACACATAACATGATTTTTGAGAATTGGTTTGGCATTTTTATCATTTTCCATCTATGTTTTAGACACATGGACATGTTGTGTGACAATTTGTGTCACACATTTGGATGCTGCCTTTGTTCATTTTCATTCCTAGGTCAATTGAGCTCTTCTGGTCCTAATTGTTTACATGAGGCTTGTGTTTAACATGTTGTGTGCACATAAAAAATTTCATGATCATTGGATGTGTTTCTAATTTAATGTGCATTTTCTCATTTGAATGTCCAATTTTTGATCACATTGTGTGCCTTTGCCTTATCATGATTAGTTGATGACCTTGCCTTGTGATTTGAGTTTGGTCCTTTTTAGGATATATTGTTATGTGAATAAATGTGCCTCATGTTGAAAATCAACTTTTGTTTAAACTTTTTACTTTGCCTTTGACCATAGTCTTGGCACTAGTTGTTTGTACTCACCTTTTGAGCTTTGCATTTCAGGTTCAAGCAATTAGCTCTAATGATTGATGTGATCTCATGACTTGAGATGAAAATTATTTGGTGTACTAATCCTTTGTGTTGCAGGCTCATTGAGTATGGTGGAATCACTTGAATGCTTGCACATAGAGCTTGACTTGTGTACATATAGAACCACTGTTGTGTCTGTTTGATTTGTCTGAATGTGAATATTGACTTGTTTGACTTTTGTACAGGTACATTAGTCACTTTTAGCTCATTGCTTGAGCTTTGCTTTGCTTGTGGTTGGCATACCACCTAGGTAATCATCCTCTAACTCCATGTAGTCTGGAAGCCCTGTCGTTTCTTTTGGCAGGTATTTGGCTGAAGTCCTCCTTAAGAGGCAATGACTGTGATTGTTTATATTTGTGCCATGTACTTCAAGTCCTCCTAAGTGAAGAGGCAATTGATAGATAGAAGGGATTAGCAATCAATCCCCTGTTAGTCGTTGAGTCGTTCATTATGCTCGCACTATGTACTGATGCTCTTGAACCTAACCCAAGATCCTTGTATATAGAGTCAGTCAAGTGGAGTAGAGTCCCCCATTCTGGACTCCCACACCTCCATTGATTCAATCTCACTCAGGCCCGGGTTAAGAGCTATGAGGTCTTATCCTCATTACCTTTCATCTGCTCACCCTGACGGTCAATGTCAGTGGTTAAGAGCTTCTTTAGATACCCCTACAGTATTGGCTTGATTGTCGAGGTTGATATGACCCCTTGACTAAAGCCCAACCTTGTATGAGCCGCTTGTTTGCATATAGTGTGTGATACCTATTCACCTGTGCTTGATTACTTGCTGTTTAGGCTAGCTTGCTTCTTGTGCGAGTTAGGTTTTGATTAGAGACCTCAACTTAGGGATCGTTTGTATGATAACTTTTAGGCTCGAGTCGTAGTCTCCCTATTAGTTGTTATCTCCCTAGTCTCTGGTTAGGAAAGTTTTTTCCCTGTTAAGGGGAACTACGTCGCCCTGATTCTCATACCAGACGAGATACGTAGGCAGGAGATTGTGCGAGATCTCTCCGGGCACCCTTTTCTTTTTTTTTGTGTGTTTGCTTAACAGCAATTAGGCTCGAGTTCCAGACTCTCTATTAGCTTGTTTGCTCAACCTTTTTGTTCCTTCTGACGTCTCAGCGTTTGGTTAGCGTTTGTGTGTTAGGAGTCGGATGTAAGACCAGCCATTAGCATTCCGTTTCCTATTTGAGTTTGATTGGAGTTGGATGTAAGGCCAGCTATTGGCATTCCGTTTCCTGCTTGTTTGTGTTTGTTCGGAGTTGGACGTAAGACCAGCTATTGGCAGTCTGTTTCCGTTTGTGTGTTTCTCTTGACGTCTCAGCGTTTCTTTTCGGTGTTTTGTTTCGGCGTGCGTTAGCCGAGCTACGAGTGCTCTGATTCTTCCTCTGGATAGAGAAGATACGTAGGCATAGGATGCGATATCCTAGCGAGCATGTTTCCCACTTCCCCGAACTACGTTGACTCTGATGTTTGTTTCTGACAAACTACGTAGGCCCAGGATGCGATATCCTGCCGAGTCTCCTTCCTCCATCTTCTCCCGCCTATTTTATTATTCCAGTGTGTGCATTCCTTGAGTAGTTTATTAGCAACCTTATTCTATTCTTTTGAGCGTGGATCCCGTCGAGTACGACGGACGTGAGGGGTGCTAATACCTTCCCCTTGCGTAACCGACTCCCGTACCTTGCATTCTCTTGTCGTAAGACCATTCCTTTCCCGTTCTTAGGTTTACTTCGAGCGTTTCCTTTCCCTCCTTTGGGATAAATAACGCACGGTGGCGGCTCTGTGTCTTTTCCCGCCGGTTGTTTTTCGCGGATGGGACAGCTGGCGACTCTGCTGGGGACTATAGAAGTTGACCTCTTGCTGGTCCATCTTCTTTAAGCGAGTCAATCCAGCGCTCTCTAGGATAGTTTTGGTTGCTTTTGCTGCTCTATTTGTGGCATTTATGATTATTATACTGTGATCGTATATATTTGCATATGTGTTTGCATGCATCATATTATCATTGTGTTGGATTCTGTACAGGTTGGTTCCTCTGATTTGGGGTGGGTGTTCTGAGTGGGGCTAAAACCCAGGCCCGAGTATACACCTAGGATTAGTGTGGTCTCACGTTTCCTCACATGTTGGATCAGCATGTTGTTGCGACGTGACACACCACAAGCCGGACGAGGTTCTTCTGAGAGAGTTCTTCCGGGTGGAGTATTCCACTTTGGTTGGGTTATCTCTTTAGAGTTGTTGACTTCGGTGACCGTTCTTTCCCGGATCTTTGGTTTAGACGATCTTATGAGAGCTGCAACGGCACACTCGAAAGGGCAAACCCGTTGAGTATCTTGTCCGATTGTCGAGACCATTATCCGCCTTAGGATGACCTTGTTAGAATTCACCTGTGAGGGGAGGGTTGATTCCTACAGATGCATGTTCTGATGGTGACTTTCTGATGGTGACTTTGGTTCAGGTTATGGATATTTATTTTTGAGACGCCGGAGTTCTGTCTGTGGTATTTATCAGCGGGTTCCGTTTATTTCGGATCCCCGGGCTGAGTTCAGGGTTGCTTGTCCAGATGGTCAGTGATGTTCCTATGATGATGGTGATGTATCCAGTTCCGTTTATTTCGGAACCCTGAGTTGGATTTGTGGTTATTCGGTCCCTCAGATGGTTGTGATCAGTTCAGAGACCGGAATCCAGTGCAGTTGATGTTCATATGACTTGGAGAATGGCACAGTGACTTGCATTCATGCATCCACATCATTCCCATTTCGCATTCATCCGCATCTAACGCATGTCTATCCATGCTCGGGGTACATTCTCGATTGAGATTCGGGTTGAGAGACATCCTGATGTCAGAATGTTATTGTCAAATTATTATCCGTCTCGATGAAGCCAGAATCGAAGGACAGAGTGTTCCTCATATGGATAGACATTGCATTCATGCGTGAGTCATAATAACCTGTCTTCTATTTTGCAGGTGTCAGTTTCTAACATGTTTGATTGACTCAGGAATGATGAATCCATCCAACGCTGACATTCTCGAGCTGAAAGAGAAGATGAGTGAGCTGATCAGTGTCATGCAAGAGTTCGCCTTGGGGAAGAAAGCAATCGCCGAGAAGGTGGAGAGGATTGAAAGCTGGTTGAGAATAGGGGAAGTACAGGGAAGTGGTTCGTCGTCTGGAATAAAAAAGACCTTGGGCGATGGTCAGTGCAAGAGGGAGGGTGAATTGAGTGATGTGTATGCCCAAAGGGGACACGGTAGGGATCGTTACCACCCGTATGCTGCTACAGTAACGATTCCTACTGGTAATCAATTTGTACAACAGCGAAAACGGTCACCTCCACAGAGAACACAAAGAGCTGGGTGCTAAGTGAGAAGAAGGACGACAGATCGTCAGTTCGATAGGCCACCCGTGACTTATGCCTTTCTGTTTAAGAGGTTGATGTTGGTGTAAGCCCTAGAGGCCAATACTTTTGGTACTTGTATCGAATTATTTATTAATAATAAAAGGCATTTTATTTATTATGGTTGATTAATAAAGTCCCTGGAATAGATAGTCCGTTTAATGTATTAAGTGTGACTTAATCATGAGAACACATTAAACATAAGGACACTATTCTTAAAGTATCCGTAGTCGAGCTTTAATGTGAAGTGGGATAACATTAAAGCATTAAGACTATTATGTTTGTAGACTGATGATCACATCTCATGGATCATGGATAAGGAGTTATCAAGTCTTAAACATAGGTATGAATATTAGGAGTAATATTTATACCAGATTGACCCGCTATGAGAATACTATATAGAAAGTTATGCAAAGTGTCATAAGTTATTCTCATGGTGATAATAGTGTATACCACTCTTCGACCTGAAACCACTATGGATCCTAGATGTAGAGTCGAGTGCTTTATTGCTGATCCAACATTGTCCGTAACTGGATAACCATAAAGACAGTTGATGGGTACTCCACGAAGCATGCTGAGGGACATGAGTGTCCTAGATGGAATTTTCCAATCCTGCGTAACAGGATAAATGTCTATGGGCCCAATATTGAACTGGACAAGGGTGACACGGTCTATACCTTGTGTTCAATATAGACATAAGGGCAAAGGGGTAATTATACACATAATTATTATCACAGGAGGTTTTGTCAGATCACATGACATTTTCGTGACTTGGGTAGCAGTGATGTGTTGCTAGATACCGCTCACTGTTTATTATGTTAAATGTGTGATTTAATATAATTGCCAACGTCGCGAAAACCTATAGGGTCACACACAAAGGACGGATTGATGAGAAATAGAGTAACTAAGGAACACCGTAAGGTACGGTGCACTTAAGTGGAAACGAAATATGGTAAGGTACCAAATACTTAAGTGATTTTGACATATTATGAGATATGGGCAAAATACACTTAAGTGGGCTTTTTAGCTTGAAGCCCACACAAGTGGTTCTATAAATAGAACCCCTTGGGTAGAAGCATTTCACTCCATTCAGACTGAAATTCAAGTAGAGACTTGGAATTTTGTTTCCCTCTTTCTCTCACTCAAAGCCTTCATTCATAACAGCTAGCACTGCGATTGAAGGAATCCGTTCGTGTGGACTGAGTAGAGACGTTGTCATCGTTCAACGTTCGTGATCGCCCCGTGGATCTGTATCAAAGGTTTTTGATCATTATCAGAGATCTGCACCAAAGGTCTGAATCGCCACAAGAGGTAACGATTCTATCACTGATCATGCCCATTCGTAAGGATCACTAAATGGAGACATTTTTAAATTCCGCAGCGCCTTGGATGGCAATTCTCCTTCAGTTAAAGGATCTTGGGTTGGTTCAGCTAAGGACATTGGTTCCGGTGAGACCAGATTAGAGGCTTGCAAATTACGATGAGAATGTAAGATGCGAGTTCCATTCTGGTGCACCTGGACATCGCATTGAGGGTTGTAAAGCTTTTAAGCATGTCGTTCAAGATTTGGTGGATTCTAAAGCCATCAATTTTGCACCGACGCCGACTGTTAATGCTAACCCCATGCCGATGCATGGTCCTATGGGAGTGAATATGATGTCAGAGGATAAGAGGAAACTGGAGGCGACAGATGTGAACCAGTTGAGGACTCCAATGTCTGTGGTCAAGAGACATCTGATGAAGAATGGAGTTTTCCCTGGTTGTGATAATCGTTGTGCTGCCTGCACCGTCACTACAAATGGGTGTGTAATGCTGAGGGAGACGATTCAGAGAATGATGGATGAAGGACGTCTCCGATTTGAGAAAGTTGATTAGGGGAAGGAGGACATTTTTATCAGCCAACTGACATCGTTCAAGTATGTAGAAATGGACGGTGAAATATGTGAAACACCGAGTCAGGCGTTTGAAACCATTAAGGTGGAGAATGCCATTTTTGCTAAGGAAGAGAAGAAGCCGTCCATTTCTTCTTACAAGCAAGCTGCTGAGGTGGTGAAGAGCGGAGAAGCCCCAGGTTGGGGAAAGATGATAGACATCACCGCCAAGGAAGACAGATTTGGGGTTGGTTATCAGTCGGGCCGAGGCTTATCTGGACAGAATAAGGGCCGTCGTCAGCCATTCACGTTCACCGGTGCTGGAATGCTAGATCCAGATCGCATCTGTGCAGTGGGTGAAGAGATCGACAGTGACTGCGAGCTCGACTCATGGATAAAACCGTGCGTACCAGGGATGGAGATCCAAAACTGGGAGGCCGAAAAGATCATCACTGTCACTCTACGTGAAGAGTAATATTTCTGTTTTTCAATACTGTCTGCATGAAAGCCATACGTTTTGCCCGAAACGTAATGGTTCATTGTAAGGGCCACCTCATGTGTTTCATTTTTGCAATATTTACATCATAAATAAAAGGATGTTTTTCATTAAAAGCGGTGTTCCCTGTTTTTCATTTATTTTTGCAGTTTAAATAAAAACAAAAATAAAAATGGTAATGTTTGTTTTCATTTTCCTTTTTCAATTTGCTTTGTTCCGACTCTAAAACAATGCATGAATCAACATTCATGCAAATGCGATCATTCTTCGGATCTCATTGATAACAGTCCTGTTACACCCTCATATGACTTCGACAATCCGATCTATCGTGCCGAAGAAGAAGGCGAAGATGATTGTGAACTGCCGGAAGAATTAGCCAGGTTGTTGAAACAAGAGGAGAAGGTGATTCAGCCGCACGAAGAGCAAGTCGAGGTTGTGAATCTGGGTACCAAGGAGTTCCGAAAGGAAGTGAAAATGGGGGCCACTTTTGAGGTAAGTGTCAAGAGCAGAATGGTAGCACTGTTGAAAGAGTATGTTGATATCTTCGCCTGGTCTTATCAAGATATGCCAGGGTTGGATACAGATATTGTTGTGCACAAGCTACCATTGAGAGAAGACTGTCCTCCAGTGAAGCAGAAGTTATGCAGAACTCGACCTGAGATGGCCATGAAAATCAAAGAGGAAGTGCAAAAGCAGTTGGATGTTGGTTTCCTAGCTGTCACTAATTATCTGCCTTGGGTCGCGAACATTGTGCCGGTGCCGAAGAAGGATGGAAAGGTGAGAATGTGTGTGGACTACCGGGATTTGAATCGAGCTACCCCGAAGGATGATTTCCCATTACCTCACATCGATGTGTTGGTAGATAATACAACTCAGTTCTCGGTGTTTTCCTTCATGAATGGCTTTTCTGGCTATAATCAAATTAAGATGTCGCCAGATGATATGGAGAAAACAACGTTTATCACACCATGGGGCACTTTCTGCTATAAGGTGATGCCATTCGGTCTCAAGAACGCCGGTGCCACGTATCAAAGGGCTATGGTGACTTTGTTTCATGATATGATTCATCATGAAATTGAATGCTATGGTGATGACATGATAGCAAAGTCCCAAACAGAAGAGGGGCATTTGGTAGACCTGGCCAAGTTGTTTGACCGGTTGAGACAATTCAGACTGAGGTTGAATCCGAATAAGTGCACTTTCGGAGTGCGGTCCGGTAAGTTGCTGGGGTTTATTGTGAGTGAAAGAGGAATCGAGGTCGATCCTGCTAAAGTAAAAGCAATACAAGAAATGCCTGAACCGAGAACAGAGAAAGAGGTTCGTGGTTTCTTAGGTAGATTGAACTACATTTCACGGTTCATATCTCATCTAACTGCCACGTGTGAACCCATATTCAAGTTGTTGAGAAAAGATCAAACGGTCAGGTGGAATAATGATTGCCAAGCGACATTCGAAAAAAAAAAAAGAATATTTGCATGAGCCTCCGATTCTGATGCCTCCTGTGGTGGGACGACCGTTAATTCTGTACTTGACAGTCCTCGAGGGGTCTATGGGGTGTGTATTGGGGCAGCATGACGAGTCTGGTCGAAAAGAGCATGCAATTTACTACCTTAGCAAAAAGTTTACCGACTGTGAAACAAGATATTCACTGCTCGAGAAAACTTGTTGTGCTTTGGCCTGGGCTGCTCGCCGACTGAGACAGTATATGCTGGTTCATACCACTTTATTGATTTCCAAGATGGATCCAATCAAGTACATTTTTGAGAAGCCAACATTGACCAGACGGGTTGCGAGATGGCAAATGATTTTGATTGAATATGATATCCAGTATACCTCTCAGAAAGTAATCAAGGGGAGTGTATTATCTGATTACCCCGCCCAGTAACCCATTGAGGATTATCAACCGATGAAGTTTGAATTCCCTGATGAGGACATCATGTTTCTCAAATCGAAAGATTGCGAGGAACCAATCCCGAAGGAGGGGCCTGACCCTGAGTCCGAATGGATTTTGATGTTTGATGGGGCCGTTAACGTGAATGGTAGCGGAGTTGGTGCTGTTTTGGTTACGCCGAAGGGATCCCACATTCCTTTTGCTGTCCGGCTAACATTTAAGTGTACCAACAACGTGTCTGAATACGAAGCTTGTATCTTGGGGATTGAAGAGGCGATTGATTTGAGTATCAAAAACCTTGTTATTTATGGAGATTCAGCTTTGGTTGTGAATCAGGTTAACGGGAAATGGTATACGCATCAATCTCATTTAATTCCATATCGGGACTATACGAGGAGATTGTTGACGTTCTTCACCAAGGAGGAATTACACCATGTGCCGAGAGAAGAAAATCCTTTGGCAGATGCTTTGGCTACTCTGGCCGCCTTGATTAAGGTGCAGTGGTGGAATCAGTTCCCAAGTGTTGAGGTGGGACGTCTGGATAGACCGACTTATGTGTTTGCTGTTGACACAGCACCTGATGATGAAAAGTCGTGGTATTATGACATCAAGCGCTATTTGGAAACCCAAGAGTATCCCGAGGGAGCGTCTAAGAAAGACCGAAAGACTCCGAGGAGGTTGTCCATGGCGTTCTATCTGAATAAGGATGGGGTTTTGTACAAGCGGAATTTTGATTGGGTGTTGCTTAGATGTGTCGATGACAGAGAAGCAAACCAATTGATGAAAGAGGTACACGAGGGGTCGTTTGGTACCCATGCCAGTGGGAATGCAATGGTGAAAAAGTTGTTAAGGGCTGGGTATTATTGGATGACAATGGAGGCCCAATGTTTCAACTTCGTGCGGAAATGTCATAAATGCCAGATTTATGCTGACAAGGTGCACGTGCCTCCGAATCCGTTGAGTTTAATGTCGTCTCCATGGCCGTTTGCTATGTGGGGCATTGATATGATCGGAAAGATTGAGCCTACAACTTCGAATGGGCACCGATTCATATTAGTGGCTATTGATTACTTCACCAAGTGGGTGGAAGCAGCTCTTATGCAAATGTGACGAAACAGGTTGTTGCCAGGTTCCTCAAAAGAGACATCATTTGCAGATATGGGGTTCCCGAAAGAATCATTACGGATAATGGTTCTAACCTCAACAACAAGATGATGGCAGAACTGTGTCGGGAATTCAAGATTGAGCATCACAATTCTTCTCCTTATCGTCCAAAGATGAATGGGGCGGTCGAGGCGACTAATAAGAATATTAAGAAGATTGTGCAGAAAATGGTCGTGACCTATAAGGATTGGCATGAGATGTTGCCGTTTGCATTGCATGGGTATCGAACTTCGGTGCGTACATCTATTGGGGCAACGCCTTTCTCGCTTGTGTATGGAATGGAAGCCGTGTTACCGGTGGAGGTTCAGATTCCGTCGTTGAGAGTCCTGATGGACGTGAAATTGCAAGAGGTTGAATGGGTAAGGACTCGGTATGAAGAGTTGAGCCTGATTGAGGAAAAGAGGCTGGCGGTCATTTGTCATGGGCAGTTGTACCAGCAACGAATGAAGCGTGCTTTTGATCGAAAGGTGCGACCTCGTGTGTACCACGTGGGAGATGTGGTGTTGAAAAGGATCCTTCCCCCTCAAAACGATCGTAGAGGCAAGTGGACGCCTAATTATGAGGGTCCATTCGTGGTCAAGAAGGTTTTCTCTGGCGGAGCCTTGTTGTTGACGACCATGGATGGCAAGGATTTTCCATCCCCTGGAAATGCGGGCGTAGTTAAAAAATACTTCGTATAAGAGACCCGCTGGACGAAAAGAATAAAATAGTCCAGGCAAAAATGGGCATCCCGGCGAACAAAAAAAATGATGATAAAAAGGTTCGGGCAAAAATTAGGGATAAAAAGAAAAACTGTACACCCGGCAAGTCGAAAACCCCACAAGGGCGGCTTGGGCAAAAAAGGGTATCCCGGTGGACTGAAAACCCGAAAGGGCGGTTCAGGCAAAAGAGGGAATGAAACGAACAACTGCGTCTAGCATGATCGTTTGTACTTTGGTTATGACACCATGGATAATCCCCAGCAGGGATCGGTCGGAAGCGTCTTGTTCAGAAGGCAGAAAGCACGGAGAGTCTTGAGGACATATGGGGTGTAACCGAGTTGGAACTCGATGAGATCACGGGTTCACATTGCCATTAGGATAGATTTTCCTTTTGTGCGCAATTACCTCTTTTCAGGAATTGCTTCCTGTGTATTGCTCAGTTACGAGCCACCTTTTTCAATCAATAAAATGCATATTCAGTCAAATAATTTTGTTTTTGTTTTCATTACCACTTTGATTGCAAAAACATCTGTTTATTTTGATAAGAATCTTTGCATTTTGAGACATGGAGGTCCCTTCTAATGCATGCTTATAAGATTGAAAGCCTGAAATCTTACTCGGAAGGTTGAGTGACCTAGGTGTTGAAACTTTGGCACGCCTGGGGCACACTTTTATCTAACGATCTCTTTTGCAGGTGTTGTTAGATATTTTCATTCACTTGCAGGTTGTGATGTGACGCGTTTTGACAAAAGATCCCCGTGGAGTCCAATCGGGGACAAGGGATTGAAGAATGGTGTAAAGACGGCGAAGGATGGCGACGATCCTAGAAAGATAATCAAGAAGACTCTTCAAAGTCTAAAAAGTGGAAGGTTGATATTATGGGTAGACGATGGATGCCAGTGTTCGATGAGTCGACAGGTGTTCCGTGTCAAGTATTCCGTTTTTTCCCTAGCAGGGTCGGGATTGTTATCTCCCCAGCACGTTCGAGATCGGTGTTTCCCCAGCATCCAGGCCTGAAGGTTGTTATTTCCCCAACGGAGGTGTCCGTTGGTACCTTTTTCCTCGGCAGCCAGGCCTGAGGTTTGTTGTTTCCCCTGGCATGGTGGAGCTTGTTAGTTCCCCAGCGAGTCTGAAGGTTGGTTGTTTCCCCAGCGAAGTCCCCAAGTGGATTGGGTTCAGTGGATGTCATCCCTGGTGAGGGTTGTTCTTTCCCCAACAGTAGTGCTATTCCCCAGCAGGATGGAGATTGGAGTGTTGTCGAGTTCCTCAGCAGAGTGCCTCGAGCTCCCCAGTAGAGTCCCTTGAGGGGGATATTTTTATGCATTCATCATTTAGATAAGCATAGCATGTTGCATAGTCAATTGCGTAGCATTTCCATGGTTATGGAGCATTACGCTGAAAAAAAATCATCACACATCAGCATTGCGAGCATAAACTAGACTCAAGCCGTGGTTACCGTTTGAGATTTGGTTTCTCCGGTTGGTGAAGATGTTACTCAAGCCGTGGTTACCGTTTGAGATTTGGTTTCGCCGGTTGGCGAAGATGTTACTCAAGCCGTGGTTACCGTTTGAGATTTGGTTTCGCCGGTTGGTGAAGATGTTACTCAAGCCGTGGTTACCGTTTGAGATTTGGTTTCGCCGGTTGACGAAGATGTTACTCAAGCCGTGGTTACCGTTTGAGATTTGGTTTCGCCGGTTGGTGAAGATGTTACTCAAGCCGTGGTTACCGTTTGAGATTTAGTTTCGCCGATTAGCGAAGATGTTACTCAAGCCGTGGTTACCGATTGAGATTTGGTTTCTCCGGTTGGTGAAGATGTTACTCAAACCGTGGTTACCGTTTGAGATTTGGTTTCGCCGGATGGTGAAGATGTTACTCTGAGGAGTTTAGCATCGTGACGTTGAATCAACGATATCCCCTAGTAGTGCGATATTGGAGGGCGATTTCTGTCGTGCGAGATGGAAGTTGGAAGATGTTACTCTGAGGAGTTTAGCATCGTGACGTTGAATCAACAATATCCCCCAATAGTGCGATATTGGAGGGCGATTTCTGTCGTGCGAGATGGAAGTTGGAAGATGTTACTCTGAGGAGTTTAGCATCGTGACGTTGAATCAACGATATCCCCCAGTAGTGGGATATTGGAGGGTGATTTCTGTTGTGCGAGATGGAAGTTGGAAGATGTTTCTCTGAGGAGTTTAGCATCGTGACGTTGGGTCAACGGTATTCCCCAGTAGTGCGATACTGGAGGAGATTTCTGTCGTGCGAGATGGAAGTTGGAAGATGTTACTCTGAGGAGTTTAGCATCGTGACGTTGGGTCAACGGTATTCCCCAGTAGTGTGATACTGGAGGAGATTTTTGTCGTGCGAGATGGAAGTTGGAAGATGTTACTCTGAGGAGTTTAGCATCGTGACGTTGGGTCAACGGTATTCCCCAGTAGTGCGATACTGGAGGAGATTTCTGTCGTGCGAGATGGAAGTTGGATGATGTTACTCTGAGGAGTTTAGCATCGTGACGTTGGGTCAACGGTATTCCCCAATAGTGCGATACTGGAGGAGACTTATGTCGTGCGAGATGGAAGTTGGAAGATGTTACTCTGAGGAGTTTAGCATCGTAACATTGGGTCAACGGTATTCCCCAGTAGTGCGATACTGGAGGAGATTTCTGTCGTGCGAGATGGAAGTTGGAAGGCGTTGCTCTGAGGAGTTCAGCATCATGACGTCAGATTGGCAATGTTCCCCAGTAGCGCAATATTGGAGGAAAATTTTCCGTCGGGCGGAGATGGAAATGAAGATCAGAGAACGTCACGCGATCAGCGCGAAAGTCGAGGTTCAAATGCGGTGATCAGGGATCATCCGCGTGGAAGAACATATTTGTTATGAGGTTCAAAAAAAAAGGAAAATATTTGTTATGGGGTTCAAAAAAAAATCAAGAAGTTTCGGGGTTCAAGAAAAGAAAATAATAATAATAATCCCCAGCGGAGCGCAAATTGTTCGTCTGTTCTTGGTATTCAACCACTCTTCACTCTGATCGTCTGAAAGCCGAGGTTGTTCATATCGACAGGTTCACAGTGGATTGAATAGGGGCAGCTGTAACACCTCAAAATTTGCCCTCCTCTTCTTGGGACCAGTTTGACAAATTGCATTGCATATTTTAGGACATTAGGCATTTGCATTGTTGCATATCATTTGAAATAAGGAGGCCATCCTCCAAAGTCTTTCTCAGAAGATGGAGAAGTTGTATGGTTCAAGCATGAGGGTCTTATTGAATTGGATGATCAACCATCTGAGGGTTGGCAATGCATTAGGGTTTCCTGATCCTTCAATGGTCTTATGCATTATCTTGTTTGCAAGGGTATATTACCATCATCATGGTTATGTCATCCAGGGTTTCATTGTTCATGCTCAGGTTCCTTTAGATTAGGGTTTTGACCTCTGGTCAACCTTAATCAGTGCCAGTCTGCCAGCCAGGGTTTCTCAAGGAGATGAGGTATTCTATTGAGATGAAGATCATATGGTTATCATATTGAGCTTACTAGATCTAGGGCTTCATTTCTGAGCATTGTCCCAAGTGGTAGAGGCTCAAGCTGATCAAAGCATGTCTAGGTCATTTGAGGACCTATACAGTCAACTATCCAAGAGCTTAGGGCTTTAAGGTGGAGAAATGAGTTTAAACACCTCATTCATGTTCAAAAGAGTTTCATTTGTCATTTCAAACATCTATCTTGAAGATTTTGAAGTCAGGACAAAAGTTTCCAAAAATGGAAAGTGACCTGTAATTGGAAGTTTCCAAAAATGGAAAGATTTTGGTCCAAATTCAACTTGATTTTACATCATCAAAGAAGCTTCAAATGAATTTTTGGTGAACATGAAAGTTGAAGATCTTTCTCTCCTCTTTCCAAAAAGTCCTATTTCATGAATTTATGAAGAATGATTGAGAAGTTATGGCCAAATGACCATGAAGTGTGCATGGAACTTCAAAGTGGCATAACTTTGGCTCCAAAACTCCAAATTAAGCCACTCTTTTTGCAAAATGCTTCTCATGACCTATATTTTCCAAATCAAGCATTGCATTGCATGAAAAAAGTTCATATGATCATATGTCCATTCAAGTGCATTTTGGAGGGAAAATGGGGAATTTAAATTTGGTGCATCACATGAGTAAAATTCCTCTTCCATTGTGTTTATGAGATGATTTTAAGTGGAGTTGGATATTTGCATGGCATTATTCACGTGTGGTTTGTGCATGCAAGCTCATTTTTCATTTTTGTGCAAAACATTTCATAATTCACTAATCCAAATTAACCAAGCTTAATGTGGATTAGCATTGTCATTAACACACCATATAAATAACAAATCATAACAGAATTGCTCATAATCACATTTCTAGATCTATAATCCATTTTTTCCCTCCAAAATTCTCTCTCATGAAAATTCAAAAATTCTTCACATAAACACACAATTTCTTCATAGATCCTTCATCTTCATGGAATTTGGATCATGATTCATCTATTTTTCGTGGAATTTGAGCTGCTTTTGAAGACATTCAAGCATATGAACACATCAATGGAAGGTTCAAATTAAGCAAGATCTAGGAGGATTCAAGTGTTGTTTCCTATTCAAAGCTTCAAAAGAGGTGTTAGAGAGAAGAATTGAAGCTTGTGGAGGCTTGAAACACGTGATTTGAAGCACTGCCATTCCAAGTAGGGGGATTTTTGACTTTCATTATTTGCTATTATATGTACATAATCTTGTAGATCTTATTGTGGTGAGAATTATGATATAAATATCTTTGAATTTGGATGAAAAATGAAGAAGATATGTCGATTTCAAGTTTAGATCTAGAAACTTCTTTGCTTCGATTCAGAAAATATATTAGGAATTAGGCTTAGATAATCATGGATTTGGAATGTACATGAAAATACCTTTCCAACGGTATATAGTTTGTAAAATTCTGGAAAAAAAAAGTTGCAGCTCCGCCGTGTACACGGTCGAAGAAGACGACCGGAACTACTGTTCCGGCGTCTGGTGTGGCGGCTAGGGTTATGCAGCGAAACGTTGCGTTTCGTGTTGTGGCAAGACCCTTGGGTGAGCAGGTTCGATCCTCACATGGCTTATGTTTGCTTTGAGCGCCTCTTTTACCATACAAACACGAGTTCGATTCCAGGCGAATGTACTTTTTGTGATTTATTTTCCAAGCGCTTGCTGAACCTATAGTGCGCGTGTTCGAATCCTCCTGGCGCGCATTTGTTTCATTTTTATTTTGAATGCCTTGTTAACCTCCAGGTCCTGTGTTCAACACTTGGTGATAGCATTTCCACCTTTTATTCACATTTCATTTTGCCATGCATTTGTTCATTATTTCAATATATTTTCTTCAATTTGCAAAAATCACTATAAATAGCAAATTAATCCAAATTGCTCCCATTTTTTTCCACTTGATTGTATTGATGTCTATTATTTTTTATATGTCATTTGTGTGAATTGATTGCTTCTGGTTTTTTAATTGAGATTGTGTGTTTGAACATGTATGCTAAATTACCATGCTACATTCAATTGATTGTGAAATGCTCATTCTTGATCCAATTGGCTTGAAATTTGACATGCTGGTTCCTGACACATAACATGATTTTTGAGAATTGGTTTGGCATTTTTATCATTTTCCATCTCTGTTTTAGACACAAGGACATGTTGTGTGACAATTTGTGTCACACATTTGGATGATGCCTTTGTTCATTTTCATTCCTAGGTAAATTGAGCTCTTCTAGTCCTAATTGTTTGCATGAGGCTTGTGTTTAACATGTTGTGTGCACATAAAAAATTTCATGATCATTGGATGTGTTTCTGATTTAATGTGCATTTTCTCATTTGAATGTCCAATTGTTGATCACATTGTGTGCCTTTGCCTTATCATGATTAGTTGATGACCTTGCCTTGTGATTTGAGTTTGGTCCTTTTTAGGATATGTTGTTATGTGAATAAATGTGCCTCATGTTGAAAATCAACTTCTGTTTTAACTTTTTACTTTGCCTTTGACCCTAGTCTTGGCACTAGTGGTTTGTACTCACCTTTTGAGCTTTGCATTTCAGGTTCAAGCAATTAGCTCTAATGATTGATGTGATCTCATGACTTGAGATGAAAATTATTTGGTGTACTAATCCTTTGTGTTGCAGGCTCATTGAGTATGGTGGAATCACTTGAATGCTTGCACATAGAGCTTGACTTGTATACATATAGAACCACTGTTGTGTCTGTTTGATTTGTCTGAATGTGAATATTGACTTGTTTGACTTTTGTACAGGTACATTAGTCGCTTTTAGCTCATTGCTTGAGCTTTGCTTTGCTTGTGGTTGGCATACCACCTAGGTAATCATCCTCTAACTCCATGTAGTCTAGAAGCCCTGTCGTTTCTTTTGGCAGGCATTTGGCTGAAGTCCTCCTTAAGAGGCAATGACTGTGATTGTTTATATTTGTGCCATGTACTTTAAGTCCTCCTAAGTGAAGAGGCAATTGACAGATAGAAGGGATTAGCAATCAATCCCATGTTAGTCGTTGAGTCGCTCATTATGCTCGCACTACGTGCTGATGCTCTTGAACCTAACCCAAGATCCTTGTATATAGAGTCAGTCAAGTGGAGTAGAGTCCCCCATTCTGGACTCCCACACCTCCATTGATTTAAGCTCACTCAGGCCCGGGTTAAGAGCTATGAGGTCTTATCCTCATTACCTTTCATCTGCTCACCCTGACGGTCAATGTCAGTGGTTAAGAGCTTCTTCAGATACCCCTACAGTGTTGGCTTGTTTGTCGAGGTTGATATGACCCCTTGACTAAAGCCCAACCTTGTATGAGCCGCTTGTTTGCATATAGTGTGTGATACCTATTCACCTGTGCTTGATTACTTGCTATTTAGGATAGCTTGTTTCCAATGCGAGTTAGGTTCTGATTAGAGACCTCAACTTAGGGATCGTTTGTATGATAACTTTTAGGCTCGAGTCGTAGTCTCCCTATTAGTTGTTATTTCCCTAGTCTCTGGTTAGGAAAGTTTTTTCCCTGTTAAGGGGAACTACGTCGCCCTGATTCTCATACCAGACGAGATACGTAGGCAGGAGATTGTGTGAGATCTCTCCGGGCACCCTTTTCTTTTTTGTGTGTGTGTTTGCTTAACAGCTATTAGGCTCGAGTTCCAGACTCTCTATTAGCTTGTTTGCTCAACCTTTTTGTTCCTTCTGACGTCTCAGCGTTTGGTTAGCGTTTGTGTGTTAGGAGTCGGATGTAAGACCAGCCATTGGCATTTCGTTTCCTATTTGAGTTTGATTGGAGTTGGATGTAAGGCCAGCTATTGGCATTCTGTTTCCTGCTTGTTTGTGTTTGTTCGGAGTTGGACGTAAGACCAACTATTGGCAATCTGTTTCCGTTTGTGTGTTTCTCTTGATGTCTCAGTGTTTCTTTTCGGTGTTTTGTTTCGGTGTGCGTTAGCCGAGCTACGAGTGCTTTGATTCTTCCTCTGGATAGAGAAGATACGTAGGCATAGGATGTGATATCCTAGCGAGCATGTTTCCCACTTCCCCGAACTACGTTGACTCTGATATTTGTTTCTGACAAACTACGTAGGCCCAGGATGCGATATCCTGCCGAGTCTCCTTCCTCCATCTTCTCCCGCCTATTTTATTATTCGAGTGTGTGCATTCCTTGAGTAGTTTATTAGCAACCTTATTCTATTCTTTTGAGCGTGGATCCCGTCGAGTACGACGGACGTGAGGGGTGCTAATACCTTCCCCTTGCGTAACCGACTCCTGTACTTTGCATTCTCTGGTCGTAAGACCATTCCTTTCCCGTTCTTAGGTTTACTTCGAGCGTTTCCTTTCCCTCCTTTGAGATGACTAACGCACGGTGGCGGCTCTGTGTCTTTTCCCGCCGGTTGTTTTTCGCGGATGCGACAATATGCATATGTAGTGGTGGATGACTTCTCCAGATACACCTGGATCAATTTTATAAGAGAAAAATCTGATGTTTTTGAAGTCTTCAAAGATCTTTGTCTAAAACTTCTATGAGAAAAGGAAAGTCAAGTTGTCAAAATTAGAAGTGATCATGGGAAGGAATTTGAGAACAACAAATTTGCTGAATTTTGCTCTTCAGAAGGAGCTCATTATGAGTTTTCATCTCCCATTACTCCCCAGCAAAATGGTGTGGTGGATAAGAAAAATAGAACCCTTCAAGAATCAGCCAGAGCTATGATTCATGCTAAGAAATAGCCCTACCACTTTTGGGCTGAAGCTATGAACACAGCCTGATATGTTCACAACAGAGTGACCTTGAAGAAAGGGACTCCTACAACCCTATATGAAGTCTGGAAAGGGAGAAGACCTACAGTCAAATACTTCCATGTGTTTGGTAGTAAATACTATATCTTGACTGATCGTGAACAAAGAAGGAAGATGGATCCCAAAAGTGATGAAGGAATCTTTCTGGGCTACTCAACAAACAGTAGAGCTTACAGAGTCTTTAATTCCAGAACAAAAGTAATGATGGAATCTATCAATGTTGTGGTTGATGACCAACAGACTGATGTCACAGACGATGTTGAGACATCTCCAAATGATCCCCCGGCTGATTTCTCAGACTGAAATAATGAGAGACTCACCGTGTTCCTCACTAACAATGGCTACAGGAGGGGAGGTATTGACAAGACCCTATCTGTGAAAAATGAAGGAGGGAAGCTCATGGTGACTCAAATAGATGTGGACGATATTGTGTTTGATGGGATGTCAGATCAAATGGTAGAACATGTTGTTAGACAAATGCAGTCTGAGTTTGAGATGAGCCTTGTTGGAGAACTAACCTATTTCCTTGGGCTACAAGTCAAGCAGAATGAAGATTCTATCTTTCTATCTCAAAGAAAATATGCCAAGAACATTGTTAAGAAGGTTGGCATGGAGAATGCAAGTCATAAAAGGACACTTGGTCCTACACATTTGAAAGTCTCCAAAGATGAAAATGGTGTTAGTGCAGATCAAAGTTTGTGCAGAAGCATGATAGAAAGTCCGCTATACCTCACAATAAGTAGACCTGACATTGCCTTTGCTGTAGGTGTTTGTGCTAGATATCAAGATGAATACATAACAGTTGGAAGTTGCTGTTCTCAACTGGTTTGGATGAAACAAATGTTGACTGAATACAATGTCACACAAGATGTCATGACATTGTACTATGACAACCTGAGTACTATAAATATTTCTAAAAATCCTATTCAGCACAGCAGGACAAAGCACATTGATATTCGTCATCACTTCATTAGAGAATTTGTGGAAGAGAAAATCATAGCACTAGAGCATGTTACTACTGAAATGCAATTAGCTGACATATTTACAAAGGCTTTGGATGCTAATCAATTTGAATTTTTAAGAGGGAAATTGGGGATTTGTATCCATGAGAATTTATAGCAATTAATGTGGAGTGGAAAAAGCTCAGATAAGGAAGATGACACTGCTGAGAAGGTAATTGATTTGGAAGAAGAAAGCTAAGACGAGAAAGATGACACCTTGGTTCATCATTTGAAACCAAGTGTTGCAAAGAAAATGAAGACCAGGAAAGGCAAGTCTGTGGCTGATTTGATGACATCCAGAACAGGTAAGAAGGTTGTTGTTGTAGGTCCTTCTAAATCATGGAGTAAAGTGGAAGTCAAGAAAAGAAAGGTCAGAGAAAGTTCTGACTCTGAAGATGATGTCGAAGAGGATGCCCCATACATCTCTTCTATTAAAAGGCAAACTGTTAGAAAGTCTCCAGCTAAGGTTGCAGCTGTGCATTTGGACAACATTTCCTTTCATTTGGAAGATGGTGCAGCCAAGTGGAAATTTATTATACAGAGGAGAGTTGTTGTGGAAAGGGGGCTAGGGAAGGAAGCTATGGAAGTGAAGGAGGTTATGGAGTTGATCAAGTCTGGAGGTTTATTGAAAACAGTTAGTGCATTGCCCTAATGTTTTGAAGGTCTAGTGAAGGAATTTGTTGTGAACATCCCAGAGGATATTTCTGACAAGAATAGCAAAGAATTTTGCAAGGTGTTTGTGAGAGGAAGGTGTGTAAGGTTCTCCCCAACTGTAATCAATAAGTTCCTAGGGAGAGGAACAGAATGAGCTGTTGAGTTAGAGGCCACAGACAATGAAGTCTGTAGAACAATCACTGTTGGTAAAGTCAAGGAATGGCCAAGCAAAAAGCATTTATGTGCTGGCAAATTAACTGTAAAATATGCTATCTTGCATAAGATAGGTTCAATCCACTAGGTGCCAACAAACCACATCTCAACAATATCTAATGCTCTTGGAAGGATTATATATGCTATTGGAACCAAGCTCAACTTTGATTATGGAAGGTTCATGTTTGAACAAATTGTTAGACATGCTACCACTAATGCAGTGAAGCTGCCAATTGCCTTTCCCTCAATCATTTGTGGAATAATTTTAAGCGAGCAACCTGGTATTCTAAACACAAGTGATATCCCCAGTAGAAGGAAGCCTCCATTGTCAATTCATTACAAGTTATTTGAAGGCAGTCATGTCAATGACGTTGTCATGACATCTGCAATGAAGAAGCCAGCCTCTCAAGGTGGCCTGATTGCTCAATTGAAAGAAACCTGTAAGGAGTTGGAAACTGGGATTAGGGTGGCCGAGGCTAGGAAAGAGGCTTTAGAGGTTCTCATTAGTAGCTTGGAGCAAGAAGAGATGGATAATGTTGGTGAAGCCAAGGAGTCAGATGCCCATACCTCAAGTGAGAGGTCTAATTCTCAAGATCAATCTAGTGGCAGTTCTGGATCTAAAGGTGAAGAAGATGCTACCTCCTCAGACTAAGTTTTTGTGATGGTCCCCCTGTTTTTATGTGTGTTCTGGATGTTATTTTGGATGCTTGGATGATTTGATGTTTTTCTGTTAGATGTTTGTTTTGGGAAGTCCTTTTTGATGTCGTGATGTAATATTTGGGCTCTTTATGAGTTCCCTGGATTTCTGATTATCTCAGCTAATGTAGCTGTGTATAGTTATGGTTTGTACCACCTGGCATTGTGTTTTAACATTTTATATGCTATTACATCCTTTGTGACATTCTCTGCTGGACTGATTGACATTTCTTTTGTCTAATTGGTCACTTTGGTCTATTTTGACTAAAAAGGGGGAGAAGTTATTATGTGGAGAGCTGCAGTTAATGTGTGGAAATGTGGAGAGCTGCAGTTATTATATGCTGTTGTAGCTAGCTAGGCTAAATAGGTGACAACTGATGTTGAACAGAATGATGTTCTATGATGTTCTGTTCTGTGATGTTGAAGGAGATGTCAGAAGGAGGTTCTGAATGTTAACATGATGAAGGAGATGTCAGAAGGAAATTCTGAATGTTAACATATTGAAGGAGATGTCAGAAGGAAATTCTGAATGGTACAGGTGCACATGTTGAAGGAGATGTCAGAAGGAAATTTTGAATGTTACAGGTGCTGTTGTTGTTGAAGGAGATGTCTGTGTTGAACAGACTTAGGGGGAGAAGAAGTACCCATGTGCATGTGCGTATTACTAGTTGCTATTATAGCTAGTAATTGTGTTTACTTCTGCTGCTGCTTAAACTGCTGTTATGCTGTTTAACTGCTGATGTGTTCTTTTTTCTTGTGAACAAATGGACTGATATATGTTTTAGCCAAAATTTGCCAAAGGGGGAGTTTGTTGGTTCTAAGTGTTGGTAGCAATTTTGGTAAAACCTAGAGTGTTCACAAGTTGCCACATGTGATGTCTTAACAAAGATATCTTGTACCTGCTGGAAGATTAAAACATAATTATGCAGGATTGTTTCAGGATGTCATACCCGATGTCATGACATCTGATATCATGTACCTACTGGATATTTAAAATGGAATTATGCAGGATTGTTCCAGGATGTCATACCCGATGTCATGACATCTGTATACAGAACATTCAGTCTGAATGTTTTGTATTATGTGATTACGTTTTTTATGGCCATCTATGTATGATTGAAGATATGATTTACACACGCTTTCAATCATTAATTACAACCATATTTACTTATTTTCCAAAGAGATCTAATCAGTGTCATGAGAAGATTTGAATGGAAAATAGTTTTAGGGTTTTATGATGTCCAAGCCCAGTTGAATGCTTCTATAAAAAGGACATGGAAAACCTGATTTGATACACAAGAAATACAGAGCGAAATATTGAGAGAGAATAAGGGTTTAAGTCTTGTGTGGTCGTGTGACTTGTAAGCCATTCAATTCATCCATATATGATTGAATTGGTCTGATTTTCAAGTTGTAATTTTTCACTCAAAGCTTTTAAGCATGAGTGTGTGTCTACTTGATTGAAGCTGCTAAGTAAGATCAAGTGTGTGTCTTTGAAGAGTGTCTTCTTTTCATTGTAATTCTTGTTTAATACCACTGGTGTGATTGAGGGGGAGTGAGTGGGATCTCATATCTAAGAGTTCTTAGGTCGAAGTCACACGGGTAGAGATTAGGTGAAAAAGACTCTAACTTGTGTTGTTTACTGAGAGTCTTTGAACTGATTCTATTTAGTGGATTTCCTTCCTGGCTTGGTAGCCCCCAGACGTAGATGAGTTGCACCGAACTGGGTTAACAATTGCTTGTGTCTCTTGCATTACTGTTCTTTATCTTTTATCCTGTTTTTGTTGTTCAGATATTAGTGTCATGACATTACCATCGACATCTCATATCTGATACCAAAATTTCATAGAGGACGCACAAGTTTGGTTGCAGGAGATCGAGAAAATCTTCCTAGTGATGGCATGTGCAAATGCTCAGAAGATTCGTTATGGTACTTATATGTTGTCTAAATAAGCGAATTATTGGTGGGATAATGATATACAAAAGTTTTAGGCTTATGGTACAGTGATTACTTGGGCTATTTGCAAGGGAGCATTCTTGGAAAATAGTTCCCGGCTGATGTGCATGGCAGGAAAAAGCTGGAATTCCTTGAACTTAAGCAAGGCAATATGACTGTTGCAGATTATGTTGCCAAATTTGAAGAATTGTATAGGTTTTTCCCTCACTATAATGGAGTAGAGGTCGCGATGTCAAAGTGTATCAAGTTTGAGAATGGAATGCGCCCAAAGATTAAGCAATTTATTAGGTATCAGGAAATTCGTTAGTTCTCTGTGTTGGTTAACAAGTGGTGCATCTATGATGAAGACAATCATGTTAGATCCTCTTATTACAAGAGTGTCGGTGACAAGAGGAATAACAATCTGAATCGCGGAAAACCGTATAGTGCTCCATCTATTAAAGGGAAGCAGAGGACTTTTGATGAGAAAAAGCCAAGTGGGTGAGGTATTCCTAATTTTGTGAGGTGTTATAAATGTGGTGAGTTTAGGCATCACATCTCTTAGTGTAAGAGTACGACTGTGAATTGCTTCAAGTGTGGAAGGTAGGACATCGAGCTGCAGATTGCATGAGTCATGTTGTTACTTGCTACAATTGTGGAGAGCAAGGTTACATCAGTATAAATTGAGAGAGTGTTTGTGTTGGCTAAACAAGTAAATGAAGCTCTGAATGATGAGGCACATGTGTTCATGATGTTGGCATCTATGAGTGCAGAAATCAGGGCAGTGATTAATGAGCTATCGACGGTATGTGAATTTCCAGAAGTATTCCCAAACGATATCAGTGATTTTCCACCAGGGCGAGAGATAACGTTTACTATTGACTTAGTACCTGGTACTAATCTTATTTCAATGGATCCGTATTGAATGTCTGCTTCAGATTTGAGCGAGATGAAGAAATAGTTAGAAGAGACACTTGAGAAGAAATTTGTTCGACCAAGTGTTTCGCCCTGGGGTGCGTCGGTATTGTTAGTGAAGAACAAGAATGGTAGCATGAGGTTGTATGTTGACTATCGACAGTTGAACAAGGTGACAATTAAGAATAAATATCCTCTTTCGAGAATCGATGATTTGATGGATCAATTAGTTGAAGCTCATGTTTTCAGTAAAATTGATTTAAGGTCGAGTTACCATCAGATTCGAGTGAAACCCGAAGATATTCCGAAGACTACGTTCAAAACGAGATATGGTCACTATGAATATTTTGTAATGTCGTTTGGAGTGTCTAATGGGCCTGGATTTTTCATGGAGTACATGAACAACATTTTCCATCCATACTTGGATGCGTTTGTTGTGGTGTTTATAGATGATATCCTTATATATTAAAAATCTGAAGAAGAGCATAAAGAACATCTAAAGGTGGTGCTGCAAACGTTAAAAGATAACAAGTTGTATACCAAGTTATCCAACTGTGCATTCTGGTTGGAGAAAGTGAGTTTTCTCAGGAACGTGATTTCTAGTGGTGGTATTGATGTTAATCCGTCGAAGGTTAACATTGTGTTGTAATTGGAGACTCTGAAGTCTGTCATTGAGATTAGAAGTTTCCTTAGGTTTGTTGGTTACTCTTGTGGGTTCATAA
Source organism: Lathyrus oleraceus (assembly GCF_024323335.1). Lineage (NCBI taxonomy): Eukaryota > Viridiplantae > Streptophyta > Magnoliopsida > Fabales > Fabaceae > Lathyrus > Lathyrus oleraceus. The sequence goes on from NC_066581.1 coordinate 130,410,342, forward strand.
AAGGTTTTTCGAAGTTGGCAATGCCTTTGACTCAAGTGACTCGAACTGGACAAGCTTATGTTTGGGATGCTGCTTATGAAGAGAGTTTTGTAGAGCTCAAGAAGAAATTGACGACTGCTCATGTTTTGATCCTACCGAATCCAACTGAACCTTTTTTAGTATATTGTGATGCTTCGAAGATGGGTCTAGAAGGGGTACTTATGCAAAACGACTAGGTGGTTGCTTACGCTTCTAGAAAATTAAGAGTTCATTAGAGGAATTATCCTACATATGACTTAGAGTTAGTAGTTGTTGTGTTTGTGCTTAAAATTTTGAGACATTACCTTTTGGGTTCCATATTTGAAGTGTTCAGTGATCACAAGAGTTTGAAATATTTGTTTGATCAGAAAGAACTGAATATGAGGCAGAGGAGATGGCTCGAGCTTCTAAAAGATTATAACTTTGGTCTAAATTATTATACGAGTAAAGAGAATGTGGTAGCTGATACATTGAGCAAGAGGTCCTTACATACGTCGATACTTATGGTACGAGAATTAGAGTTGATTGAGCAAATCAATGATATGAGTTTGGTGTGTGAAGGAACTCCTAACAATGTTAAGTTGGGTATGTTGAAGTTGATTAGTTGCTGATGACTTCTCGACAAGTGTACCGATAATGTTGAAGTAACAAAAAAGATCGAATCCACATGGTCTGCCTCCAAGCAAGGCAAAATGTATGCAATTTATAAAAACTAGTAAAGGGCGCGGGGGGGGGGGGGGGGGGGGGGGGAGTTTTAGTGTGAAAAGTAAATAAACGAGAAAGAATGTCATAAAAGCGGTCAGGTTGTGTTGTAAAATCTCCTATTCCTCTCTCGTTGAAATTTGATGCCCTGTATGAATTATATAATCACTATAACCTCATGACAAATTATCAAAATTGTTATAGCCGATCCCTCAGTAAATCACTCACTAACCACTACCCAGAACTTTCTTTTCCTAGTTCGCCAGCGTAAGCAAGGTTAGGAGATGTCTAGAACATTAATTCTCTATGCCACTACTCGGGGTCTCCTATTCATATTCAACCAGCGCAAGTACAACAATTGCCCTAGGTCCAACATATAGACTAATGGTCAGTATTTTCTATATGCCCAAAATCAGATTAAAAGAGTATCATACATAAAAAAGCATTACAAACAAGTAGTAATTTAATAATATTATAGATCAATAGGTTCATACAATGGTCAAATCAACATAGAATCCAATAATTAAGAAACAGGTTCATCATAACACAACCTAACGTATAAGAATTTAATTACTCATAGTGTAATTAAAAATACCATAATTGATAAACAATGATAATATAAGAAGTCCCTTGAAGAGATTGTCTCCAATGGCTTCAAATGCTCCAAAAATCACCATTTGTGCTATCTAATTCATGCTTCAATCTCCCAAAATCATAACCCTTGTGAAAGTGCAAAATCCCCTTTTAAAGGCGTTAGAATGGACCGAAATGCATTAGAAAAAGGCCCAGAAAAGCGACCATGGAGCGCGTGGTATCCTGCATCGCGTGATGCAACTTTTAATGCCCTATCATGTGTGTGATACTGCACGATGGTGGATGTAATTATTTACGAAGCTTCACTCTTTTTTTCTCTTTTTTCACTCAAATTTTCGCTAAGTCCACAATTTGCACACCTAACTATTTTTCCTTCATTCTCTGACCATTCTTCTTCATATTTGCTCGACTTTCACTTGTTTTGCTCTGATTCTTCGACTAAATATATGCAATGACAGACTGTCATCACAACCCCAAACTTCAATCGTTGCATGTCCTCAAGCAACTCACCTGCAATTGCACATTTCAACAGACAATAAGTCTCACAATAATAATCGAACATCACCAACTTAAACATTTCTTTTACTTGACCATTGTTCTAGCTCCTAACTTCTATCCAGAGAATTCGGAAAACATCCTCAACATCGACGAGTACTCAACCTGTCTCTCAGCTCACTATAACTCACTAAATGGATAAGGTGGCCTCTCAATCAACATGCATAATCAATTAAACTTAACTTGATCATGTTTAATAGAGTCAATCATAAAAATCACAACACACACATTAGAGGACTTTTCAAGTTGTAACTTGGCTTATGTTAGGATAGGATATTTTTAGGAAAGTAGGGTTAAACCTTTGAAGTTTGGTTCCTAGTTATCCTTCTATCATCATACTAATGTCGGATTCCAAAGCATAGTCAACATCAATCATCCAAATCGTACACACATGATGCCAAATTTAATTACTCATTTATTATTTGATCCATTCTATCTTTTAATCGTATTAATACAGAAAATACAGAAAATAAACAACTATCAGATGCATAAGTGGCTCTGATACCACTGAAGGAGAAGAGCGATCCATAACGCAGTGGAATTTAAAATTTCTCCTTTAGTGATCCTTACGAATGGGCATGATCAGTGATAGAATCGTTACCTCTTGTGGCGATTGTAACCTTTGATGCAGATCTACGGAGCGATCATGAACGTTGAACGATGACAACGCCTCTACTCAGTCCACACGAACGGTTTCCTTCAATCTCAGTGCTAGCTGCTACGAATGAAGGCCTTGAGTGTGAGAGAGAGAGAGAGAGAAACAAAATTGCAACTGCACAAATGCTTCTGCACAAGAGTTCTATTTATAGAACCACTTGTGTGGGTTATAAGCTAAAAATCCCACTTAAGTGTATGTGGCCCATATCTTATAACATGCCAAAATCACTTAAGCGCGTGGTACCTTACCATATTTCGTATTCTACTTAAGTACATTGTACCTTATGATGTTCTACAATTCACTTAAGTGCATTGTACCTTACGATGTTCCTTATTTACTCTATCTCTCATCAATCCATCCTTTTGTGTCTGACCCTGTAGGTTTTCGCGGCATTGGAAATTATATTAAATCACGTATTTAACATAATAAACAGTGAGCGGTATCTACCAACACATCACTACTACCCAAGACACGAAAATGTCATGTGATCTGACAAATCCCTTTTGTGATAATACTTATGTGTGCAATTACCCTTTTGCCCTTATGTCTATATTGAACACAAGGCATAGACCGTGTCATCCTTGTCCAGTTCAATATTGGGCCCATAGACATTTATCCTGTTACGCAGGATGGGAAAATTCCATATAGGTCACTCATGTCCCTTAGCATGCTTCGTGGAGTACCCATCAACTGTCTTTATGGTCATCCAGTTACGGGTAATGTTTGATCAACAATAAGGCACTCGACTCTACCTATGTTTAAGACTTGATAACTCCTTATCCATGATCCATGAGATGTGATCATCAGTCTATATACATAATAGTCTTAATGCTTTAATGTTATCCCACTTTATAACAAAGTTCGACTATGGATACTTTAAGAATAGTGTCCTTATGTTTAATGTGATCTCATGATTAAGTCACACTTAACACATTAAACAAACTATCTATTCTAGGGACTTTATTAGACAAACATAATAAAGAAAAAGCCTTTTATTATTAATAAATAATTCGATACAAGTACTAAAAGTATTGGCCTCTAGGACTTACACCAACAATTAGTTCTTCAACTATACTATCATTCATATTTTTCTCCTTTAGTTCTGCTTGATAGTCAACTGGCTCAAAATCTACAAACATTGAAAAATGGATCATCTCTCCATCAATATCATCTTCATTGTCAAGAACTAGCTCATAATCAATGAGTCTTCTTGGAAGTTATCTTTCTTTTTGTGGTTTACCTTGTGTTATTGTAGGTTGTTCATCAGAGTCGACATTACATGTTGTGTTATGAGTACCATTCTCTACCATTTCAAGTTTCAAAACGAAATGTCACTGATATGCTTGAAACACCTTCACCTCCGACTTCCTTATTCCAGGCTTCATCCTCTAAGATAACCATATATATATATATATATATATATATATATATATATATATATATATATATATATATATATATATATATATATATATATATATATATATAACACAATGATCCAAACACCCTTAGATGACTAATATTAGGCTTTCTTTCTGACAAAGTTTCTTCAAGAACTCTGTCAATCAATTTCTTTGTGAGACACATGCTTAGGATATACATTGTTGTTGAGACAACCTCACCCTAAAGCATATGTGGTAGATTATTTGTCGTTATCATACTTTTCTCTTCCAGACCATTGTGTTGGGGAGTGTATGGAGCTGTGAATGAATTCCTGAATGAAACCTTAGCTTACACAAAAGGATTCAAAATCCTTTGAAGTATACACACTTCCACCATTAGCTCTAAAGATCTTCACCAACTTGTCACTCTTCCTTTCCACCATGATGGGTGGAAGAAAACATGTTGTTGATACACGCACGTCAAAGGAAAAAGACCAAACTGAGCTGATTGAAGCACATTGTATCTGGTTTCTATCGTTGCTTCCTTGCTGTTTCTATGAAGGTATTAATGGGGAAGAGTTTGAAATGTTATCATTTGCCTCATTTTGGTCCTTTTGTTGCCTAGGCGTAGAGATGGTGTGGAGATGAAGTTGTTGGAGTTTGCCGAAAGAACCATGAAGAACCATGAAACACTAGCAGTGAGTTTAATTTGCGTGAGGAAAAGCTACTGCACCAATCAAATTGTTGGTAATAGAAAACATGTTGTGATACACATGAGTTTCTTTTGTATTATTCAAGTTAGAGTACCCTGTACTCCCATTAATATATTTTTATTGTTAAAGTTGTTGAATTGATGAAGGTTGGTTTAAGTGAATTTTTTATCTAAATAATCCATTTTTTCAAATAAATATCCAAAATAACCCACTTTTCCACCTATTTCCCAAACTAACCCACTTTCAAACAAAAAAAACTCAAAACAAATGAGGCGTCAATCCAATTGGCGTCTGTGTACAACACGTAAGAGAATGCGTCAATCCAATTGACGGCAGTGTACAAATATATAGGAGAGAGAGTACATTCTTTCTCCTACATGTTTGTACACTATCGTTAATTGAATTGACGCCTCCTCTTACGTGTTGTACACAGACGCCAATTGGGTTGACGTCTCCTTTGTTTTGAGAATTTTTGTTTGTTTGAAAGTGAGTTATTTTGGAAAATAGGTGGAAAAGTGGATTATTTTGGATATTTATTTGAAAAAATGGGTTATTTAGATAAAATTTTCGCTTTAAGTTGATTGGTTTGTTAATATATCGATTGAGTGAAAGAGAAAAAACTTAGTAATTAGTGGTATGCTGAGAATATTATAACAGATATAAAAAAAAGTATAATTCATCATTCTTACTAAAACAAACTCTACATGCTTCTTCACATGGATTAGATGAAAATATAATCAATTTGTTTTATCTTTAAAAATTATAAAAATTTTCTTTTTAGTTTTAAGAATATTTTTATAAAAATGTTTTTAAAATATTAAAATGTTTTTTATTATTTATTTTTTATAAAATAAAAGATTTACTTTGACAGCAGATAACATAAATATATATTAATAAAGATTAAATCATAGTCGAAATTACAATTATTTAAAAAAAATGTATTTTTAAAATATTTTTTATGAAAAAATATTTAAAATAGATTTAAGTTTAAATGATTCTTTTTATAAAAAAATTGATATCTAAAAAAATTGTAGTAAAATTAAAAAATATCTAAAAGAATATTTTAAAAATATTTAATTAATTATTTTATTTAAGTTTTTTCTTTAATTATTTAGAATTTTTTTAAACAAAAACATATGACACTATAAAACTCAAGTTACATCTCTAACACATAATATGCTTTTTTTTAACACTATCCATTTATTCTCTAGACAAATCCATGTGAAATTTTTCATTTGGTCTGTGAAGAAGCAAGTCAAATCCCCAAACCAACGTCATGCGTGTTTAGAGAAATAGAAGAAGAAATTTGTGACCAATATTGTGCAAACCAATCTTCAGTCGAAGCATTTAAGACAAATTGGGTTTGTTTAGAGTCATTGATCTCTGTAATATTTCAACCGAGCACTTCTAACATCAAACAATAGTCTTATACATTCTAAATCTCAACATCACTATAATAATACATAAATATTTATTGAATTATATATATATATATATATATATATATATATATATATATATATATATATATATATATATATATATATATATATATATATATATATATATATATATATATATATATATATATATATATATATATATATATATATATCATGAAAAAGGTGTGTAACTTTGTTCTGTTAGGACAAACATATGAAAACCAAGAAATCAACAAAGATAAAGAAAAATCAAAACCTGAAATAAAAAAAAAATCAAAAATATAGATCAGATATTCATAATGGACTCTCTTTCACCAAATAAGTACAATGACAAGTCAAATGACTTGAACAGTGAGATGAATAATGGTGAAACGAAAACATATAAAGATACGGTGGTAGAAAAGAAAGGGTTGAAGGTGGGAGAGGAGGGAGATGATGATGACAAAGAGGAGGAGGAAGAGGAGAGTATGAGATTAGAGGATAAAGGTGAAAGTATGAAGATCGAGGAAGGGATGGCGGAAAGCTACGCTTATCCAACAATTATGTGATGGAAAAAGGACGAAAGGAGAATTGTAGATATGGATGATAATTGGACCCACCCTCAGTGAGTATCTGCAAAAATTACCTACAACGGGTAAGATAGAAATCCGCAATGAATACGAGGATGAGTACGGGAAATTATCCACAAAAATAAGCGGGTATGGATGCGGGTACGGATACCTTAGTACCCACCTCACCCCATACCCGTATAATATATATTTATATATTTTATTATTATTATTATTATTATTATTATTATTATTATTATTATTATTATCATGTACAAACGTTTATTTATCATTTTTATTAAATACATCTATATTAAACTTGTACGCATTTATAATAAATGTTTGTTTGTTTCTTAACTCAGCAATAACAACCTTGAATATTTTAATGTTGTCAGAAAAAAATTCAAATGACATGATAAGTTATAATTGATCGATTATTTTTATTGGAAATGCGGATAAACGTGTATGAGTATGGGTACTTAGGTACCCATAGGGTATGGGAACAAAAATTGGTGTGCACTCGAGTATGGGCACGGGACGAAGATTTTTTCAAACCATGGGTATGTGGACGAGTACTACAGTACCATACCCAAACCCTGCTCATTGCCATCCCTATATGTAGACCATGGATGAGATGGGTGATAATCATGTTTTTGGGGAGAAGAATCAGATACAATGCCTTGGAGACGAGGCTTAAATAAATGTGGGTCAAGAAAGGGGTGATTAACATTATTGACTTAAGCAATTATTATTTTCTTTGTTAAATTTACTCATGAAGATGATCAATATGTTGCATTCATGGTTGGACCTTGGTTAATTTATGATCATTACTTGATTGTGAAGGAGTTGAGCCCTAATTTCCATCCAGCGAATGACAAGATTTTGAATGTGGCTATTTGGGTTCACATATATAGATTTCCAATCAAAAACTATAATGCTAGAGCATTGAAGTTCATTGAAAATTGTGTGGGCAAGACTGTTAAAGTGGATAAGAACACATTGATGCATGATATGGAAAGTATGTTAGACTTTGTGTGGAGGTGAATTTAACCAAACCGTTGTTGGCTATGTTTAATCTCAAAGGATGAAGTTACAATGTGGAATATAAAGGATTTCACCTTCTATGCATAGATTGTGGAAAATTTGGCCACTGCAAAGAAGGATGTCCATGAAGAAATAAAAATACAGAAGAAGAGGTAGAGGAGAAGGCTAGTGGAGGCAATAAAGGAGGTGGTAAATGTGTGGGGCCGAATGTGGTGGTTGGAGGTAGAGCGAGGGATAACGGAGGGTGGTGCATAATCCTAGAAGGGCTACAACAATTGGAGGAGGAGGAAATAAGTCGGCTGTGGAACTAAATGCGAGAGACAAATATATGGGATCCAGATTTAATGCATTAAGTGAGGAGATTTTTAACTTGGAAATTGTTGACCCTAAGATTAATGATGTAATGAAAGACAAAAGGGGGGTTACAAATGATTTGAAGTCAAAAGGAATTTGCGCTGGAGCTAATAAAAGAAATAGTAATGATAAAAAAATGTGACAGGCCAGGTAGTCAGTAGTGGAGCGCGTAGAGTAACAACAAACAAAGGAAAAGTATCAAAAGAAACGAAATTAGTAGTTGTACAAAATTCCAGTTTTTAAGGTAAATCAGTGTCATCTCAATAGAAAGTTATAGAGCATATGTCATAAATTTTCAAGGCAAACAATATGGAGACAATTATTGCATCGCCTTTTTAAACGCCAATCATTATAGACAAAACACATTATTGGAGTATGCGGGGTCAAAACGAGAATTTTTCGAGTAAATAAAAATGGAATGGACAATGTTGTGGAAGGAAAAAAACTAGCTAATATGGACCTGCACATGGACTCAAAAAACGTATCATTTCAAATGTTACTAGGCCCCCAGATGACGGAAATACACCTCATAATGGTAATGCATATATTCCTCATATTGAAGTTAGTTCTACAATAGAAGGGGATGAATTTGTGGATGTAAATGATCAAGTGATGGTTGGATCATATGATTCAGATATCGATATTGTTGGAGAAACTCAAAACTCTACTCAATATTATGAGTAGGATTTTTTTTATTTCGGTGTTTTGGTGTGCTTTGGTAATTATTTTGTATTATTGTTATGAATATACAAAATAGAATATTTATGTGGAACTGCAGAGGTGCAACCAACACTTCTTTCTTTCATTATTGTAAGCAATACATGACGATGAGTAAACCAATAATGCTAGCTATTATGGAAACTAGATGTAATCCATAGCATTTACGAAGGACCTTTAGTTTTGTTTGGATATGTTGAATTTTATGCAATAGATGTGAGTGGTTAGGCAGGTGGTATTGTAGTTGTTTGGAAAACACATATGTTAAGTTTTCATCTATTGGAAAGTAACTTCCAATTTCTTCATTTGCAAGTAATGTTCACCAACACTCCTTCTTAGTTCTTTACTGATGTTTATGCAAGTCCCCATGAGAATCGTAGAAGCATTCTTTGGAATGAGTTGAAAAATATTTCTGAAACTATGATGGGACTCTGGCTTCTAGCTGGAGATTTTAATGACACTCTGAGCATAACTAGAAAAAAAAGTGGAGATAAAGCAAGTTTGAGGAAGTATAATTTGTTTAAAGCAGGAATTGATGCTTGTAAGTTATAAGATTTGGTGTTGTTGGATCAAAGTACACTTGGAGATGTCCTATTTATCATGGAGGACAACACATTTATGAATGGTAGGATAGAGCCTTGGGAAATGATGAGTGAACGTTAAAGTTTCCGGATGGTGGTGTTAAGGTGCTGCCAAGATTGGAGTTTTCAGATCACCATCACTACTACAAATAATACATCTCATGACAAAGCTTTCACCTCACCCAACAAAAAGCTTAGTTATAATTCCAAGGCGCGCGCCATGTTTTATTTATTTCTTTATAAATAAATATCATATATTTCGTCGGGTTCTTAATGTAATCGAGGGGAAAAATAATTCAGGACATGCTCTGAATCCCAACAACAATTTATGCTTTTATTTCTTTAAAGTTAGTACATTTATTTTTATTTTACTTTTTATTTTTTATTTTTAAATTAATGATATATTCTTTTAGTTATATTTAATAACCGAGAGATTATATTATCAGATTTTACTATAAAAGCACTCGTTAATCAGATTTTACCTTAAACCTAACTTATATGTAACCGCTCCAAACTTGTACGTATCAGACTTTGGGATGGATTGCAAGACAGTAAAATATTCAATATTCTTCTATCTTGAACAAAATATTTTTTTTTTACTTTTGCAATCCATTCCAATGTAATGGTGTTGATGTTATTGTTGTATTTTTGGAATAACTCTCTTATATTGTCAATCAAAGGAAGACAACATCTCTTAATTTATTGCTTTCCTCGTTTTACAACATTAAAAACTTTATTTCTAAATATTATGTAAATTGCAAGCACATGTATCTTGGTCTCTTTCATGTGAAATCATTTTCCATAAAAACATTTTCTCAAGATAATGAAATCTCTCTGGAACGAATTGCAAGTGCAGAAAAAAAAAATTCTCTTGGTAAGAACAAATAACTTATTAGAAATTTGAAAAGATTTATTATTCTCCAAGAATCCATTGTAAAAAGTTGGATTTGTTCAAACAATTTATTTTAATATTATGTGTATACAATGTAATTTACAAAAAAAATCATCACGGTTTTTTCGAGAAACGTGGAGGTAGTTGGCGCTTGGGATGGAACATATTTTATTGTATTTTTTGTTTTAAAAAAACATATTTTACATCGGTTTTGAGTAAAAACTGAGGGAAAATATAAGCGTGTTTATTTAGTTTCTTCACTGTCCGTAAACAAATATTTGCCGTCCATTTAATGAGTATCAACGCTCAAGACACCACCATTAGTGATTCGCGTGAAATCTAAAAGATATTATAAAAAAAAAATTGAGAAAATTGATAATGAAACATTTGACATGAAAATTTTGAAACTTAAAAAAAGTCTTTATTTTATTTAGGAAAATTTCTTTAGGATGGATTGCAATAGGAGCAAATCATTTGGGTTCAAGGTTTGTGTTCTTAAATAATCATATAACTGAATATTTATTTTATTTATCTATTTTTGTGTGTTTATATCCAACATTTTATCTTCCTCAAGATCAATGAAACGAGGATCCTCAATATTTGTTTTTTCCCCAAGACATCCAACATTTATTCTTCATCGGCAACGATGACGATGAATCAGATTCAATATTTTTACTTTAATATTTTGCGTAAACAATGTAGTTTATAAACAAAATAATTTTTTAATATTATGTGTAAACAATATAATGAGTATTTAAAAAAAGAATATATATTTCCCTTCGGTTTTGTTCATAAACTGAGAGGTATATGTCACCAATTTTAAAAATATAAAAAATCTATTGTTGGGGTTGAACCAATGACAATTTCAACTATCCCTTTGATTATTCTAAAATCAAGGGGTAAAGTGGAAGCTTTTCTCACCTCTGTCACCAAGATTAAATAAACTTCGCGTCCGAAGTTACATATATTTGTTTAGTAATGCATCATATTTTGATAAGTCCAACAAATACACCTCATTATCAAGTTACCAAAATTTTCCGTTTTGAAAGTGCGTGGCTGTTAGATGCCCAAAAGTGCTTATTTGAGCTATCAAATGTGGGCATCTTTCACTCGTTTTTGTGCTAAAGTGTTCGAAACCGCCATTACTTTTGTCGATTTGCAATACAATGTTAAACGATCTTGGTACCTTTAATTTATGTGTTATTGTGCAGAAATTAGGCATGAAAGAATAGAAAACAAAGACACAAGAAAGTTGGCAAAGGGACCAAGAAAGGAAGCATTCATCAGCATGCTCGCTAGGCGAGTGCTGTAGCGAAGTGCTCGCTAGGCGAGCACCAAGCGAGCTTCCAGCGAACATCCCCAGAATTTTATAGTAGCAAAGTCAGCAAACTCGTTAAGCGAGCACCCAACGAAGGAGGTAGCGAACACTCCCAGACTCGGTCAAAAGAGCAGCCAGCACTTACTCGCTAGGCGAGCCACTAGCGAGCTCGCAGCGAGAATTCCAGTAGCAAAACCATCTAAACTCGCTGGAGCGAAGGAGGAAGCATGGGCTTCGCCTAGCGAAGGTTTCTTCGCCTAGCGAACGTATGAAATCTGGACTTAGATATTTCTGGGTGCAGGTGCCTCTGGTGCCTATTTTGGGGCTCGTTAGGCGAACCATTCTGCTCGCCTAGCGAGCATGACAGCTCAGACAGCAGTACTATAAGTAGCAAGGGCTACTTTTTGGAAGATAGACTTAGATATTTTTCTGCACTCTCTTAGGATCATTTTTTTGACCTAGAAACCCATTTTCTCATATTTCTTTATCTCTTAACAATCTTTCACAAAAAGAAGGTGGATTCCCATCCAATCTCGATTCTTCGACTCGGATGTTGATCAACCTTCAACCGAAACTTGTTGACCAAACTACCATGAAAATGAGTAGCTAAGTTCTTCATTTTGTCAAGGTTAGATGTAGATGATCATGAGCTTTGTATGTATATGGGATGATCTTCATTTGTAAACTCTTTAATGATGAATATATGGTGAAAACTTTGTTTTATTAATAACTCTTTGTGTTGGTTTATGATCGAGAGATGTTTACCAACTCTTTACCTAGGTTTTCATCCAATCTTGTTTGTTAGCTAGAGATAGTAATGAATGATTTTGTTCACCATAAAGTTGAACCAAAAAGTTGTCATTTTGATAGATTGTGTGAGAGATCAATAATGGATCAAAATGGGAAAACCCACAATGTGTGTTAGAGATAAACATATTGGGAGGACTTTGTGAAATAGTTTATCATCTAAAGGAGTTTATAAGCTTTGTTGATCGAACATATGCATGCAAAGTGATTGTCGAACCCTAACTTTGGAAATATTTCTCAAATATTAAAACCAAATCTTTTACCGCAATTTCTTACTTCTTTTATGCAAGATACCGTGACTAAAAACCAAAACTCCTTGTTACTTTAAGTTAAGAATTAAAACAACTGTCGAACGGCGGTGATATCTCACAATCCCTGTGGAGACGATAACAAAAACCCGACACTCATTTATAAACTAACAAAATGGCGCCGTTGCCGGGGATTGTGAATTGATATTGCGAGCATCGCAATAATTGCTTAATTTTTAGATTTCGAATTTTTGACTTGTGCTTGTTAATTTGTTTGGTTTAGTGTGCAGCTATCATTTTATGCGAGGGCAGATTCCTGAGGACCAACTTCTTTTTGATCCTGAGATCGAAAGAACCGCAAGGAGACCGAATAGCATAACGAGACGTAGGAGGCAACAAGCTAGACAACGACAAGAACAAGGAGAAAGTTCTTCTACAACACACACACCACCACCACCTTTCACACCTATCATGGATCCACCACAACAACCGCCCATTTCCACACCATGTGTCAACAGTCCAAGGAATACTGCTCAGTTTGCCAACCACACGGAAAGGCAAGCCGAGATGAAGACGGGAACTCTTAACTTGCTATATGGAAGTCCATTCACCGGAATGGACCATGAAGACCCCTTTGCTTTTCTCACCAAATTTTACGAGATAGCATTGGCGGCCGGAGTTGATCAAGCTCAAGAGCTACCGTTGTTCAAAAGACTATTTCCTCATGCTTTGCTCGGCAAAGCCAAAGATTGGTACTTGGATCAAACACCTGCAGTCATGACGGATTGGAACGTGTTGGAAGAGAAGTTCATTGAAAGATTTTTCTCCCACAACCGTTTCATGGAATCCAAAATGGCTATCTCTATGTTTTTGCAAGGAGCCAACGAATCATTGAACGAGGCATGAGAGAGATTTAAATTCATGCTTCGGAAGTGCAAAGGGCATGGTTTTGACGAATTGACGCAAATCCACATTTTCAAGAATGGCCTTCAACCTAATTGCAAGACTTTGTTGGATGCTACTTCGGGTGGTTCTTTGTTGTCTAAAAGCGCCAACGAAGCTACGGATATCATTAACCGTATGGCTCTAAATGACCTCCAAAGTCAAAGTAGAGGCAACTCTTTGAAGAAACCGGGAGTGCTTGAACTTGGGAAGAACGATGCTATTCTTGCCCAAAACAAACTCATTTCCTAACAAGTTGAACTCTTAACTCAACAAATAAAAGAGTTGAAAGAGCCTTCTAAAGCTAAACAAATAGCTTGTTCTGAGCTTTGCAAGGGTGAGCATGACACCGGATTTTTCCCACCTCCCGGGTTCGAAGAAGTGAATTACATGGCGAACCTAACGAGACTACCAACCGAGGCAACAACAACAACAACAACCGTATCAACAACATCCTCAAAACCAACAACATACTCAAAATCCACAACAACACTTTCAAGGGAATCAAGGGTTCCAACCAAGGGGTAACTATTAACATAACCAAGGTTATGGGGGTGGTGCTTCTAGCCATCAAAACCCTCCCCAAAATCCTTACCAACCTCAACAACCGCCGGTCGTGACTTCAAAGTTAGAAGAGACATTGACACAATTTATGCAAATGTCGATGGCTAATCAAAAGAGTAATGATGTGGCAATCAAAAATCTCGAAACTCAAGTCGGTCAACTTGCTAAACAACTAGAGGAACAACAACTCGGACCATCTTTTTCGGAGAACACGTAAACGAATCCAAAAGAACATTGTAAAGCGATAACGACGAGAAGTGGAAGGGAGTTGATTAGTGAGAGTGAAAAAAGAGAGGTTGAGAAAAATGATGAGGAGAAAGAAATAGAGGATAGTATTGATGGTGAAGTTGGGGAGTGGAGTGAGGATGAAGTTGAAAAGAATAAAAAAAATGGTGAAGTTAAAAATAAAGAAAGTGTGGAAGTAGAAAATAATAAGAGTGATGAAGTGATGGTGGAGGGAGTAAAAAAGAAAAGAGGGAGGAGTTCTAGAGTTGCTAAAGGAAAGGAGGTAGTGAGCGATACTCCAATCCAAAACCTTCCGTATCCATATGCTCCATCTAAGAGGGAGAATGAACGGCATTACGCCCGGTTCATGGATATTTTCAAACAACTTCAAGTGAACATTTCGTTTGCCGAAGCATTGGAGCAAATGCCTAAGTATGCAAAATTCATGAAAGACATACTTACTAAAAAGCGGAGGTACACGGAACCGGAGACCATTGTCCTAGATGCGAGTTGTAGTGCAATCATTCAACGGACGCTTCCGAAAAAAGAGGTTGGTCCGGGACGAGTTACTTTGCCGGTTAAAATTGGTGATGTCTATGTCGGAAAGGGACTAATTGATTTGGGGTCAAGCATTAATCTAATACCATTGTCTATTGTGAAAAGGCTTGGCAACATTGAAATGAAGGCCATCCGGATGACTTTGCAATTGGCCGATAAGTCGACTACCCATCCTCATTGGTTAGCCCAAGATGTTTTAGTCAAAGTTGACAAATTTTTCTTCCCGGTTGACTTCATTGTGATTGATATGGAAGAGGACGACGATGCTCCGCTTTTCTTGGCCGACCGTTCATGAAAATCGCACGCATGATGATTGACGTTGACGACGGTATGATGAAGGTAAGGGTCCAAAATGAAGAAGTTACTTTCGATCTATTCGAAGCCATGAAGCATTCAAAGGATATAAGTGATAGCTTTCGCATTGATGTGATCGAAGAAGCAACTCTTGAGGTTTCTAAGCATATTCATGAGATATCTCCTATGGAGTTAGCTCTTGATGACTCATTTGAAGTTTTCACAGTTGAAAAAGAGCAAGCTCTTGATGAATGTCTAAGGGAACTTGATAGTCTAGAAGAGTTGCATCCATGGGAAGTTGAGGAGGAAGACTTGAAGAAGGAGGTTAATGAAGAAAAATTGCCTATGGAATTGAAAATGTTACCTTCTACTTTGAAGTATGCATTCCTCGACGAGACCGAAGCAAAGCCGATCATCATAAGCAACCTTTTGTCAAAGGATGAAGAAGCCCGTTTGATCAAAGTATTGAAAAAGAATCAAGAAGCCATGGGTTGGACTCTTTCCGATCTCAAAGGAATTAGTCCTTCCTATTGCATGCACAAGATCTTAATGGAAGAGGATTTTAAGCCGGTAGCTCAACCACAATGCCGCTTAAATCCTACTATGAAGGAAGTTGTTAGAAAGGAAGTTGTCACGTTGTTGGATGCGGGAATGATTTACCCAGTTTCGGATAGTCCATGGGTTAGTCCTGTGCATGTGGTTCCGAAGAAAGGTGGAATTACCGTGATTCGAAATGACAAGGATGAGTTGATCCCTACAAAAGTTGCAACGGGGTAGCGTATGTGTATTGATTATAGGCGGTTGAATACCGCAACTCGAAAAGATCATTTTCCACTCCCGTTCATGGATCAAATGCTAGAAAGACTTTCGGGGCAACAATACTATTGTTTCTTGGATGGCTATTCCAGGTATAACCAAATTGCGGTTGACCCGGTCGATCATGAAAAGACGGCTTTCACATGTCCTTTTGGAATTTTCGCATACCGTAAAATGCCCTTTGGGTTGTGCAATGCACCGACGACTTTCCAAAGATGCGTGCAAGCTATTTTTGCCGACCTTATCGAGAAAACAATGGAAGTCTTTATGGATGACTTCTCAGTATTTGGTGGTTCCTTTAGTTTATGCTTGGCAAACTTGGAAACGGTTCTTGAAAGATGTGTGAAGACCAATCTTGTGCTTAATTGGGAGAAGTGCCACTTCATGGTGACCGAGGGGATTGTGCTTGGCCATAAAGTCTTTTCAAGAGGGCTTGAGGTCGATCGTGCTAAAGTTGAAGTGATTGAAAAGTTACCTCCTCCGGTGAATGTGAAGGGAATCCGAAGCTTTTTGGGGCACGCCGGTTTCTATCGGCGCTTTATCAAAGACTTCTCAAAGGTAGCTAAACCTTTGAGTAACTTGCTAGCTAAGAACAGGTATTTCTTTTAACTGATGAATGTTTGCAAGCTTTTGAGATTTTAAAGGAAAAATTGGTTACCGCTCCAATTATAGTCGCTCCAAATTGGAATTTAAATTTTGAACTCATGTGTGATGCGAGCGACTATGCAATCGGAGCGGTATTAGGCCAAAGAAAAGAGAAAAACTTTCATGCGATACACTACGCAAGTAAAGTTCTTAATGAGGCTCAAATTAACTATGCCACAACCGAAAAAGAATTACTTGCGATAGTGTATGCGCTTGAAAAGTTTAGGTCTTATCTTATAGGGTCCAAGGTCGTAGTGTATACCGACCACTCAGCGATTAAATATTTGCTCACCAAACCGGATTCGAAGCAAAGGCTCATTCGTTGGATCCTCTTGTTGCAAGAATTTGATGTTGAAATCAAAGACAAGAAAGGATCGGAAAATTTGGTGGCAGATCATTTATCTCGCTTAGTTAATGTGGAGGTTACCGCTTCTGAAAAGGAAATCTGGGAAGAGTTTCCTGATGAAAAACTTTTTAAAGTTCAAGTTAGGTCGTGGTTTGCGGACTTTGCGAACCATAAGGCTAGTGGTTTGGTGCCTCCCGACCTAACTTCGAACCAAAAAAGGAAATTTCTCTCGGATGCGAAGTATTACGTGTGGGACGACCCATACTATTTTAAATTGGGTGGTGACAACCTTTTGAGGAGGTGTGTTACTGGAGATGAAGCCCAAAGCATTCTTTGGCATTGTCACAACTCGCCTTACGGCGGACACTATAATGGGGTAAGAACAGCCACTAAAGTCCTTCAGTCAGGATTTTATTGGCCCACTATTTTCAAAGACGCACATGCCCATGCGCAAAGTTGTGATAGTTGGCAGAGAAGTGGTGGGATTGGTAAGAGAGACGAGATGCCTCTCCAAAATATCCAAGAGGTTGAAGTATTCGATTGTTGGGGTATCGATTTTGTTGGACCTTTCCCACCGTCATATGGGAACGAGTATATGCTTGTGGCGGTTGACTACGTTTCTAAGTGGGTTGAGGCGATTGCCTCACCTCGGGCGGATGCTAAAAGCGGTAATAAAATTCTTGAAGAAAAACATTTTTTTCCGTTTCGGAACCCCCCCCCCCCCCCCCGAGTGTTGATTAGTGATGGAGGGTCGCACTTTTGTAATGTACCGTTAGAAAACGTTTTGAAACATTGCGGTGTATCACATAGAGTGACGACTCCATATCACCCATAAGCAAACAGTCAAGCCGAAGTCTCTAATCGTGAGATTAAGAGAATTCTGGAAAAAACCGTGTCAAATTCGAAAAAAGAGTGGTCACAAAAATTGGATGAAGCGTTATGGGCATACCGTACCGCTTTTAAAGCTCCAATTGGGCTAACTCCTTTTCAATTGGTGTTTGGTAAAACTTGCCATTTGCCGGTTGAATTGGAGCACAAAGCATTGTGGGCCCTGAAATTGTTAAACTTTGATAAGGATTTGGCCGGTGAGAAAAGGAAAGTGCAATTACTCGAGTTGGAAGAGATGCACAATGCCGCATATCACTCGAGTTGGTTGTACAAAGAAAAAGTAAAAAAGTATCATGACAAAAAGCTTCGGAAGAAGGAATTTGTGCCCGGACAGTTGGTCCTATTGTTCAATTCCAGGTTGAAACTATTCCCCGGAAAGTTGAAATCTAAATGGTCCAGGCCATTTCGGGTCAAAGAAGTCAAGGAATATGGAGCTATTGTCATTGAAGACTTGGAAAAGAAAGAGAGTTGGACGGTGAATGGCCAACGTTTGAAGGTTTATCTCGGCGGTAATGTGGATCGCGGGAGCTGTGCTATTTCCTTGGATGCTCCTCTATGAGCATCGAACCGTCGAGCTTATCCGACGTTAAACAAGCGCTTGTTGGGAGGCACCCCAACATTGTAAGTATTTAAAAGATTTCTGTTGTGTGGTATTGGTGTTCAATTTGAAGAACCTTGCTGAATGTGCTTTACATGCTGTTTTGAAAAAAACAAAATGTTGTCATGCTCGCTAGCTGCTCGCTAGGCGAAGCAGTAGCGAGCTGATTCGCTAGCTGCTCGCTAGGCGAAGGCAGTAGCGAGCGTAGCATGACAACACTTTAATTCTATTTCACAGGGCCACTCATTTGGGCCCAAAAACTTGTTATTTCGTTTTTAAGTCTGAATGTAAGATCAAACTTACTCTCACTTGCACAATATCACTCTCTAACTTTTCATCTCATACAAACCCTAACATTGCATTGCAAACCCAACCGTGCATTTCAATTTCAATTGATCTCTCCACTAAGGTTTGCCCTAATTCCATTACTTTATGCTTTCACATTGTAAATTTCTGAAGTATATGTCATTTAGGGTGAATTTGGTAGAATGGGTATCATTAGGTTTAGATGTGCATGTATCTTAGAACTATGCCTTGCATGATATATCACTTTGTTTCTGAAATGGGTACCATAGGATTTAGGGTTTTCTGAATTTGAGTGTTAACAAGGAAGATTCCAAAAACCCGTAAGATTCGCTAGCACTTCGCTAGGCGAATCTGTGGCGAGCTTTCGCTGCCACTTCGCTAGGCGAACCTGTAGCGAAGCTTCGCTAGGTCCTCGCTAGGCGAAGCAGCAGTGACCATGACATAAGTTGGTTTTTCTGTTTTGCTTTCTAATTTGTTCTGTGGTTTTGTGTTGTTTCTTTTCTATGTCTTTACAGATGGCATCCAGATCGAGCACTTCTAAAAAGAGAAAGGGGGGCACTTCCCGTACCGTGCCCATACAGTTCGACACCGACAAATTCGTCGGGGCAAAGCAAGTTGCTCGCTATGTGGCTTTGGAAAAGAGAAAAAATTTGCCGGAGAAAAGGTTTATAATCAACCCTGAAGGCACCTACCGTACATTTGCTGGGTTGATTCATAGCAAGATGTGGGACCGGTTGATATCTCCCCTTGAGAGCTATGACATCGAGATAGTGCGTGAGTTCTACGCGAACGCACTACCTAACGACGACGAGCCATTCACATGGACGACTAGAGTGTCCGGCCGTATTGTTGCTTTCGATCGGGATGCAGTTAACCATGTCCTGGGTGAACCGCTCCATCTGGGGGCAAATGAGAGGGACACATACCATAGGGATTTGAGGCTTCACCGGGATACCGATTCTATATCTGCAGCCCTATTATTTGAAGGGAAATCAGTTGAGTTGAACCCATCTGGGGTTCCGATGAGGTACCATAGGGAGGACATGATTCCTTTGGCTCAACTGATCCTTTTGTTGGTTCTGACAAATATCAAACCCAAGTCTCACACTTCAACCGTGCCGATCCCAGTGGCACACTTGGTTCACTGCATTCTCACGAATATTCAGATTGATGTGGCGAGGATAATTGCTTTAGAGATGAAGTCCGTGATTGAGAGCGGGCTAAAGTCGGGGGCACGAGTTAACTGTCCCCTTGCTTTCCCGTGTCTCATCATGGCTTTGTGCCAACATTCGAGGGTGAAGCTACCCTCCCGGAGTCAAGTGAGAATCCTGCCAGCCATCGACGACATATATGTGGCCAAGTATTGCAAGCCAAAGAATTCTAGGAGTAGTGCACCTGCTGATGTTACCGGGGCTTCTGATGGTCCTGGTACTTTTGGTCAGGGATCCGATCCTTTCCAGCAGGCTGTCTGCAACTATAATTGGGACTGGATGGCGGCAACTCAGCGCGCCATGCTTGATATTCACGACTCTATGCAGTTGTTGCAGTTGCAGGTCCGTGACCCCTCCGGTGAGCATTCGATGATGACACGTGAGCAGTTTCTACAGCACGCTAGCTGGCCTGTGGACAGGCCTATTTTCGGAGAGGAGGCGGGTGCCGGTGCTTCTGGTGCTGATACTTTTGGTGGTGCTGAGGATGGTGATGATGATGAGGATGATACCGGTTCTGAGGCCGGTAGTGATGAGGGTTCAGAGTCCTATATGGACTAAGTTTTTATTGTTGTTATGTTTTATTTTCTTTGTATTTTTAAGATATTTGGTTATGTACATTTGGGGTGTTTTGTCCCCCATGCACATTTTAAAATTTTCAAGTAATAGTTATTATTTATGTTAAATTATTGTGTTTGGTTCAAATTTCTTTTGTTTAATAAATTTTTGGTTGTTGAGTGTCAAACCTTCTAGATTGGTTGCTCCTCAAAGAAGTATCTAATGAAGGTGCATCCGAACTTGGATGACAATGATAAAAATAAACAAGCGAATAATGCTAAGGTGCATGGTTACCTCCGGTTAGAATTTTAGAATGCATTAAGAACTTTACTCTTTTTGTAATTGAATATTGTTCTTTTTGCAACATAATTGAATGAATGATTCACTTAGGACTTAGAACCACAAATTGTGAGGAAACCTTCATTGTACACTTAAATGCTGGATTCTAATAAACTTTGTTGATTCATTTGATTCATGCTTGGTCTTTTATTATTGTGAATATGTGGAAGCAATTAGAAATGATCAAGGCGCTTGTTTTCTATCAAGCACAACCAGTTCCACATAAAACTTACCCGTGAGCAGATAGAGTATTCGTTAACCCCTTTAAGCTTAAACAGTTGAATCTATGCTTGAAATAAAGCGAGATGTCAAAAAAAAAAATCTTGAAACCCGGAAAATTTTGATAATTGTTCTTTTGCCGTAAAAAATCAAGAGCATTCACTTAGGGTGAGTAAGAAATAAGTGGGGGAGAACGAAAATGAGAATAGGTAAGTGCCTGATCAGTGCATTTTGGATGCACGTTCTTCCATGTTTGTACTTAAGCATTTCTTCGGTTTGTTTTGATTATTTTTATGTTTTAATGTGTTTTCATAATTTATGTTATTTTTGCACTTATTTAAATTTCGTATTTAATTTTCAACATTAACAGCTTTCGTGAGAAAAATCATATCTTGAGCTAGGAGTATCGGATTGGGACGTGCTACCAGTTGATGGAAAGCTAAGAAAAAGATCTACAACCTTTGTTCAGAAGTTGAGAGATGAATCTGACTGTAGCAGGGCCAGAAAATTCGTTGAAGTTGCAGTATTAGTTTTATTTAAGTTTTGGGTCATTAGTTTTGGGCTTGGGTTATGTTTTCGATCCAGTTGGGTTGTAAACCAAATTCCTTGTTTTCCATATACCTAGCAGCCGCATAACATTAGGACGACTATTCATGAAAGACTTGAAAGCTTTGGAAGAATTCTCATGAAGAACTAATCGATCCAAACAATTTGTTGTATTCGGGTTCCGATACCTTGAGATTTTAGTAATTCTTATTCAGGTTTTTTATTCATTTCAATATTAACATATGTATTTTGTTTGCTTAATCCGATTTATATATGCTATATTGATTTAATACAATTGATTGTGTGATCCTAACTATAGTCATGATTTCGTTTGCTTAATTCGTTATCGAGTCGGTTTAATTCATGTTTGCTTAATTCATGAAACTTAATCTCGTTTGCTTAATTCGGATAATAGGAACATACAACTTATACTATCAATTGCGCTTGTCAGTTGATATTATAATCGAATAGGAATATTTAATCTGCGGTTGGAATTACGATAGTCGATGATAGGCAAAGACCGAATGAGTAAATTGTTGCTACAACTTATTTCAATAATCACTTATTTTAATCTATTTTTTTAATTGAATCCTAAACCAACCAAAATCACATTAATCGTTACTATCATTGGTTAATTCATTCAAGAATCCTTGTGAGAACGATAATCCGAGTCAATTTGTCGCTAACTACGTTTTGTAAAAAATACTCGTTTTTGATCCGCGCGCGATAACGGATCAAATTGGCGCCGTTGCCGGGGATTCTTGTCGAATTAGCCAATAGTTTAGTTTTAAGTATTGTGTGTTTTGTTGTTCTGCAATTTCCTGTTATTTTTCCAAATTTTTCTACAGTTTCGCGTTCGGAGTTGCGTCTAGAGTTAGAAAAAACCGGTTTTTGGAAAATTTGTGTTTGATTGTATAAGTTTTTTGCCTACTGGAAGCAGAAAAATCGTGCGATCAATACTCCCTTTCTAAGGGACTCTGACGTCAAATTTGCCAAATTCCTTGTTTTTCTATTTTTATTTAATTTTTTACTGTTTTCATAGTGTCGAAAAAATCCAAAACAAATCTCAAAATTTTTATTTCACGTCATTAGATTAAGTTTGGTGCTTTTGTATTTTTCTGAATTTATTTTAATCGTTTTTCTTCTTTCTATTTGTTTTTGTCTATTTCGGACATAGTTGGTATTTCTGTGTTTGTTTTATTAGATGGATGATCAAAGAACATTAAGGCAGTTTGCTGCTCCTGATGTTAATTATAATGAGTTTTGTATTGAATATTCTGATGTTTCGGTTCCTTTTGAATTGAAATTTGGTTTAATACACTTGTTTCCAAGGTTTAGTGGTCTTGCAGGTGAGGATTCGCATGAGCATCTGAAGGAATTTGAGATTGTGTGCTCTGCACCTTCTGGACCTTCACTAGAAGATATTGTCAAACAAATGGCTGCAAATAATCTCCAGTTTCAACAACAAGTAGATTCTACTTTAAAGACTTTGCAAACACAGATTGGGCAGCTTGCCACTTTGGTGAATGCCATGCAGCAAGCTCAAGGATCAAACCAACAACCCTTGGAAGAACATTCTGTTTTTCAAATAGATTTGATTTCTGAAATTGTTGATGATACTTGTAGTGATTTGTTTGCATCTGATTGTCCATCATTGTCTGGTTTTGATGATGTTTATTCTTGTGATATTTGTACTGAAACTAAAATTTGCTTTGTTTGTACTGAAATTGAGGTTGCCTTGCAAGTTGATATTCTTACTGCAGATGAGGTTGCAAATAAAGTTGTTCATGCAGATAAAGCTCTTGACATCCCAACTGCCCCAAACACTCCTTCTATTGAGCAACCATCTTCCCTCGAGCTGAAGCAACTTCCTGAAAATATGAAATATGCTTATTTAGAGATGAATGAAAAACTATCGGCTATAATTTCTTCTAACCTTGATTTCAATCAAGAAAATAAGCTTTTGCAGGTTTTAAGGAAGCATAAAAAGACATTTGGTTGGACATTGGCTGACATTCCAGATCAGATCACCTTCACGTGTCCATTTGACACTTTTACTTTTAGAAGATTCTTTGATCCTGGAATAAGAGGCGAAGATACTAATAAAAATTTCAAGTTCAATGGACATTATCCAAAGCTATTCCATGACAGCCCCACTTTAGAAGAAGAAAATGTAGAATATATCTCTTTGGGAAAGACTGCTTATGTGATCATCTATCCTCCTTGACTACTTGGGTGTGTTCTTTCCTCTCCCTTATCTCTCTCTTATTTTATGTTTGTTTCTTTCATTAAGGACAATGCATATTTTAAGTGTGGGGGAGGGAATACTTTATTTTCTTTGTTTTTGTTCTTTGTTTTGTTTTGTTTTTGTTTTCTTTCTAAAAAAAATTGCATTTTTGTTGAAAGTTTTAGGCTATAGAATAATTTGAGGTTGGTTTGTAGAGACTTGGGAAAAGTTCACAAGATCGGTATTGTTTTAACACCGTAAGTCTCCTGCATATGGAAATTGAGTTGAATTTTTATTATGTTTTAGCCTTACATTCTCATCCTCTGACAGCTCTTGAGTAGTTTATTTCAGCAGTCAGCACCATCTCACACACACTCTACGCAGGGAAGCCGATGAATATAAGTGAGTGTTCCGAAAAATAAATAAAAAAGAGAAAGAAAAGGGAATGCACCTTCTAAGTTTGGTGACCCTCACCCGGTCACTTAACCCAACGGATGTAGAACCTTCAATTTTTTTTGAAAATAAGACTAGTTGTCAGTTGGTTCAGCGGTTTCTGGTACTGAACTTGGTAGGGTGGATTACGGTCTGATCCCCCGCAACTACAACTGAATAAGAAAAGGGTTATGCCACGTAAGTACTAGAATCCCGTGTAAAAAGGATCAGAGCCACTAACCGGTCACCTTGCTATGGGTGTGTGGAGATAACGGGCTTAATGTGATTGCGCCTGAATGAAAAAGAGCAAAAAGAAGGATGAGTAAGTTAGGCTTTAACATAATAACATGATTTGAGTTGATTTGTGTATTCAGGAGGTTTATGACTGCACAATTGTGGATTAGTGTTCCTACAATATCCTAGTGTGCAAGATTAGTACCTATCGATGCAAACTTAACCGAAGATGACTTGTAGCCTAGAATGAGTAACCGTTGATGTGTCTGTGTTTTGTTTTGTTTTTCATTTTGCTCGGAGTGCAAAAGTTCAAGTGTGGGGGAATTTGATCAGTGCATTTTGGATGCACGTTCTTCCATGTTTGTACTTAAGCATTTCTTCGGTTTGTTTTGATTATTTTTATGTTTTAATGTGTTTTCATAATTTATGTTATTTTTGCACTTATTTCATTTTCGTATTTAATTTTCAGCATTAGCAGCTTTCGCGAGAAAAATCATATATTGAGCTAGGAGTATCGGATTGGGACGTGCTACCAGTCGATGGAAAGCTAAGAAAAAGATCTACAACTTTTGTTCAGAAGTCGAGAGTTGAATCAGACTGTAGCAGGGCCATAAAATTCATTGAAGTTGCAGCATTAGTTTTATTTAAGTTTTTGGTCATTAGTTTTGGGCTTGGGTTATGTTTTCGATCCAGTTGGGTTGTAAACCAAATTCCTTGTTTTCCATATACCTAGCAGCTGCATAACATTAGGATGACTATTCATGAAAGACTTGAAAGTTTTGGAAGAATTCTCATGAAGAACTAATCGATCCAAACAATTTGCTGTATTCGGGTTCCGATACCTTGAGATTTTAGTAATTCTTATTCAGGTTTTTTATTCCTTTCAATATTAACATATGTATTTTGTTTGCTTAATCCGATTTACATATGCTATAGTAATTTAATTCGATTGATTGTGTGATCCTAACTATAGTCACGATTTCGTTTGCTTAATTCGTTATCGAGTCGGTTGAATTCATGTTTGCTTAATTCATGAAACTTAATCCCGTTTGCTTAATTCGGATAATAGGAACATACAACTTATACTATCAATTGCGCTTGTCAGTTGATATTATAATCGAATAGGAATATTTAATTTGCGGTTGGAATTACGATAGTCGATGATAGGCAAAGACAAAATCAGTAAATTGTTGCTACAACTTATTTCAATAATCACTTATTTTAATCTATTTTTTTAATTGAATCCTAAACCAACCAAAACCCCATTAATCGTTACTATCATTGGTTAATTCATTCAAGAATCCTTGTGAAAACGATAATCCGAGTCAATTTGTCGCTAACTACGTTTTGTCAAAAATACTCGTTTTTGATCCGCGCGCGACAACGGATCAAGATCAGTGTCACAACTCTTGAAAAACCGAGCAAGCATTGAAATATATATATATATATATATATATATATATATATATATATATATATATATATATATATATATATATATATATATATATATATATATATATATATATATATATATATATATATATATATATATATATATATATATATATATATATAGAATAGAGAAACATTGTTTTGTGAATACGATGTGAAAAGAAAAGAAAAAAAAAATATAGAGAAAATGAAAATGAATGCTTGCTTGGAAGAAAAATAATGAAAAAAAAAATTGAGTTGTGAAATAAGAGTTGTGAGGTTTCAAATGAGAAACAAATGGAACGAAGTTGAGATGTGTGAATAGTGTATAGTGAATGTCTCTTTTGCATCGGCAATTTCGTTTTCAATGGCCTTAGATATGACCCTTGTTTGTAAACCTAACCAAGCTACAACCGGAAAAGTCCTTAGTGATCTTCGTGCTTCCGCATTTTTACTTATAATTGTTAGAAATTGTATGAATTGAATTGATTTCTTCATTGTTTGTTGGAGAGTGAAATTGTCCCCGCGGTTGCAAACGCGTAATTTCTTCAATCCTTATTCGAAGAGGAGAGATATGGTGTTTCATTCAAGATAACATTGTTGTGGATAGATACATATTTCGCATTGCTATAAAGTTTTAGTTCTTGTGCATTATGTTATTCTAACCATTGGGAACTTGTGTCTAAGTTGATTCTCTTGTGTTTGAGCCGTTTTATTCGATTTCGGAGAAACCTTTTTCTTAAAGCAAATCCTCTTGTCCTTCAAGAGGCATACTTTGCTTGAAGACAAGCAAGAATCTAGTTGGGGAGAGTTGTTAGATGCCCAAAAGTGCTTATTTGAGCTATCAAATGTGTGCATCTTTCACTCGTTTTTGTGCTAAAGTGTTCGAAACCGCCATTGCTTTTGTCGATTTGCAATACAATGTTAAATGATCTTGGTACCTTTAATTTGTGTGTTATTGTGCAGAAATTAGGCATGAAAGAATAGAAAACAAAGACACAAGAAAGTTGGCAAAGGGACCAAGAAAGGAATCATTCATCAGCATGCTCGCTAGGCGAGTGCTGTAGCGAAGTGCTCGCTAGGCAAGCACCCAGCGAGCTTCCAGCGAACATCCCCAGAATTTTACAGTAGTAAAGTAAGCAAAATCGCTAAACGAGCACCCAACGAAGGAGGTAGCGAACACTTCCAGACTTGGTCAAAAGAGCAACCAGCACTTACTCGCTAGGCGAGCCACTAGCGAGCTCGCAATGAGCATTCCAGTAGCAAAACCATCTAAACTCGCTGGAGCAAAGGAGGAAGCGTGGGCTTCGCCTAGCGATGGTTGCTTCGCCTAGCGAACGTATGAAATCTGGACTTAGATATTTCTGGGCGCAGGTGTCTCTGGTGCCTATTTTGGGGCTCGCTAGGCGAACTATTTTGCTCGCCTAGCGAGCATGACAGCTCAGACAGCAGTACTATAAGTAGCAAGGGCTACTTTTTGGAAGATAGACTTAGATTTTCTTAGATATTTTTCTGCATTCTCTTAGGATCATTTTTGTGACCTAGAAACCCATTTTCTCATATTTCTTCATCTCTTAACAATCTTTCACAAAAAGAAGGTGGATTCCCATCCAATCTCGATTCTTCGACTCGGATGTTGATCAACCTTCAACCGAAACTTGTTGACCAAGCTACCATGAAAATGAGTAGCTAAGTTCTTCATTTTGTCAAGGTTAGATGTAGATGATCATGAGCTTTGTATGTATATGGGATAATCTTCATTTGTAAACTCTTTAATGATGAATATATGGTGAAAACTTTGTTTTATTGATAACTCTTTGTGTTGGTTTATGATCGAGAGATGTTTACCAACTCTTTACCTAGGTTTTCATCCAATCTTGTTTGTTAGCTAGAGATAGTAATGAATGATTTTGTTCACCATAAAGTTGAACCAAAAAGTTGTCATTTTGATAGATTGTGTGAGAGATCAACAATGGATCAAAATGGGAAAACCCACAATGTGTGTTAGAGATAAACACATTGGGAGGACTTTGTGAAATAGTTTATCATCTAAAGGAGTTTATAAGCTTTGTTGATCGAACATATGCATGCAAAGTGATTGTCGAACCCTAACTTTGGCAATATTTCTCAAATATTAAAACCAAATCTTTTACCGCAATTTCTTACTTCTTTTATGCAAGATACCATGACTAAAAACCAAAACCCCTTGTTACATTAAGTTAAGAATTAAAACAACCGTCGAACGGCGGTGATATCTCACAATCCCAGTGGAGACGATAACAAAAACCCGACACTCATTTATAAACTAATAGTGGCACATTGATAGTTCCTATTACGATTACTTAAAAAATAATTGGGATTTGAATGCACTAATAACGACTAATTTGAAAATCCTTCAAAATAGAATTATGAGATGGAAGTTGAGTACTTTTGATCATGTCCGTAAGATGAAGAGAGAGTTAACAACTATATTGGGTGGTATATAAAGAAGTATTCAAAGTGGCAAGAGACATTCAGGGTTAGTTATGTTGGAAGGAAATCTTCAAAGAGAGTTGGGTGTTATCTTGAGGAAAGAAGATTATTACATAGTTGAGGTTATCAGAGAGTATAGAGAATTGGGTGTTATCTTGAAAAAAGAAGAGAATTGTGCATACTAGACGAAATATGAAGGTGAAAATTGAGTTGGGAATTTATATGGTATATTATTACATAGTTGAGGTTGCCGGAGATAATGGTTATGCATTCCATTACTAGTGTAGAAACAAATGTTAAATGCATTGGTGCTCGTGTGGATTATTTTCGACCACCACGGAGAATCCGGCAAGGAGATCCTATGGCGGCGTATATTTTTGCGTTGTGCATTGATAAATATTCGCATCTAATTTCACATGCAATAGAAAAAAGGAGATTTGAATGCCTTGAAAGGGGTAAGAAGGGGGTCATTTTTGTCACATCTTATGTTTGCAGATGATTTAATATTGTTTGGTGAAGCAAGAGAACAACATATGAGGTGTGTTTCTAATATATTATAATTGTTCTGTAAATTGTCTAGACAAGAAGTGAGTAATGATAAGACTAATATTTATTTTTCAAAGAATACCACTAAAGCTGCTAGAGAGAAACTTGTTCATCTGTCAGGATTTCATGAAACTGCAAATTTGGGAAGGTATTTAGGAGTGCCTTTAATGGGTAGAGTGTTATAGAAGTAATATTTTAATTATATTATTGTGCAAGTCATTTCTAAACTTGCAAGGTTGAAAGCAAATCAATCATCATTAGTGGGAAGAGTGATTTTAGCTAAAAGTGTATTCGAAGATATCCCTATTTATCCTATTATGACCAATATGATTCCTAAATTTTACAATTGATGAAATTTATAAGATACAGAGGCGATTTATCTGGGGAGACACGAAGACTACAAGAAGATATCATGTTATAGGGTATGACACAATGACTACTCCTAAAGATCTTGGAGGATTGGGCTTGAGAAGATTGAAGGTCATGAATAAGGCTTGCATCTTCAAGTTAGGGAGGAAGCTGCAATCAGGCTCTCGAGAACTTTAGTGTAATGTCTTATGGGAAAAGTATAAGAGGGAAGGTATTGACATGGATGTGATTCCAAGAATTCTGACTCTCACTTGTGGAAGTCGATTTTGAAGTTATGGACGAAGCTAGAAATGATGTGTTTGCGAAATATTGGTGATGGGAAAATTGTTCATCGGTAGCATGATGTTTGGATTGAGAAAGGATTATGGTTGAATGTGTTAGGTGAGAATATGGAGTAAGAAAACAATCTAGAGGGGGTGAATAGACCCAAAACTACTTTTGTAAAAGTTTCAACTGATTTTCTAGAAATAGAATATCATAGGTTTTTAAAAAATGTGCGCGGAAGGTTTAAAGCGAAAATATGAAGATTATACTTTTATTGGAACTTGATCACGTTAACACCAAATCAGTTCACAAACACCAAATATGGTTTTATGATGATACATAAAAGGTACTCAATTGATTCAGTTGTACACTTATCGAGTTGTGTTTATACAATGATTCAATTTCAATGAATTCTAATTTTAACAGTTTCTCAGAGTTTAATCACCACTAAAGCTCGATTAGAAACCAATTCTAATAAAACCTAACCTTACATGATACATCGCTACTAAATAAATAAATGATAAACTACTCTAAGAATTAAAAATCTAAGCATGCAATATCCTACAAAAATTAAATCTAAAAGTAAGAAAGATAGAGATTCGTCCTCGCTTTTCCTACTGCACTCTTTAATGGTTTCCCATTGGAAACTGCTTGTTCCTTTTTATTTTGACAAATACTTCAAGAACTGATACAATCATTAATCTACAATAATCCTGAGAAAAATAAATCTTCTATCTGGATCTTGACTTGTATATATCGTAATTCCAAACTCTTCTACGTAATATTTACTCGACTCCCACTTCTTGAATCTTCCAGCTTCATGAATCTGCTCCAAGCCTTCGTGTGTAGCAATCATCCATTGATCCTACCGATTCCTTGAGCAATAAATTTTCTGAAGATTTGAGAAGAACTTTACCTTGTCTGTAGCCTTCCACACAGTCACTACCAAGGTAATCTAGAGAGAAAATCCTCCTTCTTTTCTCTGGAATTTGTGAGAACTAATGACAACAATCCCAATCTTGCATACTACCTGAAAAATCTCAATCAAATATTCAAGAACGGTTAGTTTCAAGATGGCATCTCCCTAAATCAATTACAAATCGCTCATGATCAAGATCCAAAATAAAACTAGAGGTTAAAGATGCAAGAACTTTGTTGCAAGAGTTTTTTAACTTTAAAAAATATAGGGTGTTGATTTTCTTTTCTTCACAAGATCACAATGTAAAAGCTCTAAAGTTGTTTTTTAAATGATGACAAAAAGATTTTATATATGCTCGAGATTAAGTACAAAAATGAATGGAAAAAAGTTAGTTAGATTCCAATCAAGAGCATTTCATGATTTGAGTCAAATGAGCAAGTGAAGTGGAACAAGAAAGCAAAATGATTTTGATCCATTTCCCATATGATTTGGATCAAGAACAAAGTCTAATTCGAATCAGAAAGCTCGTGAGTCGAATCAAGTGTAAATTGTGATTCAAATCAATTCAAATAGATCCAAAAGAAAAATGTGGAAAAACTGTCATATTCGAATCAATTGTAAAGTCTAATTCGAATAAAATCAAGTAGAGGTGAACAATATCATTTTGATTCAAATCAAGTGTAAAGTCTAATTAGAATCAGAAAGATGCATGATTCGAATTAAGTTAAAAATATGATTCGAATCAGAGTGATTGAAAATTTTTGGTTTGCCTCTGTCCAGTTTGATTCGAGTCAGGATATGTACATGATTTGAATCATGCACGCAAAATCTCATTTTTTCTTGATTTTCAAAATATTTTGAGATTTTTATTTCCACCTAACTTGAAGACATGACTCTTATTCCAATGACTTAAACAATTGAGTAAAAGCACTATGATCAAGTTCATATATAATTACTGGTTTATGCATGATAAAAACGAATCGATTCAAATATGATTCAGAGACAATGTGCAATTATGAAGGAGACTCAATAAACAAAAGTAAACGAAAACTAAAACAATAAAACAACCAACAAAATCACCGTATTAGGGTTCTCCCCCTGAATGTATTAAAGACATGAAATTACAGAGTCAAATAAGCTTAAAGATTCCTCAACAAATGCGGGGTATTAAGGTAGCTCATTTTGTGGATAGCTTTGGATGTTTGCATTGGAATTTTCTTTCGAATTGACTCCTATCAGCTTTACGAACATAATTGTTGTGATTCCTCATCTTGATGAAAGTGCAGGATCAGATATTAATCATTGCATGGAAGACGATCATGGTATATTTTCTATATCCAACATGTACCACGCCTTGTGTCAATTTAAGGATACAAATCCTGAATGAAGTTGGAAAGAGATTTGGAAGGTAACAACTCTAGAACGAGTGCTTATGTTTGTATGGTTAATGAAACATGAAAGGATCTTGACAAATTATCATAAGATCAGGATGTGATTAGGTTACATGTGGATTTGTTGGTGGTTGTGAAAGTAATAGCATCTATGAAATTCTAGTTATTAGACTTTGGATGTCACACTGGTTGTTATGACATCCAATTCTGCACAGATAGGGATTATGCAGAACTTAACAGTAAGTGCAGTAAATAACACAAGTAATTGTTCACCCAGTTCAGTCCAACATGACCTACATCTGGGGGCTACCAAGCCAGGGAGGAAATCCACTATTAGTAGTATCAATTCAAAGCTAAACTCACCCGTTTACAACTTATCACTTAATCCCTACCCAATGCAATTTCAATCTTAACCTAAGATCAGAGTTCCTACTCACTCCCCCTCAATCACCTCAGTGATATTAAAGACACTTTGAAGTCACACTTCAAAAACAACTCTTGATTATGCTTCACAGTTTAAATCAAGATACACAGCACTCACGCTTAAAAGCTTTGAGTGACACAACACTTACAACTCAATGAACACCCTATGCCAAAGCAATCATCTACTTGATAATGGCTTGGCTTACAAGATACGTCTAATACAAGACTCACAAAATACAGCAGTGAAGTATGATGGACACACTGACTCTTCACGCTTCAAAATCCCCGAAACTGAATGAAGGAGTGCCTTCCTTTTTATATTGCAGCACCTGGGCTTTTGCACCTGTATTTTCCTGAATTTTAGGTCACACAAGTTCCCTCAAATTCAACATTTAGGTTGCTAACAAATAGGCTATTTGTTAGGTTCATTGAATGTAGCTTGGTTGTTGATTTCCTGGATTTTCTCTCAGCTGTTGAATCCCTAAAGAATAGCCTGAGAAAAGCTGAAACAGAAAACTGAACAACCTACAATTTAGCATATGCTGTCAGGCACGAATGTCACGACATTCAGCTTGACATCAAGGTCCATATGCTGAGTCTGTTTTTCCAGAAAACAGACTGTACAATTTACTGACCTGTACATGATCAAAATGACCATACTACAGTAACAGCTTACATTAATAAATGTCAAAGTGTCCAACTTAACATTTATACATTTGGCCTTAAGTTAGTTCTGTTATTCTCTTGAAGAACAAACTAAGTTTTATGCTGAAGTATAGCAGAACACCACTCTGCCTAATCTCCAGTAGCTGCTGTCAATGATGAATGTCACAACATCCAGTTTGACATTCAGTCAGTAGGCCTTATGCCAGGTCTGGTTCTTCCTTGATAACCAGACTGCAAATGAATACTAAGTTCTAACAGAACTTCTGTTCCTTAGTATCTGTTGACAGGTATGAATGTCACAGCATTCAATAATCCTGTGTTAGCTAGTCCTGCAGTAACTACAATGTAGTCACATATACATGTCATGACATCAGTCAAGACATTAGTGTTTTACCATATAATGCAGCCAATTAAACACCTACAAACTCCCCCTTTGGCAAATTTTTGGCTAAAACACTTTGATCCCCATAACAGAGTTCATGGCAGCGGAATACTACTAGCTAATACACTCAGAGTGGCAGCACACTCACACACATGGAAGTTAAATAAAAACTTCGCATAGCAGCACACACATATTAGAAGTTGCACCTAAACTTCAACATCAGCTGCAGGGGGGGAATCTTCAGATCTGTCATGAGAGTCTGTTGTAGAGACCCACTCTGTTTGTCAGGGGTATTGGTGGTTATTACTCCCCCTTTTTGTCACAAATGTTGCCAAAGCCAACAACATAGTCAGAGCACAATGACAGAGTTCCAGACTTGGTTTTACTTCACAGTTTCAACCAAGTTAACATCCACTTGATCTTGCTTCACAGCTTCGATCAAGTGATCACCCACTTTTTGCTTTACAGTAGGTACCACCATATCAGATGCCATGATTTTGTTTCTGACATCCAGAACCACTCCTGCATGAAGAACATCCTTGAACTCCTGCAGGTACAGTGGCCTTCTCTCTGTAGGGTGTCTCCTTACCCTCTTGTATCCACCCTTGTTGCAAGCAGCATAGCTATGATCTGTTGACCAATCATAGCCTAGTACAAATTGTTTAATAGTCAGAGATATTAAACAATTTATCCCAAACATCAGTGGTTGCTATAAGGTCTCAGAGAGACATATTCCCAGTTTGCTCCTTAAGTTTTCAAACTGAGTAGCATCCAGAGCCTTTGTAAATATGTCAGCCAGTTGAAGATCCGTGGCTACATGTTCCAAAGTGATCACCTTGTCTTCCACCAGATCTCTGATGAAGTGGTGCCTAATGTCAATATGTTTGGTCCTGCTATGTTGGATGGGATTCTTGGAGATGTTGATGGCACTGAGATTATCATAGAACAATGTCATAACATTTTGAGTGACATTGTACTCAGTGAGCATTTGTTTCATCCAAACCAGTTGGGAGCAACTGCTTCCAGCAGCTATGTATTCAGCCTCTGCAGTGGACAGAGAGACACAGTTCTGCTTCTTGCTGAACCACGATATGAGGTTTTCTCCTAAGAAGAAACATCCACCTGATGTGCTTTTTCTGTCATCAGCACTTCCAACCCAATCAGCATCACAGTACCCAGATAGGACAGGCTTAGACCCATGTGAATACAGCATCCCATAGTCACACGTCCCATTGATGTACTTGAGAATCCTTTTGACTTGATTCAAGTGGCTCACCTTGGGCTCTGCTTGGTATCTGGCACACACTCCAACTGCATAGGAAATGTCAGGTCTACTTGCAGTTAGATACAGCAGACTACCTATCATGCTTCTGTACAGGCATTGATCAACACTAGGCCCTCCATCATCTTTGGTTAACTTCAGATGAGTAGGAGCAGGAG
Source organism: Lathyrus oleraceus (assembly GCF_024323335.1). Taxonomy (NCBI): domain Eukaryota; kingdom Viridiplantae; phylum Streptophyta; class Magnoliopsida; order Fabales; family Fabaceae; genus Lathyrus; species Lathyrus oleraceus. The sequence goes on from NC_066581.1 coordinate 130,445,166, forward strand.
TCCTCTTGTGCCTGGCATGATCCATACCAAACTTCTTAACTATGTTCTTGGCATACTTGCTTTGGGAGAGAAACATAGAGTCCTCCATTTGGTTTACTTGCATTCCAAGGAGATAGGTCAGTTCTCCCACTAGACTCATTTCAAACTCAGACTGCATCTGGTGAACAAATTTTTTAACCATTTGTTCTGACATTCCACCAAAGACTATATCATCAACATAGATTTGAGCTATCATGATTTTGCCTTCTTCATCCTTCACAAACAAGGTTTTATCTATGCCACCCTTTCTGTATCCATTTGAGGTCAGAAATTCGGTTAACCTTTCATACCAAGCTCTGGGTGCTTGCTTCAACCCATACAAGGCTTTCTTCAACTTGTATACATGCTCAGGTTGGTTAGGATCACAGAACCCTTTGGGTTGTTCCACATAGACTTCTTCATTCAGGTAGCCATTCAAGAATGCACTCTTCACATCCATTTGGAACAGCTTAAACTTCAGGATGCATGCTACCTCCAACAGCAATCTGATGGACTCAAGTCTAGCCACAGGAGCAAATGTCTCATCAAAGTCTACTCCTTCAACTTGAGTGTATCCTTGAGCTACTAGTCTTGCTTTATTTCTAGTAATTACTCCTTTCTCATCAGATTTGTTTTTGTAGATCCACTTGGTACCAATGATGTTGGACCCTTCAGGTCTTGGAACCAGCTCCCATACTTCATGCCTTGTGAACTGCTCGAGTTCCTCTTGCATGGCAATGATCCAGTATTCATCAGTCAGGGCTTCTTTCACATTCTTTGGTTCAACCTTGGAAACAAAGCAGGAATTTGAGTTTATTCCTCTTGACCTGGTAGTTACACCACTGATGGGATCCCCTATGATAAGATCCTTAGGGTGGTCTTTCTGAATTCTGATAGATGGCACTTTGGTGGGTGCTTCTACTTCACATTCAGGAGAAGGTTCCTGTACTTCTTCAGGCTTGACTGGACTGTCAGTTGGACTGTCAAGGAATGTTTCAACATCCTCCATGACATCGGTTCCTTCCTCTTTATCATCCACAATGACATTTATGGACTCCATCAGGACATTGGTCCTGTAGTTGAACACTCTATAGGCTCTGTTGTTAGTGGAGTATCCCAGAAATACGCCTTCATCACTTTTGGGATCTAGCTTCCTTCTCTGTTCACGATCTGTGAGAATGTAGCATTTACTTCCAAAAATATGAAAGTACTTCACAGTGGGTTTTCTGCCCTTCCATATTTCATACAGAGTGGAGGAGGTTCCTTTTCTCAAGGTGACTCTGTTGTGAACATAGCACGCGGTATTCATTGCTTCAGCCCAAAAGTGCATAGGGAGCTTCTTTGCATGAATCATTGCTCTGGCAGATTCTTGAATAGTTCTATTTTTTCTTTCAACTATTCCATTCTGCTGAGGAGTTATAGGGGAGGAGAACTCATGGCTTATTCCTTCAGATGAGCAAAACTCATCAAACTTGGAATTCTTGAATTCAGTACCATGATCACTTCTAATCCGGACCACACAACTGTCCTTTTCCCTTTGAAGTCTTATGCACAGATCTTTGAAGACATCAAATGTATCTGACTTCTCTCTGATGAAGCTTATCCACGTGTATCTGGAATGGTCATCAACCACCACGTAGGCATACTTCTTCCCACCAAGACTTTCAACCTGCATAGGTCCCATTAGGTCCATGTGCAGCAGCTCCAGAACTCTGGAGGTTGTGGAATGTCCCAGCTTTGGGTGTGACATCTTGGTTTGCTTGCCCATTTGGCATTCTCCACAGACTCTTCCTTCATCAATCAGAAGCTTTGGCATTCCTCTGACTGCTTCCTTGGATATGATCTTCTTCATTCCCCGTAAGTGGAGATGTCCAAGTCTTCTATGCCACAGCTTCACCTCCTGTTCTTCCTTGGCTGAGGAGCATGTTGTGGAAAAGTTAGAGAGATCAGGTTCCCACAGGTAGCAGTTGTCTTTGGACCTGGTTCCTCTCATAACTTCCTGATTGTCACCATTTGTCACAATGCACAGCTCCTTAGTAAACTGAACATGAAAACCTTGATCACACAGCTGACTTATGCTGATGAGGTTTGCAGTTAGTCCTCTTACTAACAGCATATTGTTCAGTTTTGGCACTCCAGAACAGTCCAGTTTGCCCACACCTCTTATTTTTCCTTTGGCACCATCACCAAAAGTCACATAGCTGGTGGTGTGAGGTTGAATATCTACCAGTAGATTTTCCATACCAGTCATATGTCTTGAGCATCCACTGTCAAAGTACCAGTCTTCTCTGGAAGAAGCCCTTAGGGCAGTGTGTGCTATCCTAGCATACCATTGTTGCTTCTTAATGGGAACACATCGCTTACGTGTTTTATGCTTAGGTCTGACAGGTGAGGCTCTGTTAGGGAAGCCATGAATCCAGTAGCAGAAGGCTTTTATATGACCAAGCCTGCCACAGTGGTGACACCTCCAATTCTGGTATTTCCTCTTCTGATGATCATTCATCCTAGCTCCTTGATGTTGAGACATTGGCTTTGACATCTGTTTGAACTTCTGAACTCTAGCCTTTGGGCGTTTGTGTTCAGTTCTTTTTCCAAATCCTAGCCCAGATTTGGTTCCAGACTGCTGTCCCACCTTTAGAATTTCTTCCAAGGTGTCAGTTCCCTTATTCATCATTCTGATGGATTTGGTCATCTGGTTCAGCTTGGAGGTCAGAAGGGCTATCTCATCATTTAGCCCCTCTATGGCAGACAGTTGCTTCTGTCTCTCATCTTCCAGTTCCTTGATGAGTTTCTTCTACTTTTCTCCTTGTGCACGCACTTCTGCACTGGTGGTACACAGCTTCTTATATGCTGCAGCAAGTTCATCAAATGTCAGCTCATCTGCACTTGTGTCATCTTCAGAGACACACACACTGGTTAGTGCAGTGACATGTTTGGCAGATTCTCCTTCAGATTCACTTTCAGAATCTCCTTCATACCATGTGATAGCTAGCCCCTTATTTTGCAATTTGAGGTAAGTAGGGCATTCAGCTCTGACGTGTCCATACCCTTCACAGCCATGACACTGGATTCCCTTCCCATGGTTGAACTTCTCCTCAGAAGTTGATCTTTTCTTAATGTCAGACGGGATGTTCTTGACATTAGGTCTACCTCTTTGATCAATCTTCTTCATGAACTTGTTGAATTGCCTCCCAAGCATGGCTAAGGCTTCTGATATACTTTCATCACCTCCTGTATATCCTTCTTCTGACTCCTCTTCAGCATTTGATATAAAGGCTATGCTTTTCTTCTTCTCAGCATACTCACCTAAGCCCATTTCAAAGGTTTGGAGAGAACCAATGAGCTCATCTACCTTCATATTGCTGATGTCCTGAGCCTCCTCTATGGCAGTGACCTTCATAGCAAACCTCTTAGGCAAGGACCTGAGAATCTTTCTTACAAGTTTCTCTTCAGTCATTTTCTCACCTAGTCCACCAGAGGTGTTTGCAATTTCAAGAATATTCATGTGAAAGTCATGAATAGTCTCATCCTCTTTCATCCTCAGATTTTCAAACTTGGTTGTCAACATCTGAAGTTTGGACATCTTCACCTTGGAAGTACCTTCATGAGTTACCTTGAGGGTATCCCAAACTTCCTTAGCTAGTTCACAATGGTGCACCAGCCTGAAGATGTTCTTAGTGATTCCATTGAACAGTGCATTCAAGGCTTTGGAGTTTCCAAGAGCTAATGCCTCTTGTTCCTTGTCCCAATCTTCTTCGGGAATCTGCACACTGACTCCATCTTCATCAGTCCTCGTTGGATGTTCCCATCCCTTGTTGACAGCTCTCCAGACTTTGCTGTCTAGAGACCTTAAGAAGGCTATCATGCGAGGCTTCCAGTCATCATAATTAGATCCATCCAACATGGGTGGTCTGTTTGAGTGTCCTAAATCCTTGTCCATGGTACTAGAAAGTAACTTCCCTAGATCTCACCCAGAACTTCACAGGCAGGGTGCCTGCTCTGATACCAATTGAAATTCTAGTTATCAGACTTTGGATGTCACACTGGTTGTTATGACATCCAATTCTGCACAGACAGGGATTATGCAGAACTTAACAGTAAGTGCAGTAAATAACACAAGTAATTGTTCACCCAGTTCAGTCCAACATGACCTACATCTGGGGGCTACCAAGCCAGGGAGGAAATCCACTATTAGTAGTATCAATTCAAAGCTAAACTCACCCGTTTACAACTTATCACTTAATCCCTACCCAATGCAATTTTAATCTTAACCTAAGATCAGAGTTCCTACTCACTCCCCCTCAATCACCTCAGTGATATTAAAGACACTTTGAAGTCACACTTCAAAAACAACTCTTGATTATGCTTCACAGCTTAAATCAAGATACACAGCACTCACGCTTAAAAGCTTTGAGTGACACAACACTTACAACTCAATGAACACCCTATGCCAAAGCAATCATCTACTTGATAATGGCTTGGCTTACAAGATACGTCTAATACAAGACTCACAAAATACAGCAGTGAAGTATGATGGACACACTGACTCTTCACGCTTCAAAATCCCCGAAACTGAATGAAGGAATGCCTTCCTTTTTATATTGCAGCACCTGGGCTTTTGCACCTGTATTTTCCTGAATTTTAGGTCACACAAGTTCCCTCAAATTCAACATTTAGGTTGCTAACAAATAGGCTATTTGTTAGGTTCATTGAATGTAGCTTGGTTGTTGATTTCCTGGATTTTCTCTCAGCTGTTGAATCCCTAAAGAATAGCCTGAGAAAAGCTGAAACAGAAAACTGAACAACCTACAATTTAGCATATGCTGTCAGGCACGAATGTCACGACATTCAGCTTGACATCAAGGTCCATATGCTGAGTCTGTTTTTCCAGAAAACAGACTGTACAATTTGCTGACCTGTACATGATCAAAATGACCATACTACAGTAACAGCTTACATTAATAAATGTCAAAGTGTCCAACTTAACATTTATACATTTGGCCTTAAGTTAGTTCTGTTATTCTCTTGAAGAACAAACTAAGTTTTATGCTGAAGTATAGCAGAACACCACTCTGCCTAATCTCCAGTAGCTGCTGTCAATGATGAATGTCACAACATCCAGTTTGACATTCAGTCAGTAGGCCTTATGCCAGGTCTGGTTCTTCCTTGATAACCAGACTGCAAATGAATACTAAGTTCTAACAGAACTTCTGTTCCTTAGTATCTGTTGACAGGTATGAATGTCACAGCATTCAATAATCCTGTGTTAGCTAGTCCTGCAGTAACTACAATGTAGTCACATATACATGTCATGACATCAGTCAAGACATTAGTGTTTTACCATATAATGCAGCCAATTAAACACCTACAATCTAGATGCAGTGGATGCTCTAGAGTTGGAAATTTGAAAAGTGTTGGTTAAGCAAACGTACCAAGAAGTGAGAAATCTATTAAAATTGTGTAAGAGACGATATCATTTTCTTTTATCTTCTTTAACCTTTCTCCTTCTTTTTTAGTGGTTCTTTTTAGGTAGTTTTTTATATGCAACAATTGAATATTGAGATTAATATAAATCCTCTAGTGTTTTGTTTATGTCGTGGATAGATTTGAGAGTCATTGACAAGTTATTGTTTTATTTTTTTTGAAGTTGTTAATTGAAAAAATTGGGTCTCAAAAAATTGTCGGGGTTTGATTTTGAAGAAAAAAATTGTTTTATTACAATTTCAAATGTTTCTTTTTTGGGTTTTGAATTTTTTTTTCTTCTGATTTTGTTGTAGTTGTTAGTGTTTTTCCTTAATGATTTTTTTCCTGATTTTTGTTGTGTTCATACTTTTTGTGCTTCTGTGTTTAAATGTGGGGAATGTGAGCTCTTAATTTTGGATTTGCAGATTTGGATGACTGTGAGTGTATGTATGAGATATTGAATATCTAGATTTGCAAGTTTGGGTGAATAAAGAAGAAATTATATTGAATACAGATTTTAAAATATAAGTGAATGGATTTTTTATTATTATTATAATGTTAAATATAGGCTTTACGTAAAGAAATTGGTTGGTTCATGATGATGAATGGTTGATGATGAGTATTGTGTGGTTTATGAGATTGATTAAACCAGACCTACCCATTTATGTTTTTTTACATATGAAAAAAAATTAATTGATGAATATGATCACTGTGTGGTTGAAATTATGACAATTGTTAACAATCCAAATTAGGGTCTGCTTTGTTTATATGTTGTTTTAAGAAAAAAAAAACTATTTGTATAATTGTTTAATCATTAACTTTATCTTTAATAATTTCACAAAAGAAATGTTTAATAAATAATTTTAAATGATCGTACCTTTTTTGTGCCACCTATTTAAAAAAAATGATATATTAACATGTTTTTTAAAAAAATATGATAAGGGAATTAAAACAGTCTAAATAAAATTGAAGGAGTAATTTTAAAAATAAATTATAATATGAGATTTTTTTTAAATAATTAATTTTTTCAAAAAAAAATAATCAAAAATAACCAATAATTCAAAAAAAATATCAAAATAATTAGGTTTACAAGAGGATGCGCCAGATGAATTGGCGCACCCCTTAAGCATTAAGAGGAGGCGCCAATAGCATTGGCGCATGCATTGAGCTCCTCATGAGGAGGCGCCAATGCTATTGGCGCATGCATTGACCCTCATGAGGAGACGCCAATACTCCTGGCGCCTAGGTGTAATTCATGGTGTATGCATCAATTCACCTGGCGCATACACCCCTTATATCTTTTTTTTTTTTTGAATTTTTTTAAATTTTGATTTTGTTTATTTAATAAATAAAAAATAGTAATGGAAAAAAATAAATTTATTGATGATGTAATAATTGGTTACATTGGACTGACAATAAACTAATGACCGACCCAATTATAACGTCCCCTTGTTCCACATCCAGGTGTGTTAGTTTGCCTCTGAGGTCTCCCATGATTTTCTTGAGGTGTTTGAGGTCTTTGTGTGCTGACCTGATCGAGTGATGGCTGGTGGGAAGGTCCGGCGAAAGTTCCAGCGGTATTTGACAGATGTGTAATCATTTGTTCCTAATATTTGAAGGGGCTCTGGCCAACGACGCTTCCGTAATGGAGTTCGGTGCCCATGTTATCGTAGTTAGGTCGTTGGGGTTGGGTGGATTGGGGACGGTATAGTTGCCCAAATTGGGCCATTGAGTCGTTTTGGAAACGAAGCAATGGTTCTTGGAGCGTACTATAGTTAAACAATGGTTGGGTGTTATGTTGATGGGAGGTTTGGGTGGTCATTGGTGGTGGGCTACGATGAAGTGACACATATGAATCATCTGGGCTATAGACTGTTGTGGTTGCGGGGTTTGATTCTTGGTATTGTGTTTGGGTGGGTGGTATGAATGGGTTGCGACGTTGGATGGTTGGTTGTTGGGTGGATGACATGAACGGGTTGCGAGGTTGGGTGTTTGGTTGTTGTGTGTATGTGATAAGTTGATGTTGTGTGGTTGGTTGTTGGGTTTGGGTGGGTTCACATTGGTGTTGGGTGGGGAATTGTTGTGGGGCGTACGATGACGAAGCAAGTTGGCATGGATCCATCAAATACCGCGCGACTCAGATACAAATTGTTGAGTTGTTACCGACCTAAACCATGTCATATAATGTTGAGTCGGTCCTGCACCATGGATGACTGGTTCGTTTAAGATGTGTTGTCGTCGATTCCTCCATTGACGACACATCTCTTTTGCAAAGTCTCTCCAGTAAGAATAATCCCATTGTGCATCAATCCTTTTTTATGCCAATTCCCCCAAACACGTGGGAGATTTTGGAATCTGTTGTAGCATACCGAACTGCAGTTTGACCCGGTCACTCTGGTGCATTTCCACTGTAGTGAATCGGATAATCGGTGTCTTCGCTGTCCAAACTGCAACATCGTCATGGTTCACGTCATGATCAAGACCCAGATATGGCCTCCAGATAAACTGTAAAACAATACGAAACAATTAGATGGAAAATAATTTGATAAGTATTTTTAAATTAAAATATAGTTGTGTATGAGTATTACATCGTCATGTCCAATGTGGTCCAATAGATTGCGATAGACTACAATAGCGTATTTCGGACACCTATTGTAGTTCATCCCCCTTACTGACCACCTTAGATAAAAAAAGTGAAAAATATTATTTACTGTTAATTATAATATAAAATATAATTAACTAATTGGTAAAGTGTTAAACTTACTTGATTGCAAACGGGAACATGAATGAGCGCTCGTTTATCGGGGCGAACGACAGAATTCTTGACCAACCCCAAGCTTGAAGCAAATACGCACATGAAAAAAAGTACAAATATTCTTTTTTGCAGTTTTACACATTAATCTATATAGATGGGTCAACACAACTGAACCCCAACTATATGTGTTTACCTTATTAATGTTGTGTCACAAAGGTAAATACATTATATTTATAGAATTACCTGTACTTTGTGAAAACAAAAAATTACCAAATAAAATCATAATATAACACCGAGCTTTTATTATTTTCTTGTACTCGGTTGAATCTTCAGACAATACTATACTGACATAATATTGTTTAAGGTATTTTAAATTTATACCTTGCCCCCTTGCTTGACCGGATGTCTCTCCCTCAGTTTCATCATCTAGCAAAGGGGCACCCAATAATTCATTGCAGATAGAGTTGTCTTGGTTAACTCTACCATTCACGGCCTTTCCATCTATACGGAGACCCAACAACATGTACATGTCCTCAAGTGTGACGGTACACTCACCAATCGGAAGGTGAAATGTGTGGGTCTCGGGTCTCCACTGCTCCAACAATGCAAGAACGAACTTGTAGTCCACCGAGTACGAAACAATGTTGAGTAGATTTCCAAATCCACATCCTCTAACATATGGTTCTATTAAAGGATCGTGGGGTACATATTCATGTACACGACATCTAAAACGCTTCGGATCCTAATAACAAAAAAGTAAGAAATGCAATAAGAAGAAGAAATACATAATCAACAAAGACAACTTTATAAGAAGTAAGAAAAACATAGATAACAAAGGTATACGACTTAAAAACGGAATAAGTAAAAAGAGAGAGATAACATACAAAAGACGAGATATTCTCGAGTGTTCCTCTGTGTTCATCACCCATAGTCAACAAAGACATGATTTGATGTTGCAGAGCTTGAGTGTGGTAGAGAAATAGTGTGGCAAAGAAAGATTATAGATGAGTAGTGTTAGAGATGATTTGATATTATTGATATGAAAGGCTATTTATAGATGAATGAGTTAGTAGGCTTGCAACCTAAGAAGAATGAGATTGGTTGCATGCAATGGCAAAAGTAGACAATGGAATGACAAAATGCAGACTACCCTTAGCCTTTATCTTTGTCCTAGGCGCATGCATGTGAAGAATCACATGCAAGGAAGAGGCGCCCTTCCTCTTGGCGCCTGCATGTGATTCTTCACATGCAAGGAAGAGGCGCCCTTCTTCTTGGCGCCTTAGTGTAGGGAATGGGAAGGGGAGCCCTTCCTAGTGGCGCCTTAGTGCATTTGAAGTGAAGAGGCGCCCTTCCTTTTGGCGCCCAAGTTGCTTTATGGAGCCTAGGGAATAGGCGCCTATTAAGAATATTAGGGCTCGGAGATTCCTTATTTCAGAGATTCCTGGATTCCCTGGGTGCATGTGTGTTCTTGTCATTCTTGTCATTGCATGTGGATTCTTTTCACTGCATGCATGGTCAAGTCTGTACAGACAAACCAAGTGATCAATATGTTTAATGTGCAACGCTATTTATGTTGTGCAGATGAATAACTTAGCAATGCATTCAATTCTAGTAAAGAAACTTAGATTTTTAATATTTGAGCAAAATGTCTTCCACACAATATTACATGATCAGTGCCCATGTCGAAGGTGAAATATTTGATCATCAGTTGTTCAGTTTTTATTTTCGAAACACAGAGGTAACTCGGTTTACAATAAATCGACGATCAAATTTTTCACATCTGAAACAATGAATAGAAAAGAAATTGTAGTACGGTAATATGGGACAAATCATCTATAAAAATCCGTTTTGGTTTGCAGAAAACCAGGTAAAATTTTATCAGAAGAAGATTCGAGATGATGACGATGTTCAGCATATGTTTGTCAGTCATGAATAATCCGGTTACAACGATATAGAGTTGTATATATTACCACATCAACAATAGGTGTCTCAGTTCATTGATCAGTCATAAGTGTTTTGTGAGACTGATTACGAACAAGCTGAGGTGAGTGTTCCAGATGACGAAGAAGAAGAAGCCGAGATCATGGTTGATTCAATGGTGAACGTTGATGAGGAAGAGGAGCCAATACCAGTAAGTCATGTATACTGTCCACCCCAACACATGACAAGGTTGAATTTGGGTTCCGATGAACCTTCATCCGATGTATGGTATAATCCTTATGTGCAAATGCAAGGATCTTTGAAACAAGGAGACACATTTCGCACAAAAGAGGAATGTGTAAAAACCATTAAGAAATTCCACATGCAACTATCAGCTGATTTCAAAGTTGACAGAACTGACGCATCGAGGTATAAAGTTTATTGTTCGAATGAGCACTTCCTTTTTAGGTTGTCAGCTTCGTACCGGAAGAGGAGAAAGTCTTTGGAGATTGGATCAATGGGTCCAAATCACACATGCATGCTGACAAACCCAATGCAGGATCATCGTAACTTAAGCTCTCAGCTAATATGCGATGAAATATTGTTTGTCATTGGCGACAATCCGTCGCTAAAGGTGAGTACGATAATCTCACATATTAGGGCAGAGTATGAGTACACTCCATCATATAGGAAGGCATGAATATCTAGGACAAAGGTTGTTGAAAAAGTGTTTGGCAATTGGGAGGAGTCTTACAAACAACTTCTAAAATACCTGTTAGCTCTAAAACAATATGCTCCCGGGACTATTGTCAAGTTGGAAACATTACCCGCGTATACACCAGACGGTACGTGTGCTGTTGGAAATGGAATATTTCACCGTCTCTTCTGGGCGTATCAACCATGCATCATAAGTTTTTTTTTCTGTAAACCAATTATACAAATTGATGGTACATGGTTGTACGGAAAATACAAAAGAACGCTACTAATGACAATGGCACAAGATGGGAACAACAACATTTTTCCAATCGCCTTTGCCCTAGTTGAAGGGGAGACAACTGAGGGATGAAGTTTTTTCCTAAGAAATCTCTAATTGCATGTTGCACCCCAGTCTAACTTATGTTTGATCTCCGACAGACACCCTTCAATCATCAGTGCATATAATAACATTGATAACGGCTGGCAAAATCCTCCTTCGATGCATGTGTTCTGTATTAGACCTATTGCTCAGAATTTCATGCAGGAAATCAAAGATAAGACGTTGCGAAAGAAGGTTGTCAATGCAGGTTACACATTATCAGAACCTTCTTTCAAACACTACCGTGAGGAAATAAGATTGGCAAACGAAGATGCAGTACGGTGGATCGATAGTATTCCATTGGAGAAGTGGGCTAGGGTGTACGACAACGGTCAGTGTTGGGGCCACATGACAATAAATCTTGTGGAATCTATGAACCATGTCTTCAAAGGCACCCGTAACCTACCTATAACCGCTTTGGTGCATGCAACATATTTCAGGCTAGGGGCACTGTTTGAAACCAGACGCTCAAAATGGAGTTCAGTGTTGCAATCTAGATAGTTGTTGAGTGATGCTTCAATGAAATTCATCAGACATGAAGTTTCCAAAGCAAACACACACGTGGTTACGGTCTTTGACCACACTAAAGGTTGATATAGTGTTGCCGAGTCCATGGATCACAATGAGGGCATACTGATGGGACAATACAGATTCGAACTAGGTAGAGGTTGGTGCGACTACAGAAAGTTCCAAGCCTTTCGTACCCCCTGCTCCCATGTAATTGCGGCATGCTCAAAGGTTCAAAGAAATTCATCCTACTTGCTATCTGAAGTTTACAAAGTTGTCAATCTTTCAAATGTTTATAAAATTAGTTTTTCCGTAGTGGCAAAAGAGGATTATTGGCCAGAATATCAAGGGGACATTGTCTGGCACAATGAAGTTATGCGAAGGAAGAAAAAGGATCGCCCAAACAGCACCCGGATTCGAACCGAAATGGATACGGCGAACAAAATGGTTAGACTATGTAGTTCATGTTGTCAGGCAGGTCACAATCGTAATAACTGTCCTAGTGTTGGATTGAGCACAACCAGATAAATTCAAATGTATCTCTATTGCAATATATGAAAAACTAAATTTATTTCATATTAGACGTTTGTGACGAAAGAACCATTACATAAATAGTAACACAAATAATTATAAACAAATACAATACAAGAACTCTGCGATTACAACCATCAAAACAATTTTGAACATGTAATGCATCATCGTACGAGCGTCTTGGTCGGTCTTAATATCCACCCATTCGCGCACTTCTCCGTTTTGGTTGAACGTGGACACAATTCATTGCATTATTCTAATCCTTTCACCATCTCCAATTTCTCCCTCTAACCAATTGTACAACGTCCGCAACGGCAGAAAATATTACATCAACATTTCGTTTCTGAATGTATGCAGACATTGTTAAAATAGAGAAACTTGAAGGTGATGGTGGTTGAACTGGAGAAATTATGGTATTAGGAAATGATTTTGGTGAAAAATATTGGATCCAAGTTGTGGTATTTATGGAGAGTTAACATCAATTGTATAGGACATGCAGGCGCCTGAGGGATTGGCGTCCACATGACAGGACATGCAGGCGCCAGATAAATTGGCGCCCACACTACAAGGCACACCTAGGCGCCAGGAGCATTGACGCCTCCTCATGAGGGTCAATGCATGCGCCAATAGCATTGACGTCTCCTCGTGAGGAGCCCAATGCATGCGTCAATGCTATTGACGCCTCCTCTTATTGTTTAGGGGGTGCGTCAATTCATCTGACGCATCCTCTTGTAAACCTGGTTATTTTGATATATTTTTTTGAATTATTAGTTATTTTTAAAAAAAATTAAAAAAATTGGTTATTTAAAAAAAAATCATAATATAGGATCAAAATTATAATTTAGTCTTAATTTTATAAAATCTAAAACAAAAGAATAATGACAAAAACAAAATGAATAATATTTTCAAGAATTAAAATCAAGCAAATAAAATAACAAAAATCAAAACATAAAAATAATATATTTATAAGGATACATTACATAATTAAATTTTATTAAATTTATTCTTCAAACACCCAACATCATAATTTTTTCTAAGACTCTTAGTAATTTACTGTGCAACGACACATAAAAAAACGACACTTCGAAACTAAAGTAATGTAACATGTATTGACTTGACAATCTTCGTTCTTAAAGCAGTAGTTACGTTCTGTAATGTCAAAAAAAAAAATTAAAAAGAAATGAATTATTAATTATATGATAAAGAATATAACTTACGTGGAAAGAAAACCTAAGCAGTATAAACATGTAATAAAATGAATAATAATCTTAGGACAATACACTGATATTCATTACATATATTCTTTAAGTGATAACATCATAACTTATGAATGATATCTGAGGCCAAATAAAATTAAATAAATAATACTATAAAGAGATGAATGATTATGTATATGATAAAGAAGATAATTTAAAATAGGTATGAAGAAATTATTACCGTTAGTGATTACAAGAATAATTAGTGGAAGAAAGATGATCAAAGCATTGATGAATTTGAGAATTTCACCCATATCTCTACTCTTTTGCATATAATAGATAAATAATTAATTTATCACTTTAATTTCCGAGCATTTTAAATACTTATAGAGTTACAAAAATCATTTTAAATTCTAAATTATTGTAAGTGTCTCTTAGATTGATATTTAAATATGTTGTGTGTCTTTTTAATTCACACAAGTGATAATTTAACCTTGGTAAAAATCAAATGTAAACATTTTGATAATAATTGGAGGTTGTTTTTTTTTAACTAAGTTTTATTATATATATTTTTTTTTTATATTTTACTTTTAGCCTTTCAAGACATACAAGAGAAAATTCCAAATAAAATATTGGTGTTTTAAGGAAGATTGGCCTCTCATGAATTGTATATGAATTTTTTGTCTTAACAAATAAATGAAATAGACAAGAAAGGGTCTTGGCTGGTTGAAGTTGAGTTGATGAAAGTTTGTTAAAGTTGTTAGATTTGTTAAAATATCAAGGACTCATGTAGGGAAAGGAAAAGGATCTATTTTTTTTCATTATTATATGAAACCAAAAGCATTATTATTATTAACTCAAATAAAATGGATAAAAAACAATCTCTTTAAATAAACTCAATTATAATAGTGTAGAGATATCAAATACAAAAATACAAATGTTTATTAAATTATAAAATAAACGATATCATATACAAAGATACGAGTTTATTGAATCACAAAATCAAAAATAATAGATAAAAAATTCATTGACTTGAGTAGCAATTTTGATATGAGTAATTCAACAATAATTTTCATTAATTCAATTGTCAAATCTATAATTTTTATTGCGTAAATTAATTTTACAAATTTTAAAAAAGTTTAAAATTATTCAACACCTCATTGTATTATTTCAAATGAATTTATAATAAGCTTTTAATAAACATAATTAAATATCAATGGTTAGATTGGATAGTTAAAATTTTGGATTTATATATAAAATTTGGTATGATTGTTATTAATATTGTTGTGAAATTGAAAAGGTTCAACGCCGTGAAAAATCTAACAATAATATTAATCATGTTAAGTAATGACATGTGAGACAAAAAACAATATCAACCAAAATAAATAGTCTCAAGCAAAAGTAAATTTGTCAAAAGTGTAAGTAAATTCACAACAAAGAATATAAAGACAAAAGATGAGCATGCAAAAAAGTTGTTTATTCAATTCGATCAAGTCAATCTACTATGAAAAAAAGAACATATTTCTTATTCAATATACTCCAAAAAATAGTTAGAAGAGATTACAAATGACTTACTAGAAAATAGTCTCTCAAATTCTAAAAATCAAACCATATTTTCTAACAAGTGTTTTTCAGTCTCTCTAATTTCTATATATGAATCATACAAACCCAAAGTATTTTAGAGGTGTTTCATAATCCCCTTAGATATCTCAAAAGATCTATCAAATCCTAAAAACCCCAAGGAATTTCTACCTATGCCTATCTAACTAGGATTACAACCTTTTTCCATGTGTCTTTTTCTCTTCTCTTACAAATGTGATAAATACTCATATTTATGATAGTTGAAACCTTACAAATCCGAAACAAACCCAAAACATGATCCATCATTGAACAGATTAGTAAACCGGATCGATTCATCCTAAAACCTGCATCTCGTGCAGACAGTCATTGACCCATTGTCATCGTTACTTGATGAATACTCTTCATCCCCTTACAGGTTTCACTGAGAGTAATATATCTACTTATGATGAACTTTGATCTTCTAGATTCTACGTTTCATAACATGTAACCCTTCCCACCTTCTAGATAACCATTAAAGACACATGTCACAAAGTTAACTTGATTTACACAAACGATAAAGTTTTAAAGACCTTAAAACTAGAGTAGTCTACAGTTTCCAACTCCAAACCTCCATAGGTGTCTGGAAGTTTATCCTTATGAATGGACATCTTTCGATCAGGTAAGCTACTTTGTCACGTTCCTTACCCAAAAAACTCTCTTGCAACTCATCTCCCAGCACCATGCCAAAATCGTTCAAATGTATTTATATCCCTTGTTTCTTGCAAAACTCATTAATGTTCTATAAAACAATCTCAAGGAACCTATCATGCCTTGATCTTAAATCGCATAGCCCGTTCTTTTCACTAAAGTCTTCACCTGTTGATGATACACAAATAATAATAGTGGATCCGTCTAAAATATATAACCCATATATTTTAGACCCTTTGGCGATGATCAATCCATCTTGCAAAGTTTAAAATACACCTGATGTTCAACTCTAGTGCAACGAACTAGATCATCAAACATGCTTATTCACAACAAATTTCACCTGGGATCGGGAACATATCTCACATTACATAAAAGGAACTCATAATCATCAGATATTTTAATTTTGATTGTACCAACACCATAAATCTTGAAAGCCTGATTGTTACTGTGTCGAACGACTCCACCATCTTCCAACTTCAAAGTCTCAAAGTATTATTTTCTATAGAACATGTGATAAGAGCATCATGAGTCCAATGCCAAAAAAAAAATTCATTCTCCAAACTCAACACCATTAGTGCACTAACACTCTCATAATATCCTAATATAAGGTAACTACAATCTAAATAGAATCTCCATGGTCATTCTTCTTGGGACAATCCTTCTTGAAGTGACTGCTTTTATGAAAAATAAGAATTTCAACATAAACTTAACAAACCTCCTAGATATGAACATCCCTTTGTGCTCACTTCCTCCTCTTGATACACTTAAGTCTTTCACCTTTAAAAATTATTTGGATCTCACAGCAGTCCCGACTTCATCCAAAGTAATAGTACATTCTTTATCATAAAGAAAGAGATCCTTGAAGTACTCAAATGATTTGGAAAATAATCTTAACAAGAGTATAATATTGTCCTCATAATCAATATTCATCTTAATATTCTCCATATTTTCCATGATCTTGTGAAATTCTGTCAACTTATCAAATATGGATTTATTCTTTACCATTCTGAATTAGTAGAGTTGTTGTTGCAGGAACATGTGTGATCCAAATACGTTGTCATATAAAATAATTCAAGTTTTTCCTACATCAAAACCATAATCTTCTCCCTGTTAACATCCCTTAAAACTTTATCCTCGAGGCACAAGATAATATCACTCTCCAACCTTATCCATCATCTTGGTATTCTTTTTTTAAAGGCAAATAGAATATATAAGTATAGGAAAAATTACACTAGGGATCATTGGGTTACTTTATTGTAACATGTTGGTCCTTTAAGATTATTTTTCTACAATTCAGTACTTTAAGTTAACTAATGTGTGTGTCGTTACCCTTTTTTACAAATTTTGTTCCAAAATGATTATGTGGCACTAACATTGGTGAGGTGACACTAACGGTGCTAACATGGAATGAAACAGTCAACCTAGAACTATGTCTCCCCAATAAAATCGTAACACGTAGCTTTTGAAGAGAGAGAAAAAAGTTGGAAAATTTTGAATTTTTACCATTGTTCTATTATTCTTTTCTCCCATTGTTCTTTCGTGGCTTCAGAACTTTATATTTATGGAGGAGATACTAACTTGATTGGTTTTTATTTATGGCTATTATGTGTAACAAAACCTTTTCATATATGGCCATAATGTTATTGTTTCACTATGAAAGCCAATTTTGTTGTTTTACTTCAATACAAAAGTATGTCTGCAACATGTTTGATGAAATGTTTAATGAAAAAGGACTTGAACGGCAGAACAATAACATGAACAAAGAGTTAGAAGTACCTGACAAATTCAAAGTCATATTATATAAAATATCAAGTTTTGATAAATTATGACATTTTGAAAGCAATACATGTCGACAGTACATTGAGTTACATCAACTTTAGTTTCATTTCTATCACTAAAAGCCTCAGTTTTCATGACATATCATCAAATAGCTTCAGTATTCCATAATTCTTTCTTGGTAATGACTATGAATTAAATAAATCATAATCCATGTACTAAAAAAGTAACAAAAGAAACAAAGTAAAAAAGTAACACAAGAATGAGAAATTTAAATTGAACTCGGATAATTTGTCACATCAGGTAATTTGCAGCAGGTAAAACAATTTCAGTTGAAAAATAAAATGTCAATGGACATATAAGGTATATTATATACTTTTAACCATAACTTTTAGGAGGAAATCAAAAATACAGCATCTTGATTTACATGTTTTCAAAGAAGTAAAAATGGAGCACACACATAAACTAGACTTAGCATGTCATAATAAAACTAACCCAAATGAAATAAAAAGAATGTTGAAAACAACTATTATCAATGATGCTTCATTAAAAGGATTATTCATATTGCTATTTATATTCAAATATCATTTAATAAAATTAATCATGAAGCAATCCATACTTAAGTTACAAAATTATTTCAAAACAACTCGTCTGTGATGTTTCACTAGCAGGTTACAATTGCAAGATATATTGTGTTTTTGTTATGTGTGAAAATCATAGTCATTGAAATCTATTGGGGCGGTGTATACATTATAGATTGATGAAGGATGTAATGAAATGTTTCATAAGATTTGTAAAATTCTGAAGCCATCATGGAAGAACAATGAGAGAGAAGAAGAGTAGAACAATGGTGTAAACTCAGGATTTTCCAACTGTTTTCTCTCTCTCTCTCTCTCTCTCTCTCTCTCTCTCTCTCTCTTCAAAATCTACGTGTCACAGTTTTATTAGGGAGACACAATTCTAGATTGACTATTTCATTCCATGGCAACATTGTTAGTGCCATCTCACAAACTTTAGTGCCACATAATCAATTTTGAAAAAACAAATCTTTAAAAAAAGGGCAACAGTGTAGAAGTTAGGTAAATTAAGGACTGACTTATAACAAAAAAAAATTTTAAGGACCAACCTATTACAATACAATAACTTAAAGGACCTTTGGTATAATTTTTCCTATAAATATATAATAAAAATGAGGCTCTATCGGCCAAAGTACAAGGAAACCCGTAGAAAGGTACAAGGAGTGTCAGTCACAGGATTAAAACCAACAAAAAAAACACAAGGAAAGACAAATGACTACAACAACCACAACCACTAAATCAAGGAAATCACATACCATATATGATAAAACAAAAATCCATAAAACCAGAAACAGACCAAGCTATATCTCTCCAAAACAAGGACACATATACCAGCAACAAAGCCACAAAAACACACAAGAACACAACTAAGGAAGGCTGAAGCCACTCAAACCTCTTTTGACTTAGAAACATGATAGGGTTATCAAGCAAGACTAAGAAGACATAAGATTTTTCCACATACCTACCAAGATACCATTTCCAAGCCAAAACAATACTCATGTTTTCCACGCTTTTTGGTGTCATCGAAGTACCCCAAAAAAAGTAATCATTAAGAGTTTTTCAAATTTACCAGACCACAACATGCCATATCATCCTTAACGCCCCCCCCCCCTCCCTCTAGACCTAGAACCTCTACTCATAGGAATACACATTTGGAAAAGAGTCAATATATGACTAGGAAAAATAGCACACCACTCTAACCACCTAAAAAACATATACCAAACAGCGGATGCAACCTCAAGGATCACAAAGAGATGGGAAGACGACTTAATGAGCAACGAGAATAAGGGACAAGAAATAGTTCAAAAGGTCAAAGGAACTCCCCTACTAAGTAAGTTCTCTCTGGTTTGGATACAATCCTGGAGAAGCTTCCAAAAGAAGATTGTAACTTTGGAGGGGGGCTAATTACACCAAATATTCGGGAGGACTATCTCTGTATGAGAAACCTGACGATTTGGGGAAACTATCGGGCAAAAATACTGGAATAAGAAGAAGACACGGAATAAGCACCATCCCTCGACTCACGCCACGTCCGAACATCACTCTCAAAGAAGGGGTAAAACATCTAATCAAAAAATTGTAGATAACTAAAAAGATCCATCTCATAGTCAAAGAGAAAAGCTTTGTTCCACTTGAGATCCTAGATCTATTTCTCCCCCTCCCATCTACCAACCTCCCATACAGATTTAGAGGCTTGATCTGAAATCGTAAAACGTCTAAGGAATTTAAGACGA
The DNA here is from genome assembly GCF_024323335.1 of Lathyrus oleraceus. Classification (NCBI taxonomy): domain Eukaryota; kingdom Viridiplantae; phylum Streptophyta; class Magnoliopsida; order Fabales; family Fabaceae; genus Lathyrus; species Lathyrus oleraceus. Next base: position 130,464,986 of record NC_066581.1, read on the forward strand.
AGGGGAGTGTTCCCAACCCGAAGATCCAACCAAAAGGAGGTAAGGAGACCATAGACCTATTCATGAGTGGGACATCAATCACACTTCCTCTAGCGGCCAGTATAGTCTTACCAACATGTGGAATGTTATGGTAAGCAATATTTGGAACACATTTCTTAACATACAACCTGTAGCTGGACTTCAATATACTAAGGGTACCACTAATACCACTTCACAAAACATACTATCATGTTTTTGGTTAAATAAAACTCCAGACATATGAGAAGGAACTCCAAAAGGGAGAGTTATTCCATACTAATTATTCTTCTTTATATTCTTGTTCTAAACCATTACTGGTTGTTCAATATTGGGAAACCTTCATCCTGACCATCAACCTTCCTTTTAATGACAACTCCTTGATTGAGTCTCATAAGGTCCATATGTGGTAAATCAGAAGTACGATAAAGATGTTGAACCATCTTGTATGACATCTTGGTTTGCTTCTCAAGATGGAAAACTTCATAACTACCTTCTTCATTAGCATTAAGATCAGTACACATATGGAAACTTTCTATGTAACAACCCTTAAGATTTCTGTACCATTGTCCAGTTTCTAACATGCCTTCCATGATGTCTGAAACATAGTCTTCATCATTCTGCTTTGTTGTGGCAGCCACCATCTTCATCTTTACAAATTTCCTTCTATTATGGCTATCACAAGGTGCGTCAAAGGTTATTTATCCTATAATTTGTCTAATGAAAATACTTTCAAGATACTAACCTTCACAAGATAACTCCTCTGGGAGAAACATCCAACAAGGATATTAGGCTTGACAAGCCAAACTTGCTAATGTTGCCTTCGACACTTCTCATTCTACTGAGAATACAACAGTTGATGGTGTGGTTATGTACCATACACCTTACAGAAGTACATGGGAAATAAGGAGACACAATTAATTAGTTGGTAATCATGTTTTACCAGATGTTGAGACATCTTACATGACATTCTGCATTCTATTGTCTAAATAGGAGTAATACACCTTTTCTTTGCATTTGATGTTTTATCAGTCTGCAAAACCTATTTTATGTGTTTGATGGCTACAACTTTGTTTGCTTGATTAGAATCACCTTCTTCATCATATATGACATTGTAGATTGTTCTTTGTCCATAGGGAAAACTTGTGCATTTAGCTTGAATATGTCCAAAATCTTTGCAATTAAGACATTGGATCATTTTGAATATGTAGGAACAATTGAGATATTGTTTTTCATCGTCCTTTTCTTTATGTTGAATGTATTTGATCTTGGTAGGGATTTTCTTACCAAATCTCTTGTCAAGTTATCTTATTACTTTACTAAACATCTTAGCAAGCCTGAGATTCTCTTCAGAATTACATTCTGCTTGAACATCACAATCTTCATAACTGTCAACAATCTTTGGAGGATCCTTAGCACCGTAAAAAATATTCGGTTGATAAACAACTCCTCTTGCTTTGAATCTCTCCATCTTGAACAGAATAGGAACCATAAAACTCACCCAAACAGAACAGGGTGCCTGCTTTGATGCCAATTAAAATTATGTTCCCGAGGGGTTAGATGTCGAAGACGATGTTAGGAAAACTGGTCCAACGTGATATATCAGTTTGACAGTAGTATATAATAACTTAACTTATATAAGATGATGAAGCATAAAAAGAATAAAGAGAACACAAGAAATTGGTAATCCAGGTGGTGAAACCACACCTACGTCTAGGGGGAACTCTACCCAAGAATGGAAATTCACTACTTTGAATTAGAACAATTAGTCTTATAAGAACCTTCAAACCCTATCAAATTCAATGTCTCTCCTTAATCCTAGTGACTTTCTATTTAGGTCTCCCCCTAAATATGAGAACCCCTCTCACTTTCTCTAATCACTAATCCTTATCTCACCACACAGAGATCACCAAGCACAAAACACATAAAGTATCACACATACAATATATACAAACATACAAACATCAATAGTAAAGAAATAAAATACACACAAAAGGTAGGCTAAACCTTTAGCGGTGTATTCGTCGCTATATGATTTATTGATTAAACCATAAGCAAAGCATACAAAGAATCGAGTCGCCACCGCACTTTTATTTATCCAAAGGACTGGCTAAAAAGCGAACAAAAGCCTAAGAAGTTTTACACATAGAAAACTAATGAAAAGATCAGAGAATCTGGGTAAGGGGTAAATTACGCAATGGGAAGGTGTTAGGCACCCAAAACGTCCTAGGTACTCCTAGGGAGCCCTTTTCACACTTGTTGTATAAGAAAAAGTTTATTTGTTTATGACATATTGTGCAAACATGATTGGGAAGATGAGAAAAGAATGTACAATTTTATTATTTTTGTGTTTGAACGGATGAACCCGTTGCCTACGTACCTTCCATGAAAGGTAAGGATCAAAACGCCGTAGTTCGGCTAAAAGATTTCCAAAATATCAGTGGGTTCATTTTAAAACAAGAGCACTAAGGCTTTTCATTACCAATGGGAGAAAACTCAACCTGAATCAACAATCCACCATGCGAGGACGGCTTCAACATACTAGTGAGGGGTTAACCCTATAATAAGTATGGAAGACTTACAATCAACTCACTAAGGACAAGGTGAGATTTACATCAACCACTATGGGAATTGAAACCTATGGCTAATGTATGAAAACATATCAACAATGGACAAAGCCACAAAACAATTGAATGGATGAAGTTAATTGATTATGAGTATTCACAAAATATGGTCAAAGTATGATTAAGATTCAATTCAAAGAAGTGTTATGAAATGGAATTTGCAAAGTCAAGGACTTAGGGTCCAGGTTTCTAATTTGAAAAGGCATGAAGATGTTTGCACAATAGTTCAAAGTTTTGAATTAACAATGTGAAAAGGTTTAGGACAAAGAGGGTATGGATGAAGGAGTGTAAAACTTCTCAGAAAGGTTCACCTCTTGAAATCATATAGAAGATGATTCAAGTGTGTCCTTAGGAATAGGCAAATGAGCAATAACAAATAAGCAAAATACATGATACCGGATGCCAATTACTGGACTTATACCAATCTCACAAACAAAGGTGGATATCGGATACCAATAAATGGGTTTACACCAGTCTCCTAAAACAAACAGGGATATCAGATGCCAATAAATGGACTTATACTAATCTCCTAAAACAAGACAAAACATGGATGTCGGAAGCCAATAAATGGACTTATTCCACTCTCCTAAAGCAAAACAAAACATGGATGTCAGATGCCAATCTATCTGGGCTTACTCTAACCTCCACAGGATGATCATAGGAATACAAATGCCAACAACATGGTCTTATAATTGAATCCTCACATACAACAAACAAACAGAAGCAATAAGCAAAGAGGACATAAGTAGCCAATGAAATGGTCTTACACTCAATCCCTTCCAAATCATAGGAACAATAGCCAATGAATGGACTTATAGTTGATTCCTCAATGGGCAAACCAAAGATGGTCACAAAGATATGAAATGATGATCATGCAATAATGAACAATTAATGATGATAAATGCACAAAGGTATGCAAACAAACATGTACAGATGAACCAAGCAATCAATCAAACAAAGTCATTTAGCACACACTATATCCAAGCAATTAGGCTCAAGCAAGGGTTAGAATTTAAAGTCAACTGGAATGGGGTAAGTGGTGCTCTTAACCTTAACATTGAGAGTTAAGGTGAAGCAGATGAAAGGATATGAGGGGTGTGCCTCATTGCTCTTATCCCTGGTCAGGGAGAGCATTGAATATCAGAAGGTGTGGGAGTTCAGAAAGTTGGAACTCTCTCCACAAGTTAATGACTCTATAGATCTTGGGTTAAGATCCACAATGCTACAACATGTAATGTGAGCAAAGGGAAGACACACAGAATAGTAGGAGATGGACTACACATCTCTTCTATCTACCAATTGCCTTATCAAAAGGACTTTTCCTGCTCGGGGACAAAGATAAACAATCACAAACATTGCCTCTTAAGGAGGACTTCAGACAGGTGCCTGGCCAAGTAACAAGCCAGGTCTTCCAGACTACATGAAGAAGAGATGTTATACCTCAATGCTTAAGCTATCAAGCAAAGCAAAAGCAAGTTCACAATGAACTATAGCAACTAAGGTACCTGAAATCAATCCAATTCAATCAGTACTCAAGTCACAAAAGTCAAACAGATAAACCAACAGTCAACAGACAATGTACAATCAAACAATCAAGGCTACATTGTGCAAAGCACAAGCTCAACTCAAATGAGCCAAATTATCCTAGAAAACAAGTCAATGTTAGTTCATAACAATCAAGCAAACCAACTCAAGCTATGCAAATTGATCTCCTTAAAGCCATATGCTTCTTAACTTGAAAACAAACTCAAACATGAGAAGCAAACCCTTAGGCCAAGGCCTAGGGTCAAAGAAAGAGAAATGGACCAAAACAGAACATGAAAATTTACAAGAGTCAAGATTAATCAAATAAGAACATCATCCAATTGGTCCCATATCAAAACTATGCACCAAATCCATTTCACAAACAAATCATGTCAAAGTGTGCAAGTGGGAATCACATTGGAGCAAACAGAATGAACACAAGCATATCAATACCACAATGGCTCAATAAATTCCAAGAAAAATCATGCCTAAACAGAACACATTGAATGAGCAATACACCAAAAATCATGGCAATTGAACAAGTATAAGCATGGAAATTAAAATCATCAAGTCATGGTAAGCATAAACAAGCTCAAACAAGACCACAAATGATGCATCAAATGAAGGCAATCCTAAAACATAAATGACATAAGATAAATGACTCAAACCAAAGCCAAGATGAACTTCAATGTGTCTAGAAAACATGTATAAAATTTCAGGCTCATATGATAAGGCATAAGAATTTCACAAATCATGGAAGTTCAACACTCAACAAAAGTTCAAACATGACAAGCCAGAAGAGAAAATCTCAAACAAATTGGAAATGGATCCAAAAATTCTACAAAAAATCATGCTCAAACTTAACATCCAGGAGTAGCATCATGCAAAAATTCAGATGATTTGGCAATTATTTGGCAAGGTAAATAAAATCAGCAGATTGGACAAGAAATGGTGTGACACACATTGTCACACCTATATTGATCACATTATAACACACGAACCAAAAGTGCAAAAATAGCAAACTCAAAGCAAAAATACTCATCAAGGTGTCCAGTTTATGCATGTCAATTTTCAGCTCCATTGGATTAACCATCATCATTTCACAATCAAAATAGTAAGCAAGGTGCAAGAAGTGACATACATGAACAAACCCTAGGCTAAAAACAAATTCAACCGAGCACAAGTTCTGTAAAAATAACCAAAAAATAGTAGACATGATAAGGAATAAGGTGAAAAAAATCTCACATCAATTGGATCATTATTTTTTGAGTTATGAATTTTTGAATGAGGAGAAAAAATAAAAAATAAACATGAAACAAGTAGCATGTACATGTAAGGCATGAATGGAAAAAATGCAATAGCCAAAATGGAAAAGGCTCTGGTCCGGATTCGAACCGAGTGGACATTCAAATATCCAAGGCGCGCCAAGACCAAAACGAGGTCGTTTCAGCCAAACCCTGGGCGCATGCACGCATCCAAAATCCGCAGGAAAAACTTATGGATCCGCAGGTAAGTCCGTGGCAAAGGCGATGAAGGTTGCGGTAAAATCCGCAGGAAACTTTCCAGAATTCAAGAACACATGAAGATCTTCATGATCTTCATCAATGATTTTTCCAGAAAAAATTAAAAGGTTCCAGAAACACAAATCGTGCACATCATCACGTAGATCTAACATTAGGCAATAAGAATCAACAACTAACACATCCAAAAACACTACATCAAGCATGAATCGAGCAAATCAACTTTTGAACATAAAACTTTAAATCCACGAAACTCTCTTAATATAGCATGGAATCAAATGATTTTTGGCTCAGAATCACCACACAAGCAAGCTCTACAAATATCACATGATGAATTTAAGAAAAGAGAGAATTGAATTCACACCTCTTGTAGAGCAGCTTTCGATTTCAAGTGTTCCAGGTCCTGGCTATGCTCCAATCGTGTCCTAGCAACCTTGTATGAGTGAATGGAAGGATCTTTGATGCTTAATTGGCTTTGAATCCACGAATTTGAGCTTTCACCATTGATGAACTCTTGCTTGAAACAACTTCAATATGCACAGATTCACCTGGATCTAGCTTGAATTCTACTCAGTGATGATGCTTGATGATGAACAGAGCAAGAACAATGCAAGTTGCTTCAAAAATTGAGAGAAAATTTGAGAGAAAAAATTTTAGATCTGAATTTGTGAATTGTGGTTATGATTTTCTGTTATGATTATGCTATATATACTCCTAATTAACCAGACTTAATCATGATTAATCAATTGGTAATGAAAAATTAGTGAAAACCAAATGTTTGGACAAATTGACAAAACCACCCTTATGCATGTGCATGGCAATGAACAGTGCACGAATTTCACCTTGAATGAGTTTCAAAAATTGTTTGGAGGCAAATGAGATTGGTTGGAAGTGAATAAAATGCATAATTTTCAAATTCACCTTTTCCCTCCAAAAATTCAAATTAATTCAAGTAAAAAATGAAATATTTTTGTAATGAGAATTAGTGAAATATGATGCATGATTATGATAGTAGAGATCAAGAGAAAAATGCTCCAAAAAGAACCACATGAATTGGCCTTTTGATGCAAAAGTTATGCTAGCTTGAAGTTCAAAAATCCTTGACAATGATTTGATCATAACTTGCCAACCACAAATGAGAAATGGATGTTCTTGGACTTTTTGGAAAGGTGAGAGAAAGATCTTCAACTTTCATGTTGGATAAAATTCCATTTGAAGCTTTCTTGATGATGTAAATTTGAGGAGAAGACCTTTCCATTTTTGGCAGTTTGAAATTACAGGTCACTTACTATTTTTGGAAACTTTTTGTCTGACCTCAAATTCTTCAATGATGATGTTTGACATGTTATATGAGACTTGTATGGACATGAATAAGATCTCTCAAACCATCTCCCACCTTCAAATCCCTGATTAAATGCACAGTTGACTTGTGTTGACCATTCTAGGGTTTCAGCTGACCTAGGTGTGATCAGATGAAATCCAAGCCTCTACCACTTGAGATCTTGATTCAAAATGATGTCACAACTCATATGAACTCTTGATGAATGATCATGGTGCCCAAATTCTTCAGAATGGCCACCATCTATGGCTCAATGCTTGCCTTTGACTGGTTTGACCTAATGTTGCTTCATCTGCAAGTAACAAGGTTAGATGACAATATTTTTGTACTTTTGGGTTAGTAAACCAATGAAAAGTAATGATATACAAATGCAAAACATGCTTGGTGATCAAGAACCACTCTCAAAAGACAACCCACCCACAGGGAAGGAGGCAAGGTGTACAATGATCCTTGAGGCAATGATGTGATATGATATGATGCCATGAGGGATCTTAGGGACAAAATTGGGGTCTTACAGATGCCCCTATTTAAGGTCATTCTAACCGGAGAAGTGAAGTTTAGAAATCTTCATTTCGACGCGGTAGAATGGGCTTAAATAACAGTAATGAGACAAATTTTGGTCCCTAAGAGACCTCATGATGCAGATGTATGCATGCAAAAGACACAAACTCTGTGGGGATATGGTTCACACAGAAGAAAATACAATCCATCGGAGTAATACACTCACCAGGAACAGAGACTCAAACAGGACTCTTGTGGGGATAATAAAAGAAAAGAATGCGTGAGCAGGACACGACTCTGAGTTGGGGAAAAACAAAACTGACACAGCGTGAACAAGACACGACTGGCATAGAGACCTCACTGGGGAGTGAAGGACTCAACTGGGGAAAAGAAGATTTCCAAAGGAAAACACATCCATTGGAAAGACACAAGCTGACTCAAATTATCCACAAAGGATACCTCGGATAAAAATCCGGACTCGGACCAGGAAACGATTCACAAAGAACCTCCCTGCCGGGAAAAATGCATATATTGGGGAAAACGCCAATATAGCAAGGGTAAAAATCACCACAAGAAAACTCCACTAGAGAAGGTCTAACAAGGAGATTCTCACGGGGAAAAGCAACAAGGAAATGAGGTGTTACCGGCAGAACGGTAACAAACTCAGGAAGAATGAATATCTAAGACCGGTATAAGGGTGAGAGATATCAATCAACCAAACATCTGAGAAAGACCTAAAAAAAGTACATCAACTCAGGAAAATCTGACTCCACAGGGGACCAAGGTCATAATAGGGAGCAGAAAGGAGGGAACACCAGGGATACCGAGGTATATAATAGGCGACCGACCGAAGCGTGAGTTGGTTTTTACTACCAAAACACTCATCATCCGAAAGGAGGGCTTGAAAAAGCAAATCGACTTACAGGATGGACATTCGAATCCACAAAGGGAAAACGAATCTTACTCAACTGGGGACACAAACCCAAAGAGTGCATGAGATACAATATCCATTACCGTCAGAACGTGGATAGAATACTCGCATGAGATGTATTATCTATTACCGTCAGAACGTAGATAATATACTCGCATGGTAAGAAACACCAAGGATACCGGTTACTGGGTATATAATAGGTGATCTACCGAAAACGTGAATTGGTTTTTACTGCCAAAACACTCATCATCCGAAACACAAACTGGTTAAAGGATGGAATATTCGATTCTACAAAGAATACGAATCTTACTCAACTGGGGACACAAACCCAAAGAGTGCATGAGATACAATATCCATTACCGTCAGAACGTGGATAATATACTCGAAAAGGAAGAGACACCAGAGGTACCGGTTAGGGCATATAATAGGTGACTAACCAAAAAGAGAGACAATCGATACCAAGCATACGGGTAAACGAAAGACAACTCAGAGAGGATAAATTGCAAGCATCCGGCAATTATCCGAAACAACAAATATTCGATTCCGCAAAAAGGGAAATAACGAATCTTACTCGACTAGGGAAACACAAAAGGCTTCGACTGAAGAGTGCATGAGATATATTATCCATTACCGTCATAACGTGGATAACATACTCGCATGGAAGATTATCCGCAACCGGTTACTGGGTTAACAAAGGATAAATCGACCGAAAAGAAAGGCATCGGGATACCAAAACTAGGTATATAATGATGACCAATCAAAGGAGCAACCATCATTACCAAGCAAACGGGTAAATGAAAGAAGACTCACTGGGGATGAATTGCAAGCATCCGGCAATTACCCACAAGATCTAGCTGGGGAGCCATTGATAAACAATCAATGATCCGGGGAACAAATCACTAGCAAACGGTGAAAGGACCCACTGGAAACTTCAAAGGATAACATTGCAAGCATACGACAATGATCCAGAAGACAACTTGCTGGGGATACAATTGCTAGCAACCGACAATTATCCACAAGCAAAGGGAGGAATATCAACATCAACTATTGAATGAAGATAACCACAAAGAGTAACCATCATCGGTTAGGATGAACAACAAGGTTAACTCAGCAAAGGGGAGAAATTAGGGTTTACAACTACCGAATACGGGGTAGAATACCAAAACTCTGGCTGGGGATAGAATTGCTAGCAACCGGCAATTATCCACCTGTACCACAAGGCACAAACTCCGCTGGGGAGAAAACACAACATCGTAAAATTCTGCCATCAATCAGATCGAACCACAAAGGTTACCTCTGTTAGGGGAAAAGAGATAGGACTTACAACTACCGAATACGAGGTAGTGGCCAAATCAACTATTGCTGAGGAAAAGGGTCAGGGTTTACATCTACCGAATACGGGCAGAAAACCAAACAACTCTGCGTGGGGAATGAAAGAATCACAAATCCGCACGGAACAAAATAGGGTTTATAACAAACCACAAACTGCTGGAGAGCAGAAAAATAGGATTTACGACTACCGAAACATTAGGTAGAAAACCAAATCAACTCTTGCTGAGGAAAAAAGGGTATATAACCACAAATTCCGCCAAGAAGAGGGAACATAGGACTTACAACTACCGGACACGGGGTAGAGGCCCAAAAAGATTCCGCTGGGGATAAATGAATTAATGTCGGTTACTGGGCAATTTATTCACTTATTCCACAGGGAAGCACGAGAGACAGCTGACAAATGCCAATTCGGGATCAAACCGAAAAGACAGACTGAATCAAGACTCATCCTATGAGGATATAACTCAATAGGAAAAATCCATCCCAATATATGTGTTGGGAGGAAACGGAAGAAACCGTCATCCACGAGGATAATCTCAGTGGGGAACTGCAGAAGGAACGACAAACACTTTCTACTTATGGGGCTGGCTCTATATTGAGAGATTTGAACACCCGACATCTGCTTGGGAAGATCTATTGGAGATCTATATCACCCATAGCAGGAGAACAACAAACAAAAGATATATGGCAAAAAATGCAACATGAATATCTGAATGTTTATGAACAATGCATGAATATGCGTGATTTTTTTTTGATGAATGCTGACAAAACAAACATATCTAACACAAACAGGCCCAGGAATCAAACGCCCGGTACTACACTTCCAGGGGAAAACCAACTGGAAAGCCAATCTGCTGGAGATCCACATGCCGAAAAGCAAAGATCTACGGGGAGGCAAAAGATCAGAGATATCACAAAATCTCTGAGTAATGGATCAACGAGCAACCCAACTGACGTACAGAAAGTCACAACAGGCACAAACAGCCACAAAGACGAATCTGTTGGGGAAACGGAGAAATCCCAAGATATCTGCAGGGGGATCCTCAGTATCAAAAATTCATTGCATACGCGAGAATTGCTATGAAGGCAGCTCCACATCACTCCACTAAGGAACAACCCACTGAGGGAGAACAAATCATCCATGTAGAATCTTCTGCACAAGCAACTCTACATGGGGACAACAAAGCCATTCCATCGGGAATACATCCACTTGAAGGAAAAACAGATCACACAAGTAGATTCTGCAACAAGCCACTCTACCGAGGATCAAACAGTCATCTAGACATCAGCCCAATCTATAGAGACTTCAACAAGCATAAACTGCCACCAAAAGCAACTCTGTTGAGGATATCAGCTCTGACGGAGACTCTGAGGGAAAACCACAGATGCAAACCTGGCTCTGTTGGGAATACCAATTCCAATGGGGATTTTGCACAAATACAATCCACCAAACCACAAATCTACGGGTAAATCTACTGGGGATTTCACTGAAGAATCCACCGAGGATATGGAAGAGAGCTAGGGATCAACCACCAAATGCTAACTCTTCTGAGAAGAACACCCACAACTGCTGAGGAGGAACACAATCACTACTCTGCTGGAGGCTAACGCTCTGATAGGGAGATAGCAACTCCAATGGCGACTTGGTCGGGGAATAGAGTACTGCTGGTGAAGAAAACGAAGTCCTCAACAACACTCTGCTCTGGGGATATATCACAGATTACACTAGCGACTGTGCTGAGGAAAGATAGCAGCAACCCTGTCTGGCAACTAAGCTGAGGAAAGTGGTAAAGTACCGGGATATCAATCCACGAACCACTGAATCTTCACAAAGAAAGCAACCATGCTGAGGAGAGAAACAACAACTCTGCTAGCAACTGCACTGGGGAGAGACTACTGTTGGAGAAGAAAGCGAAGTCTTCAACAACATCTCTGCTTGGGGAACAACCCCAACAACAACTCTGCTTGGGGAACAACCCCAACAACAAAGCAAGAGAAAGAGAATACAACCAATGCCAGGAATATGAACAAATGTCTTACCTGTTGAAAATCATGCCACCCTTGGGAGAGCACTGAGAAATTCTTAAGTATCCTTTCATCATCGTGAATGTTCACTTTGTTTAAACAATAATTTTGAAAAAATTTATTTGTTTTAAAACAATGACATTTTATCAATTAAAACATGCAAAACATTTGTTGAATTGAAACAAATAAGAGTGCAAATAATTGGATAAAAAGCTCAAATTGATTTGATGGAATGGTAGCCTACAAATGGCAAGACTCCATAGATCTGTACAAATTTGAAATCAGTGATATATATTGGAAGAGGGCTACATTGAACATAATGATCCTTTCTCTACCAATTTGAATCTCGATGTATTCGAAGCTTCAGTCGACGACGAATCGAGAATCTCTGACGAAAAGACAGTTGTAGAACAGAAAGTCTTGTCAGGATGCAGTTACTTGCCAAATCCCCTAACTTTTGCCTAGATTGCCCCAGGGTGAGGTACTCAATCTAGCGGGATGCAAATATTCTTTTTTTCAAGTCTCTAACTTTTGCCTGGATTACCCTTGCGGGTTATCCACCGAGACGCTCAGTTTTGCCTAAGCCGCCCTTTCGGGTTTTCAACTTAGCGAGCTATTCTGTTTTTCATTTGCATATACTTTTTTTTTAGGCAAAGTATTTCTTGACTGCATCTGAATTCACAGGACGAGTGAAATCCTCCCCATCCATTGTTGTAAGCATCAAAGCACCGCCTGAAAAGGCTCTCTTAACAACATATGGACCCTCGTAGTTTGGAGTCCACTTGCCCCTGGAATCGGGCACGAAAGACAAGACTTTCTTGAGCACGAGGTCACCTTCTCGGAACACACGAGGCTTGACCTTCTTATCAAAATCTTTCTTCATTCTCTGCTGATATAACTAACCATGGCACATGGCAGTCAATCGCTTCTCTTCAATCAAATTCAGTTGGTCATAACGACTCTGAATCCATTCATCATCAGTCAACTTGGCTTCCATCAAGACTCTCATTGATGGGATCTCCACCTCTACTGGGAGAACAGCCTCCATGCCGTAAACAAGAGAGAAAGGGGTTGCCCCTGTTGAAGTGCGGACAGATGTACGATAACCATGCAAAGCGAATGGCAGCATCTCATGCCAGTCTTTGTATGTAACTGTCATCTTCTGGATAATCTTCTTGATATTCTTATTAGCAGCTTCAACAGCCCCATTCATCTTGGGTCTGTAGGGAGAGGAATTATGGTGTGGAATCTTGAATTCAGCGCACAACTCATCCATCATCTTATTATTCAGATTAGATCCATTATCAGTAATGATCTTATCTGGCACACCATAACGGCAAATCAGCTGGTTCTTGATAAACTTCACAACCACCTGTCTAGTCACATTCGCATACGAAGCGGCCTCAACCCATTTGGTGAAGTAATCAATTGCTACGAGAATAAACCTGTGCCCATTGGACGCCTTCGGTTCAATCATGCCGATCATGTCAATTCCCCACATAGAGAAAGGCCATGGTGATGAAATCACATTCAGAAGTGTCGGAGGAATATGAATCTTATCCGCATAAATCTGACACTTGTGGCATTTCTTCACATATTTGCAGCAGTCAGACTCCATTGTCAGCCAATAGTAGCCTGCTCTCAACATCTTTCTTGCCATGGCATGTCCATTAGAATGAGTACCAAATGAACCCTCATGGACCTCAGTCATCAACAGGTTTGCTTCGTGTCTATCCACGCATCTGAGCAAAACCATGTCAAAATTTCTCTTGTACAACACTTCACCACTGAGGTAGAAACTGCCTGACAACCTTCTCAAAGTTTTCCTATCTTTCACAGATGCCCCAGGCGGGTAGACCTGGTTCTGGAGGAAATTCTTGATATCAAAATACCAAGGCTTGTCATCATTCACTTCTTCGACTGCAAATACATGAGCTGGTCTATCCAAGCGCATCACGGCAATGTTGGGAACTTCATTCCAATACTTGACCACAATCATGGAAGCAAGCGTAGCAAGCGCATCTGCCATCCGATTATCCTCTCGAGGAATATGATGAAAGTCAACTTCTGTAAAGAACGTTGAAATCCTCCTTGCATAATCTCTGTACGGAATGAGACCAGGCTGATTCGTCTCCCATTCACCCTTGATCTGATTAACAACCAGGGCCGAATCACCATACACATCAAGATGTTTGATTCTCAAATCAATACATTCTTCAAGTCCCATAATACAGGCCTCATACTCAGCCATATTATTCGTGCATTTGAAAGTTAGCCTTGCTGTAAGTGGAATATGTGTGCCATGAGGAGTAATGATTATTGCCCCAATACCATTCCCGTACTGATTCACAGCGCCATCAAACACCATCGTCCATCTGGAACCAGGTTCCGGACCTTCGTCAAGTGTAGGCTCATCACAATCTTTCATTTTCAAATACAGAATCTCCTCATCAGGGAAGTCATACTGAACTGACTGATGATCTTCAATCGGCTGGTGCGCTAAATGGTCAGCCAAGATACTACCTTTGATAGCTTTCTGAGCTCGATACTCGATATCATACTCAGATAACAACATCTGCCAACGGGAAATCCTCCCAGTTAAAGCAGGATTCTCGAGGATATACTTGATTGGATCCATTCTGGATATCAACCAAGTTGTATAATTTATCATGTACTGGCGCAAACGCTTAGCAGCCCAAGCCAAAGCACAACACGTCTTCTTAAGCGTAGAGTATCGAGACTCACAATCAGTAAACTTCTTACTGAGGTAGTAGATAGCAGATTCTTTCTTCCCTGATTTATCTTGCTGACCGAGTACACAACCCATCGAGTCTTCAAGAACAGTTAGATACATAATCAGAGGTCTTCCTTCCACAGGAGGAGACAAGATCGGAGGTTCAGACAGATATTCTTTGATACTGTCGAAAGCTTTCTGGCAATCCTCGGTCCAATCATGAGACTGATCTTTTCGGAGGAGCTTGAATATCGGAGCACATGTGGCAGTCATGTGGGATATAAATCTGGAAATATAGTTCAAGCGGCCAAGAAAACCTCGGACTTGCTTCTCGGTTTTGGGTGCAGGCATCTCTTGTATTGCCTTGACCTTTGCAGGATCAACTTCAATACCTCTCTCGCTGACAACAAAACCCAACAACTTGCCCGAACGGACTCCAAATGTACATTTGTTCGGATTCAGGCGAAGTCTAAACTTCCTCAAACGCTGAAAAAGCTTCAACAAATGCTCAACATGTTCAACTTCCGTTCGGGACTTAGCAATCATATCATCAACATAGACCTCTATCTCCTTGTGCATCATGTCATAAAACAAGGTAGTCATAGCTCGTTGATACGTGGCTCCGGCGTTCTTCAGACCGAAGGGCATCACTCGATAACAGAATGTTCCCCAAGGTGTGATGAATGTTGTCTTCTCCATATCCTCTGGTGCCATCTTGATTTGATTATATCCGGAAAATCCGTCCATAAAGGAAAAGACTTTGAATTTAGCCGTATTGTCTACCAACATGTCAATGTGTGGTAGAGGAAAATCATCTTTTGGACTAGCTTTATTCAAATCTCTGTAATCAACACACATACCAACTTTTCCGTCCTTCTTAGGCACAGGCACAATGTTGGCCACCCATTGAGGATATGTAGAAGTCACCAGAAACCCCGCATCAATTTTCTTCTGAACTTCCTCTTTGATCTTCACTGCCATATCTGGATGAGTTCTTTTGAGCTTCTGCTTCACAGGCACGCACTCAGGCTTCAAAGGAAGGAAATGTTGCACAATATCTGTATCTAGACCCGGCATGTCTTCATATGACCAAGCGAAGATATCGGAATATTCTCGTAGCAATCTGATCAACTCCTTCTTGACTGACTCTTCAAGAAGTGCCCCAATCTTTACCATGCGAACACAATCCTCAGACCCCAAGTTGACTGTTTCCAGATCTTTGAGGTGCGGCTGAATGATCTTCTTCTCGTGCTCAAGGAGACGGGAAATCTCATCAGGAATCCCTTCAACATCATCTTCCTCTGCCTCGAATACAGGGAATTCAAAGTTGGGAGATGGCGTTGGATCATTATATTCAATGGGTTTTAGAATCAACCTGCATAATGATTTTGGTTAATGAAAAACTTCAGAATTTAGACAAATAAATCATTATGCAGATGAAAAATGATTGCTTTTATTCTTGTTTTTATGGGTTTTTTGTGATAACTGATTTCATGCAAAAAGCAAAAAGTGAAAACAAATAGAAAACAAATGTTTAACAATGCATTAATTGAATGAAAACATCATTGTATATATGCTTTGCCAACAATGTCATCACTTCTCCTTTTGGCATGGGAGAAGGGTTTTAAACAAAGTGAACAATTACTCTGATCTATGGATGACTGTAGGAACATCTACAGCGACCCAATTGTGGCAGACACCACCAGGTATGATGAAATTGCTCAGATCCTCTGCATCCTCTTCCAAGATAGCAGCAGCCTCTTCAGGTTGATCAGCATGGATGAATCCTCCACTCTTGAACATCCCAAGCTCGTTGAATGCCCCAGAGGAATAGCCAATGCCAGCCTGGGATCTGTTGTCTTCAAGCTCAATCATCTTCCCCAGACCAGCAACTGCACCATATTCAATGGCCAGTTTCGCGTCACGGTAGGAAGCAAATGAAGGAGACTTCTTCTCGATTGGTTCGTTAATAGATAAAGCTTGGAACGGAGTTCTAACTTCATCCTCAACGTCAATATATGAGAAAGAAGACAAGTGGCTAACCAGGAGAGCCTTTTCTCCCTCTACCACAACCAGTTTCTTATTCTTCACAAATTTCAGCTTCTGGTGTAGGGTGGATGTCACGGCGCCAACCTCATGAATCCATGGTCTACCAAGGAGATAGCTATATGATGGGTGGATATCCATTACCTGAAAGGTAACTTGGAAATCACTTGGTCCAATTCTGATTGGGAGATCAACTTCCCCAATCACAGTCTTACGCGACCCATCGAAAGCTTTAACAACAACACCACTCTGCCTCATAGGAGGACCCTGATATGACAATCTAGAGAGTGTGGTCTTTGGCAATACATTCAGAGATGATCCAGTGTCCACCAGCACGTTGGACATGGCATCAGATTTGCAGTTCATAGAAATGTGTAAAGCCATGTTGTGGTCTCTTCCCTCCTCAGGGAGATCAGCGTCACAAAAAACTCAACGTGTTGCAAGCAGTGATGTTTGCAACAATACCATCAAACTGTTCTACAGTGACGTCATGATCAACATACGCCAGATCCAAAACTTTCTGCAGAGCCTCCCTATGGGGTTTTGAATTCAGTAGCAGAGATAAAACGGAGATTTTGGAAGGCGTTTGTAGAAGCTGGTCTACAACATTGTACTCACTCTTTTTGATGAGCCTCAGCATCTCATCACATTCTTCGTTCACAATGCCACTCGGGCCAACAGAAGAATCAGGAGTCTTTTGTACAGAGGAGTGTTTGGCAACAGGTGCCGGATTCTGAACATTAACAGCCGTCCCAACCGGACGCTCAGCAGTATCAGAAGCAACAGCCCTAGCCTGAGGCTTAGGCACAGAGAATACACGACCACTCCAGGTCAACCTACTCACATCAGCGATATTAGTGACAGAGGTAGAAGGCAACGACACTTCCCTCCCATCTTCCATAGCAACGGGGTTATATCTGAATGGCACAGCTCGGTCAGAAGAATAAGGCACAGGGCCTGCAGGCTTGATGACTAGTGAAGGAGAGACCTTCGGCTTGCTGCCATCATAACGGATAACAACAGGCTCGGGCAGCTTGAACACATGAGATATAACATTTACCTCGGGTTCGTCTTCATCAACATTGCGATTCTGAAGAATCTCTATGGTTCCTTCATCTAGCAATTCTTGAAGCTCTCTTCGCACCTGGCGACAACCCAAACGGTTAACAGAACAGATGCGGCACCTATCATGGTCATGCTCCATATGGCTGTACTGACACAGCAAACGATGCAACTCGACTAGTGACTGTCTAATATGGCTCACATATTTGACTTTATATTTGCCAGGGCACCCCTGGACCATATTCACAGACTTCCCATGCTCGGGCAATGGGTTCTTGGTAACATTGGGGCCTGAGTCCTCGAAGCTCAGGATACCACATCTCATAAGGTCTTGTACTTTGGTCTTCAACGGAAAGCAGTTTTCGATGTTATGACCCGGAGCACCGGAATGATACACACAGTGTTGGTCTGGCTTATACCACCACTGAGGATTTGCAGGCACAGCAGGAGGATCCCTGGGAGTAACCAGCTTCCTTTCCAACAAGGAAGGATACAGCTCGGCGTATGACATAGGAATCGGATCGAAGCTGATCTTCTTCCTATCATAACTCAAATTGGCTTGGTTGGTTGTACTGCCACGAGGCTGGTAAGCCTGTTGCTGTGGACGATGCTATTGCTGATATTGCGGCTGCTGATGCTGAGCACTGTCTCTGAATACAGATGCTATATGAGCCACCTGGTGCTGATTGCCTGCACGGCGTGCGGGCTTCCTCTGAACAAAGGGTCTTCTGGATTTAGCATGGGATTGCACAGCATGTGCCTCCCCATCCTTCTTCTTAAACTCCCCATACCGTTTAGAAGAGCTCTCATCTTTGGCCAATCGTCCTTCACGGACTCCTTCTTCCAACCGCATCCCCATGTTCACCATCTCGGTGAAATCAGAGGGAGCACTTGCTACCATCCTCTCATAATAGAATGAGCCAAGAGTCTTCAAGAAGATCTTAGTCATCTCTTTCTCTTCCAGCGGAGGAGTAATCTGAGCAGCCAATTCTCGCCATCTTTGGGCGTACTCTTTAAATGTCTCTTTATCCTTCTGAGACATGGCCCTGAGTTGATCACGGTCAGGCGCCATATCAACATTGTATTTGTATTGCTTGATGAAGGCTTCGCCAAGATCATTGAAGGATCAGATGTTTGCACTATCAAGGCTCATATACCAACGAAGAGCCGCACCGGACAAACTATCCTGGAAATAATGGATCAGAAGCTGATCATTATCAGTTTGCGTAGACATCTTTCTGGCGTACATGACCAGATGAGCAAGAGGGCAGGTGTTCCCCTTATATTTTTCAAAGTCAGGCACTTTGAATTTGAATGGAATTTTCACACCGGGAACAAGGCAAAGTTCAGCAGCAGACTTGCCAAACAGATCCTTACTCTGAGAGTCTTCAATTCCTTTCGCAGCTCAAGGAACTGATCATTCATAGCCTTCATCTTCTCATTAACATCTGGGCCCTCAGACGGCTCAGAATGATAGATGGTGTCGTCTACCCGAGGAATGGTATGCACGACAGGAGGAGCAGCAGCAAGGACCGGGCTAGATGCCGGCATAGAAGCAAAAGTTGGCGCTGGAATATCGGGCATGAAACCCGGAGGCATTCCCCAAGGAAACCTGGCTGGCATGGCATGAGGCACAAAATGGGCGCTAGCAGCTGGCACAGTCGGAGCTACAACTTCTGATATAACCGTCCTCGGGGGAGGAGTTGCAGGAGGTTAAGAAGGTTGATTCTGTGCAACAAGGAGTTACTCCATCAAAGCGCCAAGTCTGGCGACCTCTTCTTTCAGTTCACGGTTCTCTTGTTCCAACTGATCCATTACTCTGGCAGAATTGGCTCTTGTATAGTACCGGTGAGTCAGCTTGTCTTCAAAATAAATGAAGCACAGAGTTAGGCCACAGACAAGAAGACCAAGAACGACACCTGCTTATGCAAAATGATGCATGAAATGCTTGTGCATATGCTTTATTTTATTTTCAAGGAACTTTTAGGGCATTTATTTGCAATTTCTGATCATTTAAAGCATTTTGATCTTATATGGAAAATATCTCATTCAATATATTTTGAACAAAGAAGTACAACATTTTTTATCATTACAAGGAGAAAAGGAAAATAACATCCTATGGATCCCTAGAAGCTCGGGATGCCGGAAGACGAGATGCACACAGCTTCTTGATCTCTCTCTCATAGGCCGCTTCCATATCTGCTTTCTCCTTTGCAAGCCGATCGTACTTCCTCTTCCAGAACTTGGAAGACTGAGGAAGCAAAGAAGTCCAAGTATCGTTCGGATCGTCGATCACCTGATGCTCGAGAAACTCAATCAGAGCGTCCTTCTCCTTCAGCTGATGAAGCGACTCTTCTCTTTCACGGATCCAAGCACGTGAAAGGTCTTCTTCTCTCAACTCCTCTACATCTTGGGTGGGGAGGGTTGAAGGCCCAGCCACATCCAATGGTGTAGGTCTCGGATGATCATATGGCATGAGGTACTCAGCAGCTCTCTGTCTGATCCAAGAAGTATAAGGCTCCAAAGCAATGCAATTCTTCGGACCTAGCTCATTCCTGGTCTTCTTGCAGATCTTGCGCCAAGCGCGGACAAATCTGGCTTTCAGGCCTTGGGGATCTTTACCCTCCTGAAAGAATACACCTTCTAACAGAATGTTATGAGGTTTATCCTTTAGGGGGAACCCAAGCTGACGACGTGCTAAAATAGGATTGTAGCTGATCCCACCACATGTACCAAGAAGAGGCACAATAGGGAATTCACCACAATAATCAATGATCTGCACAGTATCATACACACGATCATACCAAGAGATATCATCATTAGTGAGAGACATGAGTCTCTGAGACCACCGTAGACATCCCTTGTTCTCCTTGAAAGCAACTGTCTGCGGCAAGTGCGAAATAAACCACTTATATAGCAGAGGCAGACAGCACACAATAACTCCTCCACCCTTCGTATTCCTCAGATGCAAAGAGACATAGGCATCACCCAACAGAGTCGGAACGGGATTAAGAACTGAAAAGATCCTAATGGCGTTCACATCCACAAATTTGTCGATGTTGGGAAACAATACCAATCCATAGATGAGAAGCACAAATAAAGCCTCAAAGGCATCCTCACTCATGGCCTTCCCATAAACGGTAGCTTGAGCGATGAGGAACTCGGACAGAAGACCCTGAATTCCACCTTTGGTAGTCAGGTTAGCTTTAATCAAAGCTTCATCTATGTGCAACAAGTCTGCAATCTCTCGAGCAGTCGGAATACTCTCTAGGCCACTGAACGGCAGTTGATCCAGAATCGGGATCCCAATAAGATGAGAATACTCCTCCAAGGTAGGCAGCAACTGGAAGTCCGGGAAAGAGAAGCAGTGATACAGAGGATCATAAAACTGTGCCAGAGTACTCATCAGTCCCTCATCAACCTGAGTAGTCAACAGAGGCAGAAGCTTCCCATAACGAGCTTTGAAACCCAAGGGATCTAATACATAAGATGTCAGATTCCTTAATTCTTTCACATCAGGTTGTCTAAAGCTGTACTTCTTTGTATGCCTTTTTGGTCTTTCCATGTCTGAAAATTTTGCAAATAAACCCTTTAAGTTCCTTGAAAATTTTCCCTTTTTCTTTTCTGATGACATGAATGCAGATGAATGCATGAATGCATGAATGCAACAATCACACTCAAGGATCAAGCAAGTCACACCAAACAAAGGTCATGGGAAAGCTCATTGTATCCCTAATATCAATCATCCATTTTGGTGGATTTAGGTTTTCACCTTATCAACACCCAAGTTCCATTGATATTAACGGTACATGAACCGACTCAGACATCCTTAATATCAATCATCCATTTTGGCGGATTATGGTTTACACCTTATCAACGCCCAAGTTCCATTGATATTAAGGTTGTCTGAACGACTCAACCATGAATCACGGGTTTGCTGAGAGTCACGAGCATGGAGTCTCGGTTAAGAACCACCCAAAGGGAGTGTACTAGGGTTTAAACCTGCCAGACATGTTCTACCAGAGGTTCCCATAATCATCGTCCCATCTTTCGGATATTATCGGAGGAACGAATACTCGTATTCCAAAAATATTCTCAAGAGAGACTCTTATGAGTGTAGTATCGCGTAACAATCGCATCAGATCTGACATCTGAACGACCTCCGCACTACGTCCTAAAAATAGGCCAAGATGGGCTTGGTAAACTAAGGTCCTTGGCTTCTAAGGCACATGATTGAAAGAATAATGCCTAACCACAAATAACTTGTGTGACATTATTAATCCAACATGACCTCCACCAAGTGAATGGACTCGCAAGTCAACTGGCTAAGGAATACTCCACACCAGTCAACAAGACTACGCCATTCTCCTATCCTAGAGTGCACTCGAGTTCGGGTATAGAACTCATCTCACAAAGATCACCAAAGCAAACAGCAATTGTATATCAAGCAATTCAAACATTACAATCAATACAGTTATCCCAAATTGTACAAAAATATGTCAAATAACACATAACAAATATCACACAACAAGGGTGAAAAGTAGGCAATACCACCAGGGAAGGTCTAATGTCCTCCCCAGCAGAGTCGCCACTTTTCTGTAGCGGTGTATTCGTCGCTATATGATTTATTGATTAAACCATAAGCAAAGCATACAAAGAATCGAGTCGCCACCGCACTTTTATTTATCCAAAGGACTGGCTAAAAAGCGAACAAAAGCCTAAGAAGTTTTACACATAGAAAACTAATGAAAAGATCAGAGAATCTGGGTAAGGGGTAAATTACGCAATGGGAAGGTGTTAGGCACCCAAAACGTCCTAGGTACTCCTAGGGAGCCCTTTTCACACTTGTTGTATAAGAAAAAGTTTATTTGTTTATGACATATTGTGCAAACATGATTGGGAAGATGAGAAAAGAATGTACAATTTTATTATTTTTGTGTTTGAACGGATGAACCCGTTGCCTACGTACCTTCCATGAAAGGTAAGGATCAAAACGCCGTAGTTCGGCTAAAAGATTTCCAAAATATCAGTGGGTTCATTTTAAAACAAGAGCACTAAGGCTTTTCATTACCAATGGGAGAAAACTCAACCTGAATCAACAATCCACCATACGAGGACGGCTTCAACATACTAGTGAGGGGTTAACCCTATAATAAGTATGGAAGACTTACAATCAACTCACTAAGGACAAGGTAAGATTTACATCAACCACTATGGGAATTGAAACCTATGGCTAATGTATGAAAACATATCAACAATGGACAAAGCCACAAAACAATTGAATGGATGAAGTTAATTGATTATGAGTATTCACAAAATATGGTCAAAGTATGATTAAGATTCAATTTAAAGAAGTGTTATGATATGGAATTTGCAAAGTCAAGGACTTAGGGTCCAGGTTTCTAATTTGAAAAGGCATGAAGATGTTTGCACAATAGTTCAGAGTTTTGAATTAACAATGTGAAAAGGTTTAGGACAAAGAGGGTATGGATGAAGAAGTGTAAAACTTCTCAGAAAGGTTCACCTCTTGAAATCATATAGAAGTCGATTCAAGTGTGTCCTTAGGAATAGGAAAATGAGCAATAACAAATAAGCAAAATACATGATACCGGATGCCAATTACTGGACTTATACCAATCTCACAAACAAAGGTGGATACCGGATACCAATAAATGGGTTTACACCAGTCTCCTAAAACAAACAGGGATATCAGATGCCAATAAATGGACTTATACTAATCTCCTAAAACAAGACAAAACATGGATGTCGGAAGCCAATAAATGGACTTATTCCACTCTCCTAAAGCAAAACAAAACATGGATGTCAGATGCCAATCTATCTGGGCTTACTCTAACCTCCACATGATGATCATAGGAATACAAATGCCAACAACATGGTCTTATAATTGAATCCTCACATACAACAAACAAACAGAAGCAATAAGCAAAGAGGACATAAGTAGCCAATGAAATGGTCTTACACTCAATCCCTTCCAAATCATAGGAACAATAGCCAATGAATGGACTTATAGTTGATTCCTCAATGGGCAAACCAAAGATGGTCACAAAGATATGAAATGATGATCATGCAATAATGAACAATTAATGATGATAAATGCACAAAGGTATGCAAACAAACATGTACAGATCAACCAAGCAATCAATCAAACAAAGTCATTTAGCACACACTATATCCAAGCAATTAGGCTCAAGCAAGGGTTAGACTTTAAAGTCAACTGGAATGGGGTAAGTGGTGCTCTTAACCTTAACATTGAGAGTTAAGGTGAAGCAGATGAAAGGATATGAGGGGTGTGCCTCATTGCTCTTATCCCTGGTCAGGGAGAGCATTGAATATCAGAAGGTGTGGGAGTTCAGAAAGTTGGAACTCTCTCCACAAGTTAATGACTCTATAGATCTTGGGTTAAGATCCACAATGCTACAACATGTAATGTGAGCAAAGGGAAGACACACAGAATAGTAGGAGATGGACTACACATCTCTTCTATCTACCAATTTCCTTATCAAAAGGACTTTTCCTGCTTGGGGACAAAGATAAACAATCACAAACATTGCCTCTTAAGGAGGACTTCAGACAGGTGCCTGGCCAAGTAACAAGCCAGGTCTTCCAGACTACATGAAGAAGAGATGTTATACCTCAATGCTTAAGCTATCAAGCAAAGCAAAAGCAAGTTCACAATGAACTATAGCAACTAAGGTACCTGAAATCAATCCAATTCAATCAGTACTCAAGTCACAAAAGTCAAACAGATAAACCAACAGTCAACAAACAATGTACAATCAAACAATCAAGGCTACATTGTGCAAAGCACAAGCTCAACTCAAATGAGCCAAATTATCCTAGAAAACAAGTCAATGTTAGTTCATAACAATCAAGCAAACCAACTCAAGCTATGCAAATTGATCTCCTTAAAGCCATATGCTTCTTAACTTGAAAACAAACTCAAACATGAGAAGCAAACCCTTAGGCCAAGGCCTAGGGTCAAAGAAAGAGAAATGGACCAAAACAGAACATGAAAATTTACAAGAGTCAAGATTAATCAAATAAGAACATCATCCAATTGGTCCCATATCAAAACTATGCACCAAATCCATTTCACAAACAAATCATGTCAAAGTGTGCAAGTGGGAATCACATTGGAGCAAACAGAATGAACACAAGCATATAAATACCACAATGGCTCAATAAATTCCAAGAAAAATCATGCCTAAACAGAACACATTGAATAAGCAACACACCAAAAATCATGGCAATTGAACAAGTATAAGCATGGAAATTAAAATCATCAAGTCATGGTAAGCATAAACAAGCTCAAACAAGACCACAAATGATGCATCAACTTAAGGCAATCCTAAAACATAAATGACATAAGATAAATGACTCAAACCAAAGCCAAGATGAACTTCAATGTGTCTAGAAAACATGTATAAAATTTCAGGCTCATATGATAAGGCATAAGAATTTCACAAATCATGGAAGTTCAACACTCAACAAAAGTTCAAACATGACAAGCCAGAAGAGAAAATCTCAAACAAATTGGAAATGGATCCAAAATTTCTACAAAAAATCATAATCAAACTTAACATCCAGGAGTAGCATCATGCAAAAATTCAGATGATTTGGCAATTATTTGGCCAGGTAAATAAAATCAGCAGATTGGACAAGAAATGGTGTGACACACATTGTCACACCTATATTGATCACATCATAACACACGAACCAAAAGTGCAAAAATAGCAAACTCAAAGCAAAAATACTCATCAAGGTGTCCAGTTTATGCATGTCAATTTTCAGCTCCATTGGATTAACCATCATCATTTCACAATCAAAATAGTAAGCAAGGTGCAAGAAGTGACATACATGAACAAACCCTAGGCTAAAAACAAATTCAACCGAGCACAAATTCTGTAAACATAACCAAAAAATAGTAGACATGATAAGGAATAAGGTGAAAAAAATCTCACATCAATTGGATCATTATTTTTTGAGTTATGAATTTTTGAATGAGGAGAAAAAATAAAAAATAAACATGAAACAAGTAGCATGTACATGTAAGGCATGAATGGAAAAAATGCAATAGCCAAAATGGAAAAGGCTCTGGTCCGGATTCGAACCGAGTGGACATTCAAATATCCAAGGCGCGCCAAGACCAAAACGAGGTCGTTTCAGCCAAACCCTGGGCGCATGTACGCATCCAAAATCCGCAGGAAAAGCTTATGGATCCGCAGGTAAGTCCGTGGCAAAGGCGATGAAGGTTGCGGTAAAATCCGCAGGAAACTTTCCAGAATTCAAGAACACATGAAGATCTTCATGATCTTCATCAATGATTTTTCCAGAAAAAATTAAAAGGTTCCAGAAACACAAATCGTGCACATCGTCACGTAGATCTAACATTAGGCAATAAGAATCAACAACTAACACATCCAAAAACACTACATCAAGCATGAATCGAGCAAATCAACTTTTGAACATAAAACTTTAAATCCACGAAACTCTCTCAATATAGCATGGAATCAAATGATTTTTGGCTCAGAATCACCACACAAGCAAGCTCTACAAATATCACATGATGAATTTAAGAAAAGAGAGAATTGAATTCACACCTCTTGTAGAGCAGCTTTCGATTTCAAGTGTTCCAGGTCCTGGCTATGCTCCAATCGTGTCCTAGCAACCTTGTATGAGTGAATGGAAGGATCTTTGATGCTTAATTGGCTTTGAATCCACGGATTTGAGCTTTCACCATTGATGAACTCTTGCTTGAAACAGCTTCAATATGCACGAATTCACCTGGATCTAGCTTGAATTCTACTCAGTGATGATGCTTGATGATGAACAGAGCAAGAACAATGCAAGTTGCTTCAAAAATTGAGAGAAAATTTGAGAGAAAAAATTTTAGATCTGAATTTGTGAATTGTGGTTATGATTTTCTGTTATGATTATGCTATATATACTCCTAATTAACCAGACTTAATCATGATTAATCAATTGGTAATGAAAAATTAGTGAAAACCAAATGTTTGGACAAATTGACAAAACCACCCTTATGCATGTGCATGGCAATGAACAGTGCACGAATTTCACCTTGAATGAGTTTCAAAAATTGTTTGGAGGCAAATGAGATTTGTTGGAAGTGAATAAAATGCATAATTTTCAAATTCACCTTTTCCCTCCAAAAATTCAAATTAATTCAAGTAAAAAATGAAATATTTTTGTAATGAGAATTAGTGAAATATGATGCATGATTATGATAGTAGAGATCAAGAGAAAAATTCTCCAAAAAGAACCACATGAATTGGCCTTTTGATGCAAAAGTTATGCTAGCTTGAAGTTCAAAAATCCTTGACAATGATTTGATCATAACTTGCCAACCACAAATGAGAAATGGATGTTCTGGGACTTTTTGGAAATGTGAGAGCAAGATCTTCAACTTTCATGTTGGGCAAAATTCCATTTGAAGCTTTATTGATGATGTAAATTTGAGGAGAAGACCTTTCCATTTTTGGCAGTTTGAAATTACAGGTCACTTACTATTTTTGGAAACTTTTTGTCTGACCTCAAATTCTTCAATGATGATGTTTGACATGTTATATGAGACTTGTATGGACATGAATAAGATCTCTCAAACCATCTCCCACCTTCAAATCCCTGATTAAATGCACAGTT
This sequence comes from Lathyrus oleraceus, assembly GCF_024323335.1. NCBI lineage: Eukaryota > Viridiplantae > Streptophyta > Magnoliopsida > Fabales > Fabaceae > Lathyrus > Lathyrus oleraceus. Next base: position 130,492,320 of record NC_066581.1, read on the forward strand.
GACTTGTGTTGACCATTCTAGGGTTTCAGCTGACCTAGCTGTGATCAGATGAAATCCAAGCCTCTACCACTTGAGATCTTGATTCAAAATGATGTAACAACTCATATGAACTCTTGATGAATGATCATGGTGCCCAAATTCTTCAGAATGGCCACCATCTATGGCTCAATGCTTGCCTTTGACTGGTTTGACCTAATGTTGCTTCATCTGCAAGTAACAAGGTTAAATGACAATATTTTTGTACTTTTGGGTTAGTAAACCAATGAAAAGCAATGATATACAAATGCAAAACATGCTTGGTGATCAAGAACCACTCTCAAAAGACAACCCACCCACAGGGAAGGAGGCAAGGTGTACAATGATCCTTGAGGCAATGATGTGATATGATATGATGCCATGAGGGATCTTAGGGACAAAATTGGGGTCTTACAAAACCCACTAAGGACTACTCCTCAGAAGAGTCGCCACTTTCTTTCTGTAGCGGTAAATTCATGACCACTAAGCTATTGGTTAACTCAACATCAATAAAACAAGAGTCGCCACCACGCTTTTATTATTTACAAAGGAAAAGGGAAAAGTACGAAGAAAACCCAAAGATAAGAAGTTTTCAAATTAAAACTAATAAAATGTCAGAGATTACAAGTAAGGGGGTTAGTTACACAGAGGGAAGGTATTAACACCCAAAGTGTCCTAGGTACTCCTAGGGAGCCCTTTTTGTGTGTAAGTGTTTTGGTTGAAAAAGATGTTTGCTAAAAAATAGAATGAGGGGATGAGAAAAGAATTAATTATTTATATTTTTGTGTTTGACAAGACCTTTGGTATTATGCCTACATACCAACATAAAAATGAGGGATTAAAACCTCGTAGTTCATGGTAAAAATTTCAAATATGGGTGGATTGATTTTTAACAAAAGCTTAAACATCTCTTGTTATCACTGGGAGAATACTCAACCAAACATCCACCGATAATGAGGGCTTTACAACATTTAAAAGGGAGGGCTCTAACTTGGATTCAATCAACAAGTATGCCACTAACCCCTAATAAATGGAAACTCTTACAATCAATATATCATGGAATGGGAGAATTATATCTCAACCAAAGATAACTCAAATCTAAATGCTCTCTTTTGAAAAAGTTTAAAAGGAAAACGCACAAAGTGGCCAAAATGATTAGATGAGGTTGTTAGTTCTTTTTTGTCTTTCTGAAAATAAAGTCAATATGATTAAGTTCATTTACAGGTTTGATTAAGAAAACATTTTGAAAATCAATGGCATAAGGCCAAGGCTTCTACTCATTAAAACAAGTCTAAGTTGAAAAACACAAGCAAAGAAGTTTTGAAAATGAGAGAGATATTTTGAAATTAAATAAGGAGGAGGAGATGAAGGGACTATCCTAGACAAGATTTAAAAGTTTAAAGTTGAAAATATCTAACCCATGAGAAGCATCCACATAACAAAAGTGTCAGATAGAAACCCATTACCTTTGGATTGTCAAGCAAACAATAAAACCCAATAATCATCTAATCAATTAATGAGAAGACCAATGGTATCAAATAAAGATAACTAAACATCCAAGCAAGCAGTCTTCAATGTCCTTTATATATATCAGATGAAAATTCCTTGAAACATACTCAAAGAGAAAGCAACAAATGATATTAATAAGATCAAAATAACAATTCAGATAAAGAGAAAGAGTGTGTCAAATAAACCCAAGGGAGTCTCTTGAGGCTTGTATCAGATGAATGACATTGTCCAAGAGATGGTCTCTAAATAATGGCATTGGACAAATTCTTCCATAGCTCAGGGATGTTGTCTACTCTAAGTCCATAGATCCAAATCAAATCACAGATAGAGGTCCAACAGTCCATCAATGTATTTTTTTAGGGTTTTTGTGTTTATTAATTGTTTTAAGGTCCTAAGACCACAATAAAAAACAAAGGCATAAGCACATAATATATCACAAGCACAAATAAAATGGCTCAAGTGAGCAAAGTGAAAATGACTGAAACATAAACAAATTGCATGAATGTAAATGACAATAAATGATAAAGTGCAAGAATTTAAATTGCATTAAAGTAAATAACACTAAAATAAATTCAATACAAAAAGATGTTAGTGAATGTTAGTGTAAGAAGAAAAATTTGTTTAAGTCATTTTTGGAGAACACTTAACCATCCACTCACAAGCATGAAGATATGAACCTAGGCATCATTCATGAGAAGGGATTCAACTTGGATAAAATCAATAAGTATGCCACTTGCTCTCACAAATGGAAAAGGGACAAAATCTTCACACAATACCATGAGGAATAGGAGACTTACAATCTCACTTACAAAAATGCTATTGCCTTTGGGATAAACTTAGCGTTATGTTAAGCAACCGTAATTGGACTTATGTATAAGTCACAACTATCTGAGGTCGGTCAATAATAATATTGGTATTAATGCATGCTAGAGACAAGGTGTCAATACCGATCTCCTAAAGCATATCACGAAAATAAGAGGGGATGGACATATCTCAATCAAGCTCATGTTGATTCATCTGACACAAAATCATTGATGAATCAACTAGAATTTTGATCTATGAGAAATCATTGGCCATGAAATGGATTGGGGAATAAATGGGATGAGAATGAAGAGATGAAGTGAAAAGGATCCCAAATTGGTCAAGGGATGAACCTCATTTTATCAATACCATTCATTCATCTTAAGGGATGAAGTTCAAACTTTATCAACCCCCTAAATATAATGGTATTGACCAAGTCAAGGTCCAAATCAACTAAGACCAAGGCCAAAGAGAAATTAAGCCAACACAAAGTCAATAAAATAGCTCAACAAAATAATAAAGCAAATAAAACAATCTAAATCAATTTTTAAAATGAAGAAAATACATTTTAAAAGGTCAAAACCCTAAAATCCCTTCAAACCACCAAAGAAATGGCCAAGAGATTTATCATAGGTCAAGCAAAGTCAAAGGACCATTGACTATTTTTTTTTGCATTTTTTGAAAGTCATAAGTATTTAAAAATCAATTAAAACAAGTCAAAGATCACAAAATTCACTAAAAGTATCAAACTCAATCCAAAAATTAATTTTAATTCAAAAATGGGAAGAGGAAATTATTTGTGAAATTTTGGTGGTGGCCCCATAATTTTTGGATTAAAAATGAAATTATAGTGAATTTAATAAGAAAATGCTATTTAAAAATTAATTTGGAAAATTAAAATAAATCAGAAAAACAAGGATCATCAGATCTCCCTTATTAATTGAGGTAGTAGATATGATGGCCACGTGTGCGCTATCTTCATGGTCTTTAGTCAACACGTGCACACAAGAGGTAATCACAAAGAACGGACCAGATTAGATCATAGCCACGAGGTCAGATGGTTTGGACCGTGCCAACACTCCACCGGAGCCTAGCACCAGTCATCATCTCCGGATAATTCACTAGACTAGTCCGACCAAAAAGTTCATGAAAATGAGTGGATCATATACCATTTTGAAGAAAATCACGAGGATTCCAAATATCACCTCCAAATATTCCAACTTTCACTCTATAATCAGCAAAGTGGAGTTGAAAGTTGAGGTTTTCAAACTAAATTGCTTCGATTCAACCTCAAAGCAACTCAGGATTAATGCCTACATTGGTAGGACTGTAGATGTTTGATTGGCTGCATTGTATGGTAAAACACTAGCTGGATTCTAATGTCTTGACTGATGTCATGACATGCTGTGAAGGTGTTTGTGTGACTGCATTGTAGGTTAGAATATCTAGCTGTACTCTGATGTCTTGGCTGATGTCATGACATTCTGAGTAGTGTACTGCAGGATTAGCTAATACAGGATTTATTGAATGTCAAATTGGATGTGGTGACATTCATCCCTGTCAGCAGATACTGAGGAATAAAACAAGTGGTGTTCTACTATAACTCAGTATTTATTTTCAGTCTGGTTATCAAGGGAATACCAGATCTGGCATAAGGCCTACTGTCTGAATGTTAAACTGGATGTTATGACATTCATCATTGACAGCATATACTGAACAATAAGCAGATTGGTTTTCTGCTACATTTCAGTATGCAACTCAGTCTGCTTATCAAGAGGATAACAGACCTGATGTAAGGCTCTATGTGTGAATGTCAAATTGGATGTTTTGACATTTATTAATGTACGCTGATACTGAAGTATGGACAGATTGGTTCTATACAGTACAACAAATTGTACAGTCTGTTTTCAGGAAAAACAGACTTAGCATATGGTTAATGATTTGGAAGTCAAACTGAATGTTGTGACATTCATTCCTGACAGCATATGCTATATTGTAGGTTGTTTAGTTTTTCTGTTTCAGCATTTTTCTCAGGCTAAAATCCAGGAAACCAACAACCAAGCTACAATTAAGGAACCTAACAAATAGCCTATTTGTTAGCACACTAATATGTGGAAATTAGTTAGAATCCTATGTGGCATTATTTGTGGAGGTCTTGAGATATTTTAGGAACTAAATATGGAGATATTTTAGGAACTAAATATGGAGATATTTTAGGAACTAAATATGTAGATATTGTAGGAACTAAATATGGAGATATTTTAGGAACTAAATATGGAGATATGTTAGGAACTAAAAGATTGAAGACCTTGTTTGTAGCAGAAAGTTTCTGCTGATGTTGTAACAGCAAAGGAGAAGGTTGCTGCGATTTCTGAAGGCCCAAATCCACTTGGGTGATTAGGTTATAAATAGCATATTGTAACCTAGTTTTTGTAAGCCTCATAGAATGAAAATTTAGGGGTGTGTGTGAGGTAAACCTCCCAACCTGTGGGAAGGTTACCATGTGTTTCTCAGTGTTCAAAGCTGAGAGTATTTGTAACTCAAAGCCTGTAGGCAAGACTGATTATGTTCTTGAACGAAGCTGTGAAGCAAGTTCAAGGTGTTTAGCATTACATTGTAATTGTAGTGATAGGAATGGAAACTGGAGGTTTCTATCTAGGAGTTCCTAGGTATAGATTGCATTGGGTAGGGATTAAGTGAAGAGTTGTAAACGGGGGAGTTTAACTCTGAATTAATATTGCTGATAGTGGATCTTCTTCCTGGCTTGGTATGCCCCCAGACGTAGGTCATGTTGGACTGAACTGGGTTAACAATTACTTGTGTTTTTACCTTCTGCACTTTATAATTCTGTCCGTTATAAAATAAGGTTAACCGGTAATGCTGTAACAGATGATGTTCAAATCAATGTTGAGACATCATGCTGATAACTGTGCAGGATCAACAGAAGTAAGTGCTATGTTTGATCTCTGTTGTGTCTTTGTACCAGATGGACAGAACTGGGTGTTCTTCCATTCTATGGTGATATAGTAGCAGATGTCGTGACATTTGTGAATGTGTGCATATCAGTACTAGGTTTTAATTTGTATAACTGTCTTGCTGTATTAGTAACAATGTTAGATCAGATGTCATTACTTGGAGTAGAACATCTAAACTCTGACTACACCAGAATTTCAAATGGTATCAGAGCAGGCATCATGTTCTGTTTCTGGATGAGATCCATGTGTGATACTTTTTGGTATCTTGCAAGGAGTTATGTTAGTACTGATGGTGGAACCGTTGGAAGGTTCTGTGATTCCCCTGAATGGTCCCTTGAAGTAGGTGGTTGGACTATTCATGACAGGAACTGCGTATACCTGTCTCTAGAGGTTGGAAATTGGCCTTTGTGTGGAAAAGCTATGCTAGTATTGAACCATATTCAAACTTGGTAAGTTTTTGAAGGCTGATCTGGTGAAGTGCGTGGTCATAGGTTCAGTTGTATTATGATTTCCACTGCATAATACCTGGCTAAACTCAAACTCTGATGTAGTTTCCCCTCATGTGGATGAAAGGCTGCTATATTCAAGATTTCATCATAATCTACTGAAGATGTCAAAGATACTTGAGTCTCCTCAAGTCCACTCATCATGACGTTCTCACTTCAGGATGGTAAGAATCACCTGATCATTGATTCTTTTACTCTCGTGGGTAGTGTATATGAAGACCTTGAATACGTTCAAGAAGGGTTTGTTCCTAGGAGGTGGAACTAATGTTCTATGTGATGTTAGAACATGTTGTTCAACAAGTATGCAGCTACTGGTTGAAGAGCAAATGTTATTAGGTGTCAAACAAAGGGATACTTTTGTTTGGAACCTACTCCTGACCTGGAAGAGGAGACATCTGTTTGTGCTAAGTTGACAAGGGTAGGGTCAACTGTGTGTGTGCTCAAGAAAGTCACTTTTAGAAGTCTGATCTCTAGAAGTGGAGCTGGTTGAGATGTGACATTGTGCAATTTCCTGCTGGTTGTCTTATTCCTGTAGATTGATCAGGGTGGGATAGTTGTTCCCTGAAGTACTATGTTGTGTTGGAAGACAAGTCCCCTGGATGTTAGAAGTCAATAATGGGGTAACCTGATTGCTATATCATTTAAGAGGATTGGGACCGTGAATCTTGTTATTCAAACACCACGCTCAGAAGTGGCAGTTCCTTCAAGGAGTGAGAATATGAAGATTCATAAGTTGGTTGAGGTAGTATGCTCTAGCAATGCATATCTACTATTGACTGGTGTTGTTTTCGTTCACTAGTACGTATGGTTAGCTGGAGTCTGATTGGTGTGATTGGAGTATGTATAGGTATAACTCATAGAGTTAGTTGCCACTGGTAGGGATGGTGTATGTCATGTTGAGACATTTGTGTACAATGCATGGATATTAGTGTGGAGTTTCCATGATTGTTAATTTGAGGGGGAGTTTTGGTTAACCTCCTCACGTTTGGTCAGCCTAGGGTCTGGTTGGCTGTTGACCTGTGTCACATGGGTTCTGGTGGTTGTGTGACACATTTGCAAGGAAGGATTCATCTCTCACATTCCTAAGGGTGAATTTAATCTGGGAAGTTTTTCAAAACTGTTGAGGTGCTTGCAAGCAAAAGATGTTGACACAAGAAGAGTATTTTCAAAGTACTCTTATGGTGGAAGTATCTGAAAGGAATATTGGGAAAGGATTTAAGATCAATGGCTACTTGTGCCAAGTACAAGTATTTAATTGATTATCCTTGGAGCTCAAGATTACTGATGTTTTTAAAGAGGTTGGAACATCTCGTCTTCAATACCCTGTGCAAAATCACAGGAAGGATAGTACATTGGCTTATGATCTATCTCTTTGGTGGCAGCAAAAGCGTATGATCTCTGAAAAGGTTTCCTAGCAAGAAACATGTTCACCCTTGGTGTGTACAAGAAGAAGAAGACATCATAGTCTTGATGGTAGTTACTTGGATCAGTGTATCTCTGATCTAGGTAAGGAAGTGCATTGGCTAATGCACACTGTGGAGTTAAGAACAAGTGGCAGGATTCTTGACTTCATGGAAACAGCCTTGCTTTAGGAAGTGGAATCCTTGGCATAGCTGAAGGGATAGTTTCTAATTAGTCCTTCTGAAGACTCATGCATCAGAATGTCTGATGTCTTTGGAGAAGAAGCAGGGATTCATCAAGGTGTGAGCTTGGATGACTTAACTGTAAACCTGCAGGATGGAGGTTGTTTACTCAAACTTGGTTCCACCATCAAGTCTATGAGAACATTGAACTCTCGTTCTGTGAAGGGAGGAAGTTCTTTCGAGTGGCAGAAGAAGGAGCTGAATTCAACAGCTAGATGTCAAAACACAATGTTGTGACATTTGGTTCAACATCAGATTCTTAGTTGGTGAAGTGGCACATCAACTTGAGATAGAAGGGTCTACAGGGTTGTAGATTGGATACTTAAAAAAGGTCGCCCTCATTGCAGTTCTTTGGAGTTGCTGGATAGAAAGGATGTTACATGTTCATGTCTTAGAAAATCTAAGTTTTGTTCAACATGTAGCTTGAAGTTCAAGTCTCACTTGGAAGGTCAGAATATCTTTGGGAGAAGTCTGATAAACGTGGAGAGGTCAATAAGTGACACTTGACTTTTTCATATGAGGATTCATAAAGGAGGTAATCAACCAGTGGCATTTGATCTATCTCAAAAGTGAGTTCGAAGAATCAAGATAATCAACATATGGCAGCTGATTATTCTTGAGGAAAGTCTGAGACAAATTACTTTTGAGCAGAAAAGTAGTAAGTTGAAGACAAAAGGAGGTGTTTTCTATTCATCTCTTGGAGCTTGTGGTAGGAGCTCTGAGCTATCTATGGAAGATTATCTCTCGTAATGGGATGAGAATGTATATGTCCCAATTTATGTCTGGGTTCTTTTGGATCAAGCTGGTGACTCAGTGATATCTGAAGATTATCAGATGGTGTTCCTTGTTATGTTGTGAGGATGTCCTAACTAATGTTAGAACATTTTGTGAAGTGGCTTTCTGTTCTGGTTAGAAGAGAGATTGACACAGAGTGTGGATGTGTTCAGCCAAGAGGGTTGAACAAAGGGTGTGCTCTTGAAGACATGAAGATGAGTCTTATGTTTTCCATTCATCAAGTGGTCTGGGTTCTCTTTGAATCAGGAAGTATGTGAAGGTCCAACTTTGGGGTGCTGGATATGTTCATGTGTGATCTCCAAGTTTCAAGAGGAGAGTTGGTTGTTCATGACAGGGGGAGCTCTGTCTTTGTGCTGCAAGTAATCATCAAGCTTGTGGTCTATGTGTTCTCAGATAACAAGGTATGACACCTGATATACCTGCTGTGAAGACAGTGTGTGACTACTTGATCAAAGTTGTGAAGCAAGATCAAGTGGGTAGTGTCTTGATCAAAGTTGTAAAGCAAGATCAAGAGGGGGTATTCTTGATTGAAACTGTGAAGTAAAATCAAGATTGTGTATCTGTCATTTATGTGTAATTCTGTTTATGTTGGTCTGTAATTTAAAGTGTTGCTTTGGCAACATTTTTGACAAAAAGGGGGAGTAACACCTGTGATGCCCCAGGACAACAGAGTGTTTTGCTAAACAGATATTGAAGATCCTCTAATCCAGAGGTAGTGCTGCAGCTGTTGTTCCACTTCTATGATTGTGAGTATGTGTATGTGTGCTGCAATTAGAAGTTTTTATTTAACTTCTGTATGTGTGCTGTTATGTGAAGTTTTTATTTAACTTCCATCTGTGTGAGTGTGCTGCTACTCTGAGTGTATTAGATAAGTTAATTTCCTGCTAGATGTGTGTTTTCCGCTGCTATGGACTCTGTTGTGAAGCCAAAGTGTTTTAGCCAAAAATTTGCCAAAGGGGGAGTTTGTAGATGTTTGATTGGCTGCATTGTATGGTAAAACACTAGCTGGATTCTAATGTCTTGACTGATGTCATGACATGCTGTGAAGGTGTTTGTGTGACTGCATTGTAGGTTAGAATATCTAGCTGTACTCTGATGTCTTGGCTGATGTCATGACATTCTGAGTAGTGTACTGCAGGATTAGCTAATACAGGATTTATTTAATGTCAAATTGGATGTGGTGACATTCATCCCTGTCAGCAGATACTGAGGAATAAAACAAGTGGTGTTCTACTATAACTCAGTATTTATTTTCAGTCTGGTTATCAAGGGAATACCAGATCTGGCATAAGGCCTACTGTCTGAATGTCAAACTGGATGTTATGACATTCATCATTGACAGCATATACTGAACAATAAGCAGATTGGTTTTCTGCTACATTTCAGTATGCAACTCAGTCTGCTTATCAAGAGGATAACAGACCTGATGTAAGGCTCTATGTGTGAATGTCAAATTGGATGTTTTGACATTTATTAATGTACGCTGATACTGAAGTATGGACAGATTGGTTCTATACATTACAGCAAATTGTACAGTCTGTTTTCAGGAAAAACAGACTTAGCATATGGTTAATGATTTGGAAGTCAAACTGAATGTTGTGACATTCATTCCTAACAGCATATGCTATATTGTAGGTTGTTTAGTTTTTCTGTTTCAGCATTTTTCTCAGGCTAAAATCCAGGAAACCAACAACCAAGCTACAATTAAGGAACCTAACAAATAGCCTATTTGTTAGCACACTAATATGTGGAAATTAGTTAGAATCCTATGTGGCATTATTTGTGGAGGTCTTGAGATATTTTAGGAACTAAATATGGAGATATTTTAGGAACTAAATATGGAGATATTTTAGGAACTAAATATGTAGATATTTTAGGAACTAAATATGGAGATATTTTAGGAACTAAATATGGAGATATGTTAGGAACTAAAAGATTGAAGACCTTGTTTGTAGCAGAAAGTTTCTGCTAATGTTGTAACAGCAAAGGAGAAGGTTGCTGCGATTTCTGAAGGCCCAAATCCACTTGGGTGATTAGGTTATAAATAGCATATTGTAACCTAGTTTTTGTAAGCCTCATAGAATGAAAATTTAGGGGTGTGTGTGAGGTAAACCTCCCAACCTGTGGGAAGGTTACCATGTGTTTCTCAGTGTTCAAAGCTGAGAGTATTTGTAACTCAAAGCCTGTAGGCAAGACTGATTATGTTCTTGAACGAAGCTGTGAAGCAAGTTCAAGGTGTTTAGCATTACATTGTAATTGTAGTGATAGGAATGGAAACTGGAGGTTTCTATCTAGGAGTTCCTAGGTATAGATTGCATTGGGTAGGGATTAAGTGAAGAGTTGTAAACGGGGGAGTTTAACTCTGAATTAATACTGCTGATAGTGGATCTTCTTCCTGGCTTGGTATGCCCCCAGACGTAGGTCATGTTGGACTGAACTGGGTTAACAATTACTTGTGTTTTTACCTTCTGCACTTTATAATTCTGTCCGTTATAAAATAAGGTCAACCGGTAATGCTGTAACAGATGATGTTCAAATCAATGTTGAGACATCATGCTGATAACTGTGCAGGATCAACAGAAGTAAGTGCTATGTTTGATCTCTGTTGTGTCTTTGTACCAGATGGACAGAACTGGGTGTTCTTCCATTCTATGGTGATATAGTAGCAGATGTCGTGACATTTGTGAATGTGTGCATATCAGTACTAGGTTTTAATTTGTATAACTGTCTTGCTGTATTAGTAACAATGTTAGATCAGATGTCATTAGTTGGAGTAGAACATCTAAACTCTGACTACACCAGAATTTCAAGGACTTCAGTCATACACGAATTAATTCAAGATCTTAAGAAATGAGTGAGAATCGAAGATTTGAAATTTGAGAAAATTCACCTTCGGGTAGCAACTTTGAGAGCAATTCTTGATGCAATTCCACTTGGTTCTTCTTCCTCTAGCTTGCAGGAGTTGAATGAAGTGAAAAACGCTATGAATCCTCGGAGTTCTAGTTCACAAATAGAAATTGAACTAAAATCTTGATTTCAAAGAAATCCTCAAGGTATTCTCTCAAGTGTGGCTATGGGATTGCTTGGCAGAGCTTGGGCAAGGGTTTTTTTTTCAATCTTAGGCAATGTACTTCATTATATAGGCAAAGGATTTCATTTCTACACCATTCAAAATATGGACCAAAAATAGTAAGTTCATGTGCATGGGTGCATGGACATATGTTTATGCCCAAATGATCATTGCAATCTATTCAAATTCGTGCCAAAATGTTATTGATGTCATAACATGAGGCCATGCAAAGTTGTGTAATAATTGAGTTCAAAAGTTTCCTAATTAAGCCATGCAAAGAACCTATGTGCAAGTCCCTCAATCCTTGTCCAAATGAAGTGATATTAGACTCTTTGGAAAAATACTATTATGAGGAACAACTTTGATGTTTGGACTTTTTCCATTTGAATCTTAGAACATGGTGAATTCTGACCTTGAAGTTGGAAAAATCAAACATACTTGAAAATTTTCTAAGTTAAAAGTCAAATGACCCCTTTTTCCACCTTGAATAACTTTTGCTATGAGCTTCAAATGACTTTGGTTCCTTCTAAAAATTTGTAGATCTTTCAATTATATTCAATTTGATCACAAAATTGACACCATTTGGAGCTATCATGATGGAGTTATGGATTTTAGAAGTTGAAGAAAATTTCTTGTTCAATGATAAGGACCAAAATGGACCTATAATGTTTCTTCATGGCATAAGACCTTGCAAGTGGAATTTGACCTTTCTCAAAGAATAAAATTTGGAGAATACATATTGAAATAAATCATTAAACTTGGATCATCTTCATATCATAAAAAATCGAGGAAGTTATGGTTCTTGGAAGTTGACCTTCTATCTAGGGCACAGACAAAATGACCTATAATCTTTCACCCAAAAAATGACTTTAAAAGCAAAATTAGCTCTTGATGCCAACATGAAAGTTGTTTGGAATGTAATAAAGAGTAACTTTAATCTTAGATTCACTTTAATATGACAAACAATGTAGGATATAGGGTCTAGGGAACCCTAGATTTGATTAGTTGACTTCTCTAGTCAGCCTCCTTGAACCAACTTGCAAACTTGAAATTCATTTGCTCTTTGGGGATCATGAAGGATCATATATGCTTATGATGAATTACAATGAAGCATCCCTTGATATCTTTGACCAAATGTTGAAGAAACTTGTTGAGGAAGGCACGCAAGATACCCAGATGAATTAGGGCTTCCTTGACAAACAAGCTTCAAACTCTTGATGAATTCTTGATCAAAATGACAAATAAAGAGCATGGGGACCCATATATGATGCTTACAACCAAAGTGGACCTTTTCTTTATTTATCTCTTGCATTGAGGGTCTCAAACCCTAGTTGTGAGCTTGATGAGGCACAGGTGGACACATACACTACCTACAAAAGAAACAAAGCTACACTAGACATATTTTTATATTTTGGTTAGTAAACAAAGAAGATAAAGTATGATACAATCACAAATGCTTTGTGATCTCTCCCAATGCAAATCCAGTGAATTATAGGTGAGGAGTATACCAAGGTGTGATCCCAATGCCAATGCAAAGCTATGAGATGGCATGAGGGATCTTAGGGGTCAAAATTGGGGTCTTAAAGCTGCCCCTATTTAAGGTCATTCTATCTGGGGATGTGAAGGTTAAAATCTTTGTATCAATGCGGTAAAATGGACTTAAATAACAATAACAAGAAATAAATTTTGGTCCCTAAGAGAAAATAATTCGGGAGAGGCTGAAAGTCCACAGGAGCATAATGCATTCCATAAGGAAAACTCACTGAGGGGACAGAGACTCTAGGGATAAAAAGATATGCGTATGCCAGGCTACGACTTAAAAACTGCTGGAGACACAAGGGAATTTCCATGAAATAAATCAACGGAAAGACTCGGACTAGGGAAAAAGAATATGCATGTATTGGAATAAAACCAACACAACAAGAAACATCCGCTGGGGAAAAGTGTAAATCAGAACGAAGCTGAAATACCCAAACGGTCAAAAGGAAATTCTATTTCACAAATAAATACGAATTTGGACTCAAGTGGGGAAGAAAAACTTCAACACTGGAGTAAAATAGATATATCATCTACCACCTGTTACTGGGTAGGAAGATAATATACTCGGGCAGAGGGACATCCGTTATCGATTAAGGTAAACATATCAAAGATGACTCCCTGAGAAAAATGAGGAATATCCATTACTGGTTACTGGGTAAGAATAGCCTACTAGGAAAAAATGTAGAAATAGGATTTACAACTATTTACTATTGGGCAGAAGACCGAAGGAAGAATATCTGTTACCAGTTAAGGTAAACATATCAAGGATAGACTGTCAGGGAGAATCATCAACTACCAGTTAGTGGGCAGCTTAACAAAGGTGATCAACCACAAAAAACATAGGATTTATATCTACCAGTTACTGGGTAGAAGACCAAAAGAAAGAATATCTGTTACCGGTTAAGGTAAACATATCAAGGATAAACCACCAAAAAAAGAACAGGATTTACAACTACCAGTTACTGGATAGAAGACCAAAGGAAGAATATCCGTTACCGGTTATGGTAAACATATAAAGGATAGACTACCGAAAAGAATAGGATTTACAACTATCAGTTACTAGATAGAAGACCAAAGGAAGAATATCTGTTACTAGTTAAGGTAAACATATCAAGGATAGACTACCGAAAAGAATAGGATTTACAATTACCAGTTACTGGATAGAAGACCAAAGGAAGATTATCCGTTACCGGTTAAGGTAAACATATTAAGGATAGACTACCGAAAATAATAGGACTTACAACTACCAGTTACTGGGTAGAAGACCAAAGGAATAATATTCGTTACTAGTTAAGGTAAACATATCAAGGATAAACTGCTGCAAAAGGAATATGATTTACAACTATCGGTTACTGGGTAGAAGACCAAAGGAAGATTATCTGTTACCGGTTAAGGTAAACATATCAAGGATAAACTACCAGAAAAGAATAGGATTTACAACTACCAGTTACTGGATATAAGACCAAAGGAAGAATATTCGTTACCGATTAAGGTAAACATATCAAGGTAAACTGTTGCAAAGAATATCTGTTACTGGTTAAGGCAAACATATCAAGGATAAACTCGCTGGGAAAATGAAAGTAAATTTGCCTGGGAAATTAAAGAAGTAAATTATCTTTTACCAATTACTGGGTAAATTAACACAAGTAAAGTACTCATCATCCAGAAGGATATTACCAGTTATTGGGTAATAACACCTTGGAAGACCAAAATATCTATCTAGGTAAGAACTAGAAAGAAACGGTCAAACAAGACTCAACCCAATGAGGATATAGCTCAAGGGGAGTGGTTCCATCCGACAAAGAACCTGGGAGGAAACATAAGTAATAATCATCCACGAGGAAATAACTCAGTGGGGAAAAAGAAAGGATAAACTTTTTCTGCTTAAAAGGCTAACACTCTATATTGAAGGAGGACAGACACACCCAATCTGCATAGGGAAATGATATCACCAAAGTAGGGGATCATAAAAAATTAGGTCAATGTGTAAAATGCATAATGAAATATCTGATGTTATGCTTATGCATGTACATGCATGAGTATGTATATAATTATACTGAAAAACAAGCACAAAGGATACATACATGAAGATCCAATCATCACAACTAGATACTCGGCTAATCTCAACAAGATGTGAACACCAACTGGGGAACCTGCTAGGGATGAAGATAAATCATCGAGGATATAAATACTATCTTTAAATATTCAATTCTCTGGGGACAACACATAACCATGTACTCAAGGAAGGCTGGGGATATTATAATCCAAATTAAATGCTCAACTTCGGTTAGGGGAAGACATGGAGAATATGCATCCGACCAAAACTGCTGAAGACTCAACGCTTAGAGGAAACGAAGAATATATACATATCAGTAGCAATTACGGGGATTAAAACAAATCCATCTTGAATACTCGACTCTTAGGAGATGAGGGATAACTGCTAGGGGATAAGCAACGACCGACACAAATCTTGCTTAGAGCTCAAACTCTCTGGGAGAGGAGTAAATACAACTTGGCAAATTTGTAGGGGACGAAAGCACTGCTGAGAATATCAACCAATATGCTAAGGATAAGAGAGGTCTGTTAAGGATCCACATTTTCAAGCTGAGGGATATATATATATATATATATATATATATATATATATATATATATATATATATATATATATATATATATATATATATATATATATATATATATATATATATATATACACTTCATATCAACAAGTCAATGTTGCAGGGAATTTTAGGTCAACACCGTATCAAATGGGAGACAATCCTACATGGGACGACTTCATTAATACTGCTCGGAATTAAATAATGCCAGAATGAGGAGATCTTTCATCAGAAGAGGAAACTCCACAGGGAATCCACGTCACAACAAGAGGAAAAACTGCGAGTGGGGAACCGGGCAACTTACTGGGATTCCATCAATTAATATCAACTATGTGGAGACTTCATTGGGGAATAAAATCTGCTAGGACAAACCATGCGCCGCACGAGGACGCAATCAACAACATATTCCTTAAGAGGAAAAACAACAGTCACAAGATTCTTCTTGGAGATTGAGAAATAAACTAACCCCAAGGTACCAAAAATATCAACCAGACCTGCAGGAACTCGAAAAGGGAGAAACCATGCCATGGCTATGCAATCACCAAATAAAGGTGTTGCAGATCTGAAAACCAAATAAAGGTTTCACTACAGATCCAGGTTTCAATCCCCATAATGCAAATCAAGGATGAAAATCCACCAAGACTCATAGCTGAGGAAAGAATGATGAACTACAAGGAGAATAACACATCAGCCATGCTAGGGACAACCGCCAAACTGTTTGGGGAGCAAACACCTTCAAACATTGCTTGGGGAAAGCAACTATGCTTCACACGTCAAGACTTACCGTTCTTAGATTGTTGTTGACATTCCTTTTTGAATTCAATGTTCTTAAAGTAAATGTCTTATTATTTCATAAAAATGTTTATTCATTGATTTATTTATTTCAAACTTATCATCATAAAAATACAATTTTATTAAACAGAAACAAAATAAGAATAGAAAATAATTGGATAAAGGATCAACTTTATTTAATAGAATGGTAGTGTAGCGGTAAATTCATGATCATCAAGCTATGGATAAGCTAGAGATCAATAAAACCAGAGTCGCCACCGCACTTTTATTGTTTCCAAGGGAAAAGGGAAAAAGTACGAACAAAACCCAAAAGTAAGAAGTTTTCAAATCAAAACTAATTAAATGTTAGAGATTACAGGTAAGGGGGTTGGTTACACCGAGGGAAGGTGTTAACACCCAAAGTGTCCTAGGTACTCCTAGGGAGCCCTTTTTTGTGTGCATATGTATTTTGTACAAATGGATGTTTACAAACAAATAGAGTGAGGGGATGAGAAAAGAATTCATTAATTATATTTTTGTGTTTGACAAGACCTTCGGACTTGTGCCTACGTACCAACATAAAAATGAGGGATCAAAACCTCGTAGTTCGTGATACAAATTTCAAAGTGGATGCATTGCTTTTAACAAAATTAAGTTTGAAAGGCACAAAGGCCTAAAATGGTTTGAATGAGTTAGTTCTTTTTGGATTTTTGAAAGTTTAAGTCAAGTATAATTAAGTTCATTTACAAATTTGATTAAGAAAAGAAGTTTGAAAATGCAATGGCATAAGGCCAAAGTTTCTAGTTTGCAAAGTGGTCAAAGTTTAGAACAATATGAGTTAAATCAAAGAATATTTTTAAAAGGGGAAGAGATTTTTTGAAATTAAAGAAATGGGGAGAAGATGAAGAGAGTAATCTTATGCATAAAATTAAAAGTTAAGGGTTGAAAAGATCTGACCAATGGGTAGCAATCCAATAGACAAGAATGTCAATAGAAACCCAAATTCCCTTGGACATTTAGAATCAAGCAACACACAAATGCACAATTATATCAATCTTGAAGAGCAAGGCATCAAATAAAGATAGCCACATCCAAGCTTAGCTACTCCATGATCTTCTTCAAATTAGAACATGTAACAGATGAATTCCACAAGTCACAGGTTCAAAATAACAACTTCACAATGATCATATTGCATATGAACTCAAAGGGATCTTCAAAGATGTATCAGATGAAGTTTCAAATTACAAGCACTTGGTCTCATAGAAAGTTGGCATTGGCCAAGTCCTTTAGCATAGGAAGGTTGCCTAAATTCTAAGTCCAATTGATCCAAGATCAAGTCAACTGTCCACAAAAAAGTCTTTTATGGTTTTTGTTCTTATTATGTACATTAATGGTCAAAGACCACACAAACAAACAAAATATACACAAACAAGATATATCACACAATATGGTCCAAGTGGACAAAGTGAAAATTGCATTAACATAAACAATTAGAATGGCATGAACAATGGCAAATGAATAAAACTTAAAAATTAAAGTGCATTAAAATAAAGGACTTGAAATTAAATGTTAGTTGTTAATGAGTTAGAAGTTAGTATTGTTTTGCTTTTGCTTTTTATTTGAAGTCATTCTTTGGAGAACACTCAACTCACTTATCACAAGCATGGATCCTTGAACCAAGACATCTTCCAAAGGAAGGAAAAAAGGTCAAGTTTCCACATAATACCATGAAAGAGGGGAGACTTACAATCTCACTAACTAGAATGTTATGCCTTTTGTGTCACAAATTTAGCGCTATATTAAGCAATCGTAATTGGACTTATGTAGAAGTCACAACTATTTGAGGTCGGGCAATAGAATTTTGGTGTTAATGAATGTTAGAGACATAGTATAATGGACTATGCTCATGAAACATACCACACACAAAAATAATATGCAAAAGAGGTGGTCTAATCTCATCCATACTTATGTAGATTTTACAATCAACTAGCCTTAGGACTTAGAGATATCATAGGCCAAATGAGATGAATGCATAAATAATGGGAATGAGATGAAGAGGGAGGCGAATGGATCAAAACTCAAATTGGTCAAAGGAGGACTTTTACCAAATTAATATCATCCATTCATTTTGGGAGATGGAATGTACATTCCATCAATCCCCTAAATCCAATGATATTAACTTGACAAAGTCAAATCAACCTTGACCAAGGCCCAACAACAAGAGTCAAACTTACATAAATCATCACAAGAGGTCAACACAATTATTTGGCATTTACTCAAATTTAAAAAACTAAAATAAGGCATTTAAATTAAAGATGGTTTGTCAAATTCCTAAAACCTCATCAACACACCAAAGAAATGACCATGAGATTTATCATAGGTCAAACAAGGTCAAAGGACCTTGGAGAAAAAATTTCAGAATTTTTAAAGACTTAAAAGTATTTTTAAACAATTAAAAATATTCATAAAATCAATTAAATCATGAAAAATATTAATAATGATCCAAAAAATAATTTTAATTCAAAATATGAAAGTGGAAATTATTTGGAATTTTTTGGTGAAACTCTCATATTTTTTGGATCAATATTAAAATTAATATGAATTAATGAAAATAAAACAATTTAAATGAAATTCAAATAATCAGAAAAAACGTGGACCACTTGATCTCCCTCATTAATTGAGGTGGCAGATCAAGTGGCCATCAGCGCGCTATCCACCATAGTCACAAATCAATGCGTAACACAAATGGTAATTACAAGCAACGCGTGAGATTAAAACATTTCAAATGGGATCAATGGCTCAGAACCTGTCCAACACACCACCGGCGCTGGACCTCCGGTCACCTTCCCAGGCGAGGTCCACCGGACTGGTTCATTCTTCGCCATCAAGAAAATGAAAAAGGAGGGCATGATCTGAAAGATAAAATGGTGTAGATAATGAATATCACCTCAATTTAAATAACTCCACATATACATAAATATATGAGGAGTTGAATTTTGAGGTGCATCAACTGAGTTGCTTAGATTTGACCTCTAAGCAACTCAATCTTCTTCCCTACATTGGTAGGACTTCAGACAACCAAAGATCCAAGAGATTTGATGAGAATTGAGTGAGAATCGAAGAGATGAAGTTTTGTGAAAATTACCTTCAATGATGTGCAGAACTTGATGTTTCTTGCTTCAAACACGATCTGATCACACTTGAGAATCTTGTAGGAAGTGATTAGCAAGGGTGCAAGGCTTTGGATCCTGAAGTTTTTTAATCTCCAACAGTTGAGATTCTAACTCAATTTTCAAATTGAAAATTCTCAGGTTTTCCTTTAGAATGAGAGGGTTTGAATTGGGGGGAAAAGTTGGCGCGCAAGGTGTGTTTGAATTGAGCACAGAGGTCGTGTATTTATAGCATGAGGGAGTGATATTTGCACACTTGAAATTTTGTCCAAATTTAGCAATGTGAATGGCACGAGTGCATGGGCATGTACATGCCCAGGAGGTAATGCATTAAGGTCCAAAATGATTCATGTTGAAGTCTGAATGAAGCTTGAATGGCAAGGCAAGGTGAAATGAAGTTTGTACATTTGATTTCCTCCAATTATGCAGCTCTGCTAAAGCCATACGCAACCCTAGCAAACCTCATCCAAAATGCATGAACTCGGGTTCTTTGAAAAGCTTGGATCAAGGGTAACAAGTTTGATGTTCAACACTTTTTCATTTGGAGCTTGGATCATGGTGAATTTTGAGGTGGAAGTTTGGAATTTTCAACATGTTAAAAAAATTTCTAAGTGTCAAGCCATATATCTCAATATTCCACCTTACTTAACTTTTTATGTGAGCTTCAAATGAGAAAAGTGACTTAGTTAAAGTTGTACCTCTTTAA
This sequence comes from Lathyrus oleraceus, assembly GCF_024323335.1. Classification (NCBI taxonomy): domain Eukaryota; kingdom Viridiplantae; phylum Streptophyta; class Magnoliopsida; order Fabales; family Fabaceae; genus Lathyrus; species Lathyrus oleraceus. The sequence goes on from NC_066581.1 coordinate 130,512,441, forward strand.
AAATACCTTCAAAATGGTCACCAATTTCATGTCATTTGGATTTGGAATGATAGAGTTATGCATTTTTGAAGTTTGGAAAAATCACTTGTTCAATGGTATAGGTCAAAAATGACCTATAATGTATCCTCATATCACATGCTCATAAAAGTTGAATTTGCTTCCACTCTAAACATCAAAGTTGAAGTAAACATGTTGAATTTGATTGTGAAACTTGGAAATATTTCATCTTATAAAAATTGAGCAAGTTCTGGCCTTGGGAAGTTGACTTTCAAATTAGGGTTTAGACAAAATGACCTATAATGTTTCCACATAGAAAATGATTTTCCAAGCAAAACTAGCTCTAGGTCTCAACATTAAATTTGTTTGTAATGTCATTTAGAGTAACTTTTCTCTTGGAATAATTTTTATATGGTGAAAATTGTAGGAGATAGGGTCTAGGGAGACCCAGTTTTGATCAGATGAATTCATTTGGCCAACCACCATCAACCAACTTTCTAACTTTAAATTCTATTGACTTTCTTGGCTCATGGTAGATCATATATGCATAAGATGATGAATTTTGAAGTGTCCCTTGAGAAATTTGATCAATTGGTGAGATATCTTGTTGGAGAAGTTACTCAAGATACCTAGTCAAACTAGGGTTTCCAAGGCAAATCACCCTCAAACTCTTGAAGAAAACTTGATCAATATGACATGTAGAGATCATTGGGACTCATATATGATTCTCATAACCATTCTTGGATCAATTCATGATTTTGCTCCTTGTCATGGGGGTCTCAAACCCTAGATATGAACTTGATAGATCAATGGTGATCATGCCCTACCTACAAAAGAATTCGGCAAATGCAAAGACATATTTTTGGTATTTTGGTTAGTAAAAATGATAAAATACAATGCTAATGCATATGATGAAATTGCATGAGGGATCTTAGGGTCAAAATTGGGGTCTTACAGCTACCCCTATTTAAGGACATTCTAAATGAGGAGGTAAAGGTTAAAATCTTTGGCTCGACTCAGTAGAATGGGCTTAAATAACAACATAGAAACGAATTTTGGTCCCTAAGAGACCTCATGATGCATATGATATGAATGTAAAAGTTAATTCTCTATGGGGAAGTATTGCCACAAAGGAAAAGAAATCAGAGAGACCGAAAATCCGCAGGAGCATAATGCATTCCTTAAGGAAAGGTCAAGCTTTCATTTGGACTTCGCAGTGTGAAGCGAATTTTCAAGAGATTAAGAGAAGATTGACTACGGCTCCTATTTTGATTTTACCGGATCCGTTAGAAACTTTCGTTGTGTACTGTGATGCTTCTTTGTTGGGTTTAGGAGGTGTTTTGATGCAAAAAGGGGAAGTGGTAGCTTATGCTTCAAGGCAACTTAAAGTTCATGAGAGGAATTATCCGACGCACGATTTAGAGTTGGCCGCCGTTGTGTTCGTGTTGAAGCTTTGGATACATTACTTATTTGGATCGAGATTTGATGTGTTTAGTGATCACAAGAGTTTGAAGTACTTGTTCGATCAGAAAGAATTGAATATGAGGCAAAGGAGATGGTTGGAATTCTTGAAAGATTATGATTTTGGTTTGAATTATCATCCTGGAAAGGTGAATGTTGTAGCCGATGCATTGAGTAGGAAGTCATTGCACATGTCTATGTTGATGATTCGAGAGTTTGAATTGTTGGAGCAATTTAGAGATTGAGTTTGGTTTGTTAAGCAACGTCTTCGTGTGTTAAGCTTGGTATGTTGAAGCTTACGTGTGGCATTCTTGATGAGATTAGAGAAGATCGAGAAGTGGAGAAGCTTCGTGGTAAGGATATTGCTTTGGTGAAAGTGATATGGGGCGGAGTCACCAATGGCAATATTACTTGGGAACTCGAGGATAAGATGAGGGAATCGTATTCGGAGTTGTTCGTTTGAGGTGAATTTTCGAGGACGAAAATCTTTTAAGTGGGGGAGAGTTGTAACAACCCAATTTTTAGTATTACTTATGTGGAGTGTTAATTAATTAATTGGTTGTTCGGTAGTATAATAATCGATTATATTAATTAATTTGGTGTGTTAATTAATTATTTAGTTGATAGGAGATATCATGAATAATTGAATTAATTAACTTGGTGGATATATGGTGTTAGTTTAATTTATTTGAATTAAAGAGAGATATTTAAATATTAGGTCTTATTGGGCCTATTAATTAAATTAGAAGTATAATGACTTAAGCCCAAATAGAATACTAATATAAATAGTAAGAGGTGAGGAGAGTGAGAATTAGGATTCATTTGATCATTGAAGGCAATAGAGAAAGAGGAGAGGAAAAGTAAAGAGAAGAGCTAGGGTTTCCAGAAAATTGAAGAGGTAAGGGGGAATCCTTATTATTATGGGTTAGTATGATTGGGTCAATGGATAGAAGCATGCTTAGGTTAAAATCCCTAAATTTGCATGGTTTTAGAATTGTTAGATCTTGATGAATATTCTTGATTGTGGTGATTTAATTGTGTTAAAACTGAAAATTAACGTTATATAATTATGGTATTGTATGAGTTATAAGTTTCTGAACGTGTAGCTTTTTACGGAATCGAAATCGGAGGTCCGGAAGTCCTCCAATGGTGAAAAACGCAGAAAATTCTGCATGCTGTTTTACAGTAACTGGTTACTCACCGAGCGTTAACCGGTTACTTGCTTAAAAATCTGTGAATTCTGTTTTACAGTAACCGGTTACTCACCGAGCGTTAACCGGTTACTTGCTTAAAAATCTGCATTATGTTAAACTGAGTAACGGGTTACCCACTGAGCGGTAACCGGTTACTTGCTTAAAAATCTGCATTCTGTTAAACTGAGTAACGGGTTACCCACCGAGCGTTAACCGGTTACTTGCTTAAAAATCTGTTAATTTTGTTTTACAGTAACCGGTTACTCACCGAGCGTTAACCGGTTACCACTGTTTGAAAAGTGGAAAATTGAGATTTAAATGTTGTATTCGTTTTGGGATGAAATCTATGTGTACATATTTGATAATTAGCCTATATTTGTGAATGATATATTGTTATGAATGTGTATATGTACCATTGGTGGATTGTGAATGATATATTGTTATGAATGTGTTTATGTACCATTGGTGGATTGTGAATGATATATTGTTATGAATGTGTTTATGTGCCATTGGTGGATTGTGAATGATATATTGTTATGAATGTGTATATGTACCATTGGTGGATAATTCATAGAGTTGAATTATGGTGATATGTGGAATGTTAAGATGGTAGAGATGATCTTAATTGCATATGTATTGGTATTTGTACATTCATTCATGGCATGCATGGTCGGCTTCATGGCGGAAGCGGTGAAACTGTGGGTTCACATGGTAAATAGACGTTGATCCTTAATTGGAAATAGGCGTAGCAGATGTTGATCCTTAATTGGAAAAAGGCGTGGTAAATAGACGTTGATCCTTAATTGGAAATAGGCGTAGCAGACGTTGATTCTTAATTGGAAACAGGCGTGATAAATAGACGTTGGTCCTTAATTGGAAATAGGCGTAGCAGACTTTGATCCTTAATTGGAAACAGGTGTGGTAAATAGACGTTGATCCTTAATTGGAAATAGGCGTAGTAGACGTTGATCCTTAATTGGAAATAGATGTGGTGGCTTGGATTCTAGATATTGAATCGGCAAGCGGTGAAACGTTGGGTTCACATTATGGTACCACATGCATAGAGTCACACTAGAGTTATGTGATAATTGAATGTTTGCATTGATGTGATTGTGATGTGTGTATGAGATATGGTAATTGAATTTGATGATGTTTGGAGTTATGTGATAATCGAATGTTTGCATTGATGTGATTGTGATGTGTGTATGAGATATGGTAATTAAATTTGATGATGTTTGGATACATAACTTGACTGAATATGTGATTATGTGATAATTGTAGTTATGTGTATATTTGAGAATATAATATTGGATTTTAATATTGTACTCCTTGAGTTTGATGGATGTTTGAAACATGTGAAATAGATGTTGATGAATATTATTTACATGGTTATATAAAGTGTGATGAATTCCCTTAATTGTTGATTTAATAATTGTGCTTGATTAATACTTCTTCATAATGATTTGAATTCTCACCCTTTCTGTTTGAATGTTACCTTTACATGGGTATCGCACAGATACTCAGGAGTAGTATCGCTGAAGTAAGTGGACGGTAGCTCCCTCGAGATTAGCTGGAGAGCTGCGGTACTTCGTTTAGAGACTAAGTAGTGAGTCAATGCTCTGGTCATGTAACACTGGGTAGATTGGTAGTATGAAACTCATATCTGATTTGGATATGTTTTATGTTATTAATTGTGAACATGTTTAATTGAAGAGATTATTGAGAGATGATCATGGTATGGGACATGGATCATTTGATGAAATGCATGGATATTCGTTATTTTCCGCTGCGAATGCATATGCTTGAATATTCATGATAATTGAAATGTGTTATTTTAAATGACCAGGTGTATTGTATATTGATGATGAATGATGTTGGTTTTTGAAAGCTCTTAGTTTTTGAAAACGTCGATGTGACGCCCTTTTGTTTATATGCGTGCTTATTTACTCTGATTATATGTTAAGTATTTTGGGGTAGAAAAAGGGGTGTTACATTAGTGGTATCAGAGCCTGGTTGACCAGTTGGTCAATAGTCGTTAGGATTTTCAATCTCGTTGTATTTGATTTGTGTATCTGACACGATCGATACTGTTTGTCTGGTTTATCTGATACCATTAGTGGTATCAGAGCAGGTCGGTCCGTCCGGCCAGGTTGTTTAATTATGTTTGTTCCCTAGTATGCGACATGTGTGTGAGAACACTGTCGATGCTTGTTTTATTTTCCATTATCAGGTTAGGAATGAAATAAGTGGGGGAGAAGCGTCTGCTTCTCTTGGATGTTCCAATTGTATCAAGCTTGGACATTGTGTTATGCCTGCAAGAGTGCAGTGTTGGCTAGTTAATCTGTTTTGAGAATGTTGTGCTTTTCCTGAACCCGAAGAGAGGTCGGATTCGAGGATGGTGTTGGTTAGAAGTTAATCGGGTGTACATCAACTGTTTCGAGAAGACGGTTATTTTTCCTGAGGTTGGTGCTAAGGAAGATTGGTGTGTGTCTGTTAAGCAAGTTGATGAATCGGTGCAAGATGGTGCCGAGCTGTTTAGGTTGTTGGCAACTTTGGATATTCGTGAGAAGAGGACGATTGAAGAATTGCCAATAGTTTGTGAGTTTGCGGAGGTATTTTCGGAAGATATAAGTGATTTACCGCCGAAACATGAGGTTGAGTTTTCGATTGATTTAGTTCCTGGAACTAGTCCTGTATCGATGACTCCCTATCGAATGTCTGCTTCCGAGTTGAAAGAGTTGAAGAGTCAACTTGAAGACTTGCTTGAGAAGAAGTTTATTCGTCCTAGTGTGTCGCCGTGGGGTGCGCCTGTTCTATTGGTCAAGAAGAAAGAAGGTCCTATGAATAAAGTGACGATTAAGAACAAGTATCCACTTCCGAGGATTGACGATCTGATGGATCAGCTGGTTGGAGCTTGTGTGTTTAGCAAAATTGATTTGAGGTCTGGGTATCATCAGATTCGTGTAAAGGCTGAGATTAGAAGTTTCCTTGGTTTGGCTGGTTATTATAGGAAGTTCATTGAAGGATTTTCTAAGTTGTCGTTACCATTGACGCAGTTGACTAGGAAAGGTCAAGCTTTCATTTGGACTTCGTAGTGTGAAGCGAATTTTCAAGAGCTTAAGAGAAGATTGACTACAGCTCCTATTTTGATTTTACCGGATCCGTTAGAAACTTTCGTTGTGTACTGTGATGCTTCTTTGTTGGGTTTAGGAGGTGTTTTGATGCAAAAAGGGCAAGTGGTAGCTTATGCTTCAAGGCAACTTAAAGTTCATGAGAGGAATTATCCGATGCACGATTTAGAGTTGGCCGCCGTTGTGTTCGTGTTGAAGCTTTGGAGACATTACTTGTTTGGACCGAGATTTGATGTGTTTAGTGATCACAAAAGTTTGAAGTACTTGTTCGATCATAAAGAATTGAATATGAGGCAAAGGAGATGGTTGGAACTCTTGAAAGATTATGATTTTGGTTTGAATTATCATCCTGGAAAGGCGAATGTTGTAGCCGATGCATTGAGTAGGAAGTCATTGCACGTGTCTATGTTGATGATTCGAGAGTTTGAATTGTTGGAGCAATTTAGAGATTGAGTTTGGTTTGTGAAGCGACGTCTTCGTGTGTTAAGCTTGGTATGTTGAAGCTTACGTGTGGCATTCTTGACGAGATTAGAGAAGATCGAGAAGTGGAGAAGCTTCGTGGTAAGGATATTGCTTTGGTGAAAGTGATATGGGACGGAGTCACCAATGGCAATAGTAGAGACTCAACCCAATGAGGATATAACTCAAGGGGAGCAATTCCTTCTAGATAATCAACTGGGGGAGGAAGCTGAAGTAATAATCATCCACGAGGAAATAACTCGGTGGGGAAAAGGATAAAGGTTAAAGTCTTTCTGCCTAAGGGGCTGACCCTCTACAATTGAGGGAGGACAGACACCGAATTTGTATGGGGATAAAGTACCGCCATAATAGAGAATAAGAATCTCAAATAAATCAATCAAATATGATGTTGCAATCATGAAATTATGAAATTATATGAGTGTAGATGTATATGATGATCATGCTGACAAAACGATCACAAAGGATACAAAGGTGTCGCAAAGAATTTGAATCATCGATACAATCCTCGGTCAATCCACAACAAGAGGGAGACAACTGCTGGAAAACAGAGAGAGAGAGAGATCAACGACCCAAAGGCTCAACTCTAGCTGAGGAAGGAGGAGATCCGCTAAGGAGAGGAAATTTTATCAAATCTGCAGGGAATTTTAGGTCAACACCATATCAAAATGGGAGACAACCATACAGAGGATAAACACAAGTAGCTGCTCAGAAACCAGGAGTAAACTCTGACTGGGAGCAAGTCGGATGGCAACTTGTGGAGAAACCAACGCGATCTACTGGGGAGTCTAAATACTCTGTTGAGGATCAAAACTGCTGAGAAATACACAAATTCAGTCGGGGGAAGCAGAAATTCTATCGAGGAAATAACACGCCGCATGGCACTGAATCAACCAACTCTGCTGGAAAAAGAAACGAAGCTCCGCTGGGGGATCAAACACAACTCCGAAGGGGAACCAGGTCAACAAACTCGGCTAAGGATACCCGAAGGGTTAACTGCTTTGGGAACCCTTAATGCTTCACACGTAAGACTTGCTGCTCTTTGAAATGCTGTTGATACTTCTTTTTAATTGTTTTGAAGAAATTCTTGCTTTTATATGTTTAAGAAAATGATTTTGATTAAAGATTTTAATTTCAAAAATGATCATAATAAAATTTAAAACTATTGGCTGAAGTAAATAAGAGTAGAAATAATTGGATAAAAGCTCAACTTTATTTAATAGAAGGGTAGTCTGTAAATGACAAGACTCCATAGATCTTTACAAAGTTGAAAATGGTAATTTACATGGAAAAGGGTTACATTGAATACAAATGATCCTTAATCCTTCTACCAACTTTTGATGTCCGCCATGCTCTTGACCGTTGCTGGGGACGATGACTCAATGTCAACCCTTGTGCTCAACAAAGTTTTTCCAACACTGGACGATAAGCTGACTGCAGTTACTTACCATAATCCCTAATTTTTGCATAAGTTTCCCCGAGGCGGAGTACTCAACTTATCGTGAAATTCTTTCTGTTTTTTATGTCTCTAATTTTTGCCTGGATCTCCCTTTCGGGTTTTCAATCCACCGAGACGCTCATTTTTGCCTAAGCCGCCCTTTCGGGTTTTCAACTTAACGAGCTGTTCTTTTATTTTTAGGCGAAGTATTATAGTTTCAGGATTAGCCTAAGAGGGGGGGGGGGGGGTGAACTAGGCTTTAAAAAAAATTTGGTTATTTTATCGGTGGATGAATTTGTGTCGTCTAAGTGTCTAGGTTATGAAAGCAATAAAGCGGAAAATAAAACGACACCAAGAATTATCCTGGTTCCCTTCACAAACCGAAGGTACATCCAGTCCGCTTACACCTCGTAAGAGATTTTATTATAGTTTTAGATTGTACAGCCTATCACACCATAAACCGGTAAAGCCTACGTTCTAACAACTATACAATAATCAAGTGTGCAAGAAAATCCTCTTGCAACACCAACCCTTGTGTCCAACAATCCTGGATCACAAGTCAAATAAAAATAAATCTTCTTTGATGGTTTGAATAAAGTGTAGTACTATCAATCTTCTCTTGATTGATCTCTCCTTGGATAAATAATTCACTCAAAGGATAATATATAAGTGTTCAACAAGAAATGGAATGAGATGAAACAAGAATGTTAAAAAGTTTCTTCTCAAAAATTGGTTATGAACACTTTTATGAGAAATTGACAAATATGAAAGAGTGATTATCTTGAGTTTTTATGAAAGTTCTTGGAGGTATTTTTTCATTTAAAAAATCCAGAATTTATATTGATCAAAATACCTTTTCAAAGAGGTATAATTTTCTTCATAAAAATTAGTGAAAAGGTATAAGTATTTGAAAACATTTTTCATGAAAAGAGGCCAAGAAATGCTGAAACGAACAGTGTTAACCGGTTAACTAAATAGGTTCACCAGTTAACGCATCTAACGTTAACTTCAGAATTTCAAATATAGGGCCGTTAACCGGTTAACCCATATGGTTAACCGGTTAACACTGTTGAAACACAGAAAAATATTTTAAGTAAAATGTGTTTTTCATTTCAACATGTTAAAAAATGGTTAGGTTAAATATGGAAACGCAAAACATGATTGTTGAACACTTGTATACTAATTTAAGAGTGAATTAGATATACCTTAGAAGTGATTCAACAAATTTGCAAAAGTGTTGGCTTGATAATGAAGCTTGAACCAAATGTTGCTATGCATATGTGGCTTGATTAACTTGATGCTTTGAATTCTCTTGAAGCTCTTATCTTTTTGCATTGATACATGTTATCTTCATCAAAAAAAATTGGATTGAAGCATGCTTCTACAATCTCCCCCTTTTTGATGATGACAACCAACTTTGAGAGAGATGCTTAAGAGTGAAGTTTCTCTAATTTGATTCTCCCCCTAAGTTCAAGAACTCCCCCTAAATGAGAAGCATAACACAAAAATTCTGCATAGAGAGAATATTAGAGAAACAAGTCTTCTCCCCCTTTGGCATTAGCAAAAAGGAAGAAGCTTATGGAAAAAAAAGGCATATAAGCATACAAGCATTATGTAATCATTAATATAATATAAGCATTCAAACACACATGATAACATAAACATAATCATAAACTAGAACGAAAAAGCATAAGAAAACATAACAACAACACGAAGAGACATGGTGCTTTAATCTTCATTCGACACGTCCTCACTATCCTCTCCTTCCGCTTCACTATCGGCATCACCTTCATCATCATCCTCGGGAAGGTTACGGGAACTCAACATAAGGTTACGGAGGCTTTTGATTGCACGGGTAGTTTCACGGTGTTGGCTCATAATAGTGGTATAAAGGAATTCGTTGGTAATGCCACCATCCGGGATAGGAAAGTTGGATGAAGAGGACCCGTCATCATATTTATACGATCCATCGTTGCATTGAACTATGCCGGTATTCTTCATGATTGTAACTCCGTTGATCTCATTTGCGGTTGTGGTCATTGCAATGAATGGTTCTCTTCCGATTTCCATGTCGGTAGATTCCAAAATTCTTGAAATTAGACGACCATAGGGCAGCCTAGTCTTTAGGGTGAGTTGTTGTTTGAGATGGTACAACATAGTTGGAAGCCAATTAACTTTGATCTTGTTCTTCACAGCAAACATAACATGCATCTCTAAGTCGTTGATTTGAGAAAGATTTGAGTCCTTTGGCAACAAAACATGACAGATAACATAGTGTAGCATCCGATCATCAAATGACAAATTCTTCGCATAACAGAGTGTGCGAGAAGTACGCTGACCCGAAACAATAACAACCCTTGGAAACCTGCAGATTGAGTAATAATACTCCATTTTGTCATATTTAGCCCATTTTCCATCCACATGGTTAACCCCTTTCCGGAGAAAAATTCCCGAATATGGAATCCTAAGAGAAGCAGTCAGCATACCTAGGTCTGTCTCAATCTCACAGTCTCTCACAGTAGCAAATAGCATATGTTTATCATTATCATTCAGGTTCAAAGTGAAATGGTTCAAAAATGATTTTACCAAATCAGGGTACATTTTTCCATTATCAGTGATAAACTCATGCATCCCTTGAATTTTCAACAGCTCAGGAAAGGTGAAAGTAAGAGGTGTGAAGGATTTTAGGTTCACATACTTACCCTTGAGACAATGTCTGATCCTGACCTTGAAATCCATTCTTCTCATTTTTGTTGTTTCCATTTGCATCTCTTCCTCTTCACTACTTGACACTGACACAGGAGCCTTTCCCTTTCTTGGAGGAGCCATGGATGAAGATGGTTGAGTGGAGTTTAATGGTGTTTTAATGATATTCAAGGAGTTTGAAAGTTAAAGAAATGAGATAAGGGTGTTTATGGTGAGTCAAAGTAGGAAGAATAGGAGTTATGAGGTGTTGGTAAGGATTAAAGCACATGCACCATAAATAAAAACGCATATCAAAACTTAAAAAATAAAAACTTTAAACATTCTGTACTTAAAAAAGTAATGCAGGAATATTGTCTGGGAAGCGTTAACCGGTTAACCGATTCCGTTAACCGGTTAACGGGCTAAAATTTTCAAAAAATTAAAAAAAATCCAGCAGCTTTGTTTTGAAGAAATGGGAAAAGATTTTCACAAAAAATTTCACAAAGTATTAGCACTTATCAATACGCAACTTTCGATCAAAAAATATTTTGAAACCGATAATTTTCGGACATACGAAAGTAAGAAAAACTAAAAACGGCGAAAAAAGAGTGCTAGCATTATATAACACAAAAGTGAAAATAAGCATATTTTAAGCTACTATAACACATAACAAGCAATTTTAAGAAAAGGTTAGATGTCACCTTCATTGAGAATACCAAGTTCTTGCCGAATCTTGAAAAATTGCTCTTTAGCCAATGGTTTTGTGAATATGTCGGCAATTTGGTTATGTGTATCCACGAACGTAACATCTACATCTCCGTTGAGCACGTGATCTCGAAGGAAATGATGCCGGATATCTATGTGCTTTGTCCTTGAATGCATGACCGGGTTCTTTGTGATGTTGATGGCACTTGTGTTATCGCATCGAAGAGGAATGCAACCGAGATCTACACCAAAATCAAGAAGTTGTTGCTTAAGCCATAAAATCTGTGCATAAAAACTGCCTGCTGCAATGTACTCCGCTTCGGCCGTGCTAAGTGCGACACATGCTTGCTTCTTGCATGCCCACGACACTAGTGCATTCCCGAGAATGTGACAAGTACCACTTGTGCTTTTCCTATCGGTCTTACATCCTGCATAATCAGCGTCAGAATAACCAATCAAGGAACATATACTACCTTTTGGATACCATAGTCCGACGTTCGTTGTTCCTTTGAGATACTTCATAATCCTCTTCACGGCGGTGAGATGCGATTCCTTCGGATTTGCTTGAAAGCGTGCACACAAACATACACTAAACATAATGTCAGGACGGCTTGCTGTCAAATATAATAATGAACCAATCATACCTCGATATTTTGTGATATCTATTGAAACTCCAAATTCATCTTGATCAACATACGTTCCGGATCCCATAGGAGTGGACATCACTTTGCAACTATCCATATCGAATCTTTTCAACAATTCCTTGCAATGCTTGGATTGGTTGATGAAGATGCCATCCTTTGTTTGCTTGATTTGTAGTCCAAGAAAATAGTTCAATTTTCCCATCATGGACATCTCGAATTCTCCTTGCATCATAAGTGAAAACTCTTCGCAAAGATCTTTGTTCGTTGAACCGAAGATGATGTCGTCGACATAGACTTGAACCAATAAGGTGTTACCCTTGATCTTCTTTATGAACAAAGTCTTGTCAACCTTTCCTTTTACAAATCCCTTTTCACATAGAAAGTTACTGAGGCGGTCATACCACGCTCTTGGTGCTTGCTTTAAGCCATATAGTGCTTTCTTCAACTTGTAAACATGTGAAGGATTCTTGAAGTCTTCAAAACCCGGAGGTTGTTTGACGTAGACTTCTTCATTGATGTGGCCATTCAGGAAAGCGCTTTTGACATCCATTTGAAACAATTGAAAATTCATAGAACAAGCATAAGCAAGTAATAATCGAATTGCTTCTAACCTTGCTACCGGAGCGAACGTCTCATCAAAATCAATTCCTTCCTCTTGGTTGTATCCTTGTGCGACCAATCTTGCTTTGTTACGAACTATGATCCCATTCTCATCAAGTTTGTTCTTGAACACCCATCTTGTTCCTATGATGTGCTTGTTGTCCGGTCTTGGTACAAGACTCCAAACTTGATTCCTTTCGAATTGGTTAAGTTCTTCTTGCATTGCTACTATCCATTGATCGTCGCCTAAGGCTTCATCGACTTTGGTTGGTTCTATTTGAGATACAAAAGCCATGTTGAGACAAGCATCCTTGAGATTTAGTCGGGTTGCAACGCCTTGGCTAATATCACCAATAACTTTATCGATCGGGTGATCTCTATGAGTTCTCCATTCTTTCGGTAGATCATGATGTTCTTCAATGATTGGTGAGTCATCTCCTTGTGGTATTGGTTGATCATTTGGAACTTCCTTTTATTGTTGTGACATATCTATTATATCATCATCATCAACAACAATAATGTTATCCTCTTTCGAGGGGTTAGTTTCATCAAAAGATACATGCATTGATTCTTCAATAGAAAGAGTTCTTTTATTGAAAATTCTAAATGCCTTACTAGATAGGGAGTAGCCAAGGAAGATACCTTCGTCGGATTTCTCATCGAACTTACCAAGGTTGTCCTTATCATTGTTGAGGATAAAACATTTGCACCCAAAAATGTGAAAGAAAGATATATTGGGCTTCCTTCCTTTGAATAGCTCATACGGAGTCTTTTTGAGAATCGGCCGAATGTTGACACGGTTGCTTACAAAACATGTTGTGCTAACTGCGTCCGCCCAAAAATATTTAGGAAGGTTGGAGTCACTGAGCATTGTTCTTGCGAGCTCCACCAAAGATCTATTCTTTCTTTCTACGACACCGTTTTGTTGTGGTGTTCGTGGTGCGGAGAAGTTGTGGGAAATTCCGTGCTCTTCGCAAAATTCTTCAAAGAATGTGTTTTGGAATTCTCCACCGTGGTCACTTCTTATGGAGGTTATTGTGAGGGACTTCTCGTTTTGAATTTGTTTCGCATACTTCTTGAAAGCCTTGAAAGCATCGCTTTTCTGCACTAGAAACAATGTCCACGTATATCTAGAGAAATCATCAACAATAACTAAAGCGTAAACATTACCTCCGAAGCTTTTCGTTCTTGATGGACCGAAGAGATCCATGTGCAAGAGTTGAAGTGGCCTAGACGTAGATACAACATTCTTGGATTGAAAGTTGTCTTGGTTTGCTTTCCCTTTTGACATGCGTCACATAGCTTATCCTTGATGAACTTAATCTTTGGAAGACCAACAACTAGATCATGCTTTATCAACTTGTTCATGTGCTCCATGTGAATGTGAGCGAATCTTTTATGCCATAGCCAAGCCTCGTTGTTGTTCGTCATTAAGCATTTTACCTTCAAGGAAGAGTCATCAAATGAAGTCATAAAAATATTATTAAACCTTTTACCTTTTAGCAAAATGTCATGGGTGACTTCATGTTCTATTAAACATTCATTCTTTGTGAAGTTGATTCGGAACCCTTTGTCACACAATTGACTTATGCTAAGGAGGTTGTGCTTTAGGCCTTCAACATAAAGGACATCTTCGATGATGGTAAAAGGAGGTGATCCAATGGTTCCTACTCCAAGGATCTTTCCTTTATTGTCATCACCGTATGTAACATATCCTTTGGCCTTTAAAGATAGATGTGAAAATTTGTTGACATCGCCCGTCATATGTTTTGAACAACCGCTATCAAGATACCATTGATTCGAAGTTGTCTTCAAGCATACCTACAAAACAAAATCAAGTTTTGTTAGGTACCCAAATTGCTTTGGGTCCTTGGTAGTTAGTACCCTTTTCAACCCACACATAATGCCCTTTTGCAACGCCAATGTTTCACACATAACAAGCATTAGGTGTGTGACCTTTGATTCCACAATAAAAACAAGTGGGTTGAAAATGACTTCTATATCTAGGAACATAATTCTTCTTATTAGCAATCATTTTCTTTTTATGACTTTGATGCACACTTTTAGAATTGTTTACTTTCTCTTTAACAACTTGTTCACTTGCTTTAACAAAAATGGTCTCATTTGTGCTTGGTTTGGAAAACTTAGAATATCCTAATCCACTTTTATCATTAGGATACCTTTGGTGCCTAAGAATTTCCTCCAAGCCAATTTGACCTTTTTCATATCTTTCTAAAACTCTTTTAAGTTGAACAATTTGGAAAGATAAAGACTCACAATTCTTACATACAAGACTTTGTTTTTCATCCATCAACTTTTGTTTTTCACTTTCAATATATTTTTCCAAAGCAATATTATTTTCTTCTAAAGATGAAATTCGTTTCTTTTGGGATGAAATAATTTTATACAACGTCTTGCATTCTTTTAAAAGTTCATCTATAACATCTTGTGCGTCATTGTCATAAACTGAAAAGTTGCTACTAACCTCATCGATTTCTTCATCGGAGTGATGTGAAGCCATAAGAGCCATGTTCGCACATTCAGGGCTTTCCGACTCCGAAGATGAACTTATCTCATTATCGTCCTAAGCAACATATTTCTTTTTGTTCTTGAATTCCTTCTTGCCTTTGAATCCTCCTTTCCTTGCAAGTTTCGGGCAATCCGGCTTTATCTGACCTTGCTTTCCACATTCATAACAAGTGACGTCTTGCATTGATGTGGATGCTTCCTTTTTCCTGAAATGTTTATTCTTTTTAGGATAAGAGGAATTTTTATTTTTATTAAAAAACTTACCAAGCTTCTTCACAAGAAGCATAAAGTTCTCATCTTCGGACGTCTCATCATCTTTGTCATTTTTTGAATCAACCTTCAAGGAAATTCCCTAGGACTTCTTTTCTTGACTTTCGTGCTTCTCGAGCCTTCCAAGTTCCAATTCGTGTTCTTGAAGTTTGCCAAATAGAGACGCGGATGTCATCGTTGAGAGACTCTTCTTTTCCGAAATAGCGGTCACCTTCGGTTGCCATTCTCTTGTCAAAGATCTTAGGACTTTCAGGTTGAGATCATCATTGGTGAAGGTTTTACCGAGAGCAATCAAGTGATTTGTTAGATGGACGAATCTCTTTTGTAAGGCAACTATAGATTCACCGGGCTGCATGCGGAACATCTCATATTCTTGACTTAGAGTGTTTAGCCTCGATCTCTTCACTTCGGCGGTTCCTTCATGTGTTTCTACCAAGGTGTCCCAAATCTCCTTTGCCGATTTACATTGAGATATACGGAAGAACTCGTCCATACTAAGAGCGCTTTGGAGTATGTTGATTGCCTTCTTCTCATTCAGAATCTTTTTCCTATCATCTTCGTCATAGGTGTTTTTCAACTTGGCGGTACCAACTCCATTCACCACATTCATCGGGTTGTATGGACCTTCTTCAACTGCTTCCCATATACCTTCTCCTTGGGCCTCAAGATGTGCCTTCATTCTGATTTTCTAGAAATCGAAATATTCTCCGGAGAAGAGTGGGGGCTTGTTGCTACTTCCACCATCTTTGAAAACCGGGTTTATGCTTGCGGAAGCCATGCTAGATCTCTAGGAACAAGTTACCTATAACTTGCTCTGATGCCAATTGTAGTTTCAGGATTAGCCTAAGAGGGGGGTGAATTAGGCTTTAAAAAAAATTTCGATTATTTTATCGGTGGATGAATTTTTTTCGTCTAAGTGTCTAGGTTATGAAAGCAATAAAGCGGAAAATAAAACGACACCAAGAATTATCCTGGTTCCCTTCACAAACCGAAGGTACATCCAGTCCCCTTACACCTCGTAAGAGATTTTATTATAGTTTTAGATTGTACAGTTTATCACACCATAAACTGGTGAAGCCTACGTTCTAACAACTATACAACAATCAAGTGTGCAAGAACAACCCTCTTGCAACACCAACCCTTGTGTCCAACAATCCTGGATCACAAGTCAAACAAAAATAAATCTTCTTTGATGATTTGAATAAAGTGTAGTACTATCAATCTTCTCTTGATTGATCTTCTCCTTGGATAAATAATTCACTCAAAGGATAATATATAAGTGTTCAACAAGAAATGGAATGAGATGAAACAAGAATGTTAAAAAGTTTCTTCTCAAAAATTGGTTATGAACACTTTTATGAGAAATTGACAAATATGAAAGAGTGATTATCTTGAGTTTTTATGAAAGTTCTTGAAGGTATTTTTTCATTTAAAAAATCCAGAATTTATATTGATCAAAACACCTTTTCAAAGAGGTATAATTTTCTTCATAAAAATTAGTGAAAAGGTATAAGTATTTGAAAACATTTTTCATGAAAAGAGGCCAAGAAATGCTGAAACGAACAGTGTTAACCGGTTAACCAAATGGGTTGACCGGTTAACGCATCTAACGTTAACTTCAGAATCTCAAATATAGGGCCGTTAACCGGTTAATCCATATGGTTAACCGGTTAACACTGTTGAAACACAGAAAAATATTTTAAGTAAAATGTGTTTTTCATTTCAACATGTTAAAAAATGGTTAGCTTAAATAAGGAAACGCAAAACATGATTGTTGAAGACTTGTATACTAATTTAAGAGTGAATTAGATATACCTTAGAAGTGATTCAACAAATTTGCAAAAGTGTTGGCTTGATAATGAAGCTTGAACCAAATGTTGCTATGCATATGTGGCTTGATTAACTTGATGCTTTGAATTCTCTTGAACCTCTTATCTTTTTGCATTGATACATGTTGTCTTCATCAAAATTATTTGGATTGAAGCATGCTTCTACAAGTATTTCTTGACTGCATCTATGTTCATAGGACGAGTGAACTCTTCACCATCCATAGTTGTCAGAATCAAAGCGCTACCTGAAAAGGCTCTCTTAACAACATATGGGCCTTCATAATTAGGAGTCCATTTGCCCATAGAATCTGGTTTGAAAGATAAAATCTTCTTGAGCACAAGGTCACCTTCTCTGAACACACGAGGTTTGCCCTTCTTATCAAAAGCTTTCTTCATTCTTTGCTGATATAACTGACCATGACACATGGCAGTTAATCTCTTTTCTAAAATCAAATTCAGCTTATCAAACCTAGTCTGACATCATTCAGTCTCAGTCAACCTGGATTCCATTAGCACACACAATGAAGGAATCTCAACCTCTACGGGGACTACTGCTTCCATGCCATAGACAAGAGAAAAAGGGGTTGCCCCCTTGAAGTGCAGATGGATGTTCGATACCCGTGCAAAGCAAATGGGAGCATCTCATGCCAATCCTTATATGTGACAACCATCTTCTGAATAATCTTCTTGATGTTCTTATTTGCAGCTTCAACAACCCCATTCATCTTAGGTCTGTAGGGAGAAGAATTATGATGTGCAATCTTGAAGTCTTTACAAAGAGCTTCCACCATATTGTTATTCAAGTTCGATCCATTATCAGTAATGATCTTACTTGGCACACCATAACGGCATATGATCTGATTCTTGATAAACCTCACAACCACTTGCTTGGTTACATTTGCATATGATGCCGCTTCAACCCATTTTCTGAAGTAATCAATTGTCACTAAAATGAAACGATGTCCATTCGAAGCTTTGGGCTCAATCATCCCAATCATATTGATTCCCCACATGGAGAAGGGCCATGGGGAAGAAATAACATTCAATAGTGTCGGAGGAACATGAATCTTATCTGCATATATTTGACACTTGCGGCATTTCTTCACAAACTTGCAACAGTCAGATTCCATTGTCATCCAATAGTAACTTGCTCGCAACATCTTCTTTGCCATTGCATGTCCATTGGAATGAGTACCAAAGGAACCTTCATGCGCTTCAGTCATCAACAAGTTTGCTTTGTGTCTATCAACGCATCTGAGCAAAGCCATGTCGAAGTTTCCCTTGTATAGTATATCACCATTCAAGTAGAAATTACCGGATAATCTTCTCAAAGTCTTCTTATCTTTCAAAGATGCCCCAGGCGGGTTGATCTGACTTTGGAGGAAACATTTGATGTCGTAATACCACGGCTTCTCGTGTTTGACTTCTTCGACAGCAAACACATGAGCTGGCCTATCAAGACGCATCACAGACAAATTAGGAACCTCATTCCAATACTTCACTACAATCATTGACGCCAACGTTGCAAGAGCATCTGCCATCCGGTTCTCATCTCGAGGGATATGATAAAACTCAACCTTTGTAAAGAAATTCGAAATCCTCCTCGCGTAATCTCTATACGGTATTAGACCGGGTTGATTTGTCTCCCATTCACCTTTGATTTGATTCATAACCAAAGCTGAATCTCCGAAGACATCTAGATGCTTGTTTCTGAGATCAATGGCCTCTTCAAGCCCCATCATGCAAGCTTCATACTCTGCCATATGTTTGTACACTTGAAAGTCAATCTAGCTGTAAATGGAAAATGCGTGCCTTGAGGAGTAATAATCACTGCCCCAATACCATTACCATATTGATTAACAGCTCCATCAAATACCATGCCCCAACGGAAACCAGGTTCTGGCCCTTCTTCAAGCAATGGTTCATCACAATCTTTCATTTTCAAGTACAAGACCTCTTCATCAGGAAAGTCATACTGCACTGACAAGAACATCTGCCAACGGGCGATTCTCCCAGTTAAAGCAAGCTTCTCAAATATATACTTGATCGGATCCATTTTGGATATCAACCAAGTGGTATGATTCAACATATACTAACGCAGACGCTTAGCAGCCCAAGCCAATGCACAACAAGTCTTCTCAAGCATAGAATACTGAGTCTCACAGTCGGTGAACTTCTTACTGAGGTAGTAAGTTGCAAATTCTTTCTTTCCAGTCTCATCTTGCTGGCCAAGAACACAACCCATACTATCTTCAAGCACAGTCAAATACATGATCAACGGTCTTCCTTCAACAGGTGGACACAAAATTGGAGGTTCAAGCAGATATTCCTTGATACTATCAAAAGCTTTCTGGCAGTCTTCGGTCCAATCACAAGACTGATCTTTCTGAAGAAGCTTGAATATAGGTGCATATGTGGCAGTCATGTGTGAAATAAATCTGGAAATATAATTCAAGTGGTCGAGAAAACCTCTGACTTGCTTCTCAGTTTTGGGTGTAGGCATCTCTTGTATTGCTTTGACCTTGGCAGGATCAACTTCAATACCCTTCTTGCTGACAATAAAGCCCAACAACTTACCAGAACGAACACCAAAAGTACACTTATTGGGATTCAAGCGGAGTTTATACTTCCTCAAACGTTGGAATAGCTTCAACAAATGCTCAACATGTTCCTCTTCATCAATTGATTTAGCAATCATGTCATCGACATATACTTCAATCTCTTTATGCATCATATCATGAAAAAGAGTAGTCATTTCTCTTTGGTAAGTTGCACCAGCATTCTTTAAACCTAAAGGCATCACTCTATAATATAATGTTCCCCAAGGCGTAATGAATGTGGTCTTCTCCATATCTTCGGGTGCCATCTTGATCTGATTATATCCGGAAAATCCATCCATAAATGAAAAGACTTTGAATTTAGCAGTATTGTCTACCAACATATCAATGTGTAGCAGAGGGAAATCATCTTTCGGACTGACTTTATTCAAATCTCTATAATCAACACACATGCGGACTTTTCCATATTTCTTCGGCACATGCACAATATTGGCCACTAATTGCGGATACTCAGCGGTCATAAGGAAACCGGCGTCAATCTGCTTTTACACTTCTTCTTTAATCTTCACTGCCATATCAGGGTGCGTTCTTCTTAATTTCTGCTTGACTGGCGGGTATTTTGGATTCAACGACAATCTATGATTCACAATCTCATAATCCAGACCAGACATGTCTTGATAGGACCAAGCAAACACATCTGAATACTCTCGAAGAAGATCAATCAACCCCTTCTTGACATCTGGACATAGTCGAGACCCAATCTTGACTTCCTTCACATCATCCTCGGAACCCAAGTGGACTAGCTCAATCTGCTCTTCGAATGGCTGAATGGTCTTTTCATCTTGCTCAAGAAGATGAGATAATTCATCACTCACTTCTTCATCACTTTCCTCCTCGGCCTCAAACACAGGGAATTCAGAATTTGGAGAAGGAGAAGGATCATTGTATTCAATGGGGTTAGAAACCAACCTGCATAATGATTTGATATTTTGATTTTAGAGAAGTGGATTTGTGACCAAATATTATGCAGATGGACAATTATATTTTTTATTTATGTTTTTTGTGATTACCATTTTCAGAATAATGCAAAAAGTAAAAACAAACATCATAGATGTGGATGAATAGAATTAATTTTATTAATGATCAATTTGAAAATGCCCAAACAATGTTCACTTCTCCCTTAGGCATAGGAGAAGGATTTTAAAACATATAAAAGTAATTACTTAGATCGATGCAAAATAACAGGAATATCAACAGCAGTCCAATTGTTGCAAGCTTTTCCATGCGTCACAAAATTGGTGCAGTCTTCCTCTTCGTCATCCTCCAGCACAGCAGTTAAGTGTTGTTCATTGCCATGAATGAACCCTCCGCTACAGAAGCTAAGTTGCATATCCTCTGAGCTTGCAGTTGATGAACCTCGTTGGAATCCCAAACCGATTCTGCCTTTGTTGTCGGAGACCTCTACCATGCGCCCCCACTGATCATCATTGTCTTCTTCCACAATCTTGTTTGCATCTTTCAATGAGGACATAGGTGCCCCAACTCTCTTTTCAGCAGCAATAGATAAGGCTTAGAATGGAGTTCCAACCTCATCCTCATCTTCAACATAAGAGAAAGATGACAGGTGGCTAACCAACATCGCCTTCTCCCCGCCAACGATTACAAGCTTTCCATTCTTGACAAATTTGAGCTTCTAATGCAAAATAGAGGTAACAGCTCCCGCCTCATGGATCCATGGCCTTCCCAACAAACAATTGTAGGTCGGGTGGATATCCATTACTTGAAAAGTAATTTGAAAATCACTCGGACCTATCTTAACAAAAAGGTCCAATTCACCAATAACTGTTTTGCGTGAACCGTTAAAAGCTTTGACGATTACGTCGCTATACCTCATAGGCGCTCCTTGGTACGATAGCTTTGACAGAGTTGACTTTGGTAACACATTCAACGAAGACCCGGTGTCAACTAGCACATTAGACAATGCATCCTCTTTGCAATTCATGGAGATATGCAAAGCCAAGTTATGATTACTTCCCTCCTCAGGGAGTTCTTCATCACAAAAGCTGAGATTGTTGCAAGAAGTGATGTTAGCCATAATATGATCGAATAGATCCACTGTAACATCATGTTCTACAAAGGCTTGCTCTAGAACTCTTTGCAGTGCTTCTCAGTGCACTTCAGAATTCATGAGCAGAGACAACACTGAGATCTTTGAGGGGGTTTGGAGTAGCTTCTCCACCATATTAAACACGCTCCTCTTGATCAATCGAAGTAACTCATATTCATCATTAGCCTTCAAATCGTTGGATTCACCAGACTTACCTTTTGAATCACTAATCGGATCTACAGAGGGCACTTCTACCTTCTTACAAACAACTGACTCTTCTTTATCTTTTGGGAACACCGACCCAAACATACGACTATTGCGGGTCACCTTGGTAACATCAGCAATGCTCACCACAGAACTAGTCGTAGGCAACATGACCTCTTGACCATCCTTCATCATTGTAGCATTATACTGATACGGGGAAACTTTATCAGATGAATACGGGACTCGACCCGCTAACCGTATAACCAACGATGATACTGATCTATTGCTGACATTGTTATTGTTATTGTTATCGTACTGAATTACTAATCTCTCTAGCTGCTTGAAAATGGGCACTATGACATTTAC
Source organism: Lathyrus oleraceus (assembly GCF_024323335.1). NCBI lineage: Eukaryota > Viridiplantae > Streptophyta > Magnoliopsida > Fabales > Fabaceae > Lathyrus > Lathyrus oleraceus. Next base: position 130,534,635 of record NC_066581.1, read on the forward strand.
ATCATCATCTACATGACGGGATTGAACAATCTGAATCATGTCTTTATCTATCAGTCGTTGGATGTCCATTTTCACAACTTCACAACCTCTTGAATTAATATTGCAAACAGCACAACCATCACGGTCATGCTCACAATCACTCACCAAACAAATGTCCTTATGCATCTGCACCAAGGACCTCCGGATAAAGCGAACATCAAAAACCTTAAACTCGCCAGGACAACCATCCATCATATTCACAGAAGAATTCCCATGGGAGGGCAATGGATTTGCTTTCACATTCGGCGCTCGGTCCTCAAAGGACACCATTCCATTCTTCATCAGCTTTTGAACCTCATACTTGAATGGATAACATTTCTCTATATCATGTCCGGGTGCCCCTTGATGAAAAGCACAACGGAGTTCAGGTTTGTACCACCAAGTAAGTGGTTTTGGAATCTGCGGTGGGTTTCTTGGTTGGATTAGGTTCTTGAGAACCAAAGATGGATAGAGTTTTGCGTATGAAATAGGAATCGGGTCGAAAGAGACCTTCTTCCTCTCGAAGTTTTGTTGATGATGATTGTTGTTGGTATTGTTGTTGTTGTAGGTGTTTGTTCGTTGTTGCAGTTGTTGTTGTTGAACTGGTGTTGATTGATTATTAGAGAATACTAGAATGGCTGAAGATACTTGGTGGTGATGTTGACGGGGTGGTTGACTCCTCCTGATCTGAGGCCTCCTCTGCCTCCCACTGATTACTGCATTAGCTTCATTGTCCTTCTTCTTCCCAAAACTACTGCCATACCTCTTACTTTACGATGCTTCATCTTTTGACAAACGTCCCTCTCGGACTCCTTCCTCAAGCCTCATCCCCACGTTTACCATTTCGGTAAAGTCACTGGGGGCACTAGCAATCATACATTCATAATAAAATGAACTCAGGGTTTTCAGAAAGATCTTTGTCATCTCTTTTTCCTCCAAGGGAGGGGTGATTTGAGCAGCTAATTCCCTCCATCTTTGTGCGTACTCTTTGAATGTCTCCTTATCCTTATGAGACATAGACCTCAACTGGTCTCTATCAGGCTCCATATCCACGTTGTACTTATACTGCTTGACAAAAGCCTCTCCCAAGTCGTTGAAAGTGCGAATGCTTGCACTGTCCAACCCCATATACCATCTGAGCGCAGCACCGGTCAGACTGTCTTGGAAGTAGTGAATCAAAAATTGATCATTATCAGTCTTGGTAGACATATTGCGAGCATACATCACTAGATGACTGAGCGGACATGTGTTCCCTTTATACTTTTCAAAGTCAGGCACTTTGAACTTCACCTGGATCTTCATATTTGGCACTAAACACAACTCAGCGACACTTTTCCCAAACAAATACTTACCCCTTAGTGTCTTCAATTCCTTACCCATCTCAAGAAATTGATCCTTCATCTCGTCCATTTTCTCGTAGACATTCGGACCCTTAGACGACTCGGAGTGATAAATGGTGTCCTCTACACGAGGTAAGGTGTGCATAACGGGAGGTGGCACAGACATGATCGGGCTAGATGCTGGCATGGAAGCAAAAGTAGGTGTAAAGCCTTCAAGCATAAAGTTCGGCGGCATTCCCAACGGGAATCTGGTAGACATAGCAGGTGCGAAGTGAGCGGTAGCAGCAGGCATGGTAGACGTAGCCACCTCTAAAATAACTGTCCTCTGAGGAGGATTTGCGGGTGTTTGAGAAGACTGGCTCTGAGCAGCTAGTACTGATTCCATCATGGCAGTCAGTCGGGCGATCTCGTCCTTCAATTCTTTATTCTCTTGCTCCAAATGTTCCAGGATTCTGATATGATTGGGGCGAGTATTGTACCGATGAGTCAGCTTGGCTAAAGCACAGAAGAAACACCAATGAGACATTTGGCGAAAGAGAAACCTGCTTATGCAAATGATGCATGAAATGCAATGCTTGTTTAGTTATTTTTATTTTCAAGGAACTTACTATATCATTTGCATATATATATATATATATATATATATATATATATATATATATATATATATATATATATATATATATATATATATATATATATATCAACAATTGCAATCATTTTTATATGACCAAAAATCTCTTTTTATTTATATAATTGGAAGGATTACACTGAGTATAATTTCAGAAACCAAATGAAAAATACAAGAGAAAAGGAGACTAGTCATCCTAAGGATCCCTAACAACAATGTCAGAGGACCTAGCTGAAGGCGCGTACTTCCTCTAAATGCGACGGATCTCGGTCTCAAAACAAGTCTTCATCTGAGTCTTCTTAAGGACAAGCTGATTAATAATCTTCTTCCAAGCAACGGAAGGTTGAGGCATGCTAGAAGATGAAACCTCTGGCTCTCTCTGTCTCTTTGTCACTCGGTCTTCAACTAGATCAATAAGTGCATCTTTGTCCTTAGACTCCAACTACAACTCTTCATGCTTCTTACTCAAAGCACGAAAACGCTCTTCCCACATATCTTTCTCTTGCTTCATCTTGGTGAGTGCATCTTCCAACCCCTCTACATCTTGGTTAGGGAGAGTTAATGGCTCAGCCACAACCATAGACATAGGTCTCTCACAAGCATACGGCATCTTCAACTCCAAAGCTCTCTTCTTCACCCAAAGAGTGTAAGCTTCCAAAGCTACACAATTGTGCGGACCAAGCTCGGATCTTCCTTTCCTATTCATATTATGCCAAGCATGCACAATCTTCTACTTCAAATGTTAGGGATCTTTACCCTCTTGATATAAAAGACCTTCTAACAAAGTGTTATTAGGTTTGTCTCTCAAGGGGAACCCAAGTTGACGACGAGCCAAAGCAGGGTAGTGTAGCACCTCAAATTTGCACCCATCATTGTACATACATTCTCATATTAGGTCATAACATAACATGGTCCACTGCATGGCATTGCATTGTCCCATTTGCCTCAAGTGCAAGCCAGTCAAGAAATTAGGTCAAACTGATCAGGAGATCAGTCAGTCAAGCAAGCAAGCACATTTCCATTGAGCCAAGGCCCTAGGGTTGGTCCAACATGTTCACATGACTTGGGGATCCATTTGAAGTGTTTTGGTCAAGGATTGGATGTTCAGAAGTCATCAGTCAATGCACAGTCAGTCAGAAACCTTAAAAGTCAACTGTTGGTCAACTGTCCATTTAATCAGTGGTTTGATGATGGGATTTGGTTTGAGAGGTCTCATTCATGTCCAAATAGACCTCATATATCATGTCAAACACCATCATGGAAGAATTTGAAGCCAGATCAGAAATTTCCAAAAATGGAAACTGGACCTGTAACTGAAACTTACCAAAAATGGAAAGTCTTGATCCTCAAACTTACATCATGATACAAGCTTCAAATGAATTTTTGCCCAACATGAAAGTTGAAGATCTTGTTCTCCCATTTCCAAAAAGTCCAAGAACACTCAATTCCCATGTATGGTTGGCAAGTTATGATCGAATCGTTTTCAGAAATTCTTGAACTTCAAAAGGCCATATCTCTCAAACCATTTGGACAATTTGGGTGGGGTTTTTTCCTACAAGTCACATTTGATCCCCTCTTTCCAAAAATGTAACTTTCATGTACCAAAACTTCACCAATCAAAATGCCATTTTTGAACTTGCCTTAATTAATTTTAAGTGAGTTGAATTTTGACTTTTCAAAATAATCTTTTTTTAACCATTTGGCCAATTGAAATAGTTCAGAAATGTGGTTTTGGTCATGTTACAAAGTCAAATTCGTGCAGTACACATAGCCCATGCTAACTTGCTTGAAAATTGGAAGAAAGTACACTTCTCACCCACTCTACTCCACATTTTCATGAACCATGTTGAGCACTCCACAAGCAACCACAAAACAGCAGATTTTTGCATCATTTTCTGTCAATTGAAACCTCAGTTTGCAGCCTAAAAAACACAAGAAAACCCACTCTCTAAAAAATCTCATTTTCTGAACTGTTGAGCTTTCCTCCAAAAAAACTCCAAAAGCATTCGAGCCCTGGTCCTTGCATCATCATATATCAGCATTCAGGAAGCAGTTTAGGAGCATTATTCTTGACTGTAGGCCAAGGAACCACAGCTGCATTAACAGCCACCCTTCCATGGCAGAACTCGAGTGAATCAAAACCAAGCATCCTTGAGATTGAAACCTTCCACCATTCACTTATTGGAGCTTGGACCTTCACCTGTTTCAGCCATTGGAGACCAAACAACATCAGAATCACAACTGTCCATTAACTTTGGTAAAATTTCGACCTCTTTGTTTTTTGAAATAGATGCATGCTTTAGATAGGTCTCTTGATGCTGAGTTCATTGATGGTTTTGGTTTTGAAAATGATTAAGTTTACTGAAAGATGTGTTGGTTTGAAGTTTGGTGATGAAACTTGTTTGTGCTCGATTCTTGAGTTGTGTGATGTTTTAATGAAAAGTGACGATGGATTCTTGCTTGCCATGCCACGATGAACATCTGTGTATATTTAATTTTGGTTTCTGGAAAAATTTTGAGAAAACACGAATTGGGGATGATGAACATTGCATCTGTTGCCCAGAAAACCCTAACCTCATGAAGCCATGCCCAGATTTTGTGTTTTGCACGCTGCATGTTACTGTTCCCCGTGCCAGCCAATAGGAACATTTCCCTGGCTGCCCCAAAACGACGCCGTACCATTTAATGAAATCCAAAATTACAAGATTGCCATCCGGTCCATTAATAATTCAAAACAATTCATTTTAATTTCACATATTATTTCACTTTGATCATCCATTTTACAAAATTCATAACTTGTTCATTTTAATTCCAAATTCAGTGGGAATTTTTGCATCATGTCCATCTTGATCTCTAGTTTTTTGTCATATATTTTCCAGAATTTTTGCATGGTCGAATTTTAAATGGTGCTAGGGTTTGTGACATGTGACCAATTTTTGTACACTTTGCCAAAACATTTGTGAAATGGTGATACTTTATCCAATGGCTCCCAAATCTTTTGTGCTTAAACTAGACACACTCATGGTGATTTTGGTGTAGAGTTTGTGAATTTATCTTATGTTGTTTGAGAGTTGTGAATTTTTGAAGTAGGGTGTGACAATTTGTGTCACACCATTGATGTCCAACTTCATGATTTTCATTACCATGCTTCTTGACTTCCAATTGATCTAAAATTTTGCATGAACCTACTCTTGTATGTCTAGTTGACTTGTGAATTTTCTTGGAATTATTTGTGGCATTTCCTAATTATTTGAGATTTTCTCCCCTGCTTAGTCAAATGTTGACTTTGTGTGACACATGTTCCCATTTCATTTGTGAAATTCTCATACTTTATTGGATGGACATGAAATTTTACATGAGATAACTAGACATCCTCATCTTTGCCATGGTTTTAGTCCCATTCATTTATCATACACCATCTCTGATTTATGATTTTTCTAAGTTGATGCATGTTTGGTTGACTTCTTTGAGCATGTTCAAAATTGCTTTGACTTTCTGATTTTCATTGACTGCCTTCCACTTGTCCAAATGAGATGAAATTTGACATGCTTACCATTATGTGGGTTGTGATTGGTCATGATTTATTTGGTGATTTTTGGAAATGTTTAAGATTGCTTTTGAGTTAAGTCTTGCTGTTGACTTCTATGAGCTTCTGTTTGCAATGCTTTGACCTAAACTGTTCATGAAATGATGATGATGATTGATATAAACATGAAACCAATTGGGTTTGCTTCTTGATTGTTTGAACATGATTTTGGACACTTGTCATTTGCTGTTTTGACTTTCTCATTCATTTTTGACCCTAGGCTTGTCCTAGGGGTCTCCTGGCTTATGTTTGAGTTCATTGTTTCAGGTTGAGCAACAAATGCTTCAAAGAAACTTTTGCAAGTTGATTGGGTTTATCTGTTTATCATGAGCTAACTTTTGTTTTGTAGGTGGCTTGACTCATATGATTTGGGTCTTGTGCTTTTGCACATTTGTCTGTTGATTTAACTGTTCATTCCTACTTCCTTTTGCTTAAACTTTTGAACTGTGTACTGATCTGTTTGACTATTTCAGGTACCATTAGTTGCTTAGAACTTGCTTTGCTTTGCTATTTAGCAATTTGCTTTGAGGTAATCCCTTTTTCTTCATGTAGTCTGGAAGACCTGGCCTGTTACTTGGCCAGGCAACTGTCTGAAGTCCTCCTTAAGAGGCAATGTTTGTGTATGTTTAATTTGTCCCTGTACATATGAAAAGTCCTCCTAAGTGAAGAGGCAATTGGCAGAACCCAAGGGATAAGCAACCTATCCCCTGCTAGTCTGTGTGTCACTCACATTGCTCACACTACCTGTGTTGATGCATAGTGAGTAAAAACCCAAGATCTATAGAGTCACTTGTGGATAGAGTTTCCCCATTCTGAACTCCCACACATTCTGATATTCAAATGCTCTCCCTGGCCAGGGATAAGAGCAATGAGGCACACCCCTCATCTCCTTTCATCTGCTTCACCTTGGCTCTCAATGTCAAGGTTAAGAGCACCATCACCCATTTCCAGAGGTTTGTTTGTTGAGGTTGATATGACCCCTCGACTAAAACCTAACCCTTGTGTGAGACCCTTGCTTCCTGTGCAAGTTAGGTTTAGTTTAGACTAATCCTTGTTTGCTCTCACCCTCGTTGCGATCGAGCCTTTTCCTTTCTCTCGCCCTCGTTGCGATCGAGACTTTCCCTTTCTCTTGCCCTAGTTGCAATCGAGACCTTTGTCCCTCCGTAGCCGAACTACGGCAACTCTGATTCTCATGTCCAGATGAGATACGTAGGCACGAGATGCGATGTCTTGTCGAGTTTGACTAACAACTAACACTAATTCTTTTCTCTCGCCCTCGTTGCGATTGAGATCTCCCCTTTCTCTTGCCCTAGTTGCAATCGAGACCCTTGCTTCCTGTGCAAGTTAGGTTTGGTGTGGCTTGCTTCCTGTGCAAGTCATGTTTAGGATAGGCTTGCTTCCTGTGCAAGTTAGCTAGAAACCTTAACTTAGGGACGATTTTGCATGACAACATCTAGGCTCGAGTCGTAGTCTCCCTAGTGTTGTGTCTCCCTCTGTTATCTGGTTAGGCTAGTCCTTTTTCCCTGCGTAGGGGAACTACGTCGCCCTGATCCTCATACCAGATGAGGTACGTAGGCAGGAGATGAGCTGATCTCTCCGGGCGCCCTTTTTCTTTTTGTGTGTGTTGTTTGACAGTTGCTAGGCTCGAGTGCCTGACTCCTTAGCAATTTGTTGTCTGTTTGTTTGAGTGTTGTTTGACAGTTATAGGCTCGAGTCCCCGACTCCCTATTAACCTGTTGTGTTGTTGTGTGCTTGGAAGCTGATGTAAGTCCATCGAGTGGCATTCGGATTCCAGTGTGTGTTTGTTGGTTCGGATGCTGATGTAAGTCCAGTGATTGGCATTCAGGCTCCATGTTTGCCTTTGCCTGTGTTTGTTTGCGTGCGTGTCAGCCGAGCTACGAATGCTCTGATTCTCCTTCGTCCAAGGAGATACGTATGCATAGGATGCGATATCCTAGCGAGCATGTGTCGTTTCCCAGTCCGAACTACTTCGACTCTGATGTCTATGCCTGATAGACTAAGTAGGCCCAGGATGCGGTATCCTGCCGAGTCAGTCTTGTCTGTTTTCTATGTCTCTTTCAGCCAGTGTGTGTGTGTGTGAGCAGTGTTTTAGCAACCATTCTCCTTCCTATTGTGCGTGGATCCCGTCGAGTACGACGGATGCGTAGGGGTGCTAATACCTTCCCTTCGCATAACCGACTCCCGAACCCATTCTCTTTGGTCGCGAGACCATGTTCTTTCCAGGTTTACTCTGAGTGTTTCCTTTCCCTCTTTTGGGATAAATAACGCACGGTGGCGGCTCTGTTGTTCTTGTTTTCCCGCCGGTTTTTCGCGTAATGCGACAGGTAGTAGTTAATTCCTCCTTGTGTACCAATGCAAGGCACATTAGAGAATTCACCACAATAATCAATAATATCCAAACTGCTCAAAGAGGGATCATACCAAACTATATCATCATTAATGAGAGACATAAGTCTCTGAGACCACCGTAGACATTGTTTATTCTCCACAAAAGCAAGTGTCTGAGGCAAGTGCGAAATAAACAACTTGTATAGAAGAGGAATCCAACAGTCAATAGTTCCACCATCCTTAGAATTCCTTAGATGCAAAGAGAAATACATATCACCCAACAAAGTAGGCACATGATTCCCAATCAAGAAAAGTCTAATGGCGTTAACATCAACAAAACCGTCAATGTTAGGGAACAAAGTTAACCCATAGATGAGCAACACAAAGATATCTTCAAAAGCATCCATACTACCGGCTTGAGCAAAAGCAGTAGCTTCCTTGATAAGTAAATCAGATTGCAACCCAAACAATCCTCCTTTCTTCACCCAATGAGCCTTTATCTCAGACTTCTTCAAGTGAAGAGCTTCAGTAATAAGATTAGATCGGGGAATCTCTTCCAATCCACTAAAAGGTACTCTACTAGAAACAGGTATCCCTAAAATATGAGAATACTCCTCCAAGGTAGGCATAAGCTGAAAATCTAGGAAAGTGAAACAGCGGTAGAGAGGATCATAGAACTGCACCAGTACACTCAAAAGTCCTTCAACCACATCAGTAGACAAGATAGATAGAAGCTTCCCATGCCGTTGTTTGAAGTCTAAGGGATCTAATACAAAATATGCTAGCTTCGTTAACTCTTTCGAGTCAGGACATCTGAAACTGTACTTCTTAGTGTTCCTTCGTCCACAATCCATGGTCTAAAATTGTTTGCACATAATACCTCAATTCCTTGAAATTTTCGTGTGATGAATGTTATGATGCGCATGAATGCATGAATGCAACAATCACAAATAAGGGATCACAGATAAGGCAAACAAACAAAGGTCAAGGGATGAATCAAGTCATTATCAAGATCAATCATCCATTTTGGTGGATTATAGTTTACATCTTATCAACATCCAAGTTCCATTGATATTGACAAGACTTGATTGGATCAACCAAGAATCAAGGGTTTGTTGTGAGTCACGAGCATGGAGCCTGGGTAAGAACCATCCCAAATGAGTGAACTAAGGATAAAACCTATAGATCATGTTCTAAAAAGTTCCCATAGTCTTAATTCCATCTATCGAATATTACAGGTTAGGATGACTAACTCATCAATCCATAATATTCTCAAGAGAAACTCGTATGAGTGTAGTATCGCGTAACAACTGTTATCAAGTCTACACTTGAACAGTCTCCGCACTAAGTCCTAAATAGGCCAAGAGGGGTTAAATGGTCTACGGTCCTCAGCTTATCGGACCCAAATTAGAGATAGTAATGCCTAACCACAAATACTTATGTGACATTTCCAAATCTAAAAGAGTCTCCACTGAGCAGATGGATCTCAAGCCAACTTGTTAAGGACTACTCCACACAAGTCGAACATGACTATATCATCTTCCTATCTTAATTGCACTAAAGTTCGGGTTAGAACTTATCTGACCACAAAGAGATCACCAAGCACAACAAGCAAATTATATCATACAAATAAATATACAAACATCATATATATACAATTGTAACACAAAAAAGTAGGCTAAACCCACTGGAGACTACTCCCTAGCAGAGTCGCCACTTAATTTCTGTAGCGGTAAATTCATGATCATCAAGCTATGGATAAGCTAGAGATCAATAAAACTAGAGTCGCCACCGCGCTTTTATTGTTTCCATGGGAAAAGGGAAAAAAGTACGAACAAAACCCAAAAGTAAGAAGTTTTAAAATCAAAACTAATAAAATGCCAGAGATTACAGGTAAGGGGGTTGGTTACACAGAGGGAAGGTGTTAGCACCCAAAGTGTCCTAGGTACTCCTAGGGAGCTCTTTCTTGTGTGCATATGTATTTTGTACAAATGGATATTTACAAATAAATAGAATGAGGGGATGAGAAAAGAATTCATTAATTATATTTTTGTGTTTGACAAGATCTTCGGACTTGTGCCTACATACCAATATAAAAATGAGGGACTAAAACATCGTAGTTCGTGATATAAATTTCAAAGTGGATGTATTGCTTTTAACAAAATTAAGTTTGAAAGGCACAAAGGCCTAAAATGGTTTGAATGAGTTAGTTCTTTTTAGATTTTTGAAAGTTTAAGTAAAGTATAATTAAGTTCGTTTACAAGTTCGATTAAGAAAAGAAGTTTGAAAATGAAATGGCATAAGGCCAAAGTTTCTAGTTTGCAAAGTGGTCAAAGTTTAGAACAAAATGAGTTCAATCAAAGAATATTTTTAAAAAGGGAAGAGATTTTTTGAAATTAAAGAAATGGGGAGAAGATGAAGAGACTAATCTTATGCACAAAATTAAAAGTTAAGGATTGAAAAGATTTGACCAATGGGTAGCAATTCAATAGATAAGAATGTCAACAGAAACCCAAATTCCTATGGACATTTAGAATCAAGCAACACACAAATGCACAATTATATCAATCTTGAAGAGCAAGGCATCAAATAAAGATAGCCACATCCAAGCTTAGCTACTCCATGATCTTATTTAAATTAGCCCATGTAACAGATGAATTCCACAAGTCACAGGTTCAAAATAACAACTTCACAATGATCATATTGCAGATGAACTCAAAGGGATCTTCAAAGATGTATCAGATGAAGTTTCAAATTGCAAGCACTTGGTCTCATAGAAAGTTGGCATTGGCCAAGTCCTTTAGCATAGGAAGGTTGCCTAAATTCTAAGTCCAATTGGTCCAAGATCAAGTCAACTGTCCACACAAAAGTCTTTTAGGGTTTTTGTTCTTATTATGTACATTAATGGTCAAAGACCACACAAACAAACAAAATATACACAAACAAGATATATCACACAATATGGTCCAAGTGGACAAAGTGAAAATTGCATTAACATAAACAATTAGAATGACATGAACAATGGCAAATGAATAGAACTTAAAAATTAAAGTGCATAAAAATAAAGGACTTGAAATTAAATGTTAGTTGTTAATTAGTTAGAAGTTTGTATTGTTTTGCTTTTGCTTTTTATTTGAAGTCATTCTTTGGAGAACATTCAACCCACTTATCACAAGCATGGATCCTTGAACCAAGACATCTTCCAAAGGAAGGAAAAAGGCCAAGTTTCCGCACAATACCATGAAAGAGGGGAGACTTACAATCTCACTAACTAGAATGCTATGCCTTTTGTGTCACAAATTTAGCGCTATGGTAAGCAATCGTAATTGGACTTATGTAGAAGTCACAACTATTGGAAGTCGGGCAATAGAATTTTGGTGTTAATGCATGTTAGAGACATAGTATAATAGACTATGCTCATGAAACATACCACACACAAAAAGAATATACAAAAGAGGTAGCCTAATCTCATTCATACTTATGTTGATTTTATAATCAACTAGCCTTAGGACTTAGAGATATCATAGGCAAAATGAGATGAATGCATAAAGAATGGGAATGAGATGAAGAGGGAGGGGAATGGATAAAAACTCAAATTGGTCAAAGGAGGACTTTTACCAAATTAATATCATCCATTCATTTTGGGAGATGGAAAATACATTCCATCAATCCCCTAAATCCAATGATATTAACTTGACAAAGTCAAATCAACCTTGACCAAGGCCCAACAACAATAGTCAAACTTACACAAATCATCACAAGAGGTCAACACAATCATATGGCATTTATTCAAATTAAAAAAACTAAAATAAGGAATTTAAATTAAAGATGGTTTGTCAAATTCCTAAAACCTCATCAAAACACCAAAAAATGGCCATGAAATTTATCATAGGTCAAACAAGGTCAAAGGACCTTGGAGAAAATTTTTCAGAATTTTTGAAGACTTAAAAGTATTTTTAAACAATTTAAAATATTCACAAAATCAATTAAATCATGAAAAATATTAATAATGATCCAAAAAATAATTTTAATTCAAAATATGAAAGAGGAAATTATTTGGAAATTTTTGGTGAAACTCTCATATTTTTTGGATCAATATTAAAATTAATATGAATTAATAAAAATAAAACAATTTAAATGAAATTTAAATAATCAGAAAAAACGTGGACCACTTGATCTCCCTCATTAATTGAGGTGGCAGATCAAGTGGCCATCAACGCACTTTCCACCAAAGTCACGAGTCAATGCGTAACACAAATGGTAATTACAAGCAACGCGTGAGATTAAAACATTTCAAATGGGATTAATGGCTCAGAACCTGTCCAGCACACCATAGACGCTGGACCTCCGGTCACCTTCTCAGGCGAGGTCCACCGGACTGGTTCATTCATCGCCATCAAGAAAATGAAAAGGGAGGACATGATCTGAAAGATAAAATGGTGTAGATCACGAATATCACCTCAATTTTAACTAACTCCACATATACAGAAAGATATGAGGAGTTGAATTTTGAGGTGCATCAACTGAGTTGCTTCGATTTGACCTCTAAGCAACTCAATTTTCTTACCTACATTGGTAGGACTTCAGACAACCAAAAATCCAAGAGAATTAAGTGAGAATATAAGAGGTGAAGTTTTGTGAAAATTACCTTCAATGTTGTGCAGAACTTGATGTTGCTTGCTTCAAACACGATCTAATCACACTTAAGAAGCTTGCAGGAAGTGATTAGTAAGGGTGCAAGGTTTTGGATCCTGGAGTTTTTTAATCTCCAACAGTTGAGATTCAAACTAAATTGAAAATTGAAAATTCTCAGGTTTTCCTTTAGAATGAGAGGGTTTGAATTGGGGGGCAAAGCTGGCGCGCAAGGTGTGTTTGAATTGAGCACAGAGGTCATGTATTTATAGCATGAGGGAGTGATATTTGCACACTTGAAATTTTATCCAAATTTAGAAATGTGAATGGCACGAGTGCATGGGCATGTACAGGCCCATGAGGCAATGCATTAAGGTCCAAAATCAATCATGTTGAAGTCTGAATGAAGCTCGAATGGCAAGGCAAGGTGAAATGAAGTTTGTACATTTGATTTCCTCCAATGATGCAGCTCTAGTAAAGCCATGTTCATCCATAGCAAACCTCATCCAAAATGCATAAACTAGGGTTCTTTGAAAAGCTTGGATCAAGGGGAACAAGTTTGATGTTCAAGACTTTTTCATTTTGAGCTTGGATCATGGTGAATTTTGAGGTGTAATTTTGGAATTTTCAACATGTGGAAAAATTTTCTAAGTGTCAAGCCATATATCTCAATATTCCACCTTACTTAACTTTTTATGTGAGCTTCAAATGAGAAACGTGTCTTCATCAAACTTGTATCTATTTCAAATACCTTCAAAATGGTCACCAATTTCATGTCATTTGGATTTGGAATGATAGAGTTATGCATTTTGGAAGTTTGGAAAAATCATTTGTTCAATGGTATAGGTCAAAATGACCTATAATGTATCCTCATATCACATGCTCATAAAAGTTGAATTTGCTTCCACTCCAAACATTAAAGTTAAAGTAGATATCTTGAATTTTATTGTGAAACTTGTAAATCTTTCATCTCATAAAAATTGAGCAAGTTATGGCCTTGGGAAGGTGACTTTCAAATTAGGGTTTAGACAAAATGACCTATAATGTTTCCAATAGAAAATGATTTTCCAAGCAAACCTAGATCTAGGTATCAACATGAAAGTTGTTTGGAATGTCATTTAGAGTAACCTTTCTCTTGGAATCATTTTCATATGGTGAAAATTGTAGGAGATAGGGTCTAGGGAGACCTAGTTTTGATCATATGAATTCATCTGGCCAACCACCATCAACCAACTTGCTAACTTTCAATTCTCTTGACTTTCTTGGCTCATGGTAGATCATATATGCATAAGATGATGAATTTTTAAGTGTACCTTGAGAAATTTGATCAATTGGTGAGATAGCTTATTGGAGAAGTTACTCAAGATACCCAGTCAAACTAGGGTTTCCAAGGCAAATCACCCTTAAACTCTTGAAGAAAACTTGATCAATATGACATGTAGAGATCATTGGGACTCATATATGACACTCATAACCATTCTTGGATCAATTCATGGTTGTGCTACTTGTCATGAGGGTCTCAAACCCTAGATATGAACTTGATAGATCGATGGTGATCATGACCTACCTACAAAAGAATTAGGTAAATGCAAAGACATATTTTTGGTATTTTGGTTAGTGAAAATGATAAAATACAAGTATGATACAATCACATGGTGCTTGGTGATCTCTCTCAAAACAAACCCAATGAAAGAGAGGTAAGGAGGATGCCAAGGTATGATCCCCAAGGCTAATGCATATGATGAAATTGCATGATGGATCTTAGGGTCAAAATTGGGGTCTTACAGGTAGTCCTCAAATGGAAGGACTCCATGGATCTTTACAAAGTTTGAAAATGGTAATTTACATGGAAAATGGCTACATTTAGTACAATGACCATTACTCCCCCTACCAACTTTGAAGTCCATTATGCTTTGTTTTTGGTTGAGAATGATGAATCATAACCAAACTGACCGGCTATGCTGCTACAATGATTAGGTCCAGCCGGATGCAGTTACTTGCCATAATCCCTAATTTTTTTCCTAGATTTCCCCCAAGGTGGGGTACTCAATCTACCGGGATAAATTTGTTGTTTTATGTCTCAAATTTTTTCCTGGACCTCCCTTTTGGGTTTTCAATCCACTGAGACACTCATTTTTTCCTAAGCCACCTTTCGCGTTTTCAACTTAGCGAGTTGTTCTTTTCTTTTTTAGGAGAAGTATTTCTTGACTGCATCGGTGTTCACATGACGAGTGAACTCTTCACCATCCATAGTTGTAAGAATCAACGCACCACCTAAGAAGGCTCTCTTAACAACAAATGGACCTTCATAATTAGGAGTCCACTTGCCCCTAGAATCAGGTTTGAAAGATAAGATCTTCTTAAGCACGAGGTCACCTTCTCGAAACACATGAGGCTTGACCTTCTTATCAAAAGCTTTCTTCATTCTCTAATGATATAAATGACCATGACACATGGCAGTCAATCTCTTCTCTTCAATCAAATTCAACTGATCATATCTACTCTGACACAATTCAACTTCGGTCAACTTGGCTTCCATCAGCACACGCATTGATGGGATCTCAACCTCCACGGGGAGCACAACTTCCATGCCATAAACAAGAGAGCAAGGGGTTGCCCCTGTTGAAGTGCAGACAGATGTACGGTACCTATGCAAAGCAAATGGGAGCATCTCATGCCAATATTTTTATGCCACAATCATCTTCTAGATAATCTTCTTGATATTCTTGTTCACAACTTCAACATCCCAATTCATCTTAGGTCTGTAGGGAGAAGAATTATGATGTGTTATTTTGAAGTCTTTGCAGAAATCTTCCACCATATTGTTATTCAAGTTCGATCCATTATCAGTAATGATCTTACTTCGCACACCATATCGGCATATAATCTGATTTTGATCAATCTCACAACAACTTGCTTGGTCACATTTTCATAAGATGTCACTTCAACCCACTTCGTGAAGTAGTCAATAGCCACTAAAGTGAAACGATACCCAATTGATGATTTGGGATCAATCATGCCAATCATATCAATTCCCCACATGGAGAAGGGCCATGGAGAGGAAATGACATTCAAAAGTGTCGAAGGAACATGAATCTTATCCGCATAAATTTGACACTTATGGCGCTTCTTCACATACATGCAACAGTCAGATTCCACTGTCAGCCAATAGTAACCTACTCTCAACATCTTCTTTGCCATAGCATGTCCATTGGAATGAGTACCAAAGGAACCTTCATGCGCTTCAGTCATCAACAAGTCTGCTTCGTGTCTATCCACGCATCTGAGAAAAACCATATCGAAATTTCTCTTGTAAAGCACATCACCATTCAGGTAGAAGTTTCCAGCTAGTCTTCTCAAAGTCTTCTTATCTTTCAAAGATGCCCCAAATGGGTAGATTTGACTTTGGAGGAAACATTTGATATCATGGTACCATGGCTTATCATCTTTGATTTCTTCAACAACAAATACATGAGTTGAACTATCGAGGCGCATCATAGTCAGATTAGGGACTTCATTCCAATACTTCACCACGATCATGGAGGCCAGCATTGTAAGAGCATCTGCCATCCGATTTTCATCTTAAGGGATATGATGAAACTCAACCTTCATAAATAAAGTTGATATCCTCCTCGCATAATCTCTATATGGTATTAAACCGGGTTGATTCATCTCACATTCACCTTTGATCTGGTTAAAAACCAAAGTTCAATCTCCATAAACGTCAAGATATTTAATTCTAAGATAAATGGCTTCTTCGAGCACCATAATGCAAGCTTCATACTCAGCCATATTATTTGTACATTTGGAGGTTAATCTAACTTTAAACGGGAAATGAGTGCCTTGAGGAGTAATAATCACTGCCCCAATTCCATTACCATACGAATTAAAAGATCCATCAAATACCATGCCCCAAAGGGAACCAGGTTCTAGCCCTTCTTCGAGCAATGGTTCATCACAATCCTTCATCTTCAAATATAATATCTCTTCATCAGGGAAATCAAACTATAATGAATGATAATCATCAATAGGTTGGTGAGCCAAATGGTCATCCAAGACACTACCTTTAATCACTTTCTGAGCTCGGTATTCAATATCATGCTCAGATAGCAACATCTTCCAACGGGCAATCCTCCAAGTTAAAGAAGGCTTTTCAAATATGTATTTTATTAGATCCATTTTGGATATCAATCAAGTAGTATGATTTAAGATATACTGGCGTAGACGCTTAGCAGCCCAAGCCAAAGCACAACATGTCTTCTCAAGCATAGAATATCGAGATTCACAATTTTTGAACTTCTTACTGAGGTAGTAAATAACATATTCTTTCTTACCAGATTCATCTTGCTGACTAAGAACACAGTTCTCTTTTCAAGCACAGTCAAATACATGATCAAAGGTCTTCCTTCAACAGGCGGAGACAGAATCAGAGGCTCAAGAAGATATTCTTTAATACTATCAAAAGCTTTTTGTAAATCCTCAGTCCAATCACAAGACTGGTCTTTCTGAAGGAGCATGAATATAGGTGCACATGTGGCAGTCTTATGCGATATAAATCTTGAGATATAGTTCAAGCGACCGAGAAAACCTCTTACTTGCTTCTTAGTTTTGGGCGCATGAATCTCTTGTATTGCTTTGACCTTGGTAGGATCAACTTAAATACCCTTCTGACTGACAATAAATCCCAACAACTTACTAGAGCGGACACCAAATGTACACTTATTGGGATTCAAGCGGAGTTTATACTTCCTCAAATGCTGAAATAACTTCAATAAATGCTTAGCATACTCATCTTTAGATCTTGATTTGGCAATCATATCATCCACATAGACCTCAATCTCTTTATGCATCATATCATGGAAAAGAGTGGTCTGGCCCTTTGGTATGTTGCACCAACATTCTTCAAACCGAAAGGCATCACTCAATAATAGAATATTCCCTAAGGCGTAATGAATGTGGTCTTCTCCATATCTTCGGGTGCCATCTTTATCAGATTATAACCAGAAAATTCGTCCATAAACGAAAAGACATTGAACTTAGTTGTATTATCTACCAACATATCAATGTGTGGCAGAGGAAAATCATCTTTAGGATTGGCTTTGTTCAAGTCCCTATAATCAACACACATGCGAACTTTTCCATCCTTCTTCGAAACAAGTACAATATTGGCCACCCACTGCGGATATTCAGAAGTAACAAGGAAACCAACGTCAATCTGCTTTTTCACTTCTTCCTTGATCTTTACTGCCATGTCAGGATAAGTTCTTCTTAACTTCTGCTTGACTGGAGGACATTCTGGCTTTAACGGTAATCTATGCTCCACAATATCAGGATCAAGACTTGGCATGTCTAGATAATACCAAGTAAACACATCAGAGTATTCTCGGAGAAGTTTAACCAACCCCTTCTTAATCTCTGGATGAAGTTGTGACCCAATCTTGACTTCCTTGATATCATCTTCGGAACCCAAGTTGACCAACTCAATTTGTTCTTCAAATGGTTGAATGGTTCTTTCCTCATGCTCAAGAAATCGGGATAACTCATTAGAAACGTCTTCATCATCATTCTCTTCCTCGACTTCGAACACAGGGAAATCAAAGTTCGGAGAGGGAGTAGGGTCATTATTTTCAATGGGTTTGAAAAGCAACCTACATAATGATTTGATATTTTTATTTTAGACATATGAAATGCAAACAAATATTATGCAGATATGGAAAAAATTATTGTTTATTTATGTTTTTTTGTGATTACCATTTTCAGAAAAAGGAAAAAGGAAAAACAACATAAATGTGGATGAATAAAAATTACATTTTATTGATGATAATTTGAAAATGCCTAAGAATGTTTTCACTTCTCCCTTAGGCATAGGAGGAGTTATTTTTTATAAACAATAAGACATATTACTTTGAACGATCGATTATAATAGGAACATCAACAACAACCCAATTGTTGCAAATATGTCCATGTGTTACAAAGTTGGCAATATCTCCTTCTTCATCTTCGTCTTCACAAATGATAGCAGCTGAGTGTTGTTCTTCCTTGTGGATGAACCCTTCGTTGTGGAAGATCTGTTGCATAGCCTTGACTTCTTCTTTTAACGACCCTTGCCCAAATCCTAGACCAACCCTGTTCTTTTTCTCGACGACTTCTACAACACGGTTCCACTTGTCTGTGTCACCAGCCTGAACAATTTCTCGTGCATCTTTCAAAGAAGACATGGATGCCCTAGTCTTCTGGTTCTCAATTGCTACCGATAAAGCTTGGAACGGATTTCCAATAGCTTCTCACCTTCCACAATAATGAGCTTGCCATTCTTAACAAATTTGAGCTTCTGATGTAGAGTAGACGTGACAACACCAGCCTCATGAATCCACGGCCTACCCAATAAACAGTTATAGGCCGGGTGAATATCCATTAATTGGAAAGTAATTTGGAAATCACTCGAACCAATCTTAATTGGGAGGTCCATTTTTCCAATGACAGTTTTACGAGAACCATCGAACGCTTTCACAACCACATCACTGTATCTCATGGGTGCGCCCTGATAAGATAGCCTTGCCAAAGTAAATTTGGGTAGAACATTAAAAGACGAACCAGTGTCTACCAAGACATTGGGAAAATCTTCTTCTTTACAATTCATAGATATTTGGAGGGCCAGATTGTGATTCCTACCTTCCTCGGGAAGCTCTTCATCGTAGAAACTCAAATTGTTGCACGAAGTAATATTAGCGACGATGTGATCAAACTGATCAACCGTAACATCACGTTCCAGATAGGCTTGCTCCAATACTTTATGTAACGCCTCTCGATATGCTTCAGAATTCATCAACAAAGATAAGACAAAGATCTTGGAAGGCGTCTAGAGCAGTTGCTCTACGACATTAAACTCACTCTTCATCATCATCATCCTTAACCTTCAACCCATTGGATTCATCAAACTGGAAAATTGGAGTGTTAACAGGATTAACCAAAGGAACATCTTGATCGCGACTTTGGTAAGTCTATGTGAATCATGACTGCAAGTGCACAGTCCTATCGCGTAGTTTTAAAGATTATCGAACCCACAAGGACTAATAATTGAATGTATCGTGGTCTGAGGTTACTATGTAAATCTAAGGGGAATGATTGTCCTAAGATTGGAGGGATGAATAGAAATAACTATAGAATAGAATAAAGATAAAGATATAAGATATAGAGGATATCGGTATGTAATACATTAAACCTTGGGGATTCGATAGATAGTTGGTGAAATCTTATTGGTTAAAATATTCTTCAGTAGAAATTATTTATAGAAAGGACTTAGCCTCACACTCTCGTTTTATTGACTTCGACCATACTCCTAAACTAGAAAGCTTGGCTCTCGCGGTCTCATTTTGAATTTAAAAGTACTTTTTGAATATAGATAAAGTCTAATTAATCCTAAAGCGCTCTCGCTGTATTTAGGATCAATGCCTAGTTTCAGCTATCTGGTTAAAATCTCAAACTCTCGTTTTTATTGACTGTAACCTTAGTTTGTTTTGTACTCTCGTATGAAAAATAGTTTGATTAAAATAAGAAACTACAACCGGAAAAATAAGTTTTATAAAAACTAACACCAATTATTTATTGAATCCCGTCGTTTCGACGGTCTTTACATACTGATCCCTAAGGGTTTAGCCGGACATAGATCCGGTGACAAACATGGAGATTGGGAATTAAACATACAGTAAGGCATAAATAAATAAAGCAGTAAACAATAATAAACCTGGATGGCAATTTATGAACTGGAATTGAATCTTGAATCTTCGATTAAATAATTCCGGCAGGCTTTGGCAATGAATACCCCTTACAATTGAATCCCAAATGCGTAAAAATAATAAACCGTAATAGTCCCCGATGTGGAGAAATTATCACTTTTACAATGGTAAGAAACTGCCTAGAAAACTAAAAGAAAAATAGTGCTGAAAATAATTATTCGTAAACTGAAAACTGGAATAAGAGAGAGAGAGCAGTGCGAGTCTGAATGGTCTCCTTTTTATATCCTTTTCACATTCCTCAATTGTAGCAAGAGTAGTGGAAACCGTGGCTAAAAGGGTGGATAAAAAGTAGGAAAAGTGGAGAGACTCGGTTGTGGCGGTTGCCACGACCCTAAATCCATGATGAGTGGCGAGCGCCACTCTTGTAGTAACCGCCCACCACTTTTCAAGGGTTGGTGGCGAGCGCCACCTTCCTTTTGGCCCAATGTGGTGGACGCCACATCCTTTGGATAATGGGCGCCACAAGCCCATTTGCTTTGGTGGCCCATTATCCCGTTGGAAGCCTCATTTTCTTCTCTTTTCTTGCCTTTTTCTTTCCTTTTTGCTATTTCCCATTTTTCTTGCGGTGAACCTTTTAATCGATAAATACCTGCAGATAAACATAAAATATTGTGTAATAAATAGTGTTAATCGAGTAAAAAGCAGTGCATATAGAGCCAAAAATATGATACATTTTCGCATTATCACATCCGCCTTCTTATCAACCACAACATCCTCCACAACCTTTGGGATACTGGACTAAATACTCGACCGTTTCGGGTCACCTTAACAACATCAACAATGCTCAATACTAAACTAGTTGCGGGAAGAGGAACCTTTTGCCCATCTTTAATCATAGTAGCATTATATTTGTAAGGTACAACTTTATCGGATGCATACGGGACTAGGCCTCTAACTGTATTACCAACGGCGATACCAATTTATCACTTCTTTTGCTGCTGTCATACTGAATTACTACTCGCTCGGGAGTCTTGAAAACTGGCATAATTACATTCACATCATTACCCATGTCTCTAGATTGGTTGACCTGAATCACACCTTCATCCATCAACTTCTGAATGTCCCTCTTAAAAATCATACATCCACGTGGATTAACACTGCAAATAACACAATCGTCATGATCATCCTCAAAGTCACTAATTAGATACAAAGTTCTATGCAGCTCCACCAAAGATCTCTGGATACGTCGAACATCAAAAACCCTGTACTTACCAGGACAACCATCTACCTTATTCACATAAGAGTTACCATGAGTGGGTAATGGATTGGCTTTGACATTTGGCGCACGGTCCACAAAGGACACCATCTCACTTTTTACCAATTTCTGGACTTCATACTTCAATGGATAACAATTCTCGATGTCATGACCGGGTGCCCCTAGCATAATGTTGATCGGGCTTATACCACCATGGGAGAGGTTCAGGTGTATGTGGAGGATTCTTTGGCTGAATCAAATTCTTGATGACAAGAGAAGGATACAGTTTGACGTAGGTTATCGGAATAGGATCAAACGTGACCTTCTTCCTTTCATAATTGTTATGCTGATTGTTGTTGTAATTATGATTGTTATGGGTACGTTATTGTTGATGTTGTTGTTGAACTGGTGCTGATTAAATTGTGGAATTGTTGGTAAATACTAGAATAACAGAGGATATTTGATGATGATGATGTAGGGATCTGGAATTCTTCCTCACATGAGGCCTCCTTTGCCTCCCCACAGATACTGAATTGGTTTCTCCCTCATTCTTCTTAGAGAAACTTCCTCCATATTTCTTGCTAGTAGACGCTTCTTTTTTAGACAAACGGCCCTCACGAATATCTTCTTCTAAATGCATTCCCATGTTTACCATCTCGATGAAATCATTGGGAGCGCTAGCAATCATACGCTCATAATAGAATGAACTCAAAGTTTTAAGGAAGATCTTCGTCATCTCCTTTTCCTCCAATGGGGGACTGATTTGAGCGGCAAGCTCTTTCCACCTATGTGCATACTCTTTAAACGTCTCTTTATCCTTCTCAGACATGGACTGCAACTGGTCACAATTAAGCTCCATATCAACATAGTACTTGTACTGCTTGATAAAGGCCTCGCTTAAGTCATTGAAAGTATGAACATTGCCACTGTCTAAACCCATGTACCACCAAAGAGCGGCACCGGTCAAACTGTCTTGGAAATGGTGGATGCGAAATTGATCATTATTTGTCTAGATAGATATCTTGCGGGAGTACATCACAAGACGGCTCAAAGGACAAGTATTCCCCTTGTACTTCTCAAAGTTAGGGACCTTGAACTTAATAGGGATTTTCACGTTAGGCACTAAGCAAAGTTCAGCAACACTCTTCCCAAATAAATTCTTACCTCTCAGAGTCTTCAATTCCTTTTTCAACTCTTGAAATTGGTCCTTCATTTCATCCATTTTCTCATACATATTTGGACCCTCAGAATGGTAGATGGTTTCCTCAACACGAGGCAAAGCATGCACGATAGGAGAAGGAGTTGACATGACCGAGCGAGATGTCGGCATAAGAGTAACAATATGAGCATAACCTTCAGGCACATAATTCGGAGGTATCCCCACGGGAATCCGACAGGTATAGTTTGTGCAGACTGGATGACAGGAACCACAGACATTGGCATTGAGACGATCTCTGAGATAATTGTACTTTGCTGTGGAGTTGTAGGGGTTTGAGCTGCTTGACTCTGGGATGCAATGAGTGACTCCATAAGAGCGGTCAGTCTAGCAACTTCTTCCTTGAGTTCTCGGTTCTCTTGTTCCAAATGATCCATTTTTTGTTGACGTTTATCGCAAGTATCGTATTGATGAGACAGCTTGTCTATACAAAGACAGAGAACAATGAGAGATCTCGTCGAAGGGCTATAATACAAGAAACCTGCGATGTAAATGATGCATGAATGCAATGTTTTTGATTTTATTTTTTCAAGGAATATACAAAGTCTTACTTGAAAATATTTCATCAATAATAATAATCAATAATAACAATTGGAATTGACCATAAAATCTCTTTTTATTCATAAAATTTGGAAGGATTACACTGAGTACAATTTCAGAAACCAAAATACAAATACAAGAGAAAAGAAAAATACCATCATAAGGTTCCCTAGCAATTGCATCATATGAACTAGCCAAGGGCGTGTACTTCCTTCGAATGTGTCTGATCTCTCACTCTAAAGCGGTTTTCATATGAGCTTTCTCGGTGACGAGTTGATCGACAATCTTCTTCCAAGCACCGGAAGGCTGAGGAATACTAGAGGAAAATAAATCCTCTGGTTCTCTCTCTCTTCACTGCACGCTCTTTAAGAATCTCAATGAGTGCATCCTTGTCTTTCAACTCAAGCTGCAACTCCACTTGCTTTCGATTCAAAGCATGAAATTGTTCTTCCCAAAGGTCCCTCTCTTGCTTCATCTTAGCTAGTGTGTCTTCCAAATCCTCTACATCTTGGTTAGGGAGAGTTAATGGCTCAGCCACAACCATAGACATAGGTCTTTCACAGGCGTACGACATCTTAAGCTCCAAAGCTCTCTTCTTCACCCAACTAGTGTAAGGTTCCAAAGTTACACAATTGTATGGTCCAAGCTCGGCTATTCCCTTCCTATGAACAATATGCCAAGCATACACCATCCTTCCTTTTAAATTTTGGGGATCTTTACCCTCTTGATAGAATAGACCTTCTAACTAACGTTATCCTTCAAGGGGAACCCAAGCTAACGACGAGCCAAAGCAGGATTGTAGTTTATTCCTCATTGTGTACCAATAAAAGGCACATTAGAGAATTCACCATAACTGTCAATAATCTCCAAGCCATCATATGCAGAATTATACCAATAATATCATCATTATTGAGAGACATAAGTCTCTAAGACCACAGTAGTCATTGCTTGTTCTCCAAGAAGACGAGTGTCTGTGGCAAGTGCGAAATAAACCACTTGTATAGAAGAGGGATGCAACACACAATGGTTCCTCCACCTTTAGAATTCCTTAAATGTAGAGATAAATATGTGTCACCCAACAGAGTCGGAACATGATTCATAATCAAGAAGATTCTAATGGCGTTAACATCAACAAAGTTGTCAATGTTAGGGAACAATGCTAAACCATAGATAAGCAAGACAAAGATGGCTTCAAAAGTGTCCATAATACCAGCTTGAGCAAAAGTGGTATCCCTCCCAATCAGAAATTCATAAGTCATACCTCAGATCCCTCCTTTCTTTGTCATATTGGCATCAATCTCATACTTCTTCAAATGAAGAGCATCAGCTATGACTTGAGATTTCGGAATCTCCTCTAATCCAATGAAAGGCACCTTGTTAGATACGAGTATGCCCAAGAGATATGCATACTCCTCCAACGTAGGCGCAAGCTGATAATCAGGAAAAGTGAAGCATCGAAAGAGAGTATCATAGAACTAAACAATTACACTCAAGAGTCCTTCGACAACTTTGGTAGACAGCATGTATAGAAGCTTCCCATGACGTTCCTTGAAATCCAAGGGATCAACTAAAAAGGATGCTAGCTTCCTTAACTCTTTCAAATTTGGACATCTGAAACTTTACTTCTTAGTGTTCCTTCGTCCATAATCCATGGTCTGAAAATATTTGCAAACGCGACCTTAGTTCCTTGAAAATTTATTTTTGTAATGAATGATATGATGTATGTATGCATAAATGCAACAATCACACACATGGAAAACACAAACAAAGGTCAAGGGATGGATCAAGTCATAATCAAGATCAATCATCCATTTTGGTGGGTTAGGATTTTTCACCTTCTCAACTCCCAAGTTCCATCGATACTGATGATAACTGATCGGATCAACCAAGAATCAAAGGGTTTGTTGTGAGTCACGAGCATGGAGTCAGGTTAAGGACCATCCCAAATGAGTGTACTAAGGATATAAACATGTATATCATGTTCTAACAAGTTCCCAGATTCGTGATCCCATCTATCAGATAATATAGGTTTGGATGACTGACTCATCAACACATAGTATTCTCAAGAGAAACTCGTCTGAGTGTAGTATCACATAACAATTGTTATCAAGTCTACACTTGAACAGTCTCAGCACTATGTCCTAAGTATGCCAAGTTGGGTTAAATGTTCTACATTCCTCAGCTTCTCGGACTCCTAAGTCAGAAAAAGTAATGTCTATCCACGACTTACTCGTGTGACATCAGTAATTCCAAAGGGTTCTCCACTGAATGGATGAATCTCAAGCCAACTCGTTAAGGACTACTCCACACGAGTCGAACATGACTGTACCATCCTCCTATCTTAGATTGCACTCAAGTTCGGGTTAGAACTTATCTCACCATACAGAGATCACCAAGCACAACAGACAAAAAGTATCACACATGCAATACATACAAACATACAAACATCAATAATCAACAAATAAAATACACACAAAAAGTAGGCTAAACCCACTGAGGACTACTCCCCAGCAGAGTCACCACTTTCTTTCTGTAGCGGTAAATTCATGACCATTGAGCTATTGGTTAACTCAACATTAATAAAACAAGAGTCGTCACCGCGCTTTTATTGTTTCCAAAGGAAAAGGGAAAAAGTACGAACAAAACCCAAAGATAAGAAGTTTTCAAATCAAAACTAATATAATATCAGAGATTACAGGTAAGGGGGTTGGTTACACAGAGGGAATGTGTTAGAACCCAAAGTGTCATAGGTACTTCTAGGGAGCCCTTTTTGTGTGTAAGTGTTTTGGTTGAAAAAGATGTTTGCTAAAAAATAGAATGAGGGGATGAGAAAAGAATTAATTATTTACATTTTTATTTTTGGCAAGACCTTTGGTCTTATGCCTACGTACCAACATAAAAATGAGGGATCAAAACCTCGTAGTTCATGGTAAAAATTTCAAAGATGGGTGGATTGGTTTTTAACAAAAGCTTAAAGATCTCTTGTTATCACTGGGAGAATGCTCAACCAAACATCCACCGATAATGAGGGATTTACAAAATTTAAGAGGGAGGGCTCCAATTTGGATTCAATCAATAAGTATTCCACTAACCTCTAATAAATGGAAAGTCTTACAATGAATATATCAGGGAATGGGAGAATTATATCTCAACCAAAGATAACTCAAATCTAAATGCTCTCTTTTGAAAAAGTTTAAAAGAAAAAGGCACAAAATGGAAAAAATGATTAGATGAGGTTATTAGTTCTTTTTTGTCTTTTTTAAAATAAATTCAATATGATTAAGTTCATTTACAAGTTTGATTAAGAAAATATTTTAAAAATCAATGGCATAAGACTAAGGTTTCTACTCATTAAGACAAGTCTAAGTTGAAAAACACAAGCAAAGAAGTTTTGAAAATGAGAGAGAGATTTTGAAATTAAAGAAGGAGGATGAGATGAAAGGACTATCCTAGACAAGATTTAAAAGTTTAAATTTGAAAAGATCTAACCCATGGGAAGCATCCACAAGAAAAAAGTGTCAAATAGAAACCCATTTCCTTTGAATTGTCAAGCAAACAACAAAAACTAATAATCATCCAAGCAATTAATGAGAAGACCAATGGTATCAAATAAAGATAACCAAACATACAAGCAAGCACTCCAAAGCAAGTAGTCTTCAATGTCCTTTATACGTATCAGATTAAAAGTCCCTTGAAACATACTGTTAATACCTTAGGATTGGCATTAATTTTGTAAAACAAATAATGTAATCATCTCTGTTGTTTTAATATGTTGGGTTGAGAAGTTCAACATCTGGACCAACATGTCATGTACGATGTCACGACATCATGCCTGTGACATCGTACATGTGTAGAAAACTGAATTAATTAATTCAGTATATATTCAGGGATTAGTGAGGATATTTGGTGAATATCCTAACTCCCATGTGGAGGTCTTAAAGACTCAATCAGAATATATATAGGCTCAAAATAAGGAGATATATATGGAGAGATTTTAGGATTGAAGACCTTGTTTGTAGCAGAAATTTTCTGCTGTATTTGTAACAGCAAAGAACAAGTTTGCTGCGATTTCTGAAGGCCCAAATCCAGTTGGGTGATTAGGTTATAAATAGCTTATTGTAACCTAGTTTTTGTAAGCCTCATAGAATGAAAATTTAGGGGTGTGTGTGAGGTAAACCTCCCAATCTGTGGGAAGGTTACCATGTGTTTCTCAGTGTTCAACACTGAGAGTATTTGTAACTCAAAGCCTGTAGGCAAGAGTGATTATGTTCTTGAATGAAGCTGTGAAGCAAGTTCAAGTTGGTTAACATTACATTGTATTTGTAGTGATAGGAATGGAAAGTGGAGGTTTCTATCTAGGAGTTCCTAGGTATAGATTGCATTGGGTAGGGATTAAGTGAAGAGTTGTAAACGGGGGAGTTTAACTCTGAATTAATACTGCTGATAGTGGATCTTCTTCCTGGCTTGGTAGCCCCCAGACGTAGGTCATGTTGGACTGAACTGGGTTAACAATTTCCTGTGTTTGTTTTCCTTCTGCATATGTTATAATCCTGTATGCCATAACTAAGCTTGTATTTCAGTCTGCCTACCAAGATAATAACAGACCTGATACATAGCCTTCTGGTTGTATGTCAATCAGAATGTCGTGACATTCATCATTGACAGCATATACTGAATAATAGGCAGGTTGGCTTCTATGCTTCAGCTCAGTATATATTTAAGTCTGGTTTTCAAGTGAAAACAGACCTGGCCAAAGGATCTTTGTGAAGCTGTCAAACTGGATGTCTAGACAGTTGTTTCATGTAGGCTGATACTGAACTAGAGACTGGTTGGTCTTTTACAGTACAGCAAATTTAGCACAGTCTGTTTCTCAAGAACATAACAGAATCAGCATGATGTATATGTTCTAAATGTCAAACTGAATGTTGTGACATTCATTCCTAACAGCATGTGCTAAAGTGTAGGATGATTAGTTTTTCTGTTCCAGTATTTTCTCAGGCTATTCTTTAGGAATCCAACAGCTGAGCTGAAATCCAGGAAACCAACTACTACCCTACAATTAATGAACATAACAAATAACCTATGTGTTAGCTCCCTAATAGGTGGAAATTAGGGTAACTTGCTTGAACTTTAGTTTAGGAAACACGAGTACTAAGCCAGCAAATTGAAATACAGTAACAGGTGATGAGCAATTCAATATTGATATATCATGCTGATAACTGTCCAAACACAACAGAAGTAAGTATGGTGTTTGATCTCTGTTGTGTCTTTGTACAAGAAGGACAGAACTAAGTGTTCTTTCATTCTAAGGTAATACAGTAGCAGAAGTTGTGACTACTGTGTAAGCATGCTTGAGTACAGGGTTTTAATTTGTATAATTGTCTTGCTGTATTAGTTACAATGTTGGATCAGATGTCATGACTTGGAGTAGAACATCTGAATTCTGACTATGCCAGAATTTCAAATGGTATCAGAGCAGGCATCATGTTCTGCCTCTGGATGAGATCCATGGGTGATACTTTCTGGTATCTTGCAAGAAGTTATGTTGGTACTAATGCTGGAACCTGTGGAAGGTTCTGTAATTTCCCTGAATGGTCCCTTGAAGTAGGTGGATGGACTGTTCATGACAGGAATGGTGTGTACCTGTCTCTGGAGGTTGGCAATTGGCCTTTGTGTGGGACAGCTGTGCCAGTATTGAATCTCATTCAAACTGGGTATGGTCTTGGAGGCTGATCTGGTGAAGTGTGTGTTCATGGGTTGAGTTGTATTATGATTTCCGCTGCATAATACGTAGCAAAACTCAAACTCTGATGTAGTTTCCCCTCATGTGGATGAAAGACTGCTGTATTCAAGACTTCATCATAATCTACTGAAGATGTCAAAGATAATCGAGTCTCCTCAAGTCCACTCATCATGACGCTCTCACTTCAGGATGGTAAGAATCAACTGATCACTGATTCGTTTACTCTTTTGGGTAATGTATATGAAGACCTTGAAAATTTTCAAGGAAAGTTTGTTCCTAGGAGGTGGAACCAATGTTCTATGTGATGTTAGAACATGTTGGTCAACAAGTATGCAGCTGCTTGTTGAAGAACAGATGTGTTTAGGTGTCAAACAAAGGGATACTCTTGTTTGGAACCTACTCCTGAACTGGAAGAAGAGACATTTGTGTGTGCTAAGTTGACAAGGGTAGGGTCAACTGTGTGTGTGCTCAAGAAGGTCACGTTTAGAAATCTGTTCTCTAGAAGTGGAGCTGGTTGAGATGTGACAGTGTGCAATTGCCTGCTATTTGCCTTATTCCTATAACTTGATCAGGGTTGGATAGTTGTTCCCTGAAGTACTATGTTATGCTGGAATACAAGTCCCTGGATGATAGAAGTCAATAATGGGGTAACCTGACTGCTATTCCATTTAAGAGGATTGGGACCATGAATCTTGTTATTCAAACACCTCGCTCAGAAGTGGCAGTTCCTTCAAGGAGTGAGAATATGAAGATTCAGAGGTTGGTTGAGGTAGTATGCTCTGGCAATGCATATCTACTATTGACTGGTGTTATTTTTCACTAGTACTCATGGTCAGCTGAAGTCTGATTGGTGTGATTGGAGTATGTATAGGTATAACTCATAGAGTTAGGTGCCACTGGTACGGATGGTGTATGTCATGTTGAGACATGTCTGTACAATGCATGGATATTGGTGTGAAGGTTCCATGATTGTTAACTTGAGGGGGAGTTTTGGTTAACCTCTTCACATTTGGTCAGCCTAGGGTCTGGTTGGCGGTTGACCTGTGTCACATGAGTTCTGGTGGTTGTGTGACACATTTGCAAGGAAGAATTCATCTCTCTCATTCCTAAGGGTGAATTCAATCTGAGAAGATTTTCAAAACTGTTGAAGTGCTTGCAAGCAGAAGATGTTGACACTAGAAGAGTATTTTCAAAGTAGTCTTATGGTGGAAGTATCTGAAAGGAATATTGGGAAAGGATTTAAGATCAATGTCAACTTGTGCCAAGTACAAGTAGTTAATTGATTATCCTTGGAGCTCAAGATAACTGATGTTCTTAAAGATGTTGGAACGTCTCTTCTTCAAGACCCTGTGCAGAATCACAAGAAGGATAGTACATTGGTTTATGATATATCTCTTTGGTGGCAGCAAAAGCATATGATCTCTGAAAAGGTTTCCTGGCAAGAAACATGCTCAGCCTTGGTGTGTACAAGAAGAAGAAGACATCATAGTCTTGATGGTGGTTACTTGGATCAGTTTATCTCTGATCTAAGTAAGGAAGTGCATTGGCTAATGCACACTATGAAGTTAAGAACAAGTGGCAGCATTCTTAACATCATGGAAACAACCTTGCTTTAGGAAGTGGAATCCTTGGTATAGCTGCAGGGTTAGTTTCTAACTGGTCCTTCTAAAGACTCATACATCAGAGTGTCTGATGTCTTTGGAGAAGAAGCAGGGATTCATCAAGGTGTGATCTTGGATGACTTAACTGCGAACCTGCAGGATGGAGGTTGTTTACTCAAACTTGGTTCCACAATCAAGTCTATGAGAACATTGAACTCCTGTTCTGTGAAGGGAGGAAGTTCTTTTAAGTGGCAGAAGAAGGAGCTGAATTCAACAGCTAGATGTCAAAACACAATGTTGTGACATTTGGTTCAACATCAAAGTCTTAGTTGGTGAAGTGGCACATCAACTTGAGATAGAAGGGTCTACAGAGTTGTAGATTGGATACTTCAAAAAGATCGTCCTCGTTGCAGCTCTTGGGAGTTGCTGGATGGAGAGGATGCTACTTGTTCATGTCTTAGAAAATCTAAGCTTTGTTCAACATGTAGCTTGAAGTTCAAGTCTCATTTGGAAGGTCAGAATATCTTTGTGAGAAGTCTGATAAACGTGGAGAGGTCAATAAGTGGCATTTGACTTTTTCTTACGAGGATCCATGAAGGAGGTAATCAACCAGTGGCAGTTGGTCCATCTCAGAAGTGAGTTCGAAGAATCAAGAAAATCAACAGATGGCAGCTGATTATTCTTGAGGCATCTCCTGGAACTTGTGTCAGGAGTTCTGAGCTATCTATGGAAGATTATCTCTGGTAATGGGATGAGGGTGTATATGTCCCAATTTATGTCTGGGTTCTTCTGGATCAAGCTGGTGACTCAGTGATATCTGAAGATTATCAAATGGTGGTCTTTGGTATGTTATGAAGGATGTCCCAGCTGATGTTAGAACATCTTGTGAAGTGGTCTTTTGTTCTGGTTAGAAGAGAGATTGACACAGAGTGTGGATGTGGTCAGCCAAGAGGGTTGAACAGAGGGGGTGCTCTTGAAGACATGAAGATGCGTCTTATGTTTTCCATTCATCAAGTGGTCTGTAATCTCTTTGAATCAGGAAGTATGTGAAGGTCCAACTTTGGGGTGTTGGATATGATCATGTGTGACCTCCAAGAGAGTAGGTGGTCCATGACAGGGGGAGTTTGTCCTTGTACTGCAAGTAATCATCAAGCTTGTGGTCTGTGTGCTCTCAGATAACTGGGTATGGCACCTTGTTAGTTATCAGGATGATGTGATGTAAGTCAAGGCTGAGTGAGCAGAAGGATGTCTGACCGGATGTCATGACATTGCCCTGGACAATACTGTTAGTGGTGTGTCTAATTCTGATAAATTAGAATTAGCCTGATGATCACAGTTGTGTGGTACAGGGGGAGTAACCATCTACTGGTGTTTGTGATTTTGTCTTTAGTAGTGCCAGATGTCAAGTCTCTACTGGAGGTATGAAAGTGGTCTTAGGAAATGTTGAATACTGGCAGAATGCAGGGAAAAGCCGCGTGGAATGTTAAGACATCGCGTGCAACGTGTCTGACTGCATATATGGAATAGTCTCCATGCACTGGAACTGCTGTTTTGGAAAAGAAACAGTCAAGAGCTATAAAAGGTATTCAAAGATAGTCTGAGATTTTGTTGGTGATTCTCTGACTGTTTCTCAGCAAATATTAATGAATCTTGACCAAGCATTTATGCCTACCATTAATTCCTAAGCACGGGCTGGACTATTTAAAGGAGGTAATAGCCCTCTTCTTCTCACAAGAGAAACACTCCATTCCCTCTGCATCATGGGGTATGTTAAGGTTTGGGCAAACTGCGCCTGGATCTGGTTTTGTGAGGGGTTCCTTTACAAATGTTTAGCTAAAAAGGGAGAGAGAAATATAGTCCTGAGGTTGAGAATGTACCAGAAGCAAGTAAAATATGGTAGCAAACAGAAATTGGCTTCAGAATTGGCTTCAGGCACAGAAGTCACTAACTGGGCATATCACTTGTGTCTTGTGATCTGAGTTAAGAGGACAGTTGTGTCGTGTGATCTGAGTTACATTATCTATGTACTCAGCATTACATATTCTTCCGGAAGCTCTCCTGTTTAGGGGAAGGGTTCTGGTACAACTGATTCCTCTACCTCTACTTCCTCATGTACACCAACTTTGGTGTTTGTGGTGGTGGAGTCAATGACAGAGATGAAGAGCATACCCATATTGGGATGTTTTGTCCAGTGTAATGTTTATTTGTTTTAGCTCAAATTTGCCAAAGGGGGAGATTGTTAATACCTTAGGATTGGCATTAATTTTGTAAAACAAATAATGTAATCATCTCTGTTGTTTTAATATGTTGGGTTGAAGAAGTTCAACATCTGGACCAACATGTCATGTACGATGTCACGACATCATGCCTGTGACATCGTACATGTGTAGAAAACTGAATTAATTAATTCAGTATATATTCAGGGATTAGTGAGGATATTTGGTGAATATCCTAACTCCCATGTGGAGGTCTTAAAGACTCAATCAGAATATATATAGGCTCAAAATAAGGAGATATATATGGAGAGATTTTAGGATTGAAGACCTTGTTTGTAGCAGAAATTTTCTGCTGTATTTGTAACAGCAAAGAACAAGTTTGCTGCGATTTCTGAAGGCCCAAATCCAGTTGGGTGATTAGGTTATAAATAGCTTATTGTAACCTAGTTTTTGTAAGCCTCATAGAATGAAAATTTAGGGGTGTGTGTGAGGTAAACCTCCCAATCTGTGGGAAGGTTACCATGTGTTTCTCAGTGTTCAACACTGAGAGTATTTGTAACTCAAAGCCTGTAGGCAAGAGTGATTATGTTCTTGAATGAAGCTGTGAAGCAAGTTCAAGTTGGTTAACATTACATTGTATTTGTAGTGATAGGAATGGAAAGTGGAGGTTTCTATCTAGGAGTTTGTCATACGGTGAACTGACTTTAATGTTTTTTTAATCGCAATGTCGCGGTTAGCAAGAGTCGCCACCGACTTTTCTTTTATCCAATAAGGAAAGGTGGAAAAGAACAGGAAAGACCTTAATTTAGATTCTTAGGTTCGGGAGGTACATTATACAAAGGGAAGGTGTTAGCACCCTTTGTATCCATGGTTATCCATGGGCTCTTAATTGCTCAATCATTTATGTTTTTCTAGTTTAAAAAAAAGTGTTTGAGAAATGTATAGGAAATGTTTTGAAAAGGAGAATTTAACTTTGTAATGATTCTTGTATGAATGTATACAAAGTGGTTATCTCATTTAGTTTTGAAAATAGTTTAGAAAAATAGTTTGGAAGTGCGAGGTGTGAAAAGTATTTTAGGTTATGAATGAGCAATTAAGGGTTATACCTGTCCGAGGTCTTTCCGGGCATTTCCTATCCTTATGAGGGTAAAACTGTCCTTACTATTGAGAAGTAAGTAATTTTACCCTTTGGATGTTTAAGGGTCATCGTAGGGTCATCGATAGGTCATTGAAGGCAACAGTTGTAAGGATACCTTAGCATTCGAAGGGACTATCATCATTTAACCGTAGGCTACACCGAAGGGTCATCGAGGGACAAAGGCAACATTCGAGGGACTATGATGATTTAACCGAAGGGTCTTTGCTAAGTGCATCCCCATATTCGCGGGACATGACCGTTATACCGTAATACCGTAGGGCAGCAAAGAGAGGTCTAATATCATTTATTTAAAGTCCATATTTTAACGTTCATTAGGTAATTATGATGAATCTCCACATTAAAATCAACACATTAAAATCAATACATTAAAGATTAATACATTAAAATTAATTAGGCAATCAATATGAATCTTCACATTAAAGTGAAGCAATTTAGAATCCATCTCCACGAAGGTTTCCCACACGTAAAGTGGAGTACCTAGCCGGCCGCTTCATTGGGGATAAGGAAGCTTTTACACCATTCAACACACGGGTTAGAGCATTAAGATAAAATATGATTTGACAATTGCACCATAAAATAGACATAACAATTATGAGTTCAGGCCAAGTGATGCAAAAATCGTAATTAGATAAGCATAAAATAGAACAGCAAAGAGACAAAGCAGCCCCTGTACCGTTCGCCTCTGCCTCGCCTAGCGAAGGCTCGCTGCCGGCTCGCTTAGCGATGAGCTAGCGAGCGGCCACGGGTTTGGAATTTGACAGCAGCATGACTTCCGAAAACCTGCACTCTTATGGCATTTGATCACAGGCATAGCATAGGCAATTATACAGGATGTTCATACTTAGATTCACATACGAAATCGAATTACATATCAAAGCTTTAATCGGAATGCATCATGTATGTAAAGAATATCAATTGTAAACGTAAAACAGCGATGATATGCAAACCTGTGTGCAATCGCGATATTGAAAGGGACTGATCGTTTGGATGCCGGATTGAGTTAGGCGGCGGTAGCTTCGGTGCGGATGGGCTGTCTTCAGGTTAGCAGGGTTTTTGCACCAGGGTTTCCGTCTATGAGTGCGAGGGTTTGCTTGCTAGGGTTCTCCTTTTTTCGTTCCCCTTTTTCATTACTGAAGTGCTGGTATTTATAATGCTCTTTTTCATGACCTAATGGGCTCAGAATGAAGCCCGAAATTTTCTGTTGTCTGTCAGCTTCGCTAGGCGAGCTGGTAGCGAACGTGTAGCGAACGTTCGCTAGGCGAGCTGGTAGCGAACGCGTAGCGAACAGGCCAGTTTTGGGCCATTTTCTGGATTGGGCCATTCGTGAGCTGGACCTTCGTTCCTTTGAGATCAGTGTCATAAAAATGAGTCGGAGTGCCCTGAAAAATGTCTTGAAATATTAATGGGCAAATTTTGGGGTATGACAGCTGCCCCTGTTCAATATTCTTGAACCGAGAGAGTAGAATGGTATGTGCACCATTCGTGGTCTGGAGGTGGAAGATTATTGAACACTAAAATGCCCAAAAATTTGCGCTTGTCAATCAGGAGCTAGTCTTGATGGAGATGGGCTTAAAGATGCCATGCAGGGAATTTGATGATGAGAACTTCAGGGTGCGTCGTTCATTAGACGATATCTGAAGACATGGATGTCGTACCGAGTCAGAGTGTGTTATATGCTGCTGGGGATAAGGGATCAGAATGGATCATATGCTAGACCGTATCTGAATACCAGAGTGGGCTGTTCGTTAGGCGGATGACTTTGCTGAGGATGAAAAATCAGAATGGATCATATGCTAGATCGTTTCTGAGTTGCAGAACGAAACCTCCATTAAGCGGGTGATTTCACTGGGGATAGAAGATCAGACCGAATCGTATGCCAGATCGTGTCTGAGTTGAAGACCCAAATGGGTCTTATGCTAGACCGTATTGGAGTCGCAGGATGAGTCGTCCGGTAGTCGTACGCTAGACTACACTTCAGAAATATACCGTACACTAGGTAGCATCTGAGGAGATGAAGGTCTAACTGGGTCGTACATTAAACCGTATCTGAGCAGAATGAGCCGTCCATTAGGCTGAATCTGATTATAAAAGGGGGTAGTCATATGCTAGACTACACTTCAGAAGTATACCGTACACTAGGTAGCATCTGAGCAGATGAAGGTCTAACTTGGTCGTACATTAAACCGTATCCGAGCAGCATCTAGTCTAACTTGGTCGTACATTAGACTGTATTTGAGCAGCATCTGGTCTAACTTGGTCGTACATTAGACGGTATTTGAGCGGCATCTGGTCTAACTTGGTCGTACATTAGACGGTATTTGAGCGGCATCTGGTCTAACTTGGTCGTACATTAGACTGTATTTGAGCGGCATCTGGTCTAACTTGGTCGTACATTAGACTGTATTTGAGCCGTTGAAGGTCTAACTTGGTCGTACATTAGACGGTATTTGAGCGGTTGAAGGTCTAACTTGGTCGTACATTAGACTGTATTTGAGCAGCATCGGGTCTAACTTGGTCGTACATTAGACTGTATTTGAGCCGCATCTGGTCTAACTTGGTCGTACATTAGACGGTATTTGAGCGGCATCTGGTCTAACTTGGTCGTACATTAGACGGTATTTGAGCCGCATCTGGTCTAACTTGGTCGTACATTAGACTGTCACTGAGCAGAATCTGACTTGAAGGTCTAACTTGGTCGTACATTAGACTGTCACTGAGTAGAATCTGAGGATTTGAAGGTCTAACTTGGTCGTACATTAGACTATATCTGGGCAGAATCCGAGGACTTGACGGTCTAACTTGGTCGCACATTAGACTGTCACTGAGCAGAATCTGGTCTAACTTGGTCGTACATTAGACTATATCTGGGCAGAATCCGAGGACTTGACGGTCTAACTTGGTCGCACATTAGACTGTCACTGAGCAGAATCTGGTCTAACTTGGTCGTACATTAGACTATATCTGCAGAGTCTGAGGATTTGAAGGTCTAACTTGGTCGTACATTAGACTGTCTTTGAGTGGTATTTGAAGATTTGAAGGTCTAACTTGGTCGTACATTAGACTGTCTTTGAGTGGTATTTGAAGATTTGAAGGTCTAACTTGGTCGTACATTAGACTGTCTTTGAGTTATTGAAGGTCAGAATGGATCGTACGCTAGATCGTATCTGAGTTGAAGGAGTCATGTGTTGAGATGAATCAGGATGGACCGTATGCTAAGCAGTACCTGAGAAGTGAAGGTCCAACTGGGTCGTACATTAGACCGTGTTGGGAGTAGTTGAAGATCAGAATGGATCGTCCGTTAGATCGTATCTGAGTGGAAGGAGTCATATGTTGGGCTGAATCAGAAAGAACCGTATGCTAGGCTATATCTGATAGTATTTGTATATGTTGTATTTGCAATGAATATTTGGGATGGGCTTATAGATGCCATCGTTAGGAGGATGTCAGAATGAATGTTGACATGGAGTATATCTGAAAGATGTATCTGAAGAAGAAAGTAGTCGTACGCTAGACCACACCTCGGAATATACCGTGCGCTAGACAGTATCTGAGGGATATAGTTAAATCTTGAATGTAATAGGTAAAGATGCCCGTCTGAATGGACCTTTGTTTTGACTGTGTCAGGAGGATAATTAACCTGAAAAATAAAGTTAGCTTCATGCCATGTCATGATGCATGAGATGCAAATGTCGTATGCATGCGTGTGTTGTGAAATGATGCAATGAGTGAATTATGCGTCTGGAATAAATGAGAGCATTGTATACATGTATATGTTATGAAATGATGCAATGTATATGATGCGGAATGAAAATTGTATGTAGGTATGTGATGTGAAATGATGTAATGAATGCACTATGTGTCTGAAACGTTCTTCCAGGGGACTCTACTGGGGAAATAAATCTCAGTCTTCTGGTCGGAGATATTTGTATTGATGACCCTTCCTTAGCTAGGGGCATTTGACTTTTATCTGATGGCAGAGATATTCAACAGAGCCTGGCTGGGGTAGAAGAGATGACCAGTCTAGTGATGCCAATTTCTTCTGGGGAATAACTGGCGTTGCCGGGGAATCGAATTAGCAACGGATTCATTGGGAAGCGTGATTAGACCTTCTCCTCGATCCTGAAGTCGTGTAGTAATTGCTATTACTATTCTAGGCATGCATTTTTGGTAAACATTGATCATATTCAAATGCATATATCAATTCAAGTTAAATCAATGGACGTTTACGCAAACAAAATAGAGAAAGTAAAACAAAAGCATCTTTTTGGAAATGAAATTGTATTGATTTTGAAAGAGGGCCTGTAAATAGGCAATTTGAGTACAAGGAGACAGAAATCCTAGTAAGAGGAAATCGTCAAGAAAACAAAGAGAAAGCTATGCAGAAAAAGTCCTATTGATTTTAATTCCACTACTGTCATTATGTCTTCAAGCATCTCATCTCCTGCTGTCGGATAGAAGTGATTGGCTTGTTCAGTCCCTTGAACTTGGTCGAAGCAGACAGAGAACGGGGTATAGTCATACGCTTTAATCCCTAAATTTTGCCTGGACCGCCTTTTCAGGTTTTCAGTCCACCGGGATACCCTTTTTTGCTCAAGCCGCCTTTTCAGGTTTTCGACTTGCCGGGTGTACGTCTTTATATGTTTATCCCTAATTTTTGCCCGAACCCTTTTGGTTCGCCGGGATGCCCTTACTTTTGCCTAGGTACGTCGACCTAGCGGGTCTCTTTTATGCGTAATATTTTTTTAACTATGTCCCCGTTCACAGGATGCGGGAAATCTTCGCCGTCCATTGTAGCAAGTATCATGGCTCCACCAGAGAATATCTTCTTAACCATAAATGGCCCTTCGTATGTGGGAGTCCATTTACCTCTGGGATCACCTTGCGGTAGAATGATACGCTTGATCACCAAGTCGCCAATTTGATAGACCTGTCCCTTGACCTTTTTGTTAAATGCCTGGATCATGCGCTTCTGATATATCTGCCTATGACAAACAGCCGCGAGTCTCTTCAATCAAATTTATCTGATCGAGTCGAGTCTGAATCCGTTCATCTTCATCTAAGCCCGCCTCTTTCATGATTCTTAGAGAGGGAATCTGAACTTCCACTGGTAAGATGGCTTCCATTCCATAGACTAAAGAGATCGGAGTTGCCCCTGTCGTAGTGCGCACTGAAGTGCGATAACCGTGGAGAGCGAATGGTAACATCTCATGCCAGTCTTTGTACGTTACTGTCATCTTTTGTATGATCTTCTTGATACTCTTATTAGCAGCCTCCACGACGCCATTCATCTTTGGTCGGTACGGAGAAGAGATATGGTGTTTTATTTTGAACTGCGTGCAGAGTTCAGTAATCATATTGTTGTTCAAATTAGTGCCATTATCAGTGATAACTCTTTCAAGAGACAACAGGTTTCTCGAATAGATATTTGATAGAATCCATCTTAGAAGTCAATAAAGTGGTATGATTCAACATATACTGTCTTAGTCGGCGAGCAGCCCAAGCCAAAGCACAGCAAGCTTTCTCGAGCTGTGAGTATCTTGTTTCACAGTCGGTACCTTTTGCTAAGGCGGTATATGGCATGCTCTTTTCGACCAGACTCGTCATGTTGCCCCAACACACACCTCATTGAATTTTCTAACACGGTCAAATACATGATGAGAGGTCTTCCTTTAACTGGTAGCATCAGAATTGGAGGTTCTTGGAGATATTTCTTGATTTTGTCATTCATCATTCCATACCATCTCTTGATTTTTCTTTTTTTTTAGTAATTTGAAGATGGGTTTGCAGGTAGCAGTCAAGTGTGGAATGATTCGGGCAATGTAATTCGAGTGCCCCAAGAAACCTCTGACTTCTTTCTTGTTTATTTCAGTACCCAGATTTACAATTTCAATTGATTCCTCATGCGGCTGTATGGTCTTTTCTTCTTGTAGTACCAGTCTGGCAAGTTCTCCAGGGACTTCACAATCTTCCTCACTTCCATCCTCGGCTTGGTAGATCGGATTTTCAAAGTCATAATGAACAGTAGCAGAGTCATTACCAACAGGATCCAGAGTGGATATGGATCGGCAAATTGTTACGTGAGTGTGTGCAAGAAAACATAGCTTGTTTGAAAAATGATAGGAAAGATAAAGAGCGCAATATTTGAATGCAAAAAGTCCATTGATTTATTGAATATGAATATGCTTATGAAAATTACAAACCCTTAAAATTAGCTATTATGCTCCGGGTATAGACACAATGCTTTTGAAATACTAAAATAGCAATAACAATTACTCTCGACTAAAGGAAATCGGGATAGTGTCTTCAGCCTTCCAATTATTGAGTCCGTCCCCAATTGTTGGGTAGACCCAGCTATCCAGGTCGCAATCGCTGTCAGCATCCTCTATAGCATTAACAGTCTTGTCATGATTAGGCAGGGGAGCAATGAGGACAATAGGAGTCTCCGGATGATCAGAGGTAGTTGCCTGTATCTTTCCACTTCGAATGCCGCTTTCGACATGTTCACCTGTTAATATAAGTTCAGTGAAACCCGATGAGGAACTTCTCAATAGATGGCTGTAGAATGGGCCGGTAAGTGTGCCCATGAACATGTCCACCAATTCTCTGTCAGTCATAGGGGGTTTGACTCTGCCAGCCAAATCTCTCCACTTTTGAGCATATTCTTTAAAGCTTTCTTTAGATCCCATAGTCATATTCTGCAGCTGTAGCCGGGTAGGTGCTAATTCAGAATTATACTGGTAATGCTTGTAGAAAGTTGTCGCTAAGTCAGTCCAGGTGTGGATGTCAGAGCTCTCGAGCTGATAGTACCATTCTAACTGTGTGCCAGACAGACTCTCTTGGAAGAAATGGATCCATAGTTTCCTGTTAGTGGTATACGGTTGAATCTTTCTCACATAAGCTCTCAGATGCATCTGAGGACAAGATGCCCCATCGTATATAGTGAAAGTGGGGATCTTGAATTTGCGAGGAATGACCACATCGGAGACCAGACCCAAGCTTTCGAAATCCAGACCGGGCGCCTTCTGACCCTCCATAGCTAGCATGCGTTCCTCCAACAACTTATATTTAGCATCTTTTGGAGAGTACAGTTCATTTTCATAATCGTCGTCCTCCTGGTTGAGAGGATTAGCATTCTCATCTTCCGAATCATTTTCTGTCTCCTCTTCTTGATCCTTTGGAAGTCTAATCT
Source organism: Lathyrus oleraceus (assembly GCF_024323335.1). Classification (NCBI taxonomy): domain Eukaryota; kingdom Viridiplantae; phylum Streptophyta; class Magnoliopsida; order Fabales; family Fabaceae; genus Lathyrus; species Lathyrus oleraceus. The sequence goes on from NC_066581.1 coordinate 130,575,846, forward strand.
TGACTCCCGCAGCCTGTCCTTTAAGCCTTCTTCCCAGGTTAATGTAACTCACAGGTTTCTTGTCTTTCTTCTCGAGCAATAGAGCCTTTAGTTCCTCCTGCCCCTTGGATAAGTTCAAGATCATCTCCTGGAGTTGAGCATTCTAAGCATGGAGATCTTTGACAGTTTATTCGAGGTCCATTTTTCTGTTTGGAGGAAAACCGTGAGGACATTGATCCCTTTAGAGTACCTGTTATGCAATGTTATGTCATGCTATGCAATGAAATGTTTTCAAGGACTTTTGGAATTTAACTTTGCATAAACTACCAAAAAGGAAACATTGCTTCTTTTTTTTTTTTTTAGATTTTTTTTTTTTCTTTTTTTTTTTTTTTTTTTTTTTTTTTACAAAATAGAGCAAAGTTAAATCCCTAAGTCCTCGAAATGGTTAGTTCAATGTTATGATGTCATGATGTTATGATGTTATGATGTTATGAGGTTAAATAAATAACAAGCACAAACAAGTCACACGGCCATCGTTCCTAAGTTTTAAGGCTTGCATGAGTTCCATAGGTAATTACCCTCCCCACTGAAGTTCGGTTGGTTCAACCTGTCCTAGAATAGTAACCGGGTTCTAGAAGGATCTCAGATCATCGACCTTCCTTTAAGTCCACTTCAGTGCAACACCAAGTGGTTGACCGAAGCTTCCCTAAAGTCCAATCTCAAAGAGTGTAGTATCGAGTCTCAACCAACCCCAGTCGGAACCGAAGTCAGTTATCTCACTACTTTCTAATGGCCAGGATGAGTCAATTAGGGTTCTAAAGGTCTGGTTAATACTTTGATGACACCACGCGAATGCCAAATTTTTCCTCAAGTAAACATGAGGAACATCAGGACATCCAAAGTGTCACATTAACCGTAGCCATCATTTTAACCATTCCAGTATACGCCGGATAGTCGCGATGATCTATTGCTACTTACCTAAGGTACACTAGATCCGGGTGTAGGATCTTTCACTCAAGCATAAAATACCCTCAAAAGAAGGAACAGTTTAAAACATAAATGATTTTTAAGGTGACCTCTCTTTGTAAGTCCCCAGCAGAGTCGCCAGTTCTGTCATACGGTGAACTGACTTTAATGTTTTTTTAATCGCAATGTCGCGGTTAGCAAGAGTCACCACCGACTTTTCTTTTATCCAATAAGGAAAGGTGGAAAAGAACAGGAAAGACCTTAATTTAGATTCTTAGGTTCGGGAGGTACATTATACAAAGGGAAGGTGTTAGCACCCTTTGTATCCATGGTTATCCATGGGCTCTTAATTGCTCAATCATTTATGTTTTTCTAGTTTAAAAAAAAGTGTTTGAGAAATGTATAGGAAATGTTTTGAAAAGGAGAATTTAACTTTGTAATGATTCTTGTATGAATGTATACAAAGTGGTTATCTCATTTAGTTTTGAAAATAGTTTAGAAAAATAGTTTGGAAGTGCGAGGTGTGAAAAGTATTTTAGGTTATGAATGAGCAATTAAGGGTTATACCTGTCCGAGGTCTTTCCGGGCATTTCCTATCCTTATGAGGGTAAAACTGTCCTTACTATTGAGAAGTAAGTAATTTTACCCTTTGGATGTTTAAGGGTCATCGTAGGGTCATCGATAGGTCATTGAAGGCAACAGTTGTAAGGATACCTTAGCATTCGAAGGGACTATCATCATTTAACCGTAGGCTACACCGAAGGGTCATCGAGGGACAAAGGCAACATTCGAGGGACTATGATGATTTAACCGAAGGGTCTTTGCTAAGTGCATCCCCATATTCGCGGGACATGACCGTTATACCGTAATACCGTAGGGCAGCAAAGAGAGGTCTAATATCATTTATTTAAAGTCCATATTTTAACGTTCATTAGGTAATTATGATGAATCTCCACATTAAAATCAACACATTAAAATCAATACATTAAAGATTAATACATTAAAATTAATTAGGCAATCAATATGAATCTTCACATTAAAGTGAAGCAATTTAGAATCCATCTCCACGAAGGTTTCCCACACGTAAAGTGGAGTACCTAGCCGGCCGCTTCATTGGGGATAAGGAAGCTTTTACACCATTCAACACACGGGTTAGAGCATTAAGATAAAATATGATTTGACAATTGCACCATAAAATAGACATAACAATTATGAGTTCAGGCCAAGTGATGCAAAAATCGTAATTAGATAAGCATAAAATAGAACAGCAAAGAGACAAAGCAGCCCCTGTACCGTTCGCCTCTGCCTCGCCTAGCGAAGGCTCAGCGAAGGCTCGCTGCCGGCTCGCTTAGCGATGAGCTAGCGAGCGGCCACGGGTTTGGAATTTGACAGCAGCATGACTTCCGAAAACCTGCACTCTTATGGCATTTGATCACAGGCATAGCATAGGCAATTATACAGGATGTTCATACTTAGATTCACATACGAAATCGAATTACATATCAAAGCTTTAATCGGAATGCATAATGTATGTAAAGAATATCAATTGTAAACGTAAAACAGCGATGATATGCAAACCTGTGTGCAATCGCGATATTGAAAGGGACTGATCGTTTGGATGCCGGATTGAGTTAGGCGGCGGTAGCTTCGGTGCGGATGGGCTGTCCTCAGGTTAGCAGGGTTTTTGCACCAGGGTTTCCGTCTATGAGTGCGAGGGTTTGCTTGCTAGGGTTCTCCTTTTTTCGTTCCCCTTTTTCATTACTGAAGTGCTGGTATTTATAATGCTCTTTTTCATGACCTAATGGGCTCAGAATGAAGCCCGAAATTTTCTGTTGTCTGTCAGCTTCGCTAGGCGAGCTGGTAGCGAACGTGTAGCGAACGTTCGCTAGGCGAGCTGGTAGCGAACGTTCGCTAGGCGAGCTGGTAGCGAACGCGTAGCGAACAGGCCAGTTTTGGGCCATTTTCTGGATTGGGCCATTCGTGAGCTGGGCCTTCGTTCCTTTGAGATCAGTGTCATAAAAATGAGTCGGAGTGCCCTGAAAAATGTCTTGAAATATTAATGGGCAAATTTTGGGGTATGACAGAGTTCCTAGGTATAGATTGCATTGGGTAGGGATTAAGTGAAGAGTTGTAAACGGGGGAGTTTAACTCTGAATTAATACTGCTGATAGTGGATCTTCTTCCTGGCTTGGTAGCCCCAAGACGTAGGTCATGTTGGACTGAACTGGGTTAACAATTTCCTGTGTTTGTTTTCCTTCTGCATATGTTATAATCCTGTTTGCCATAACTAAGCTTGTATTTCAGTCTGCCTACCAAGATAATAACAGACCTGATACATAGCCTTCTGGTTGTATGTCAATCAGAATGTCGTGACATTCATCATTGACATCATATACTGAATAATAGGCAGGTTGGCTTCTATGCTTCAGCTCAGTATATATTTAAGTCTGGTTTTCAAGTGAAAACAGACCTGGCCAAAGGATCTTTGTGAAGCTGTCAAACTGGATGTCTAGACAGTTGTTTCATGTAGGCTGATACTGAACTAGAGACTGGTTGGTCTTTTACAGTACAGCAAATTTAGCACAGTCTGTTTCTCAAGAACATAACAGAATCAGCATGATGTATATGTTCTAAATGTCAAACTGAATGTTGTGACATTCATTCCTAACAGCATGTGCTAAAGTGTAGGATGATTAGTTTTTCTGTTCCAGTATTTTCTCAGGCTATTCTTTAGGAATCCAACAGCTGAGCTGAAATCCAGGAAACCAACTACTACCCTACAATTAATGAACATAACAAATAACCTATGTGTTAGCTCCCTAATAGGTGGAAATTAGGGTAACTTGCTTGAACTTTAGTTTAGGAAACACGAGTACTAAGCCAGCAAATTGAAATACAGTAACAGGTGATGAGCAATTCAATATTGATATATCATGCTGATAACTGTCCAAACACAACAGAAGTAAGTATGGTGTTTGATCTCTGTTGTGTCTTTGTACAAGAAGGACAGAACTAAGTGTTCTTTCATTCTAAGGTAATACAGTAGCAGAAGTTGTGACTACTGTGTAAGCATGCTTGAGTACAGGGTTTTAATTTGTATAATTGTCTTGATGTATTAGTTACAATGTTGGATCAGATGTCATGACTTGGAGTAGAACATCTGAATTCTGACTATGCCAGAATTTCAAATGGTATCAGAGCAGGCATCATGTTCTGCCTCTGGATGAGATCCATGGGTGATACTTTCTGGTATCTTGCAAGAAGTTATGTTGGTACTAATGCTGGAACCTGTGGAAGGTTCTGTAATTTCCCTGAATGGTCCCTTGAAGTAGGTGGATGGACTGTTCATGACAGGAATGGTGTGTACCTGTCTCTGGAGGTTGGCAATTGGCCTTTGTGTGGGACAGCTATGCCAGTATTGAATCTCATTCAAACTGGGTATGGTCTTGGAGGCTGATCTGGTGAAGTGTGTGTTCATGGGTTGAGTTGTATTATGATTTCCGCTGCATAATACCTGGCAAAACTCAAACTCTGATGTAGTTTCCCCTCATGTGGATGAAAGACTGCTGTATTCAAGACTTCATCATAATCTACTGAAGATGTCAAAGATAATCGAGTCTCCTCAAGTCCACTCATCATGACGCTCTCACTTCAGGATGGTAAGAATCAACTGATCACTGATTCGTTTACTCTTTTGGGTAATGTATATGAAGACCTTGAAAATTTTCAAGGAAAGTTTGTTCCTAGGAGGTGGAACCAATGTTCTATGTGATGTTAGAACATGTTGGTCAACAAGTATGCAGCTGCTTGTTGAAGAACAGATGTGTTTAGGTGTCAAACAAAGGGATACTCTTGTTTGGAACCTACTCCTGAACTGGAAGAAGAGACATTTGTGTGTGCTAAGTTGACAAGGGTAGGGTCAACTGTGTGTGTGCTCAAGAAGGTCACGTTTAGAAATCTGTTCTCTAGAAGTGGAGCTGGTTGAGATGTGATAGTGTGCAATTGCCTGCTATTTGCCTTATTCCTATAACTTGATCAGGGTTGGATAGTTGTTTCCTGAAGTACTATGTTGTGCTGGAATACAAGTCCCTGGATGATAGAAGTCAATAATGGGGTAACCTGACTGCTATTCCATTTAAGAGGATTGGGACCATGAATCTTGTTATTCAAACACCTCGCTCAGAAGTGGCAGTTCCTTCAAGGAGTGAGAATATGAAGATTCAGAGGTTGGTTGAGGTAGTATGCTCTGGCAATGCATATCTACTATTGACTGGTGTTATTTTTCACTAGTACTCATGGTCAGCTGAAGTCTGATTGGTGTGATTGGAGTATGTATAGGTATAACTCATAGAGTTAGGTGCCACTGGTACGGATGGTGTATGTCATGTTGAGACATGTCTGTACAATGCATGGATATTGGTGTGAAGGTTCCATGATTGTTAACTTGAGGGGGAGTTTGGGTTAACCTCCTCACATTTGGTCAGCCTAGGGTCTGGTTGGCGGTTGACCTGTGTCACATGAGTTCTGGTGGTTGTGTGACACATTTGCAAGGAAGAATTCATCTCTCTCATTCCTAAGGGTGAATTCAATCTGAGAAGATTTTCAAAACTGTTGAAGTGCTTGCAAGCAGAAGATGTTGACACTAGAAGAGTATTTTCAAAGTAGTCTTATGGTGGAAGTATCTGAAAGGAATATTGGGAAAGGATTTAAGATCAATGTCAACTTGTGCCAAGTACAAGTAGTTAATTGATTATCCTTGGAGCTCAAGATAACTGATGTTCTTAAAGATGTTGGAACGTCTCTTCTTCAAGACCCTGTGCAGAATCACAAGAAGGATAGTACATTGGTTTATGATCTATCTCTTTGGTGGCAGCAAAAGCATATGATCTCTGAAAAGGTTTCCTGGCAAGAAACATGCTCAGCCTTGGTGTGTACAAGAAGAAGAAGACATCATAGTCTTGATGGTGGTTACTTGGATCAGTTTATCTCTGATCTAAGTAAGGAAGTGCATTGGCTAATGCACACTATGAAGTTAAGAACAAGTGGCAGCATTCTTAACATCATGGAAACAACCTTGCTTTAGGAAGTGGAATCCTTGGTATAGCTGCAGGGTTAGTTTCTAACTGGTCCTTCTAAAGACTCATACATCAGAGTGTCTGATGTCTTTGGAGAAGAAGCAGGGATTCATCAAGGTGTGATCTTGGATGACTTAACTGCGAACCTGCAGGATGGAGGTTGTTTACTCAAACTTGGTTCCACAATCAAGTCTATGAGAACATTGAACTCCTGTTCTGTGAAGGGAGGAAGTTCTTTTAAGTGGCAGAAGAAGGAGCTGAATTCAACAGCTAGATGTCAAAACACAATGTTGTGACATTTGGTTCAACATCAAAGTCTTAGTTGGTGAAGTGGCACATCAACTTGAGATAGAAGGGTCTACAGAGTTGTAGATTGGATACTTCAAAAAGATCGTCCTCGTTGCAGCTCTTGGGAGTTGCTGGATGGAGAGGATGCTACTTGTTCATGTCTTAGAAAATCTAAGCTTTGTTCAACATGTAGCTTGAAGTTCAAGTCTCATTTGGAAGGTCAGAATATCTTTGTGAGAAGTCTGATAAACGTGGAGAGGTCAATAAGTGGCATTTGACTTTTTCTTACGAGGATCCATGAAGGAGGTAATCAACCAGTGGCAGTTGGTCCATCTCAGAAGTGAGTTCGAAGAATCAAGAAAATCAACAGATGGCAGCTGATTATTCTTGAGGCATCTCCTGGAACTTGTGTCAGGAGTTCTGAGCTATCTATGGAAGATTATCTCTGGTAATGGGATGAGGGTGTATATGTCCCAATTTATGTCTGGGTTCTTCTGGATCAAGCTGGTGACTCAGTGATATCTGAAGATTATCAAATGGTGGTCTTTGGTATGTTATGAAGGATGTCCCAGCTGATGTTAGAACATCTTGTGAAGTGGTCTTTTGTTCTGGTTAGAAGAGAGATTGACACAGAGTGTGGATGTGGTCAGCCAAGAGGGTTGAACAGAGGGGGTGCTCTTGAAGACATGAAGATGCGTCTTATGTTTTCCATTCATCAAGTGGTCTGTAATCTCTTTGAATCAGGAAGTATGTGAAGGTCCAACTTTGGGGTGTTGGATATGATCATGTGTGACCTCCAAGAGAGTAGGTGGTCCATGACAGGGGGAGTTTGTCCTTGTACTGCAAGTAATCATCAAGCTTGTGGTCTGTGTGCTCTCAGATAACTGGGTATGGCACCTTGTTAGTTATCAGGATGATGTGATGTAAGTCAAGGCTGAGTGAGCAGAAGGATGTCTGACCGGATGTCATGACATTGCCCTGGACAATACTGTTAGTGGTGTGTCTAATTCTGATAAATTAGAATTAGCCTGATGATCACAGTTGTGTGGTACAGGGGGAGTAACCATCTACTGGTGTTTGTGATTTTGTCTTTAGTAGTGCCAGATGTCAAGTCTCTACTGGAGGTATGAAAGTGGTCTTAGGAAATGTTGAATACTGGCAGAATGCAGGGAAAAGCCGCGTGGAATGTTAAGACATCGCGTGCAACGTGTCTGACTGCATATATGGAATAGTCTCCATGCACTGGAACTGCTGTTTTGGAAAAGAAACAGTCAAGAGCTATAAAAGGTATTCAAAGATAGTCTGAGATTTTGTTGGTGATTCTCTGACTGTTTCTCAGCAAATATTAATGAATCTTGACCAAGCATTTATGCCTACCATTAATTCCTAAGCACGGGCTGGACTATTTAAAGGAGGTAATAGCCCTCTTCTTCTCACAAGAGAAACACTCCATTCCCTCTGCATCATGGGGTATGTTAAGGTTTGGGCAAACTGCGCCTGGATCTGGTTTTGTGAGGGGTTCCTTTACAAATGTTTAGCTAAAAAGGGAGAGAGAAATATAGTCCTGAGGTTGAGAATGTACCAGAAGCAAGTAAAATATGGTAGCAAGCAGAAATTGGCTTCAGAATTGGCTTCAGGCACAGAAGTCACTAACTGGGCATATCACTTGTGTCTTGTGATCTGAGTTAAGAGGACAGTTGTGTCGTGTGATCTGAGTTACATTATCTATGTACTCAGCATTACATATTCTTCCGGAAGCTCTCCTGTTGAGGGGAAGGGTTCTGGTACAACTGATTCCTCTACCTCTACTTCCTCATGTACACCAACTTTGGTGTTTGTGGTGGTGGAGTCAATGACAGAGATGAAGAGCATACCCATATTGGGATGTTTTGTCCAGTGTAATGTTTATTTGTTTTAGCTAAAATTTGCCAAAGGGGGAGATTGTTAATACCTTAGGATTGGCATTAATTTTGTAAAACAAATAATGTAATCATCTCTGTTGTTTTAATATGTTGGGTTGAAGAAGTTCAACATCTGGACCAACATGTCATGTACGATGTCACGACATCATGCCTGTGACATCGTACATGTGTAGAAAACTGAATTAATTAATTCAGTATATATTCAGGGATTAGTGAGGATATTTGGTGAATATCCTAACTCCCATGTGGAGGTCTTAAAGACTCAATCAGAATATATATAGGCTCAAAATAAGGAGATATATATGGAGAGATTTTAGGATTGAAGACCTTGTTTGTAGCAGAAATTTTCTGCTGTATTTGTAACAGCAAAGAACAAGTTTGCTGCGATTTCTGAAGGCCCAAATCCAGTTGGGTGATTAGGTTATAAATAGCTTATTGTAACCTAGTTTTTGTAAGCCTCATAGAATAAAAATTTAGGGGTGTGTGTGAGGTAAACCTCCCAATCTGTGGGAAGATTACCATGTGTTTCTCAGTGTTCAACACTGAGAGTATTTGTAACTCAAGCCTGTAGGCAAGAGTGATTATGTTCTTGAATGAAGCTGTGAAGCAAGTTCAAGTTGGTTAACATTACATTGTATTTGTAGTGATAGGAATGGAAAGTGGAGGTTTCTATCTAGGAGTTCCTAGGTATAGATTGCATTGGGTAGGGATTAAGTGAAGAGTTGTAAACGGGGGAGTTTAACTCTGAATTAACACTGCTGATAGTGGATCTTCTTCCTGGCTTGGTAGCCCCCAGACGTAGGTCATGTTGGACTGAACTGGGTTAACAATTTCCTGTGTTTGTTTTCCTTCTGCATATGTTATAATCCTGTATGCCATAACTAAGCTTGTATTTCAGTCTGCCTACCAAGATAATAACAGACCTGATACATAGCCTTCTGGTTGTATGTCAATCAGAATGTCGTGACATTCATCATTGACAGCATATACTGAATAATAGGCAGGTTGGCTTCTATGCTTCAGCTCAGTATATATTTAAGTCTGGTTTTCAAGTGAAAACAGACCTAGCCAAAGGATCTTTGTGAAGCTGTCAAACTGGATGTCTAGACAGTTGTTTCATGTAGGCTGATACTGAACTAGAGACTGGTTGGTCTTTTACAGTACAACAAATTTAGCACAGTCTGTTTCTCAAGAACATAACAGAATCAGCATGATGTATATGTTCTAAATGTCAAACTGAATGTTGTGACATTCATTCCTAATAGCATGTGCTAAAGTGTAGGATGATTAGTTTTTCTGTTCCAGTATTTTCTCAGGCTATTCTTTAGGAATCCAACAGCTGAGCTGAAATCCAGGAAACCATCTACTACCCTACAATTAATGAACATAACAAATAACCTACGTGTTAGCTCCCTAATAGGTGGAAATTAGGGTAACTTGCTTGAACTTTAGTTTAGGAAACACGAGTACTAAGCCAGCAAATTGAAATACAGTAACAGGTGATGAGCAATTCAATATTGATATATCATGCTGATAACTGTCCAAACACAACAGAAGTAAGTATGGTGTTTGATCTCTGTTGTGTCTTTGTACAAGAAGGACAGAACTAAGTGTTCTTTCATTCTAAGGTAATACAGTAGCAGAAGTTGTGACTACTGTGTAAGCATGCTTGAGTACAGGGTTTTAATTTGTATAACTGTCTTGCTGTATTAGTTACAATGTTGGATCAGATGTCATGACTTGGAGTAGAACATCTGAATTCTGACTATGCCAGAATTTCACATACTCAAAGAGAGAGCATCAAATGATATTAATAAGATCAAAATAACAATTCAGACAAAGAGAAAGAGTGTGTCAAATAAACCCAAGGGAGTCTCTTAAGGCTTGTATCAGATGAATGGAATTGGCTAAGAGATGGTCTCAAAATAACGACATTGGACAAATTCTTCCATAGCTCAGGGATGTTGTCTACTCTAAGTCCATGGATCCAAATCCAGTCACAGACAGAGGTCCAACAGTCCTTCAATGTATTTTTTTAGGGTTTTTGTTTTTATTAAGTGTTTTAAGGTCCAAAGACCACAATAAAAAACAAAGGCGCAAGCAAAAAATATATCACAAGCACAAATAAAATGGCTCAAGTGAGCAAAGTGAAAATGACTGAAACATAAACAAATTGCATGAATGTAAATGACAATAAATGATAAAGTGCAAGAATTTAAATTGCATTAAAGTAAATGACACTAAAATAAAGTCAATACAAAAAGATGTTAGTGAATGTTAGTGGAAGAAGAAAAGTCTGTTTAAGTAATTTTTTGGAGAACACTCAATCGTCCACTCACAAGCATGAAGATATGAACCTATGCATCATTCATGAGAATGAATCCAACTTGGATAAAATCAACAAGTAGGCCACTAGCTCTCACAAAAGGAAAAGGGACAAAATCTTCACACAATACAATGAGCAATAGGAGACTTACAATCTCACTTACAAAAATGTTATTGCCTTTGGGACAAATTTAACGTTATGTTAAGCAATCGTAATTGGACTTACGTAGAAGTCACAACTATCTGAGGTCGGTCAATAATAATATTGGTGTTAATGAATGCTAGAGACAAGGTATCAAGAACTATCTCCTAAAGCATACCACACATAAAAATAAGAGGGGATTGACCTATCTCAATCAATCTCATGTTGATTCATCTGACACGAAGTCATTGATGAATCAACTAGCATTTTAATCTATGAGAAATCATTGGCCATGAAATGGATTGGGGAAGAAATGGGATGAGAATAAAGAGATGAAGTGAAAAGGATCCCAAATAGGTCAAGGGATGAACCTCACTTGATCAATACCATTCATTCATCTTGAAGGATGAAGTTCAAACTTCATCAACCGCCTAAATCCAATGGTATTGACCAAGTCAAAGTCCAAATCAACCAAGACCAAGGCCAAAGAGAAGTTGAGTCAACACAAAGTCAATAAAATAGCTCAACAAAATAATATTGCAAATAAAACAATCTAAATCAATTTTTAAAATGAAGAAAATACATTTTAAAAGGTCAAAAACCTAAAATCTCTTCAAATCACCAAAGAAATAGCCAAGATATTTATCATAGGTCAAGCAAGGTCAAAGGACCATTGGCGAATTTTTTTGGCATTTTTTGAAAGTCAGAAGTATTTAAAAATCAATTAAAACAAGTTAAAGATCACAAAATTCACTAAAAATGTCAAACTCAATCGAAAAAATAATTTAAATTTAGAAATGGGAAAAGGAAATTATTTGTGATTTTTTGGCGGTGGTCCCATAATTTTTGGATTAAAAATGAAATTATAGTGAATTTAATAAGAAAATGATATTTAAAAATTAATTTGGAAAATTAAAATAAATCAGAAAAACAAGGGCCATCAGATCTCCCTCATTAATTGAGGTGGAAAATTCGATGGCCACACGCACGCTATCCACCATGGTATCTAGTCAACGTGTGCACACAAGGGATAATCACAAATAATGAACCAGATTAGAACATAGCCACGAGATCAGATGGTTTGGATCGTGCCAACACACCACCAGAGCCCTAGCTCCGGCCAACTCACCAAACTGGTCCGACCAAAAAGTTCATGAAAATGAGTGGATCATATACCATTTTGAAGAGAAAATCACGAGGATTCCAAATATCACCTCCAAATCTTCCACCCCTCACTCTATAATGAGAAAAGTGGAGTTGAAAGTTGAGGTGTTCAAACTGAATTACTTTGATTCAACCTCAAAGCAACTCAGGATCAATGCCTACATTGGTAGGGCTTCAGTCATACACAAATCAAGCCAAGATCTTAAGAAATGAGTGAGAATCAAAGAGTTGAAATTTGAGAAGTTTCACCTTCGGGTAGCAACTTCGAGAGCAATTCTTGATGTAATTCCACTTGGTTCTTTTTCCTCTAGCTTGCAGGAGTTTAATGAAGTGAAAAAGGCTATGAATCCTTGGAGTTCTAATTCACAAACAGAAGTTGAACTAGAAGCTCGATTTCAAAGAAATCCTCAAGGTATTATCCCAAGTGTGGCTATGGGATTGCTTGGCAGAGCTTGGGCAAGGTTTTTTTTTCAATCTAAGGCAATGCACTTCATTATATAGGCAAAGGATTTCATTTCTACACCATTCAAAATTTGGACCAAAAATAGTAAGTTCATGTGCATGGGTGCATAGGCATGTGTTTAGGTCCAAATGATCATTGCAATCTATTCAAATTCGTTCCAAAATGCTACTGATGTCATAACATAAGGCCATGTAAAGTTGTGTAACAATTGAGTTCAAAAGTTGCCAAATTAAGCCATGCAAAGAACCTATGCGCAAGTCCCTCAATCCTTGTCCAAATTAAGTGATCTTGGACTCTTTGGAAAGCTACCATTATGAGGAACACCTTTTATGTTATGACTTTTTCCATTTGAAAATTGGAACATGTGAATTCTGACCTTTAAGTTGGAAGAATCAAACATACTTGAAAATTTTCTAAGTTAAAAGTCAATTGACCCTTTTTTCCACCTTGAATAACTTTTGCTGTGAGCTTCAAATGACTTTGGTTCCTTCTACAAAGGTGTATCTCTTTCAATTATATTCAATTATATCACATATTTGACACCATTTTGAGCTAGCATGATAGAGTTATGGATTTTAGAAGTTGAGTAAAATTGCTTGTTCAATGATAAGGACCAAAATGGACCTATAATGTTTCCTCATGGTACATGACCTTGCAAGTGGAATTTGACCTTTATAAAATAATAAAAGTTGGAGAGATATCTTGAAATTAATCATGAAACTTGTATCATCTTCATATCATAAAAAATTGAGGAAGTTATGGTTCTTGGAAGTTGACCTTCTATCTAGGGCACAAACAAAATGACCTATAATCTTTCACCATAAAAAATAACTTTCCAAGAAAAATGAGCTCTTGATGCCAACATGAAATTTGTTTGGAATGTCATAAAGATTAAATTTTATATTGGAATAATTTTCTTATGAAAAAATTGTAGGAGATAGGGTCTAGGGAACCCTAGATTTGACCAGTTGACTTCTCTAGTCAACCTCCTTGAACCAACTTGCAAACTTGAAGTTCCTTTGCTCTTTGGGGATCATGGAGGATCATATATGCTTATGATGAAATAAAATTAAGTATACCTTTATATCTTTGACCAAATATTGAAGAAACTTGATGAGGAAGGCACAGAATATACCTAGATGAATTAGGGCTTCCTTGACAAACAAGCTTCAAACTCTTGATGAATTCTTGATGAAAATGAAAAATAAAGAACATGGGGACCCATATATGATTCTTAGAACCAAAGTGGACCTTTGCTTGCTTGACCCCTTGCATTTATGGTTTCAAACCCTAGTTGTGAGCTTGATGAGGCACAAGTGGACACACACACACTACCTACAAAAGAAACAAAGCTAAACTAGACATATTTTTGTATTTTGGTTAGTAAATAAAGAAGATAAAGTATGATAAAATCATAAATGCTTGGTGATCTCTGTCAATGCAAACCCAATGAATGATAGGTGAGGAGGATACCAAGGTGTGATCCTAATGCCAACGCAAAGCTATGAGATGGCATGCGGGATCTTAGGGGTCAAATTGGGGTCTTACAAATGGATATTATGTGTAAGAAAACCTTTTTGTATATGGCCATAATGTCATTGTTTCACTATGAAGGCCAATTTTGTTATTTTACTTCAACATAAAAGTATGTCTGCAACATGTTTGATGAAATGTTTAATGAAAAAGGACCTGAACGCGCGTAACAATAACATGAACAAAGAGTTAGAAGTACCTGACAAATTCAAAGTCATATTATATAAAAGAGAAAGTTTGGATAAATTAGGACATTTTGAAAGTAATACATGCCAATAGTACATTGAGTTGCATCAACTTTAGTTTCATTTTTATCACTAAAAGCCACAATTTTCATGACATATCATCAAATAGCTTCAGTATTCCATAAATTTTTTATAGTAACGGCTATGAAATAAATCATAATCCATGTACTAAAAAAGTAACAAAAGAAACAAAGTAAAAAAGTAAAAGAAAAATGAGAAATCTAAATCGAACTCGGATAATTTGTCACATCAGGTATTTTATAGCAGGTAAAACAATTTCAGTTGAAAAATAAAATGTCAATGGACATATAAGGTAGATTATATACTTTTAACCATAACGTTTATGAGGCAATAAAAAATACACCATCTTGATTTACATGTTTTCAGAGAAGTAAAAACGGATCACCCACATAAACCAGACTTAGCATGTCACAATAAAACTAACCCAAATAAAATTAAAACATTGTTGAAAACAACTATCATCAATGATGCTTCACTAAAAGGATTATTGTTATTGCTATTTATATTCAAATATCATTTAAGAAAATTAATCATGAAACAATTCATACTTAAGTTACAAAATTTGTTCAAAACAACTCGTTAGTGATGTTTCACTAGCAGGTTACAATTGCAAGATATATTGTGCTTTTGTTATGTGTGAAAATCATAGCCATTGAAACCGATTGGGGTGGTGTATACATTATAGATTGATGAAGGATGTAATGAATTTTTCCTAAGATTTGTAAAATTCTGAAGCCATCATGGAAGAACAATGAGAGAGAAGAAGAATAGAACAATGGTGTAAACTCAGGATTTTCCAACTTCTCTCTCTCTCTCTTCAAAATCTACGTGTCACAGTTTTATTAGGGAGACACAATTTTGGGTTGACTATTTCATTCCATGTCAGCACTGTTAGTGCCATCTCACCAACTTTAGTGCCATATAATCAATTTTGAAACAAAATCTGGAAAAAAAGGGCAATAGTGTAGACGTTAGGTAAATTAAAGGGCTGACTTGTAACAAAAAAAAACTTAAACGACCAACCTATTACAATAAAATAACTTAAAGGACCTCTGGTATAATTTTTCCTATAAATTAAGGAGTGCCACTCACAGGATTAAAACCAACAAAAAAACACAAGGAAAGACAAATAACTACAACAACCCCAACCCATTAAATCAAGGGAATCACATACCACATATGATAAAATAGAAAGCCATAAAACCATAAACAAATCCAAAAAAAGGACACATATACCAGCAACAAATCAACAAAAGCACACAAGAACATAACCAAGGGAGGCTGAAGCCAATCAAACCGCTTTTGACTTAGAAACATGATAGGGTTATCAAGGCAGACCAAGAAGACATAAGAGTTTTCCACATACCTACCAAGATATCACTTCCAATCCAAAATAATACTCATGTTTTCCACGCTTTTTGGTGTCACTGAAGTACCAGAGAAAAGTAATCATTCAGATTTTTTCAAATCGACCAGACCACAACATGCCATATCATCCTTAACCCCCCCCCCCCCCCCTCTAGACCTATAACCTCCACTCATAGGAATAAACATCTAGAAAAGAGTCAATATATGACTAGGAAAAATAAACACCGCCCTAACCACCTAAGAATCATATACCAAACAACGGATGTAACCTCACAGGTCGCAAAGAGATGGGAAGACGACTTAATGAGCAATGATAAGAAGGGACAAGAAATAGTTACATAGGTCAAAGGAACTCCCTTATTATGTAAGTTCTCTCTGGTTTGGATACAATCCTGGAGAAGCTTCCAAAAGAAGATTGTAACTTTGGAGGGGGGCCAACTACACCAGATATTCGGGAGGACTATCTATGTATGAGAGACATGACGATCTGGGGAAACTCGGGCAAAAATACAGGAATAGGAAGAAGACACAGAATAAGCACCATCACTTGACTCGTGCCATGTCCACACATCACTCTTAAAGAAGGGGTAAAACATTCAATCACAAACTGTAGATCACTAAAAAGAGTCATCTCATAGTCAAAGAGAAAAGTTATGCTCCACTTGAGATCCTAGATACAGTTCTCCCCCTTCCATCTACCAACCTCCCATACAGATTTAGAGGCCTGGTCTGAAATCGTAAATCATCTAAGGACTTTAAGACGAATGGGAGTATTCCCAACCCAAAGATCCTCCGAAAAGGAGGTAAGGAGACCAGAAACCTATTCATGAGTGGGACATCAATCACACTTCCTCTAGCGGCCAGTACAGTCTTACAAACATGCGGAATGTTATGGTAAGTAATATTTGGAACATATTTCTTGACATACAACCTGTAGATGGACTTCAATATACTTAGGGTACCACTAATCCCACTTCACCAAACACACTATCATGTTTTCGGTTAAATAAAACTCAAGACATATGAGAAGGAACTTCAATAGGGAGAGTTATGCCATACTCATTATTCTTCTTTAGATGTTCTAAACCACTACTGGTTGTTAAATATTGGGAGGACCTCCATCCTAACCACCAACCTTCCCTTTAATGACAACTCCTTGCTTGAGTCTCATAAGGTCCATTTGTGGTAAATCAGAAGTACGATAAAGATGTTGAACCATCTTGTATGACATCTTGGTTTGCTTCTTAAGATGGAAAACTTCATAACTACCTTCTTCATTAGCATTGAGATCAGTACACAAATGACAACTTTCTTTGTAACAACCCTCAAGATTTATGTACCATTGTTCAGTTTCTAACATGTCTTCCATGATGTCTGAAACATAGTCTTCATCATTCTGCTTTGCAGTGGCAGCCACCGTCTTCATCTTTACAAATCTTCTTCTCTTATGGCAATCACAAGGTGCATTAAAGTTTCTTTCTCCTATCATTTGTCTAATGCAACTATATTCAAGATACCAATCTTCACAAGATAACTCCTATGGGAGAAACATGCAACGAGGATATTAGGCTTGCCAAGCCAAACTTGCTAATGTTGCCTTTGACATTTCTCATTCTACTGAGGATACAACGGTTGATGGTGTGGTTGTGTACCATACACCTTACAGTAGTACATGGGAAAGGAGGAGACACAATTAATTAATTGGTAATCATGTTTGGCCATATGTTGAGACATGTTGCCAGACATTTTGCATTCTATTGTCTAAATAGGAGTAATACACCTTTTCTTTGCATTCGATGTCTTATCAGTCTGCAAAACCTATTGTATGTGTTTGATGGCTACAACTTTGTTTGCTTGATTAGATTCACCTTCTTAATAATTTTTGACATTGGAGATTCTTCTTTGTCCATAGGGAAAACTTGTGCATTTAGCTTGAATATGTCCAAAATCTTTGCAATTAAGACATTGGATCATTTTGAATATGCAGGAACAATTGAGATATTGTCTTTTCACCGTCCTTTTCTTTATGTTGAATGTATTTGACCTCAGTAGGGATTTTATTCCAAATCTCTTGTCAAGTTGTCTTATGACTTTACTAAATATCTTAGTAATCCTGATATTCTCTTCAAAATTACATTCTGCTTGAACATCACAATCTTCATAACTGTCAACAATCTTTGGAGGATCCTCAGCACCATAACAAATCTTCAGTTTATAAACAACTCATCTTCCTTTTAATTTCTCCATATTGAACAAAATAAGAACCCTAAAACTCACCCAAACAGAACAGGGTGCCTACTTTGATGCCAATTGAAATTATGTTCCTGAGGAGACAAATGTCGAAGACGATGTTAGGAAAACTGGTCCAATATGATATATCAGTTTGACAGTAGTATATAATAACTTAACTTATATAAGATGATGAAGCATAAAAATAATAAAGAGAACACAAGAAATTGGTAACCCAGGTCGGTGAAACCACACCTACGTCTGGGGGGAACTCTACCCACTACTTTGAATTAGAATAATTAGTCTTATAAGAACCTTCAAACTCTATTAAGTTTAATGTCTCTCCCTAATCCTAGTGACTTTCTATTTAGGTCTACCTCTAAATATGAGAACCCCTCTCACTTTCTCTAATCACTAACCCCTAGTGATCAACTTAATAATAAACATAATGGTTGTTAAATTTACAACTCAACTAAAACAATACCAACAACTATGCCAAGTTACTGAAACATAGAATGGTGTACATATATTCAACACTAATATTTTCGATAGCAAGCAGTGTTTTCCGCTCGAATGCAAAGCATCCTTCGCTAAAATCAACTATATAAACATTTGTTACCAAGAACTACATAGCTTTGAGTTCCTCGTCTCACCTGGGAATACTTAGGAGAGAGATTCAACGTCTCGTCAAGCACTCTAATAAAAAATCCAAAATTATCTTTGTCTTTCCTAGAACTACGTAGCTTTGAACTACGTAGGAGCAAGACTAACAATCTTGTCAAGCACCCTAATAAAAAACTATTTTTAGCCATTTTCTTTTCCCTTTTAAAATTTTAATAATAAGAAGAAAATAATGAACAGAAACTAACATTCTACTCGCAAATCTAACTAAATGGTTCCCGTTGAGTAAAGCGGATGTGAGAGGTGTTAATATCTTCCCCTCACATAACTGACTCCCGGTCCTGAATTTGGTTGCGACGACTATTTTCTTTTTATGTTAAGGGTTTATCGATATTTTCCCTTTCCATTTAGAATAAATAAATTTCGTGGAGACTCTGTTATCATCTTGAGCGTGCGAGCACTCGTAGTTATTTTTCGCGTCGTGACAGCTAGGCTTGGGTCGGCAAAATCGATGTAGTATGCTCGCCTCTATGTATTATACTCAACGCCAAAAAGGATTATTCCCCAGCCAAGAGTAAGATCTGTGTCTCTTTCCCCGGGGCTTGGATGGGATCGATGTGGGTGTCTTCGGCCTCCACCATATATGCCCTTGGATTGGCTAGATCAAAAGGGGTGCGCCAGCTACGCAAAAATTCATTTAAGATGCCTCGGATGAGGATTCATGCAAGATGTGTGTTTAAGCCATATAAGAATTACATAACTTTGTTGAGTCTGTATCGAATACGCAGTCAGGCATGGAATGCATTTAAGTCATAACAGAACTGCATAAATGTGTTAAGTCTATAATGGATACACATTCATGCAAATAATGAATTTAAGCCATATCAGAATCGGAGAAATGCATTAAGTTTGTATCAGATACACATTCATGCATTTTATCTTTGTTACCTTTGTCTTGAGTATTATAAAAGAAAGAGAGACAAAAATCATTATATATATATATATATATATATATATATATATATATATATATATATATATATATATATATATATATATTATATGTTCTTATATTAATAAGTAATTGAATTCGTTACAAAGAAACAATGAGATGACTAGGTAGATAAACCTTCAATGGTGACTCCTATGTGAACACACGGTGTCTTAGGTCTTTGACCGTTGTCTTTGTTCGGGGCTTTGGGATGGGTGCACATTCTAGCTTCAAGGCGTATTCTTTGGTTGGACGGGGTGCCGAGGTACCTCGTTTTGTATTTTCCTGCCAACGTATAGTTGGATGGTCGACTTCTATGGAGATGTAGTTGTAGGGAGACCGTCGGAGTCTTAAGATCCCAAGACAACCTTTGTTTAATGCCCCTAAGAGGTTCTTTTTTGGTCACCTGGATGAAACTTCCCTGCTCCTTTCTTACTTCAAAGCGAGTACCTACCTTAAGTAGCTTATATGTGTCTGAAGGCCATTTTATGGGTGATCCAATCTAGTGATCAACTTTTCCTAGACATATGAGGAAGGTTGAATGTAGATGGTGTTCCTTGATAGGTCTGGCCCTCCAACATCGGTAGAAGAAGTAGGGGTTATTCTTCTCGTCCAGTCTTTCCTTTGGAACAGGGATGGCGAGTGGTGGTCGAAGGTAGTTCTCGAGCGATCTCCTTGCAACTAGAGTCCGGGGTGTATTTCTTAGGGGACTCTTGGCAAACCTCTTCTCTTTAATTCGGCCTGAGGAGACCCTGATGCATCAAGTGGAAATCTTTTTGTGCCTATAAGAAGCACTCTGATACTAGATTAATGTTCAACGTTAACTATGAGTTGTGGTATCTGAGCATCATTAACTATGAACTTGTAGTATCTTCTAGGTCGCCACGGTAGTACCCCGGTGATGGTGAAAAGTCCAGGTGATGTTAGATTGGAAGAAGGGATGACAATCTCCGGAATAACCTTCATATAAATTACCCCTAGACCCCGGTATAAACATAGATATGGATCTGAGATCCTTCCTTTTGCTACTTTATTGGGTTCTCTAGAGAACCATATATCCGGATTTCGAGGAATTCAAATCGATCGAATCATTTGCGAAGAATCTCTGTGTTTGCTTCAAAGCCACTACTCCAAATAAGGGAAAAGAGGGCGCTTTTTTTGGCCTATAACAGCGCTTTAAAGCGCCCTCTAATCTGGCGCTGGCATAGGTAAAGACAGCGCTTTTTTTCCTGGTGAAAGCGCTCTCTAAAGTGGCTCTTTAAGCCCTTTAAGGGCCACTTTAGAGGGCGCTTTTTAAAGAAAGCGCCCTCTAAAGTGGAAACTTTTAAGGGTTTAGAGGGCGCTTTTACTGGAAAGCGCCCTCTAAAGTGGAAACTTTTAAGGGTTTAGAGGACGCTTTTACTGGAAAGCGCCCTCTAAAGTGGAAATTTAAAGGGTTTAGAGGGCGCTTATTTTGGAAAGCGCCCTCTAAAGTGGGTGGTTATTTAATTTTTTTTTTTTAAAAAGCGCTATATTTTTTTATTTATTTTAGACAACCTGTATATTGAAGCAGTACACCTAAAACTGTATAATTTGAAGCCCTTTTTCACACATTGCATTCAACAAGCCTTATATACAACAATCCATACATATACAACAATCCACTGATATATAATCGTTTAACTTCTAAAGATTCTAAATATACAACCAATTCATAACTTAAAAAGAAATAAAACTAAATAGCAAAAGCATCTCTGAGATGTATGTTTTTTTTGCTAGCCGCAGTCTTCTTAGCAACAACCTCTTTTTGTTCAATATCAATAGCATGAACCTAAAATATCATAAAATTAGTTAGGTGAAGTATAAGATCAAGAATTAACATTTTCTATGCATAAATATCATATAATTGTGTTTATACCTTTTTTTTTATGCAACTGACTCGATTTGCTGTAATAAAAGCCATTTTACCTGTAATAAAGAAAACAATTAAAATCATTTGACCTGTACCTTTTTCACTAAGTTCTCTTTCTTTTCTTGGTTGGAATATGTTCTACATGTCTCTTAACAACACGGACGGTTGGATTGATCCAAACACCCTCATTATGATCATTTCTAATATATGAATCATTTGATATAATATTCTCATCTTGATCATTTCTGGTAAACGATTCAATCTCAACATCAATATCACCTTGATCTCCAGTGTTTTCATCAATTACTTTGTTGGAAAAAAGAACTATAGACCATTTCGTACTTTTCGGATCATTGACATAGAACACTTGTCTAGCTTGAGAGGCTAGAATAAAAGACTCATCTTTGTATCCCACCCTATTAAGATCCACTTGCAAAAATTCTGACTTATCCATTCGAATGCCGTTATTATTTTCAACCCACTTGAAACCAAATATAGGAATCTGAAACTTCTCATAATCAAACACCCAAATGCGCTCGATAACACCAAAATACGACAGATTTGCAAATTTGGGGTTTAAGTCCTTCACACTTGATATGTGCATTGCTTCAGCTACCACGGTGACACCACTATTCTGCATAGTACTTTTATCATCTTGTTCTTTGGTATAAAATGTGTATCCATTAATCGCGTATGCGCTATAAGAAAAAACATGGAAACTTGGACCATATGCTAAGCATCTCAACCTTTGTGTTATTGAAGCGGGATCTGAATAATACTTTGAATAAATATGATCCTTAAACCAAGGTATAAAACATCGATTGTGCTCTCGTACTATCCAATTTTCATTTCTATTGGGATTTAAACCTCGGAGAACATCCTTGTGAATTTCAACATACGGCTCAACCTCATTCTCATTGTGCAGAACATACAAATGCACTTGATCCCGTTCGACCCTTGATACTGCCACGATTTTATTTCCAATTAGATTTTTTCCTTCTTTACAAGCTGAGACTTGGGGAGTCCGATTGACTGAACATTAGACAAATATTCAGTACAAAACTCAATCGCTTCTTCAACAATGTATCTTTCAACCATACAACCTTCTGGTCGACTTCGGTTCTTCACGTACCCTTTTAATATTTTCATATAACGTTCAACAGGGTACATCCATCTCATATAAGCTGGTCCACACAATTGTGTCTCTTTCACAAGATGAACAACTAGATGTACCATTATGTCAAAAAATGATGGAGGAAAAAACATTTCAAGCTCACACAAAGTAATAACGATTTCTTTTTGCAACATTGGTAAGATCGCAGGATCAATCACCTTACTGCAAATTGACTTGAAGAAAGAACACAACTTAGTTATAGAGCTTCTTACTTTTTCTGGAAGAATAGAACGTATACCTATTGGGAGAAAATGTTCCATTATAACATGGCAATCATGGGTCTTTAAACTCTTTAACTTGAGGTCTTTCATAGACACAAGTCTTCTAATATCTGAAGAGTACCCTTCTGGAACTTTAACTTCACTTAGAAACTTACACAATGTTTGTTTCTCCTTTCTAGATAGAGTATAAGCAGCAGGCGGTAGATATGTTCGTTTTCCTTTCTTCAAGGGTCCTAATTCAGTTCTTATTCCCATCGCTATCAAGTCCTTTCTTGCCTTAAGGTCATCCTTAGACTTTCCTTGTATATTGAGTAACGTGCCAATAACACTTTCAAATACATTTTTTTCAATATGCATAACATCAAGAAAATGTCTCACATACAAGGACTTCCAATACGGCAATTCAAAAAAAACTGACCTCTTCTTCCACCCACTTTTGACAAGTGTGTAGGCAAAAGGCTTGCCAAACTGAGTATCCAAATCTTTCACCTTTTCAAAAATTTGATCACCCGTCAATATAGGTGGAGCTCTGCCTTGTTCTGTCTCTCCATTGAACGCCTTTCTCCATCCACGGTAGTGATGATTTGAATTTAAGAATCTCCGATGACCGAGAAAGACATTCTTCTGACCAAACTCCAAGCGCTTCCAATCTGTTATATCTTCACAAATAGGACACGCACATTGACCTTTTATGCTATACCCTGATAGATTTCCGTATGCTGGAAAATCATTAATTGTGCCAAACAACATCGCCCTCAAGTTGAAACTTTCTTTCCTATATCCATCATAAACCTCCACATCGGTCTCCCACAAAATCTTTAAATCTTCGATTAAGGGCTTCAAGTACACGTCTATGTCATTCCCTGGTTGTTTAGGTCCAGAAATCAACATAGACAACATCATGTACTTACGCTTCATACATAGCCATGGAGGTAGGTTATAAATCATAATAATCACAGGCCATGTACTGTGTGAGATACTCTGGATACCGTGTGGGTTCATTCCATCAGTAGATAATGCCAAGCGAAGGTTTCTTGATTCTTCTCCAAATTCAGGATAATCATTATCAATTTTCAACCACTGTGGTGAATCTGCCGGATGTCGATACTTTCCATCTATAATTCTTTCATCTGCATGCCAGGTCAAGTGTCTTGAATCGGTTTCACTACGAAACATGCGTCTAAATCTCGGAATAACAGGAAAATACCACAAGACTTTTGCTGGAGACAACTTGTTCTTATATCGCGAGACACCGCATTTAGGACACTCATTTAATGATGCATACTCATTTCAAAACAAAACGCAATCGTTTGGACATGCATGTATCTTATCATAGCTCATGCCAATAGAGCACAACATCTTTTTTGTCTCATATGTTCGATTGGGAAGAACATTATCCTCAGGAAGCATATCTTTCAAAAGGGCTAATAACTCTGTGAAACTTTTATCCGACCATCCATTGCCCGCCTTTAAGTTGTACAACTTTAATACCACAGACAATCTTGTGAATTTAGTGCAACCATCATACAAAGGTTTCTCTGCATCACTTACCAACCTCTCAAACATTTCGGGACAATCCTTAAGATCTCCTTCAAGTGCTTCTGCAATCTCTTTAACTCGATCACAATCGTACGTATCTGCGCCACTATAGTTTGAGGCATAGGTCGTACTATCCCCCGGTTCAACATTCTCGTTACTTTTCTCACCATGCAAATTCCAACATGTATAACTTCGATCAATTCCATGCCTCATTAGATGCGATGTCAACTGAACTGCGTCAACCCGTTTCCCATAACAACAACCCAAGCAAGGACATATCATTCTACTGGGGTCTTCGGCGTGCGTAACGCCAAACTTAACGAATTCTGATACCCCATTCTCGTACTCTCTCGACAATCGATTGGAAGACATCCATGTATTATCCATTACTAATTAGAATAAACAAAAAACAATTTCAGAAGAGAAACCAAAAATGGGATGAGACAAAACAATTTCGCTTTATTGAGTTAGTCTCTGTGCAGGGCATTCATGTCTCCAACAACAACCCAAAACCAAAACAATTTTGGTTTATTGAGTTAGTTTCTCAACATTTTCAGATATCTCTGACTTCAATAGCATGAGAATGTATGAACCATGCATTAAGCATTAGTGGTATGCACTAATTTGTAGCATAGTTATATATCATCATATAGTTTTTACAAAAGATAAACATTGACTAGAAAATATATATGTAGAATTGTATAATGGTCTAACTGAAAGCTAACAGAAGAATAGTCGACTCTAATTTACTCTATCAAATAACATCCATACCTAAACTTCTTAAGTTACTAGCTACGCTATGTATGCTAGAATAAATACACTCATAAGCTGCATAGTGTACCTTTGATTGGTAGAAGGTGTTTTAGATATTGCTGCCTCCTTTTTCTACATCGAGAAACAAATGGAACAGTTGGTGAAATTTAACCCATAATGCCTAGTCTCCATTGCTAGCATTGCAACACAATAATTATTGTTGAGAATACTCAATAAATGTATGAACCAAGAAAAATGAAACCAAAAATGAACAATAGCGAACGTCAGAAGAGAAACCAAGTAATATGAAGATTAGAAAAATACCTATGGTGTCAAAATCGAACAGCTAACAACGAATTAATAGAAGGAGGAAACGTCATAGATCTAACAGAGGTGGAAGGAGAACGCCTTAGAAGTAGCGAAAATCGTAGCAGTGAGAACCCTAACGTGAAAAAGAACGAAAATAACAGAGAGTGAAATAACAAAACGCGCAGTATGTTATAATTTTAATGTTTACTAAAGGGGACCTTAAAGGGCGCTTGTGGAAAAAAAGCGCCCTCTAAAGGGGGCCTAAGAGGGCGCTTATGAAAGCGCTCTCTAAGGCTTTCCAAAAGCGCTTTATAAACTGGAAATGCACATGGACTTATAGAGCGCTTTTTTAAAAGCGCCCTCTAAGGGTAACCTTAGAGGGCGCTTTCTAAAAAGCGCCCTGTATTGTTGTCCCTCTATCTCCTCCTTATTTTTTCGCTTCACCTTAGAGGGCGCTTTATTACAAAAGCGCCCTCTAAAGTGCGCTGTCTATTCCAGTTGTTCGCTCCTTATTTTTTCGCTTCACTTTAGAGTGCGCTTTTGTAATAAAGCGCCCTCTAAGGTGCGCTGTCTATTCCAGTTTTTGGCATAGTGAGCGCTTCTCGATTCGGAGATCTGAGGAGGCTGTGAATAATGGAGTTGGAAAGCGAATGCAAATTCGTGGAAAATGTATGAATCAAAGGTTGATTTGCTCTTGATTCAATGACCTAAGAAGGTTACGAATTGGTAAATCGGAGATTAATATATGAAATTAAAAGAATTCAGATCTAGAACTTTTATGCTCACTCGATGGTGTTGTGAAAAGAACATGTGTTTTGTGGAAATCGTAGGAATCAGAAGTCGATTCCCACAGACGGCGTCACTGCTCCGTTCAAGAACTAGAAATGGATGTAGTTAGAAAACTGGTGATCTTGAACGATGGCTCTCATCTCCTTTATGGTGGCGCATGGTGGACATGCATGTTTAGCACTTTAACGCCCAAGTCAGTTCAAGATTTAAGATGAGTGTAGTCAAAAGCGGAGATCAGATATTGTACTTTCCTCTTAGTGTGTGAACTGATTTTATACCTTGGGTCAAGTGGAATGGATTTGAGGTGGATTGGGCCTTAGTTATTTAGGCTTTTAGTCTATCTAAAACAGAAGGTTATTTGCTCAACTTTGTCTAAAAAAGGTATTGGTCTAGAAGATATTAAGACAATAAACAAAATTGGTTGTTGATCTCTTTGTTGGAAGTTATTGACGATTAATAAATCAATGGTATGCTTATTAGTAAATACTTCAGGAAAAAACCAATCATGTATCATATTTCTTCTTCAATATGACATGACATTAAGCATTTCTTTTCATTTCTTAAGGATCATAGTAGATGGCAGGTTGGTAATGGGAAGAACATTGACTTATGGACTAACAATTGGTTGGAAAAAAAATAAAGATTTACACATAGTATGGATATTCAATTTATACAAACTACTAAGGTCAATTCAATTATCCAATACATCAATTAGAATATTCCTCATGGGCTTATTCCTTTTGCCTCCTCAATTTTTTGAAAACATTTTGAATATTAACTTGTCATTTGATAATGTTATTGCTGATAAACCCATTTGCACAAGATCTCCAAATAATGATATATCTTTTAATGATGCCTACAATTGTATTATGAAGGATCATATTGAGTCTTATTGGGAAAATTTCATTTGACATCCCTACATACCACCTGCTTAGTCACTAGTGACTTAGAAACTAATGCACATGTTATTGCAATACAAGGCAACCTGATTCGAAGAGGAATGCATATGGTTTCGAGGTGCTCATTATGCAATCATGATGTGGAAACTACATACCACTTATTTCTTAAATGCATGTACACTTTACTTTTTTAGCATTGAACATTGATAGAACTAGTTACAAAAGCGTATTCAAATTTACTGGTAGAAGTTGAAGCTCTCAACTACAGAATCCGATCATGACTCTCATAATAATAATTATTTGGAAAATTTGACACATAATAAATGATATCATGTTTCAAAATGAAAAAATTGACTTTAATAGAAACATTATTTATGTTGAACAATTATTCTATATGACATCTACTTCTTTCAAGAACACATATACTCTTCAATTCATGAATTTAGAACTAGTAAATATCTTGACATCAAATATTGTTCTTCTCTCTTATTCAGAATCATATTATTTAATTAATATTTTTCTAATCATAATTGGGTTAAGTTTATCATTAGATAGTGAATGAAAGTATTAAAAAATTGTTAATTGTTGCATTGAAAATATGAATAAGTTTTATTTTCTGAATCCGATGGCGACGTGATGGCCATAGTTTATCTACTTTAACCGAACTTCCTCGTTATCAAATCAATTCAAAATCAATAGTCACTTTATTTCTTCTACCCACTCTCATCATTCTGAGCCATTCCATTTTCGAAGATCAAAATGGAACCTCATAACCACCATCTTCATGTTGATGTTGATGTCTCTTCATCTGAAATCGGTTCTGAGCATTACGGGTATTTCATAATTTCCTTCTCTTTTTTCGTAACAATCTATTTTATTTATCGAAATATCAACAAACCTGATTCATGAAATTATTATTATTGTTATGATTTGAGGTGCTCGCATTATAAAAGAAGATGCAAAATCTTAGCGCCGTGTTGCAATGAAATTTTCGATTGCAGACATTGCCATAACGAATCTAAGGTTCTTTAACATCTTCTCGTTATTATTATTCTTTCCTTTTCAATTATTCCAATACGACGTCGTTTTTAACTCTTTTCCTTTGCCGCAGAATTCGATTCATCTTCATTCTGAACATCGCCACGACATTCCTCGCCATCAAGTTAACAAGGTACGCACCTAACACTAGGAATTATTATTAACAACTACAAAATTTTCTCTAATCTTTCATTTAGTATCTACTTTTTTTAATTGTTTTGGATCATGATAAATATGCTTATATGAGTAAATGTTGTAAGTTTTTAAGATAAGAGGTGAAAATATTTAATTTTAAACAATGTCAAATACATACTATCGTCCTTTAATTTAAGTAGGTTGTTTTAAACAAATTAGTCATTTAAGTTTTTTTTTTTTTACAATTTAAATTTTTTGGTTATAAAAGTTTATATCAATAACTTTTAAGCACTTGTTACTAAAAAAAACTGACTTTTTTGTTATTTACCTTACATTAGAATTAGGGTCTCTCTTTGAGGGTCCAACATGGGATATATATAGCACATGGCTTTAAATTTTCACCGATTAAACGGCTGATAAAAAAGGTCTCTTAATAGATTTGTCATGGTCAGTGTAGTCAAGATTGAGTGTTGAGTCTTAAGATCTTACGTGTTTAAGTTGTCTTTTAGTGCTACGATTTAAAAAAAACTTTTTCGTGCACTTTGTAGTCAAGATCGAGTGATGGGTCTTAAGATCTTACGATCTTGACTATCATGATATGAGAATACATAATATCTTAGATGATTAGACTTGTTTGTTAGATTTATGTGTGTTTGTGTGTGTCAAATTACCATTTTACCCTTCGGTAAGATCTTAAGTGCCGTGCTACGATCCTAGTTTTACGATCTTTCACATGCCGTCTGATCCTAGTTAAGATCTCGTGCTTGACTACCTTGGTCACGGCTAAATAGGACCTCTAGTTATTTTGTTAAGGTTGAACGGTGGCTAACGGACCGCAAATTTTCTACAGATAAATTGTTGCTAATAAGGCTTCATAATAGATTTGTCTAACCTACGTAGGGCTTCCAAAAACTTAAGACGACTCTGGTAAGAATGATGTGTTTAACTCATCCTATGTGTACAAGCATTAAACTCTATGACTGAATTACATATTTCGAAACCCTTTTTACATTGATAAAGACACATAAATCCTTTCAAAGTTTGATAATAGATTAAGTCCTTACTTCACATTCTTCTTCTTCATGTATATCAATCACATAAATCCTTTCATAGGACTTGATGAATTAGATGTACATGAAGAATGATTAAACACATTGTTCTGGAAAAAATTAAAATAACAATTGCTTCAACTTTTTTGTAACAGAATTGCTTAAAAGGTTAACGACGTCTACTTTATACATGCTAAAAGGACTGACTTGTTATAAACGTCTAACTTAAAGGACCGCTTGATGTATCTGGTCTTTAAACAAACATGTCTGATCTTGAATGGAAAAGCTAGTATTTATTTACCACTGATGAGTATATTGTTTCTGCAATTCATTTTCAGGTCATCTGTTCCTTGTGTAGCACAGAGCAAGATGTAAGTGTTATACAAATGACGGTTTGCGATTGGTTCACACTATCAGTGCATCATAACTAATTTATTTTTGTATCAGCGCTGCAGCCATGAAACAGACACTTTTAATCCTTTTTTACATATATATTTGTACTTTGCAGGTTCAACAAGTTTGCATTCAATGCGGTGTTTGCATGGGTAGATACTTCTGCTCCAAATGCAAGTTCTTTGATGACGATGTTAGCTTCTTTTGTCTCACTTTATTCACAAGATCTTTAGTTTTTCCTTCTATGTTCTGCATAACTGAGTAGTTGTTTTTGTTTTCCAGGTATCGAAGAAACAATACCATTGTGATGAATGTGGCATATGCAGGTCTGAAATTTTCCTATTCTTTAATGCTAATTGTTACATTTTGGCAACCATAACTGCACTTTATCATTTGTATTTTGATGGTTTATGTTTTATAATAATCACAGAACTGGAGGCAAAGAGAACTTTTTCCACTGTAACAAATGTGGTAAGTTTTTCATTCAACATTACTTGTTGAAAACAACAAACCCTTTTATCTATGTCAATCCAGTGTTTAAACTTAGTGATTCTCTAACGAAATACCCTGGCAATTGTCATGAATCATGATCTCTTACTGTTGGTAGAATGTTGCTATTCATCGTCGATGAAGGATTCACACCATTGTATAGAAAAAGCAATGCATCACAATTGCCCGGTTTGCTTTGAGGTAATATTGGTAGAGCAAGATCCATGATTTTCTCATGGTAGATTTCTTTTTCAGATTGTAAAAGTCGATTAATCCATTATTTTCATCTGTGCAGTTTCTTTTCGATACAACAAAAGACATCACTGTATTGCCATGTGGTCACACCATACATTTGGGATGCGTGAGAGAAATGCAACAGCATTTCCAGTTAGTCTTATACACAACTAAAGGGTCTTCAATGGATATATGAATGTTGAGAATTACCATCTCTATCTTTATTTAAATATTCACAATTTTGCAGGTATTCATGCCCTGTTTGTTCAAAATCTTTTTGTGATATGTCGCGTGTGTGGGAGAAAATGGATGAGGAGGCAAGCCTTTATTTGCGTCATAATCTAGTTTACCAAGTTATCATAATTTACAATAATTTCATTTCTAAGTAGTTATTTGGTTCATTAATCAGATAAGCATAACCTTTAACCTATTTGCATCATAAAATTTCAGGTTGCATCAACACCTATGCCTGAAATGTATCAAAACAAAAAGGTATATGAATTTTACAAATGATATTTTCCTATTTCTGCCAAAGTGGTTAGCCTCCAAAACACTTAATGTATGTTATGTGTGACACAAGGTTTGGATTCTATGCAACGACTGCGGTGAAACATCTGAAGTAAGATATCATATTGTGGCACACAAGTGCCTTAGATGCAAGTCCTACAACACCAGAAAGACGCAATCTGCATCGTGCTTGTCAAGGATGGAGGAGATGGTTGAATGAACGACTCTTAAGATTAAGTTCGTGATGCTTATTTGAAACAGGTGTTGAATATTTCAATGTGATTTCGTTCTTGCGAGAACAAAAGCAATCGTGCAGAATAATCAGCCTCTAAGGATATATAAAACAGAGATGAAAGCTTATTGTTAAACTTGCATGAATGCAATTGCAAGGTTATCGTTTATGAGACGAGTGCTGACTGCACGAGGTTACTGCAGATTTGGGTCAAACTTAATGTACTTGACAAAATTCAAATTGTGATGATGTGCTAATTGCGTAGTGAATACAATTCACTGTCTCCTCAAATGCCTAATCCTAGCACAAAGAACTTAATCCTCGCGCGCACAATTTTTCTCAGACATGAGATTTGAATTTCTTTAAATAACAATTTGATTTTGGGCTTTTTTGGATATTTGATTTATTTTCGTCCAGAATATTAGTTGATATTGTTGGATTTGAGTTGTTTCATAAAAACCATCAACAAGAGCTATGATTTGTTGTATTTCAAATTCAAATTTAAATATCCAATTAAATCTGATTTGATCTTCAACAACTATTAAACAAATAACACAAACATTACTAAACAATATGCAATAAATATGATTGAATCTCAATCAAAAAATTTGCATCTAACAACATACATCATGGTTTGCTGTCAAAGGTCAGATGTTGCACTGCATACATCGTGGAACATCGTGTTCCACATGTTGCATAAGAATATTCAAGTTCTTTCTTCGTGAATGGTAAAAAAAATTTGAACAAAAACTGCAATAATATTTGTTGTTGTCAGAGACCGGATGTTGTAGCTCACATGTTGGAACATTATGTTTCACATATGTCCCTTCTGCACCAGAAACAACTTGATCATACTCCATATTATTTTGCATAATGCAGACAATCTAAAAGGAACAACAAACACCTAATATTTAAAGGTAAAATATTTATATCCACAAAATATTTTCAGATTTACAGTCATCTAATTATATTACATTTATTCATAATTGTGCTAAAGATATTTTAAAGATAAAAAAATATTTTGTAAAGAATTATGTTATTTTAAACATAAAAATATGGACCCAAATTTGTTAAAATATGGATCGAAGATGAATTTCTGATAATTTATAACGGTGATTCTGTATATGCATCTTTGGAATATCTCCTTAAAGCATTCGAGAGTTAATAACATTTGATAACAAGTGTCTCTAATTGATATTTTTTAGGTCATTTACACTAAAGATATATTAATACCATGCTAATTATAGTGATGTAATTCAAAAATGTCATATATAAATTCAAATTCAAACATTAATCAATTAATCAAAAATATTACCACGATACATAATTTGTTCAGAAAATACAATTGTTACCAAAATACATATAAAAATAAACTATCGTGTGTTTCTAACCCCTACTTCTCCTCTGCCACCGCTTGTACCCCCAAGGCATTTTGTGTCTCGAGTAAGATGGTTTGTAAAGCGGCCATACCAGGACTACCTTCTGCAATGTCTCCTCTCTCTATGGCATTTCTTGCAATCCTCGCAGTACAATACATATTAAAAATAGGTTTGATGTGTGGTCATCTCTAGTCTGCTTTTCTTCTAATATCTCCTGATGAGCAGGTTTAAGTGGTGCTCGTACGACATCTGGTGTCATGTAAGGATGTGACACTTGATAGAACCAATTGATGTAATTTTATGCATAAGCTCATGGATCAGGAACTGGCACACTGTGTGCCTCATCTGGTACCAGGTGACTATAGAAATCATCAAGTATGACATCAAGATCTCTGCGGCGGATTGTTAGAGGAGTAGACATGGAGGAATGTCTTAGAATAATCAGAAGAAACCCGAACTGGCGCATAACCTGCTCAGGCAGATGTGGATACATCAGACGCACCCACAAGCCAATCATTTAGAGTACAAAACTATGTCATCCAATGGACGCGCCTGACGGTGGCCTTCGTATGGACATATGTTGGGATATACGATCATGCATCAACCTGTTCTGGTTTTCAATCATTATTCCCACAAAACTGAAAATAATATCAAAATCAAGGCAAGTAAATTTCGAGATGCATCTCCATAAAAACAGAAAAGTAAAATCTAGGAAATTTCAGAGATGCATCTCCGTAAAACTGGAAAGGCAAAAAAATCCAGAAAAAATCGGAGATGTATCTTTGTAAAAATGTTCAATAGTAGAAAATCCAAAAGATGGAGACGATGCCCTAAACACCTACAAATTTGAATGCAACTGTAAGACTCCAATTTTGACCCTAAGATCCCTCATGCTATCTCTCATTTGCATTGGTTTTGGTATCACTTTGGTATCCTCCTTACTCCTTATTCATTGGATTTGCATTGGGAGAGATCACCAAGCACATTTGATTGTATCATACTTTATTTTTCTTTGTTTACTAACCAAAATACCAAAAATATGTCCATGTATAGCTTTGTTTCTTTTGTAGGTAGTGTGTGCATCCACCTATGCCTCATCAAGCTCACCACTAGGATTTGAGACCCTCATGACAAGAGATAAATTAAGGAATGATCCACAATGGTTCTAAACATCATATATGGATCCCCATGTTCTTAATTTATCATTTTGATCAAGAATTCATCAAGGGTTTGAAGCTTGTTTGTCTTGGAAGCCATAATTCATCTAGGTATCTTGTGTGACTTCCTCAACAAGAATATTTCAAGGAATACTTCATAATAAATCATCTTGTGCATATATGATTCTCCATGAGTCCCAAAGATCAAGATAACTTCAAGTTTGCAAGTTGATTCAAAGAGGTTAACCAGAGAAAGTCAACTGGTCAAAACTGGGGTTCCCTAGACCCTATCTCCTATACTATTTGTCATATGAAAATGATTCCAAGAGCATGGTTACTCTTTATGACATTCCAAACAACTTTCATGTTGACATCAAAAGCTAGTTTTGCTTGGAAAGTAATATTTTATGGGGAAATATTATAGATCATTTTGTTTGTGCCCTAGTTAGGAGGTCAACTTCCAAGGATAATAACTTGATCAATTTTTTTGAGATGAAGGTCATACAAGTTTCATGATCAAATTCAAAATGTCCTCTCCAACTTTGATTCTTTAAGAAATGTCAAAATCAACTTGCAAGGGCATGTGCCAAGAGGAAACATTATAGGTCATTTTGGGCCATCATCATTGAACAAGCAATTTTCCTCAACTTCTAAAATGCATAACTCCCTCTTGCCAAATCCAAATGATGTCAAATTTATGACCAGATTTAAAAGGGATGAAAGATCCACAACTTTGGTGAAGAAACCATTTTTATTTAGAGCTCATAGCAAAATTTATTCAAGGTGGAATAAATGGTCATTTGACTTGGTACTTAGAAGATTTTCAATTATGTTTGATTTCTCAAACTTCCACCTCAAAATTCATCATGATTCAAGTTCCAAATGGAAAAGTGTACAACATCAAAGTTGTTCCCCTTGATGTCACCTTTCCAAAAAGTCCAAGATCGCATAATTTGGACAAGGATTGAGGGACCTGCGTATGGTTCCTTTTACATAGGTTTGTTTTGGCAAGTTTTGAATTCAAATACCATTTCCTATTGCATGCTTACATGTTATTGTTTCAATACTCATTATGCACGAATTGGAGTGAGACTACATCATGAATTAGGCCCAAATCAATGCCCATGCATCCATGCATCAAGGTTGCTAAATTTGGCAAAATTTTCAAGTGTGTGAAAAGCAATGCATAACCCTATAAATACATGGCCATTGTGATCAGAATGGGGATCCCTTCTGCCCAAGCTTTGAAGCATTGCATCCCTAACCTCCATTAAAGGATAAACTTGAAGATTTCACTTGAAATCGAGTTTCAAATCTCCTTCTGTTTTGAGATTGAAACTCCAAGAATCCAAGCCTTTCTTTGATCCATTTCACTTCCTGCAAGCTTCTAGAGTCAAGCCAAGGCACATTAGAAGCAAGATCAAGCCAGATTCAAGCTACCCGAAGGTGAATTTTCAGAAACTTCGAGCCTTCGATTCTCTCTCAATTCTTCACCATTCTCTTTGAGTTTTGGTTGGTTGAAGTCCTACCAATGTAGGCTACACGATTGAGTTTCTTTGAGGTCAAATCGAAGCAATTAAGATCATGCACCTCAAATTTCAAATCCATGTATCTATTAATATACTTGGAATTGGATGAAATGGAGATCAGATTCGAGCTCCTGAGCATTTTTCCTTTAAAAACATGTCCTTACTTTTTATTTTGATGGTGGTTTGTGGTGGACCAGTCCGGTGAGGTCCACCGGAGAAGATGACCGGAGCTAGGGCCCCGGTGATGCGCTGGAACATCCCAGGCCATCTGTTCTCACATCCACGTTTTAATCCTAACCCTCCTTCCTGATTACCGCTCGTGTACACGCGTTGACTGTAAAACATGATGGAAGCACGCGCTTGGCCATCAGATCTGCCACCTCAACTAATGAGGGAGGTCTGATGACCCTTGTTTTTTCTCATTTATTTTAATTTCTAATTTTATTTTTAAATAGCCTTGTTTTGTTTAATTCATAATAAATCCACTTTTTATCCAAAAAAATATGGGACCTTCATCAAAAATCTTTAAATATTTTTCTCTTCCATATTTCGAATTGAAATTATTTTTTGGATTAATTTTGGTATTTTTCATGAATTAAATGTTTTTGTACATATTTTTAATTATTTTAAAATACTTCTGACTTTTCAGAAATTGTGAAATTTTTTGTCTAAGGTCCTTTGACCTTGTTTGACCTAGGATAAATCCCTTGGTCATTTATTCGGTGTTTTGAAGGGATTTGAGATTTTGTCCAAATTAAAATGCATTTTAATTCACTTTTAATTTGATTTTTAATTGATTAAATGTTTAAAAATTATGTTGAGCCATTTTTATGGCCTTGTGATGTTTGACTTTCTGTTTAGGTCTTGGTCATGGTTGATTTGACTTTTGTTTGATCAAAACCATTGGATTTAGGGGATTGATGAAATGTACATTTCATCTCCCAAAATGAATGGATGGTATTGATCAAATGAAATTCCTCTCACGGTCAATTTGTGTTTATATTTCCCCTTCCTTCTTCATCTACATCCCTATTCTTCCTCATTCCCTCATTTGACCAATGATTTCTCTAATGTCTAAATGCTAATTGAGTCATCAATGACCTTGTGTCAAATGAATCAATACAAGTCTGACTGAGATAGGTCTCTCCCATTTTCTTTTAGTGTGTGGTATGTTTTATGAGTTTGGTTCTTTGTACCAAATCTCTAACATGCATTAACACCTATATTTTTGTTGTCCGGTCTCAGATAGTTGTTACTTCTACATAAGTCCAATTACGATTGCTTAACATAAAGCTAAATTTGATCAAGAAGGCAGAGCATTCTAGTAAGTGAGATTGCAAGTCTCCCATTCTTCATGATATTGTGTGGAAACTTGACATTTTTTCCTTTCATGAGAGCTAGTGGCATACTTGTTGAATTATCCAAGTTGGATCCCTTCTCATGGAAGATGTCTTGGTTTAAGGATTCATACTTGTGAATGAATGGTTGAGTATTCTCCAAAGAATGACTTAATCAATTAAAACTCATCACTAACATTTGACTAACCATTGACTAACTTCTTAATTAATATTGCTTTACTTTCAAGTCATTTACTTTATACACTTTAAATTTCAAGTACCTTTACCATTCATTGTCATTTACATTTCATGCAATTTGTTTATGTTTCAAGTCATTTTCACTTTGCTCACTTGAGTCATATCTTGTGATTGTATATATTGTTTGCTTGCTTTTGTTTTGTTTGTGGTCTTGGGACCCTAAAACACCTAATAACAACAAAAACCCTAAAAAAAAATTGTTGGACTGTTGGGACTTGATCTGAACTTCTAGACTTAGGATTGGGCAACACTCCATATGCTAAAGGACTTGGCCAGTGCCAACATCTGAGACTGAACTATTCTTGACTGAGTCTTCATCTGATGCAAGACCTTGGATCTCTTTGATTCATTTGCTACTTTGTCTCTATGCTTAATTCTTATTTTGTTATTATCGTCTATGTCTAATATTTTGTTCTGAGTTGATCAAGGAATATTTCATTTGATACATTGGAAGACACTGAAGACTGCTAGCTATTGGAGTGCTTACTTGAATATGACTATCTTTATTTGATGTTTTGGTTTTCACTTGATGCTTGGATGTTGCTCATTGCTTATTTCTTATAGCATATCAAAGTCCAAAGGAAAATGAGTTTCTATATGACATTCTTCTCTGTTGGATTGCATCTCATTGGTCAGATCTTCTCAACTCTTAAACTTTTAATTTTTGCTTAGGGTAGTCTCTTCATCTCCTCCCACTTCTTAAATTTCAAAATATTTTTCCCCTTTCAAAAAACTTTATTTGCTTGTAATTTTAAACTTAGACATATTTTAATGATTAGAAACTTTGGCCTTATGTCATTCAATTTTCAAACATTTTCTTAAATCAAAACTTGTAAATGAACTTAACCATATTGACTTCAATTTCAAAAAGACAAAAAGAACTAACAACCCCATTCAAATCTTTGGTATTTTGTACCTCTTTTTCTTGTTAAACTTTTTGTTAAAATTAATTCACCAACTTCCTTGAAATTTTTACCACGAACTACGGGGTTTTGATCCCTCATTTTCATGTTGGTACGTAGGCATAAGACCGAAGGTCTTGTCAAACATAAAAATATAATTAATGAATTCTTTTCTCACCCCCACACTCTATATTTTATCAAACATCTTTTATATCTCAAAAACATATGCACACAAAAAGGACTTCCTAGGAGTACCTAGAACACTTTGGATGCTAACACCTTCCCTCTGTGTAACCAACCCCCTTACCTGTAATCTCTGACATTTTATTAGTTTTGATTCGAAAACTCCTTATCTTTGGATTTTTTTCGTACTTTTCCCTTTTCCTTTAGAGACACTAAAAGCGCAGTGGCGACTCTGATTTTATTGACGTCAAGTTTATCCATAGTTTGATGGTCGTGAATTTACCGCTATAGTAATTACAAATCAAAGCATTTTAAATAACCTATTTTACCTAATACATACAACACAACTCAAAAATAGAAATGAAATCAGAAACTTATAGATTGAGAGTTGTTGTGCGAAAGCTTGAATGGAGTGAATGGAATCTACTGTGATTGATTGAGATTGATTACAATGCAGTTGAAGTAGTGTTGAAGCTTGAAAAATGGCACACTTGAATTTTGCTCAGAGCTTTTACGAAAGAGTTTATGAAAATGTAATAAATGAAGAAGAAAGTGGGAAGGTTTTGGTACGAGGTATATGAATTAAAACTCGACCGGAGATGCATCTCCGTAAAACTCACCGAACCTAAAATTCAGTATTTTGAATTAAGGATAATTACGAAGATGCATCTCCAAAAATATTTTCGGACAAAATGGAGGTGGTTCACTCACTCAAACTTTGAGAGTGCGTAATTTGGATGAGTCCAAAAATATATTTCAAAATCTATTGATTTTTTTGAGAGTTTTCCCTATGATGGACTAGACCTCACGGTGGATAAAGTTAGGGGTGTTCGTGGTTCATGAATTGAATTGAACCGAACCATATTAATGGTTCAATCCAGTTTTTAAAAACCACTTTAGCAAAAAGTGGTTAATCTGTTTAATCAATTCAATTCGGTTTAAAACCAATTCAGAACTGGTTCATAATTTTAAACCAGTTTAATTTATTTAAACCAGTTTAAAACCAATTTTTTAAAAAATTAGATTAATTTTTTCACCAAATTCCAAACTGGTTTTTTTATATATTTAAAAAAACTGTTTCTTTTTTGTTTTTATAATAAAATTAAATTTAAAAATTGAATTCAAATCTGGATTTTTTAAAAATTGTTTCTTTTTTGTTTTTAAAAAAATTGAATTCATATTCATCACAGCGAATGCCACAGCCGACAACTTTTTCTGCTATGCACTTATATCATATCAGAACATTTGACTTCACATTTAAAAACACTACATAAACTTGTGATTACAAAAAGAATCAAAAATAAAAAGGTGTTATTGTATCAGTTTTAGTATATACTCCGTATTAGAAATCTTGGTACGTATTTGGATTCATAAGTCTTAATATAGAAACATTGATCTTGATATATTTAGAATTTTTCAATTAGAATTGACATTGATTATTTAATTTTATTTAACATTTAATAATCATTTATTAAACTATATATATAATGTGAAATTGATTTTGATATATATAAGCATTTAATAGAAGGTAAAATATATAGAAACAGTTATATATAAACATTTAATAGAAGGTAAAATATATAGAAACAGTTATGAATCATTTTGAAATCGATTCAAAACAAATAGAAGGTGAAATTGAAATTGATGTTGAGTTTGAATTGGAAAGAAGATGATTTAGGGTTCATATTTCATATTTGGGGAAGAACACGTAATGTGAAAATGAAAATGTTATGATAATAGTAACTGACTAAAAAATATTAAAAGATTATAATTAAAATATTTATCATTTTAATATAATGATTTATTAAGTTTATTGAATTTGAGAAATAATAGTATTTATATTTTAGATAAAATTGTGGAAAGAGTTTATAAGAGTTTAAACTGGTTTTTAAATTCAATTAGATTAACTGAATTGGTTAAAATAAACAATTCAATTTACTAACCATTTAAATGGTTTAAGTTTTTTATGGTTCAATTCAGTTCAGATTAAGTATTTGGATCAGTTAACTAAATTTTTGAACACCCCTAGATAAAGTAAATACCCAAATTTATTTTAGTAAGGAACATGTCAATTCTCATAATTTAAAATGCACAGAAACTTATCTTATAGGCACCTCCTCTTTAAATATGCTACGTACTCCAATTTCTTCTACACCAGCCATTTTCTAAGGTGACATTCCTAAAAACACACCACTGTTTTTTTTCTTCTACTTGTGCCCAGAAAAAATTCTTCAACTCTTTCTCCTTAGCCACCTATTCATAATCTGTATTTTATACATATTCAATTGACATATCACTAATAAACTTTGATGATAACTTTACCCATCTTAAAAGTTAGGTATTAATCCCTACAACTAATTCTTTAATGTCATATGAGGTATTTGTCTTATATGAACTTCTAAAGTCTAAATGAATTCAAACTTGCTACTACTATTTTTCTTTAGCTGCATAGTACCAAAATTTATTGAAATAACTTCATAGCTGAAATTTATGAATTATTCAAAACTAAACATGCAACTTGGTCAATATTTTATGTCATTTATCATCACTGTATTAACTCATCTTTGCAAGTTTTTCTAACAAATCATTGATATATAACCCTAGCAAAACACCACTTGCTAAACATCTTAAACTCGTTCCAACTTAAACTAAAATCATAAATTCTCCCCGCATATCTAGTTATTATATAGTTTGTCAAAACTGTATATAGGAATAAAAAAGAACAGATCCTTATTCAATCCATTATCTATGAAGACAACAACTACTAGAATGGATCAACAAAAATACTACAAGTCTGTGCTCATCCAGACATAATTTCAATCAAGTGCTGATTTTAAGGAGCGGGTGAAAATTTCCAGTTCTTTCAATCCTTCTTGGGGAGATTTGGCATCGCCGAGCACCTTCACAATAGCACTGCCAACAATCACGCCATCAGCTCCCCATCCCGCTAACTGTAACAAATTATTTGATTGATTAATTATTTAACCAAATTTAAGTAGAAGCATACTGAAATAAATATGGACAAAGTACTTGCCTGCTTCACATGTTCAGGTGTTGATATTCCAAAACCAACTGCCACGGGCTTTGTTGTTGCCTTAATTTAAAAAAATAAAAACAATTCAGTAAAGAGCAAATGAGTATTATTTTAACTTAATTTGAACCATTTAATCTTCATCTAGTAACTTCAATCTCATGGCTCTAGTAACTGCATTATATTTAGGCATCATTCAATCCAAAACCCTTCTCAGAATGAACAGAGACAAACCTCTTTGATGTCCCGCAGAAGGGCCTGAACTTTAGCACTAACTGACGCTCGGGCTCCAGTCACCCCCACGGAGCTCACCTATAAATTAAATCAACAAATGGTCAATGGCATTTAGCAGCGCCGCACATTGATTTAAGAAAGTTGTGCGAGATATTTTTGGTTTTCAGTGTATTCTATTTCTCAAAACTTGGCACTAAGGTGATTTGTAGTCACTGTCAATTTCCTAACCCAATTTTACATGTGAGCTAAATAATTTGTTTGAAAATAAATCTTTTGATTAATCTTAAAAAATAAAAATATATAAATTTTTTGAAGACTTCAACATTTAGTAAAATAAGCAAAGCTAAACAACTTTGTAAAAAGTTATTTAAACAAACCTAAACTATGTATGGCCATTTCACAAAAGAATGTAAAAGCGGACATCCATTTTAATGCTCGAGAACGAACAGAGAAGCTAGAAATTATTCTGATTTCATCGGACTAGAAGCAGAAGAAAATATGCTTTCTAGTAGCAGGATGGCAATCAGTTGGTGGTGAATAGCTCATTAATCTAGTACACACAATTAAACTAGTATCTGTTAAAAATTAGTGAAACACAAGTATGCAGATATCAAATTTTAACTGTTTTTGGAAATAGTGAGAAAGAAATCATGTAGAAAATCACGGACCATACACTAAAAATAAGACTGTAGCAGGTCCAAAGTTCATATAAGACCTAAGAAAAAGAACCAGAAAAAGAAGATAGTATGATTGACAAAAGCTCTTACAAGATACACAAATCCTTCTGCAGCGTCAACAATGGCTTTCATTCGGTTTGCTGGAGTGGTGGGTGTTGTGAGAAGTACCTTAATGACATCAAAGAAGCAAATATACAAAATCAACAAATTATAGACATGTGCACATAGATTAATTTAGCCCCACAAAAAAGAAACATATTTGAAAATGTTAAACAAAATATGCCACCATCATATTTTAATTGATTATGAAAGAATTCTGTTATGTTTCATAGCAAAAATTCATTGGTCCAATCATCACTATGCCTCCTTTGTTATGTCTAAGGACGTCTTAATTTCATGTTTATAAATTCATATTGCAAACCAGTAAAATAACGTGTACAGTTATTTCTCTATCATTATGATCAACAATATAAGAATATCCACCTGAAAAATCCATAAACAACGTACAAGAAAATTACAAAGGTAGGCATACCAGTTCAATTCCATTCTTCTTAGCTTCTTCCCTTAACATTTTTGTCTCCTCCAGAGGAACATCGGGGACTACAAGCCCTGTATATATATGGAAAAGAAAAAAAAATTATCTTGATGAAAGCAACACAAACAAAATTTTATTTTATTAGTAATACTAATATCAATGTGGACTTGACCAATAAAGAAACCTTAGCCAAGATTTGGCAGGAAAGTGTTGAGATGCTTGCTTTTTTTAAAATGATAGTATAATACCAAAACCAAAAAAATCAGATTTTAAGTATACCACATGGCATACGAATTTGGAACAGTTTCCAGATCCAGTCAATACATTTTACAACATTGTTTATCATACAGCATGTTTTGAAAATAGACCAAAACTAGTGAAGCACAATGTAATCTGAATATACTATGCTATTTGTCAAACCATTAATTCAGTTGAGTCTCACCATGTACACCGGTGTCTCTTACAGTGGCCATAAATTTCCCCGTACCACGCTTAAGTATAGGGTTGTAATATGTAAACAGTGCAATCGGAGTAGATAAATGCGGAATAACCTGCCAAATCAACCACTGAGAATGATAACCAGTTCATGAATCCAAGGGAAGATATGTTTCAAAAAGCAATAAAAAGGTTTCTGAACTCCTCCTAATTAGAATAATAGTTTCAACTAGATAATAATGCACACACAAAAATATCCTGCCAACTGTTCAAAATGGTAGAATATATCATGGTATCGTGAGTTCAAATATGATGAATGGAATGAAATGAACAGATGAAGTTCAGACAAAAGAAACAAACTGTCGTTAAAACATACGCATGCAGTGTGCACCCTCATTATGAACAATAAGTATTGGGTATTAATTATCTATCTATCCATCTTACTATCTTACATTATAAAAACTGACGCAATTTATATATGTTTACGAGACACAAGTGCATCATTACTGTTTGCAAAAGTAGGGTTTGTTCAAGTAATTTTTTCCTATAGGTGAGGGCGTAAAAGTGAGCCCTTCGACTTCAACTACAAGAACAATGATGGAGGATAGGCATTAGTGGCTCAATCTTGGTAACAAATTGGCAAATTATGATATTTGTGCAGCTAAAATGTAAATTAAGAAAATGAGAGGAAATTATAGTAAATGATCTGCGAACGAAAATCAATATTTGAAGCATATCCACCTCCTGGGAGTTTATGACAGTGATCATTAATAAATGGCAAACATTCCATCAAGTTACCTCCTTCAACATAGCAATAATTGAATCAAAATTAGTCCCCCTTGCTAAAGCTCGCGTAGCAGCAGCCTGAACAGAAAGACACATCAGTTTGATTTGAGAATAAGACAGTGCTAAATATCACTCAAATAGGAAGAAGAATCAAACCTGGATAACAGGTCCATCTGCCAAAGGATCAGAGTAAGGAACACCGAGCTCAATAATGTCACATCCACATGAATCAAGCACCTTGAGTGCTTCTGCTGTGGTTGAAAGATCGGGATCACCAGCTGTGACGTATGGGATTAAAGCCACCTTCACACAAACAAATATCCTTCTTAGAAAATAATCACTTCAATTCAAGAATTAAAAGTATTCCGATCCATTCATCTCTGTGCAATAAATTAAATTGGCATTGTACAAAGTATCTTTAAGACTATAACCATAGTTAGTAATCTATTATAAGCATTGAAAATGGACTAATTAAAACAATAAGCAAAGTACATTACTATATGCAAATTGAAGAGAGCCCAACTAGGGTTAAAGTGCATTACTATAAGCACTCACTTTTCCTTGTTCCTTCAGCCTTTTGAATGTTTCTGAGAGTCCAACTGTTTCCATGGTCTTGATAGCAGCGACCGGAGTGATTCTTTTAACTGAAACTATAGTTTTCTTGGAGGAAAAACTGACCCGGAAACTGTTCTCGGGTTTGTTCAATTGCAAGAAGCAAGATGATTTAAATGCAATGGCCATAAAAAAACCACCTTTCTTCCCAATTCTACTGAAAAAAACACAAAAATGTTATTACATTAGAATGAGAAAATGAATCTTTGTGATAAACAACTATCTAACCACAAATATCCTATTTTTGTTTGTATTGGATTGGAATTGCTACTGAATCAACTAAGAGTGCGTTTCATTTCACAATAGATTGAATCAAGAAATGTGAATGAATTATGTGAAAATACAATGATAGATTTTGTATTAGTTGAAAAATTGACACTAATTTTTGAATCAGACGAAAATCACTCGCGCGCCGCTATAGGGCGGAATGGTGGAAAGTGTGACTATGCTACGATGCAATGCTCTCGCGTGGCGCACCATGAGAGAGAAAGGGGAAAAGAGTTAAACCTGGACGACTGCCGGACTGTTTCTGGCCGCCGAGGACTTAGTTCAGCTGGGTTTTCCGGCGAGTTGAGTTGAGTGCGACTCCACCTTGTGTTTCAGACACTACAGTGACTGTATTTTGTTTTATACAATAAGATAAGCTCAAAAATTTGGTAGATTTAGGA
The DNA here is from genome assembly GCF_024323335.1 of Lathyrus oleraceus. Classification (NCBI taxonomy): domain Eukaryota; kingdom Viridiplantae; phylum Streptophyta; class Magnoliopsida; order Fabales; family Fabaceae; genus Lathyrus; species Lathyrus oleraceus. Next base: position 130,620,553 of record NC_066581.1, read on the forward strand.
AAGAATAAATAATAGAAATAAATTTTAGATTTATGGATTAAATAAATTTTTTATCTTTTAAACATATAAATAGCGATTTTAATTATTAATTCCTCTAAAAAATTATTTTTAAATATTAATTTTTTAAAAAAATTATCCATATAATTAGTTTCGGACACGCTAATGGATGTTTAGGTGATAAGACAAGTGAATTAGAAAATATTTTTTTTAACTAAAATATTTTTTATTTTTTCAGGATTACCATGTGGATGCTTACGTGTTTTCTATGTTAATAAAAACCTTAAAACTCAAAGAAAATTCCTAATTTTCTATATTTCACTCTCATCCATTTTCTTCACTCACATATTCTGAAGTTGTGGTCCCAAAACAAAACTCCATTGAAGACGCATTGAAGCACATGGTCCCAACAACTTTGACGTTCTTCGAATTTCATTACTTGTGGTCCCAACATTGATGAAACTTGCTTTGAATCAAAATTGTGTTTGTTGCGGTCCCAACATTAAGGTTAGTCTCACATGTGCTATTGTGTGTTATGCTTGGCTATATTATGATTTGATTATGTTCTCGAATATTTATGTCTTTACTACGCCTCAATTGCTTTGAAATCATTGCATGTTTGTTTTGTTGTGTTGACAGTAAACATTTATGGTTTTGTCTTTGACTATGAATGTAATGTCTAATTTACCCTCTTTCATATTTGTAATGTACAAGATATGGGGTTATTTAAGGTGGTATTTTACGCCAAAGATTCATTTGTAAAGGATGCAAGGTTAAGGTATGAGGGCGAGGATGTTTATGTTTTCAGTGGGTAAGGATCTGATTTTTGGTCCTTCTTTCAAGCCTGTGACTTAATTAAGCGGATTGACTCATCTTTTAACCTTGATGATATGAAATTATGGTGGAAACGTGAAAAGGATTGTCTTGAAAAAGATCTAAAACCCTTTAGTAATGATGAGGATGCAACAATGTTAGCTTTGTTTGTTGAGAAGAATAATTGTGATGTTGAAATGTATACAGAGCCAAGATTATCAATGAGTGAGAAGACTTATATGAAGAGGTTAATAGAGAAACAAAAAGGACATGAAAGTGTTGAGGAAAATGAAAGTCCTGAGGACAGCGAATCAAGTCTGCTGTCAGAACTTTCACTGGTGCAAAACCAAAAGTGCCTAAGTCTGCTGTCAGAACTTGCATTGGTCCAAGACAAAAATTGCCTAAGTCTACTGTCAAACCTATGCAAACTAATACCAACAAGGAAAAAGGCTAAGCATCTACGTACAAGCCAAGTATGAGTGATCCTATAAGTTACCAACTTATACCAACTGCACTTGTTTAGTGTTTTATGTTAATTAGTTTAGTAACATTATGTTGTCATAACAGGTGAAAATTATGATACCACCAAGGAAAAAGGCCAAGCATGTTGAAATTTCAAAAAGAAATAATGATAGACTTGGGACTCTGAAAACACGTGACATTGTAGGACCTAAGAAGCATGCAGAGGATCCATTTGTGATTCCTGAGGAAGACATAAGTGTTGGCAGTGCTAGGGGAAGAAGACTTGGAATGACATCCAAAAGAGTTTGACATCAGTGAATTTGTGTTATGAAACTTATGTATTATTTTGATTAGGACATCAATATTATGTCATATGAACCTTATGTACTATTTTGTTTGGAACACTTATCGTATGTAATATCAAACTTAAGTATTGTTTTGTTTGGAACATCAAACTTATGTATTGTGGTGACTTTCTGTTATGAGATTTGTAGTTTGGAACATCAATCTTGCCAATTACTATCATCAATGTTTTGTATTATTTCATAAGGTAATTAACATTATGTGCAATCAAGTTACAACCAATTTTTTCCAATTTATGCAAAATGTGTCAACTTGTTAACATTATGTACACCAATTTAGACTTTCATATGCAAATTAAAACAAACTATTTCAATACATTTAATTAATAATACAAGCCCAAAATACATCACATATATTAGCAAAACAAACCCAAAATGCACATTAATCAGTTCAGTACATTGTAAACTCTTCCTTAACCTTACAAATTCAAAAAAAAACACATCAAATTCAATTACATTTCAAAACCAAATACACATTAATCATAAAAGATATTGCAAAACACAACATCTTCAAATTTCCATGAAATTTCTCTGTTTTCAATTTGGTCTTCATAGTCTTGTTCTTCTTCCTTGATTCTTCATATAATGTCTTCATATATCTCATAGATACCATAACTTCCAACTCTGAGTTCATAATGCTTCCATCTTAATTTCCAGATTTTTCTCCAAGGTCTTCATATCATATGAACAAATTACACGTATCAGCACTCCTCCAATAGAGACATATCCAAAATAACCTTCATTTATTAGGTTCATTCTTGCATTGGTATGAAACCATACGAAGTTGACACCCATAAAACTTCTCAACTCGCGATTTTACAGAGGCATACAACATTAGGTTAAGTAAGAACATAACTTTTATGGTAATAAGAATGAAATAGGTAAAATTGGATGAAAGTGAATGAAGCTTTGAGGAAGATGAACGAATAAGCTGGACGAAGAAGATGAAACAAAAAACAAAACTTAGGGGTATGAAACAGACAAGAAGGAACGAAACAAGTGAACAAAGGATTTAGGTCAAAATGATAATGCATCAGTTTTAACTTATGGCATTTTCCACGCTGTCATTCATGAAAAAAAAATAATCCACATGTCTTGCCACGTAAGCATCCGTTAGTGGCATTTGACGTTAGAGACTAATTGTATGGACGAAAAAATTTGGAGGGACCATTACTTGAAGGAAATTTTTAGAGGGATTAAAAACGAAAACCGATATATTTATGAGGATCAATAACTTATTTAACCCTAAATTTATTACTAGTCAATTGTTAGTTTGTTACACTTAGTGGTTTGGTTTTTTGTAAGAAGACTAGGATACTCTTGCCTGTTTATAAAATATCAGAAATAATTTGGATAAAAGAAACATTCTCAACCAAGAACAATAACTTATGCTAGATAATTAATGAGATCCTTACAAAAATCATAGAAATTACAATTGGAATTAGGAATATCTCCTATGAGGAACCATTTCCACATCTTCAACTTAATAAACCAAACCAAGTTTGATACGTTGCAACTCGCTTCTTTGAACAAGATCTCATTCTTGTGGTTCCATATACACCAAACTACTGCCAACCACACTACTCATTCCTTTCCCTTTTTGATGCTCTTCTTCCTTAACTCTCTACTGCTATGTAAGAAAAACCTCCAAGACAACCCTTCCCTCCTCAAAGATATGTCTAACCAATCTTCCACTTTCTGCCACACCCTCTTTGCCACCTGATATTCGGAAAAAATGTGCTTCATATTTTCGGATACCTGTATACACAACACACAAGACATATCGATAGTGGAAGTTAAAATACATCTTCTAAATAGTTGATCCTTGCTTGCAATCCTGTTTAAAAAAACCCTCCAACCAAACACTCTTATTCTAAGAGGAACATGAGCTTTCCATATCTTTTCTAAAGCTTCTGATTTACCTTCCTCTTGTTCTTCACTATCTGATTTCTCACAAATCAAATCGTGACCAGATTTCACCATGAATTCCTTGATAGGTTCCAGTAACCAAACAATGTTGTCTTTATCTTATTTGAAAGGTCCAAACTCTTCCAAAAGCTTATGTAACTCTTGCAATCTTCCCGATAGCACATCATACATTCCTTCCATAATTCCAAAATCCCCCCACCTCTACTCATCTTCGCCCAAGCCACCCATGTCTTTCACCATCTTCTCCTTCTTGTTGCTCCTATTATATAAATCCATAAACAAATTTTTTAAATTGTTATTTCCAAACCACAGTCTAAAGAGGTGTGTTAATCTCATTTCCACTATTGTATTTAACATTTTCTGCAAAACCGAAAACATTTGAAATATTTCTCTTTCGAAGCTTAATTAAATCTTTCCACCAAGACGATTTCGGAACCTTGAAACTTCTGCTCTCACTGGTCAATATTTGACGAATTATGTTTCCATATCTTTCCCTTAAAAAATCTGACCAAATATTTCCTCTCTCCACCAAGATCCCCCATCTCTAGTTTATAATTAAAGCCAAGTTGAAATCTTCTATTCTCTTCACCCTCAAACCTCATAAACGCAATGATTTCATTCAACCCAATGAATTCTCCTACCATCCTCTATGTTTTCCTATAAGAATCTTTGTTGAATTTTCTCTATGTCCCTCCATATTTTCATCGGCGCTTTATAGAAAGAAAACTAGAAAATTGACAAGTTGCATAAAACAGATTTTAACAAAGTAATTCTTCCTCTGAAAAATAATTATTAAAATACTATTATTCTATTTCTCGTTTTAATTAAATAATCTAATTAAAATACTATTATTTAATTATTAAAATGGACTCCAATAATTCTAGTCCACCTCTATCAATCTCTAATCACTCTTTACACTTCCACCTCAAGGTCACACACCCCTAACACCCATTTTAACTCAATTATCGCACATAATAATTAACTTAAACCATAGTAATTTAAATAATTTATAAATCAAGAATTTGGATGTTACAACTCTCCCCCACTTAAAGAATTTTCACCCTAAAAAATTACCTTAAGCAAATAGAATCAGATACGACTCCCTCATTTGGCTCTATAGCTCCCAAGTCACATTTCCACCAGCAGGTCCTCCCTAAGCTACCTTCACCAAGGTAATCTCTTTACCACATAACTTCCTTACTTTGCGATCCTCTATCTGCATGGGTGATGTCTCAATAGTCAAGTTATGTCTCACCTGTACATCATCCACTTGGACCACATGAGACAGATCCATAATGTATCTCCTCAACTGAGATACATGAAACACACCGTGAAGGTTAGCAAGCAGAGATGGTAAAACAATATGATAGACCACCTCTCATATCCTCTGCAAAATCTGGTACAGACCAATGAAACACGAAGTGAGCCTTTGAGACTTCAAAACTTGACCAACACCAGTTATCCGAGTAACTCTAAAAAACACATGATCTCCCTCTTGGAACTCCGGTGCTTTCCTCCTCTTATCATGGTAACTCTTCTGGAGACTATGAAGCTATCACCTTCTCTTGAATCACTTTACTCTTTTCTGTCGTATATTGGATAATCTCAGGCCCGATTACAACACTCTCTCCCGATTCATACCAACACAAAGATGTCCTACACCTTCTACCATACAACGCCTCAAATGGTGCCATTTTAATACTTGAATGGAAATTTTTGTTATATGTAAACTCTATCAACAGTACAAATCCATCCCAAGCACCTCTCTTCTCGAGCACGCAAGCTCTCAACAAGTCATCTAAAGATTGGATAGTCTTCTCCGTCTGACCATCCGTCTGTGGGTGATAAGTGAAACTCAATCGCAACTTTATACCCAACGCTTTCTGCAAGCTCCCATAGAACCTTGAAGTAAACCTCGGGTCTCTATCAAATATGATATTGGAAGGAATACCATGCAGACTAACAATACTCTCAATATATATCTCCGCTAGTTTCTCCAATGGATAATTAAGTCTCATCGGAAGGAAATGAGCTGATTTAGTCAACCTATCAACGATGACCCAAATTGTATCACAACCTTTCGTTGTCCTAGGAAAACCAGACACAAAATCCATCAAAATTTTGTCCCATTTACACTTTGGAATAGGCAATGGTTGCCTCAAACCCAATAACTTCTGATACTCCACCTTTGAATTTTGACAATTCAAACACGCATACACAAAACTAGCAACCTCCTTCTTCATTCCTGGCCACCAAAAGATCCTCTTCAAATTTTGATACATCTTGGTAGCACTAGGATGAATACTCAAGCCACTTCTATGACCCTCGTCAAGAATACTCTGCTTAAGCTCTGGAACATCTAAAACACACACACACCCTCAGAACCTTATCACTCCATTCTTATCGATTCTGAAATCACCACTCTGACCTTTATTGATTAAAGTTAACTGGTCAATCAATTTCAAGTCCATCTTTTGACATTCTCTAATTTATTCAAGAATATCACTGGTAAGCTTCAACATACCTAACTCCACACTCTGTGGCATGAATTCACAAACCAAACTCAAATCTCTAAACTCTTCGATCAGATCCAACTCTCTAGACATCAATGTCGACATATGCAAATTCTTGTGACTCAATGCATCAGCTACGACATTGGTTTTACCAGGATGGTAACTCAAAACAAATTCATAATCCTTTAGAAACTCAAGCCATCTTATTTGTCTCATATTCAACTCTTTCTGGTCGAAAAGATACTTTAGACTCTTGTGATCACTATACAACTCGAATCTCGAACCAAACAAATAATATCTCCAAATCTTCAACACGAACACTATAACAACTAATTCAAGATCGTGTGTAGGATAATTCCTTTCATGAACCCTCAATTGTCGAAAAGCATAAGCCACAACCTAACCATTCTTCACCAACACGCCTCCCAGGCCTATCTTTGAAGCATCACAATATACAACAAAGGACTCATTTGGATTCGGCAAGATCAAAATTGGAGAAGACATTAACTTCTTCTTGAGTTCTTAGAAACTCTCTTCATAATGCATATCCCAAACATATGCTTAACCCTTTTGAGTCAACTGAGTCAAAGGTAACACAAACTTAGAAAAACCTTCAATGAACTTCATGTAGTAACCAACCAACCCAAGAAAACTTTGAATCTCAGTAATAGACTTCGGAGGCTCCCACTATAACACTACATAAACCTTTGAAGGGTCAACAACAATACCTCCACTAGAAATCATATGACCAAGGAAACTCACATCCTTCAACCAAAACTTGCACTTAGACAATTTAGCATATAACTTATTTTCTTGCAAAATCTCTACTACCAACCTTAGATGATTTGCATGCTCTTCATTTGTCTTCAAATAAATAAGGATGTCGTCGATAAACACAACCATAAACATGTCTAAATACTAATTAAAGGTCTTATTCATATACTCCATGAACACACCAGGAGTATTAGCCATACTAAACGACATAATTGAATACTCGTAATGACCATACCTCGTCTTGAAAGTAGTCTTTAGAATATCTTCAGCCTTTACATGAATCTGATGATAACCGGACCTCAAATCAATCTTGCTGAAAACATAAGAACCTACTAATTGGTCCATCAAATCATCAATCCTCAGAAGTGGATACTTATTCTTAATAGTTTCTTTGTTCAATTGGCGGTAGTCGACACACAACCTCATACTACCATCTTTCTTCCTGACTAATAACACTGGCGCACCCCATAACAAAACACTAGAACGAATAAACTTATCCTCAAGTAACTCCTCTAATTATTTCTTTAGCTTACCCAACTCTGAAGCAGACATCCTATAAGGAGCCATCGACATCGGACTAGTACATGGTACTAAGTCTATATCAAACTCAACCTCACGCTCTGGCAGAAAACCGTTGGTGTCATCTAGAAGCCAATATCATAAACACTACAACATCATCCTTTGCAAACTTATTTACTTGCTTGGTCGACACAAATAATTCTTCACTTGCATCAAAATCTTGAAATGACGTTAACTTATCGAAACAACAAATATGAACTTCGAATCTCCATCTTCAACAAACTCAGGAAACAACACTGACTTATGCAACAATCTTCACTCATTCAAACTGTGGCACGACGAACCAACTCTCCACACCTGAAATATCTCAGAGAAGCAGAAGCCTCTTCCTCACTTGTTTTAATCCCGCTCCTGCAGACAAGCGGTTAGGAAAACAAAAGAGTATCAATATTATTTCACACATATAACACATACTAGGGAACAAACAAAATTACAGAACCTGCCCGGACGAACCTACCTGTTCTGATACCAACTATGTAACACCCTATTTTCCTTGTGCATAAATATACGAAAACCAGAGTATTCATCAAAATAAAAATAGGATGTCACACATTCTCAAATCCAAACATACATGTCATGTAACACGTTAACAGATAGTAACAATAATCAACAACTTCTCTTAGGGTGTCTTCGCATGATCAACTTCACTTAGGGTATCATCACAACATAATTTCTCATCAATAAAGCATGAAATCAATAAATCATTTAATTTCAAAGACTTTATAACATAAACGAAAGCATAAATGCAATCTCTTCAAAACCTCAAAACATCAACCATAAGCGTATACTTTAACTCTCTACTTAACACAATAGAAGATAAATCACAAACGTTTCTCCAAGTGTTACATATCAGAGTACGTAAACTAAACGCATAAAGAAAAAGAAGAAACAACCTCATGTCATCCCCCACTCTAAGCAATAACTCAATTACCTACTTATATGTACCCAAAAGAGGAACACAAACCACAACAACAATAAAGGGGTGAGAAATCACAATCAATAATAACAAGAATTATTCTGTAAGGTAGGATATATATATATACATATATATATATATATATATGTATATATATATATATACATATTATACACAATATCATTCACAGTATATCACAATACATTCTCACACCCAAACTCATCAATCATTCACAACTCAATAAAAATGCATATAATTCATTATGCAACACAACTCGAACATGCAACCTCTATGCATATGCATGTGGTACCAACTCAACATTTGGTTCTTCATATGAACCAAGTTCCAATCTCTGTGAACCCTGAGCCCCCTCTCTGAGCTTATAATAAGCCACTAGTCCCCTCTCTGAACTAGCAGACATGCCTATTGACACAACTATTATTGCGCATGATCATATCATTAAATCAATGCTTTAAGACCCCTCTCTGATCCTAACATAAATTCGTTGACAACTCAAGTAATCCCCTTGCTGGATTACATCATACCAAAATCATAAAATGGACGTTATTAATCAATAGGGCAACACAAGCATGCTTATAATTCATCTCAACGGAATTATATTTCAAACATGTAATAATAGAACAAACATAACTCAAAATAATCCATATTCACAATAATAGCATATTTCATACTTATCCTCAACGCTTAACTTCTCGTCATAGGAGCATATTCAAATATTTCCATAACTCATAAAACATACTCTTTAAACTCTCATAACCCGATATTTATTCGATCAAATAATTTTTAATAATCATTCTCATCAATTACTCATGTTATCACAGCACAATAGCCATAAATATCATCTCAAAAAATTTCCAACATTCATAAAACACATTCATCAAGTAGTTTCATGAGGTAGCTCTACGCGTTAGCTTCCCAACACTTTGAACGACGTCTCATTTAGACTTATGAAACGAAAGTTACATCCAAAATTGTCGAACAATGCAATAAAAGACAAAACAGACATTTTGAAAGTTTGGAGTCGACTCCAAGTACGTATGAGTCGACTCTAAGTGTGAAGTTTTAAAAAAAAAACACTTCCTGTTGGTTTGGAGTCGACTCCAAACACGTATGAGTCGACTTCAACTGTTATTTTTGCCTAAAAACCAGTTTTTTACGTATTTTGAAAGTTGTTTACGTTATAAAACCATCCAAACATTTCTTAACACAAAAACCACTTATTTCAAACACTTGTTTTCTCAGATTAAAAACTCACTCTTATTAAGCTCTAATTTTACAAATTAAGATACAACTTCAATCATCAATTCATCAAATCATCATCAAATCACATCTTTAAAACCTTCCATATTGCAACAATGGTGGAAAACACACATACATACACAATACAAAATTTCAAACATCAATTCATACGAAATTCACATCAATAGAATAAGAAGAATATTACTTCTCAAGAACACACACAAAAATTATCACAATCATCATCCCTATTGAAGGTTAAAGACTCATCTACCCCACCCCTCAAGCATAAGCCCTTACTGAAGGTTATTCTCCCCCTTTACCTCAGATTATTTTTCAGCAATTTTTTTTAAAACTCTGTCAATGGATGCTCTCCCTATGCCCTAGTCCTTGTTTCTTCATCTCTAATTTTATTTTAATAAATACACTACTAATACTCCTTATTTTTCTAATATTCTATTTCTCATTTTAATTAAATAATTCAATTAAATTATTATTATTTAATTATTAGAAATGGACTCTAATAATTCTAGCTCACTTCTACCAATCTCTAATCACTCTCTACACTTTCACTAGCACACATATTAAATCAACTATCACATGATAATTAACTTAAATCATAATAATTCAAATGATTCGATAAATCAAGAATTGAGATGTTATAAAGATTCTAAAGTATATAAGGTTTCAGGAACTTCCATCATCTACGAGGATTCCTAAGACATAATAATTAGCAATGGTAGTAGTAATGATCAAAGAAAGTATCACATTTAAAGTTCCATCCACATTATCATGGTCTTGGAATCCAAGGATTTTTCTGTCATATTTTTGTTTCCCACTTAGTGATGGTGGTTTAAGAGAATCTGATGACGAAGATTCCTCTTGCTTTAATGGATCTCCATCGATCATGTCTATGGTGAGGACTGAAGATGATATTGATTTGGAGGAATTGAAGAATCTTCATGAATGAAATTTGAAGTAGCTTCCATCTTAGTATATTTGTCAAAGTGGTTGAGGTTTGAATTGTAGGAGATCTGATTGAGTCATGCAAGATCTGATTGCGGAAATTTATAGGAATCAAAAGTCAATTCACATTAGCGGCGCCGCTATTGTGTTCAAGAACCATTATTGTTGATGTGGATTCTTGATGTGGTGGTGCAGACTACTCCAACATGGTTGTGTGAAGTAGATATGTAAAACTATAACTTCAACGCCCAAGTCAGTCTATAAATAAAGAGGTAGAGTGAATTATGAATAGAATCGTACCTTTTTCCTACATAGGTAGTGGTTTATAGGGGTTTACATTGGTCGGTTTGGATTGAATTTAGCTAAAATCATGACCCAACCCATACAGGGTACACTAGTTTGGATGAGATAAAACAACCACCCACAACATTATTGGGTCGGGTTGAGTAAAACCACAAATTTGTGGGTTGGATTGAGTTGGGTAGTGGGTTACATAATTTTTTTTCTTCATTTTTTTCTACCTTATATAATTATAAATAATTTGTCACATTTTTTTATTAATAATTTAATCTATTACCGTTATTTTTTTAAAATATCAACTGTTTAAATGAATAATAAAATTCATCATAAACATATTTACAAGAAACCAAAGTTACATTAGAGTAATACCTATAATTTATAAAATACTTACAACTTACAAGAATTAGCATAAAAATAATCAAAGTGGAGCATCTTAAATAAGTTAAAATCATTCCTTATAAAATAAAAAGTCTTCAAAAGATTGGAATTAAGCAACCAAGATTAAAGACAATAAAATCATCACTCTTTAAATTATAAAAAATAATTAAAAAATAGTTATTCAATATCCTATGAATTTTGCGGATTGAGTGTGAGTTTATCCATAATCCAATTATTTTGAATGATTTTTTATTTTTGAAAACCGTGTTCACTCAATGATCCGAACTAACCTAATCCATTTTTATGAATCAGTTTGAATGGATTTGTTGGATTTATCCAACCTATATACACCCTAATGGTTTATATACAATGGACGACCATAAAATCTATGCGACATTGGACTTGTGGCTGGCAATAACAGACTGTTGAATTGTAGTTCCTTGTGTTGAAGCAGGTTACTCGACAGAGTAAGGAAGTGTCGAACCACCTAGTATGTTAAGTTGTGTTAGTGTGTCGAAGTGTCGAAGCATGTTGCTTCACACATAATTTCGACTTAGGCCTATTTTACTAGTGTTAGCTATTTTGGGCCTTTATAGTTTTGAGCTTTGGCTTGAGGTCCAAGTTAACCTAAATCTATAAATAGAGGGAGTAACCCTTATTTTTGTAATGAAGTGAATAGAGCATTCATAACATTGTATTCACAGTATTTTGCAGTTGCAAAGTGAATAAGAAGTTTTCCACAGTTTGTGGGCAGAGAGAAACTCTGCAGAATTATATTTCTCTTCTCCTTCATTGTTTTTTAATTTCTTTCTTTCTCCATTGTTCTTATTTTTTCATTGCTATTGTGTGGGTAATAGCAATCTTGTTTATCAAGATTGATTGAAATTCTCCATAGGTTTTGGGGGATTTCCAACTTCTGGTATCAAGAGCTCCATTTTAATCGATTCATGGGAAGAAAAACACCATGGCAACGAATCATCCAAACAGGCATTTTCCAGAAAATCTTCTGATTCTCAAGAACAACAATTATGAGAATTAGTGCAAGCAAATAAAGGTTGTGTTCTGTTATCAAGATCTTTGGGATCTTGTGAAGGAAGGAGTAGCAACGCTTGCAGAAGCCGCGGCGGATCAAGAAAAGACTACACATAAAGAATTGAAGAAGAAAGATTATAAAGCTCTCTTTATAATCCATCAATGTTTTGATGCAGATAACTTTGAAAAGGTTGGTGATGCAGAGTCAGCGAAAGAAGCATGGGAAATTCTGGAGAAATCGTTTGGAGGCACGAAGAAGGTGAAAGAGGTGAGGTTACAAACTCACAAAAGAACGTATGAATTGCTTCAGATAGAAGACAATGAAAGCATAACTAATTTCTTCACAAAGGTTACGAAACTAGTGAATCAAATCAAGGTATATTGAGAAATATTGACATCAAGATTTGTTGTTGGAAAGATCTTAAGGTCGTTGGCTCCAAAGTTCGACCACGTGGTAGTAGCCATAGAAGAGTCGAAAGATTTGTCAAAATTGACAAAGGAAGAGCTTCAAGGGACGCTTGAATCCCATGAACAAAGAATGGCTGAAAGAGCTGCAAGAAAGTTGAAGAGTGATATGGCTTTGCAGGCTCAATCAACAAAAAAAAAGGCAAAGGAAGTTGGAATGGCAACAAAGGCACAAGAGGCTACAACAATTCGACTGGTCGAAATCAGTAAGAAGGAAAATGGTAGAATCAGAGAAAACCCTGGAACCAAGGCAACCAAAGAGGTGGTATTGCAGGTAGAGGAAGAGGTGGCGGTCAAAATCCAGACAAGAGTCACATTTAATGTTACAGTTGTCAAAGGTATGGTCATTATTCTAGTGATTGTCCAGAAAAGCAGAAGAATTAAGAAACTTATGCAAAACTGGCAAAACACGAAGAAGAAGAGACGTTACTGGTGGTTACAACAAGAGAAGAATAGAGATTCAAGGACCAGTGGTACTTAGACTCAGGATGCTCATCACACATGTCTGGAAGGAAAGATTGGTTTGTCAATATAAATCCCTCAATGAAGAACATGGTGAAATTTGCAAATGACAACACTTTAGCAGCTGAAGGTGTTGGTGATGTTTTGATTATGAGGAAAGATGGGAAGAGGTCACTAATTTAAAATATGTTGTACATACCAGGCATGAAAATCAATTTGCTCAGCATAGGGAAGTTAGTCGAAAAGAACTATAAGGTGTCGATCAAATAAAAGATGATGAGAGTTCTCGACTCAAACGGAAGGTTGATCTTGAAAGCTCCAATGTCTCAGAATAAAATCTTCAAGATTGAGCTTAATATGATAGAGCATAAGTGCCTTATAACAGCAGCCAACAGAGATGAATGGATATGGTATGATAGACTCGGTTATATCAATTTCAAAGACATCATAGATTTGAAGAGAAGAAATATGGTTTCAGGATTACCAGAAATCGACATTCCAAACGAAGTGTGTGAAGAATGTATGCAGGCAAAGCAGCATAAGAACAACTTCAGTAAGGATGCAGGAAGCAGGTCGAAGGCAATTCTTGAAGTCATATACTCTGATGTATGTGGTCCTCCCCAGGTGGATTCGATTGGAGGTAACAAATACTTTGTTACATTCATAGATGATTTCAGTCGAAAACTGTGGTCTTACCTGATCTAGAAGAAGAGTGAAGTGATCGAGGTATTTTCCAAGTTTAAATATATGGTCGAAAGACAGAGCGGTCGAAAGATCAAGATTTTGAGGATTGATGGTGGTGGAGAATATGTGTAAAAAGACTTCAACGCATTATATGTGAAAGAAGGGATTGTGCATGAGGTGGTGCCACCCTACACTCCACAGCAGAATGGAGTCGCAGAAAGGAATACTAGAACTATTATGAATATGGTTAGAAGTATGTCGAAAGGCAGGCATCTACCCAAAGAATTATGGGGTGAAGCTGTGTCGACTGCGACATATATCCTGAACAAATGTCTGACGAAGAAGCTAGAAGGAATCACGCCAGAAGAATGTTGGTATGGTGTCAAGCCTAGCTTGAGTCATCTGAGGGTGTTTGGATTTATAGCACATAGACATGTGCCAGATCAGTTAAGAAGAAAACTTGATGACAAGTCGAGTAAGATGATCCTGATAGGATATCATTCGACTGGAGGATACAAGTTATTCAACCCAGTGAATAAGCAAGTGGTGATCAGCAGGGACGTGATCATAGATGAGCTTAAGGAGTGGGATTGGATTGAGAATGTTAAGAAAGATTTAGTGAGAATCTTTTATGATGAACCAGCTAGTGAAGTTGAAAGAGAAGTTCAACAGGAAGAAGTCAGAGGTGAAGCAAGTACAAGCAGACCTCAAAGAACAAGACACATGCTTGCAAGGTTGCAAGAATGTGTGATTACATCAGATGATGTGGTCGATGAAGAAGGTGAGCTGGTACGTTATGCTTTCTACGCAGATGTTGAACCTATCAATGCAGCTGAGGCATTGAAAGATTCGAAGTGGATGAAAGTAATGGACGAAGAGCTAAAGTCAATCGAAGTCAACAACACTTGGTCACTTGTCGAATTGCCCCAAGACAAGAAGGAAATCGATGTGAAGTGGGTATACAAGGTGAAGTTGAATCCCAAAGGAGAAGTGACTCGACACAAGGCGAGACTTGTAGCGAAAAGATTTCTTCAGAAAAAAGGAATCGACTTCGATGAAGTTTTTTCACTTGTTGCTAGGATCGAAACAATCAGGTTGGTTGTTGGTCTAGAAAACATGAATAACTGGCAGATGTGTCAGATGGATGTGAAATGTGCATTCTTTAATGTCCCCTTAGAAGAAAAAGTTTATGTTGCATAACCAGTTGGGTTTGTGAAACATGGCGAAGAAAGAAAGGTGTACATGTTGCATAAAGCCTTGTACGAACTTAAACAAGCTCCAAGAGCTTGGAACAAGAAGATAGATGGTTTTCTAAGGGAGAAAGAATTTGTGAAGTGCAAATCTGAATATGGAGTATATGTAAGAAGAAGCAATAGTGAATTGCTTATACTATGCCTCTATGTCGATGACCTGTTGATAACAGGTAGTTGCAAGAAGGAGATCGAAGACTTCAAAGGTGATCTCAACAAGGAATTCAAAATGTCAGATCTGGGTGACATTTCATATTTCCTTGGCATCGAATTCTACAAGAGTGGTAGAGGTTTGATGATGATTCAAAGAAGGTATGCATGCGAAATTCTTAAGAGATTTGAGATGCAAGATTGCAACCTAACTTCGACTCCAGCTGATCTCAGATTACAACTATCGAAAGATTCAAATTCAGATGATGTCGACCCAACCCAATATAGAAGACTTATTGGGTTACTTTGATACATTTGTCACACAAGGCCTGACTTAGCATACAGTGTAGGTATGGTGAGTAGGTTCATGCAGAAGCCAAAGGTATCACATCTAGCAGCGGCGAAGAGGATACTAAGGTATCTGAAGGGAACTCTTGACTATGGCATTTTGTTTCTTGCAGTTGATGAAGGAAATGAATGCAAACTAGTGGGATACACCGACTCAAGTTGGTGTAGTGATGCTGAGGATCGAAAATCCATAGCTGGCTATGTGTTTATGTTAGGTGGTGCACCAGTTGCTTGGAGTTCGAGAAAGGAGCCAGTAGTGGCATTATCGTCATGCGAAGCTGAATACGTAGTTTTTTCTCTTTGTGCATGTCAAGCAACGTGGATGGTGAATCTGGTCGAAGAGATAACAACGAAGAGTCATGGAGCAATTACCATGAGGATCGACAACATGTCAGCTATCAATCTGACGAAGAATCTGATAACACATGGTCGAAGCAAGCACATCAAAATGAGGTTCCATTATCCTTGAGAGCAGGTAGAAGATGAGAAGATGAATGTGAAACACTGCAGAATTGAGAATCAGATTGCAGACATCATGACGAAGGGAATGCAGGTCGAAGTGTTCAGAAGACTAAGAGCTATGATGAATGTAGATAGCTTAGATACAATAAATTAGGTGGTGTGTTGAATTGTAATTCCTTGTGTTAAAGCAGGTTGCTCGACAGAGTAAGGAAGTGTCAAACCACCTAGTATGTTAAGTTGTGTTAGTGTGTCGAAGTGTCGAAGCATGTTGCTTCACACAAAATTTCGACTTAGGCCTATTTTAGTAGTATTAGCTATTTTTGGCTTTTATAGTTTTGGGTTTTAACTTGAGGTCCAAGTGAACCTAAATCTATAAATAGAGGGAGTAACCCTTATTTTTGTAATGAAGTGAATAGAGCATTCATAACATTGTATTCACAGTATTTTGTGGGCAGAGAGAAATTCTACAGAATTATATTTATCTTCTCCTTCATCGTTCTTTACTTTATTTCTTTCTCCATTGTTCTTCTCTTTTCATTGCTATTGTATGGGTAATAACAATCTTGTTCATCAAAATTGATTGAAATTCTCCATAGATTTTAGGGGATTTTGCTCACCCTCAAGAGTTTTAATATTGCTGCATGCTGATATATAGATTCAAATCTACTGGTTAGATTCGAAAATACCCTTTCTATCTCGTCCAAATGCTTTTAATAAAATAACTGAAGTTTATGTACACTAAACTATTTGAATTTTTTATAACTATCTGGTCATGGAGTTTCTCCGTAAGAAAATTTCTAGAAGTGGTTAGTGTCTGCGGAAGTATATGAGTGGATAATTTCTACCCCATTTGGTGATGCCAATAATATAATACACACATACTCGTTCTAGAATTAATTATGAAGATTTAAACCGTGAATATACCATGTAGATTTATTTATTATGCTTTTAACAATATGAAACCTTCAACATACATATGCATGTACATCAATTGGTTAATTAACATATCAATATTTTAAACTCTACATTACATCAACACCTAACGCAGTTGTTTTGTTCTCAAAATGAAAATCAAAGTCAATAACTTTTAACCTGCACTCTTGAGATCATCATGACCATTTCCACAACAACCATGAAATAAACAAATTGAAAAAAAAACACACACCAAAACCCTCCAATTCTTTTGGACTAATTCTTTCTATCAGTAATATTTTGACAAAGTTAAACATGAAAATGGTAGAGTGGCTCAATTGATGAATTAGAAGCTGACATGAGATGAAAAAATCAATTAAAATGAGTAATATATATTATAAAATGTTGGTCATGTTTGAAACAAAAAATATTATAAAACATGTTGGTCTAGAAACATTCAATCAAATAATTAATTCTTCTTGACCAAATCTACCAGCATTATTATATATGCTGCTATGTTTGGAAGTTGCAATCTATAAAAACCAGTGTGTACCAAATATTTCCACAATCATATTTCATAGCAGATAGAACTATAATTATCAATCTTTGAATATTCTGAAACATGCATCTCAAAAACCACTTTTCGATTTCAATTCTACTAGCAATATCACTAACCATTCTATTTTATTCGACATTAACAACTGCTCTTGATGAACCTGGTATAATAAAATAATCTCTCTTATTGTATTTTTTTTGTATAAATATTTTCATTAGTTCAATAGTTTTATAACCTTCATATATTGGTGCACTGTAGAGTACGGTTACAATGAAGAAAGTGCAGATGGACCTAAACATTGGGGTGATCTAAAAAGAGAATGGGCAGCATGTAAAGGAGACATGCAATCTCCTATTGATTTGTCAAATGAAAGAGTGACTCTCATCCCAAATTTGGGAAGGCTAACGAGTTACTATAAGCCTCAATATGCTACTGTATCGAACCGGGGTCACGATGTTGCGGTAAGTGTACTATTGATTTATAATCATAAAAGAAATTCGAATGTATAGTAATTTATGTTTGATTATAACGGTTATAGATCACTTGGAAAGGAGATGCCGGCTCGATAAACATCAATGGAAATGAATATTTTCTTCAACAAAGCCATTGGCACTGGCCATCTGAACATACCATCAATGGCAGGAGGTTAATTTCGCTTCCTCGAAATCCTTTTGTTCATCCTTTTATACATTTCATGACAAATCCTAATTTTGGTCTTAAATGATTTATAGGTATGACTTAGAGTTACATATGGTTCATGTTAGCCCTCAACAAGATGGAACGAACAAGACAGCTGTTGTTGGTATTTTGTACAAATTTGGTTTACCTGATCCATTTTTGTCTGAGGTAAAATATAACGCAGTCTAATTTATTGTCGGTTTGTCTTTTATTATTTTATATACTTAATATTATAAATTTAAAAATATTTCAGCTAGTAAAATATATAGTTGAAGTTCCTGATGAAGATGAAGAAACAAACATAGGTGTTATTGATCCATCAAATATATTCAAGGATTCAAACATGTATTATAGATACATGGGATCACTCACTGCACCTCCATGCACGGAAGGTATCATTTGGACCATTAATACCAAGGTATAATAATGTTATTTTTTTCTTTTCTTAAATATTTCATTCTTATTGATTACTAATAATCTCATACCATATGATTATCTTTTAATTTGAATCTGTTTTTTTTTTCATTAGATACGAACTGTTTCAAGAGGACAAGTGAAGTTATTGAAGAATTCCGTACTTAAATATGTAAGTAGTAAATTAATAATGATGTTTATTAATTCTAAATATGTAGTTAAGTATGATTAATAATTCTAATGAAATGTTGAACTTCAATTAATGTGTGATTTAATTGTCACAGTATGCAAACAAGAATGCAAGGCCAGTTCAGATTCTGAATCAGCGAGAGATTGGAGTTTATGATTCAATAATGGCAGACAATATACCTCATTATTGATTGATGTGTTCATACTGTATTTGTTTTTCTTTTGAATTAATTTGATTATATGCTTTTATTTTCAATTCATTAATATGTATAATGATATTAGTTTTTAGTATTTTTGTATAATAATCTTTTACCTAATAAATTATTATCTTCTTAATGTTAAGAGAATTGTAGAAGTGTATGGATGTTTGGCGATCACTATTTTTTTCTTTAAGTTTATAATTTTTTTAATGTTGATAAAAAAAATTTAAGGAGAAAATAATCTATTAATAAAATCTAATAATAATGATGGCAGTACAATTATAGTAATATTAGAAACAACAAGAAGTATTTAATTGAACTTGAAACACAAGATACAATAAAAACAATAAATTTTTTGAAAATACAATAAAAACAATAAAAAAAATGGAAAAGACAAAGCAAAATAAGATCAAAAAATTTCAACTCAATAGAGAAACAAGTTAGATCTGAGACGATCAATATCAACAAAGCAAAGACTCTTGAGATAGATATTAGGATCACTAACCAATCTCAGAATTAAAACAAAACTCTCAATCTGCTATTGATTAAAGTAGAAGATAAGATTTTAAAGGAAATCAAAGAAAGTACATGAATTCACCACAAATCTACCTAAAAATCATTTTCAAGGCAGAAATATATGTGTTTTCCTCGATTTCTTTCACATTTGATGAAGTGCAAAAAAAATTATTTCATTCTAAATAATCCAAATAAACCATATAAGTACATGCCAAATCATAGCATAATCACCTCAACTCCTAGTATAACCACCTCAAGAGAGAATAAACTCAAAAAGAATCCTAGGGTCACTAGGGAGAACCATCTCTGCCAGTCCAACCACTTAAAGATCCTATACACAACCAAAGCTAAACTGCATGTGATAAATAAATGAGAAATCTACTCAATCAAACCCTCACACATACGAAAAGAAACTCCATTTAGGTCAATAATCAGCCTTCACTTAAACAAGTTCTCTCTAGAGAGGAACCTATTTTGGAAAAGGCAAGAAAGCACTACCACCTTAGTGGGGGTCCAACTGACCCAGATAAGTGGCAACACCATATTCTCAATTGGAAGAAAATAATAAGAAGAATTAATAATTCTTACTTGAGCTTGATAAACAGAAGCAACTGAGAAAATACCATCTCTAGCATATTTTCAAAAATCCATTTATTTCTCTCTCCGAATTTAGAGTCAGACCTTGTATGACTAAAAAGGAACTGTCAATAATAGGTTGCATATGCTCAAAGAAAGGTGACATCCACCTAAGTTCCCAATAATAGTCTCACCTACCAAATGACCTAACTCCCCTACACACCCATTTGGAAGATTGAATATGGTAAAAAGTCTAGGGAACCTAACCATGAGTTATATTTCCTACCCAATTACTTGACCAAAAATAAGTATAAAGACCTGAATCCACTCTCTTGAGATAATCATCCACAAACCAATCAGAGATATCATCATCAACTTTGGACCCAAGGAGAGACACTCCTTTCCACCAAGAGGATGAAGAGAGTAAATCTGAATCCCTACCATCCTTTAAAGAGGAAATGGAAAGAGGATCATATCTAGTTTCCTGAATATAAACCCAAAGGTAAGAAGCTTTGGAGATCAGTCTCCACCTCTATTTTCCAAAAAGAGATAAATTAACCAAACGAAGATCTCTAACTTGCAAACCACCTTTACCCTTTGGCTTACGGACATTAGCCCACTTAACCAAGAGATATTATAACTTCCTTTCACACATCCTCCCAGAAACCTTCTTTGGATCCTAATGATTTTCTTCCATACCTTCACAAGCATTTTTCAGGAAAGATAATAAAGAAATAGGAATAACATTAAGCACAAAATTGAGAAGAACCACACGAACCCAAGCTAACAAATCCATGCTTCCAAGAATTGAGCCTCTCACATGAAACCATATATATTTTAAAGGAAGGGAATTAATATTATAATGAAGAAACTCGCTAGGTGAATCTAAAAGTCAGGATCCATATTAGCTCATATTAGTTAGCTCTTAAAAAATTAACCCAAAGCCCTAAAGCCTGCCAAAACCCCTTAAGGATAACCTTAATACTCTAGAGATTCTCAACTGAAGGGCCATCCAAGATAAAAGTATCATCTTCATACTGAAGTTGTGACACAACTGAATTGTAATATCCCACTATAAATTCACAAAGAAGGTCCATATCAACAACTTCACTAATGAAACTACTGGTCCCCTCTTCCAAAAGTAGGGAAAAAATTAGCCAAAGGATCACCTTCTTTTAAACCCCTTTGAATATTGATCTCTTGGGTTGGAAAACAATTCAATAACACCACCACTACTATAAATAATATATTTTATGACAATGATTTCACCTCAAGTAACAAAAACCCGAGGGGTAAACTAGTTTAGGGTACAAGCTTCGAATCCCAGCAACAACAACTTTTGTTTTTATTTTTTTTAAAGTGACACTTTTCTTTTTATTTAATTGTTGAATAATATATTCCAATGGTTTCCTTAATAACTTAGTGGTATGCTACCCAGATTAAACTATAAAAGGATTCATCCACTAAGTTTTTTCCTAAACCTAACTCATATATACAGTTGCTCCATACTTGTAAACACCATTCTTTAGAATGGATATCAAGACATAAAAATTCTCTGTTTAGGTGTTGTTGTTCTTCTAACTCCCACCTTTAACAAATCATTTTATGCTCTTGGTATCCATCTCACATAACGTTATTGTTTTTGTTGATGTTGTTTTTGTTGTTGTTGTTGCTTTGGTTGTTATTGTTGTTGTTGTTGTTGTGATTGTGGTTGTTGTTTTGGTTGTTATTGTTATTGTTGTACCTCTTGCCAATGTTTAATTTGTAAAAGGAAACATTGTTATATTATGGATATATTTCATGTTTTATTAATATACAAAGTTACTTATATTACCTCGATTTATTTAGTAACCGATGGGATACGTCTCTACTTTAGATTATTTTTTATTTAAAAAGAAATAATATTAGACCTCGATTTATTACAAAACTGAGGGAAAAAATAATTCATCTTTGTCTCAATATATCTTTTTTCGTCCATTTATAAAGTAACATTGCTCAAGATATTATCAACACATCAATCCACAAGAAACCATCTACGTCCAATCAGATGACAAACACTACCCATGTATATCTGGACGCTACGTTGTGAAACCCAAACATTGTTATGAAACTCAAATGTTGTTGTGAAATCCTCTATATCCAATCAGAGTGCAATGAGATTGTACATAAGTAAAAGTATCACTGTGGTAGATTGCAATAGCTGAAAAAATAGGCTTATTTAATGTGGTTGGCGTAGGTGTATTTACTTTGCCAAAGATCTTTGTGATAGATTGTAAGAGCAGGAAAAAAATTGGTTCAAGGTTGATTTTCTAACATAATCTCTGATCATGAAACTGCAAATTTATTTTATTTATCTAGTCCTTTTTATATTTTATATCAGGAACAAATGCATGCAATACCCAACATTTATTCTTCCAAAATGTTCAAATGGAGCAGGATACCAATATTTGCCACCCCAGATATATAATGATGAAGATGATTCGAACTATCATGAAGATGATTCAAATTCAGAATTTGTCATACATTTGTATTTTTAGATTGAAACGGTAAAAAATATAAAATAAGTAACTTTGTATATTAATAAAAGATAAAATATATGTTTCTTTCATATATTAACAATACATGTTTCTAATAGTTTTTTCAAAATGTAAATAAGAAACTGTGTATATTAATAAAAAGTGATATATATATATATATATATATATATATATATATATATATATATATATATATATATATATATATATATATATATATATATATATATATATATATATATATATATATATATATATATATATATATATACATTTTGAAAAAACTATTAGAAACATGTATTGTTAATATATGAAAGAAACATATATTTTATCTTTTATTAATATACAAAGTTACTTATTTTATATTTTTTACCGTTTCAATCTAAAAATACAAATGTATGACAAATTCTGAATTTGAATCATCTTCATGATAGTTCGAATCATCTTCATCATTATATATATGGGGTGGCAAATATTGGTATCCTGCTCCATTTGAACATTTTGGAAGAATAAATGTTGGGTATTGCATGCATATATATATATATATATATATATAGCCTCGGTTATAGAAATAATTGAGAGGTAAAGTGGCTCCTTTAAAAAAAATAAAAATATCCAGTTGCTTCTGGTGGATATGCAGGATTTCACGTGTATACCTGCAAGCACATAGATCCATATTTGAGAGTTTTCTTCTGATGGATTCATCAACATCGTGAACTTTCATACATGTACTTGTCAAAAAGTACAAGTGTGTGTGCTCCCTTTGCAATGGCAGAGAGACTCAAATGTCTTAGTAGATTTATATCACGATATGGTGGTTAGGACTTTCCCCTCGGTTATTGAAATAATTAGGAGGTAAATTGGCGTCTTTTAATAAAAAAGTGAATATGCAGTTGCTTTTGATGGATATGCAGGATTTCCAGTTTATACCTGCAAGCGCATAGATCCATATTTGAGAGATTGCTTCTAGTGGATTCACCAACATAGTGAACTTTCATACATGTACTTGTCAAAAAGTACAAGTGTGTGTGTTGTCCATGTAATGGTAGAGAGACTCAGAGACCTTAGTAGATTTATAACACAATATGGTGGTTAGGACTTTCCGACGATGGAGAGAAGCCTTGTACAATTATGTTTTGAGGTAGTATAATTGTCCTGCTCACTTGAGGTGAAAGGCTTTACAGGTGAGTGGTGAGGCTTGAGAGAAAGCATATGGTTATGGTTAGTCGTGGTGTTGTGACTTTAGTAAGCGTTATACTCTTTTGGAGTGTAAAGAATGAGTTTGTATAACTTAAGTTCTATCACCTCCTCTCTTTGGGGGAGAAATATTAGGCTCTCTTAGGCTTAGGGTTGTAAACTTAGTAGGAATTTATGTCCTAGTTCCATGAATAGGAACATGGTCAAGGGAAGACGTGTTCTTCCTATAATCATGGAGGTAGTGGTCCTCCTTTGACTTGCTCTTTTGACTAGGTATCTTAACCTAAGTACAATATGGGGCCTTCTGCCTAGTGGGCGACCAAGTGTTAGCCTATGAGACTAGATTCTAGCTAGTGGGCGACCACTTTAAGGCTAGCATATGCTAGCGTGTGGGTAACCATGTAAGAACAAAAATTGTTCTACAACAGATTCCTTGATTTTGATGATAACAAAGGATGAAACCAAAAATGGCACCCTAACGAAAAGTTTCTAAGTGTGCAAGGTTCTAAAGAAAGAAGAAATAAATCTGATGATGTCATCAGATGCACAACAAGATCAGATACAAATTCTCTAGTATCAGAAGCATCTGAAGTGGAATCTCGTTTCAAGAAGCTCTGACTCTGGACAAAACTGCAAAGTATCAGAAGCATCTGAACATGAACCAGATCCCAAGAATCTCCAGATACACGAAGACTCTAATCAGATTTCTTAATCATGATGAAGTAACGTTTAAGCCAAGTTAAAGTTCTGCAAATGGATTTCCTCAATTAGAAAGAGACGTTAATCTCCTCTTCCAAGAGAGAAGATACTACTTGTGGTAAGTAGTCACTTCTAAAAGAAAAAAGTCTCTTGCAGAAGCTATTTATGGAATGGCGTAATTACATCTCATTATCCACCAGATTCAACTCTATTTCAACACTACTTCAACTCCTATATAAATAGAGAAGAAATCAACTTTCAGTAAGCAAGAAATCAACTAGCCAAAACTATACTGAATTAATTCACGCTCAAGAAAATCATCTTTGCTCTCAAGGAATTTCACTAAGCTTTTGCTTATTAAGTGAAAAATCTGTTCTTAAGTTTGTAATACTTGCTTAACTAGAAGCACTCTAGATTACATATCTTGTATCTTTTATTTGTTTGATTTCCTCAAGTGACTCTTTGTAGTCTGTAGACTTGAGAGGACTAAGAGATTTTCTTCTCTCTTAGGGGTTGTTTGTAATCTTTCAAGATTAGTGGATTAAGTCCTTGTTGAAGGCGAAATCACCTTGGCCGGGTGGACTGGAGTAGCTTTGTGTTATAAGCGAACCAGTATAAAATCATTGTGTGATTTTCATTTTGGAAAATCGCTTATTTTTCAAACAATTCAAACCCCCCCTTTCTTGTTTTTCTCACCTTCAATTGGTATCAGAGCTCCGGCTCTGTTATTGATTTTCAAATCAAACACTTAACCGTGTAGAGAGATCCAGTGCGAGAAAAACAAATGGCTCACTCAAATGAAAGAGATTCTTACAATGCTAAACCTCCTGTTTTTGATGGAGAAAAATTTGATTACTGGAAAGACAGAATCGAAAGTTTCTTTCTGGGTTATGATGCTGACCTCTGGGACATTGTCACAGATGGATACAAACCTCCAGTCTCAAATGGAGCTGAAGTTCCCAGAAGCAAAATGTCAGAAGATCAGAAACGTGATTTCAAAAATCATCACAAGGCCAGAACAATACTTCTAAATGCTATATCATACAACGAATACGAAAAGATCACCAACAGAGAGACGGCTAAAGATATACTTGACTCTCTGAAGATGACCCATGAAGGAAACTCCCAAGTCAAGGAGACGAAGGCTCTGGCGCTGATCCAGAAATATGAAGCCTTCAAGATGGAAGATGACGAAGCTATAGAAGCTATGTTTTCCAGATTCCAAACTCTTATTGCAGGTCTTAAAGTGCTAGACAAAGGATACACGACTGCAGATCATGTTAAGAAGATTGTCAGAAGTCTGCCAAAGAAATGGAGACCAATGGTTACTGCTCTGAAGTTATCAAAGGATCTGAACAATATCAGCCTTGAAGAACTTGTTAGTTCTCTCAGAAGCCATGAGATAGAACTAGAGGAGGATGAGCCTCAGAAAAGGAACAAGTCAGTGGCGCTGAAGTCCAGACCTGAAAGACGGAAGTCAGACAGAACCAAAGCCCTTCAAGCAGAAACTGCAGACACTGATGACTCTGAATCTGAAGACTCTGATGATGAAGAAGAACTGTCCCTACTAACCAGAAGAGTTAAGCAACTCTGGAAAAGGAGGAACAACAACAACTTCAGAAGATCAAGACCCAGAGGGGATCGATCAGAGTCAACTTCAAAAGGTAAACCTAACAAAGATATTACCTGTTTTGAATGTAAAGAAACAGGTCATTACAGAAATGAATGCCCCAAGCTGAAGAAAGATAACTCTAAGAAAGAAAGCTTCAAGAAAAATACCTTCAGAACAAAGAAGGGATTAATGGCCACCTGGGACGACAGTGAATCCGAATCATCAGAATCTGACTCTGATGAACAGGCCAACGTAGCTCTTATGGCTACCACATCCAGCAGCTCAGATGAAGAATCTGAAGAGGTATTTTCTGAACTTTCTAGATCTGACTTAGAATCATGTTTATCAGAAACTCTTACCTCTCTTCAGAAATTAAAACAAAAAGTTAAAGACATTAAAGGCCTTCTTAAAGCAAAATCTGAAGTATGTAGTAGACTTGAGACAACAATTCTAGCACGAGATGATACTATCAGATCTCTAACGATAGAAAGAGATGGAGCTAAAACAAAAAGCTTAGAATTAGAAGAAACGTTGTCTCAAGCACCACAAACTTCAAATGAAATTATTTATAAATATGAAGAAGCCTTTCAACAATTTCTGAAGAATGGGATAGATAGGAGTATTATGGCATCCATGATTTATGGAGTAGGTCAGAATAATAAAAGGGGAATTGGGTATGATTCTGAGGAAAATAAAACCTCTACCAGTAACCAGCTTAAATCTCCGTTTTCATATCATTACACACACACACAAGAACAAAAATTTAAGAATGATAGAAGACCCAAAGTTATAAGAAACTCTGGGAAGACTAATCTAAAAGGACCCAAGAGATTCTGGGTACCGAAAGATAAGATTATCTATGTTGCAGATATCCTATGCAGCAAAGTTCAGACACCAGTCATGGTACCTGGACTCTGGATGCTCGCGACATCTGACGGGAAGAAAGTCTATGTTCCAAAGCCTGGAACTTAAAGACGCTGGATTTGTAGGCTTCGGAGGAGATCAGAAAGGAAGGATCAGAGGCTCCGGAACTATTGGTAATGGTACTCTTCCCTCTATATCTGATGTTCTTTATGTAGAAGGATTAATGCATAACTTGTTATCCATAAGTCAATTAAGTGATAACGGTTATGATGTAATCTTTAATCAAAAAACGTGTAAAGCCATTAGTCAGAACGATGGCTCTGTCCTTTTCACAGGCAAGAGGAAAAACAACATTTATAAAATAAATCTTTCTGATTTAAAAGATCAAAATGTTAAATGTTTAATGTCAGTTCACGAAGAGCAATGGGTATGGCATAGACGCTTAGGCCACATTAGCATGAGAAAACTTTCTCAGCTAACTAAACTTGAGTTAGTCAGAGGCTTACCTAAACTGAAGTTCTCTTCAGATGCTCTGTGTGAAGCTTGTCAGAAAGGAAAGTTTTCAAAAACATCTTTTAAAAAGAAAAATGTTGTTTCTACCTCTAAGCCTCTGGAGCTTCTTCACATTGACTTATTTGGTCCTGTGAAAACAGCATCAGTCAATGGAAAGAAGTATGGACTAGTAATCGTTGATGATTACAGCCGCTGGACATGGGTAAAATTCCTAAAGCACAAGAGTGAGTCTCACTCTGTATTCACCAGTTTCTGTTCTAAAGTGCAAAAAGAATTTGACTCTAAAATTGTTAGAGTCAGAAGTGATCATGGTGGAGAATTTGAAAATAAAGATTTTGAAGAATTATTTGACTCTAATGGAATATCCCATGATTTCTCCTGCCCTAGAACTCCACAACAAAATGGAGTTGTAGAGAGGAAGAATAGGACACTCCAAGAAATGGCCAGAACCATGATCAATGAAACAAATGTAGCAAAGCACTTTTGGGCAGAAGCTGTAAATACAGCGTGTTATATTCAGAATAGAATCTCTATTAGACCTATTCTGGAAAAGACTCCCTATGAACTGTGTAAGGGAAGAAAACCCAACATCTCATATTTTCATCCTTTTGGATGCATTTGTTTTATATTAAATACTAAAGAACATCTGAACAAGTTTGATTCCAAAGCACAGAAAGGTATTATGTTAGGATACTCAGAACGCTCTAAAGGCTATAGAGTATACAACACAGAAACCAAAATTGTGGAGGAATCAATTCATGTTAGATTTGATGATAAGCTTGACCCTGAAAAGTCAAAGCTAGTTGAAAAGTTTGCAGATTTAGAGATCACTCTGGTAGAATCTGAGAAAACTCCAGAAGCAACTGTCACTCCAGACTCTGAAGAAATTAAATCTCCAGAAATTCCAAGGAAAGTTAAAAGTCGTATTAACGTATCTGAAGATTTGATTTTGGGAAACAAAGATGAACCTGTTAGAACCAGATCTACCTTCAGAACTTCTGAAGATATTCCTCTGGGACTAGTGTCTCTGATTGAGCCTATGTCCTGTGATGAAGCTCTTCAAGATAACGATTGGGTGGCAGCTATGCAAGAAGAGTTAGATCAATTCTCCAAGAATGATGTCTGGGATCTCGTTCCTAAACCCAGAGGCACTCATGTCATTGGAACCAGATGGGTTTTCAGAAACAAACTGAACGAGAAAGGAGAAGTTGTCAGAAACAAAGCACGACTGGTAGCTCAAGGTTATAGTCAACAAGAAGGTATTGATTATAATGAAACCTTTGCTCCAGTCGCAAGGTTAGAATCTATTCGTCTTCTTGTATCTTTTGCTATTAATCACTCTATCAAATTATACCAAATGGATGTCAAGAGTGCATTTCTAAATGGTTATATTTCAGAAGAAGTGTATGTAAATCAACCTCCAGGTTTTGAAAATTCAAACTTTCCAGAACATGTTTTCAAACTTAAAAAATCTTTATATGGACTAAAACAAGCCCCCAGAGCTTGGTATGAACGTCTAAGCAATTTTCTTCTGGAACAAAATTTTATCAGAGGGAAAGTTGATTCTACACTCTTCTGTAAAAATCATAAAAATGATCTCATGATATGCCAAATTTATGTTGATGATATTATTTTTGGTTCTGCTAATATCTCTGTTTGCCAAGAATTTTCTAAGTTAATGCAGGCAGAATTTGAAATGAGTCTAATGCAAGAACTAAAGTTCTTTCTGGGAATTCAAATCAATCAAACTCCAGAAGTCACGTACATTCATCAAAGCAAGTACATTAAAGATGTTCTGAAGAAGTTTGACATGACTGAATGCAACTCTGCAAAGACTCCTATGCACCCAACTTGCATTCTAGAAAAGGAAGAGGTAAGCAACAAGGTTTGTCAGAAGCTCTATCGAGGTATGATAGGCTCTCTTCTCTATCTGACTGCTACTCGTCCTGATATTCTCTTTAGCGTCTGTCTTTGTGCCAGATTCCAATCAGATCCTAGAGAATCTCATTTAACAGCTGTTAAGATAATTCTTAAGTATCTGAAAGGAACTCCTAACCTGGGCATGATGTATGAGAAAACATCAGAGTATAGGCTTTCTGGTTATTGTGATGCAGATTATGCAGGAGATAGAATAGAACGAAAAAGCACATCTGGAAATTGCCAGCTTCTGGGAAACAATTTGATCTCCTGGGCTAGCAAAAGACAGTCAACTATCGCTCTATCAACTGCAGAAGCAGAGTATATCTCAGCATCACTGTGCACAACTCAGATGCTCTGGATGAAACATCAGCTAGAAGATCTTCAGATATTTGAGAGTAACATTCCTATCTTTTGTGATAATACTGCTGCTATTTGTTTAAGTAAGAATCCTATTCTACATTCCAGAGCCAAACACATAGAAATTAAACATCATTTTATTAGAGACTATGTTCAGAAAGGGATAGTAACGCTGAAGTTCATTGATACAGAACATCAATGGGCAGATATTTTTACTAAGCCTCTAGCTGAAGATAGATTTCTTTTCATCTTAGAAAATCTGAACATTAAAAATTGTCCTGAATGAAGTATGGCTCTGAAAAATATAAAATAAGATTCTGATAAAAACAAATATGATTCTGCCTCTGACTCTGATACTTCTACAAGTTAAGAAGATATCTGAATCAGAAATCTTCAGAAACCAATCTCTTGGTATTCCTGAAGATCAGATACATTAAACACGTGGAGCTCTGAGCGTCAAACCTTAGAACTTCTAGACAGCTGTCAAGAAATTCAAAAGGCAGACGTTTGAGTTTTCCTCGAGCAGTGTGCAAACTGTGGGATTAGACATTCATTTATTAGCTGTAATCATTTTTCCCCCAAACGTGCTATTTTGGTTCTTGTGCTAACGCTGGTATGTGTGTCATTTTGCATGTGTTTTTACTTAGGTATATAAACACTATTCTCACATTTCACACACTTATCACTCTCACTCACTCTAAAACCCTAAACCCTTCTCTGCAAGTTCTCTGCAAGTTCTTCACCTTCTTCATCAATTTTCTTCATGGATGCTCAACAGCAAGAAGTTTTTAACTTCTCCCAACAGATGGAATCCGCTTCTAATCCCCAAACCTCAAACACTCAAACACCCACTGTTACAGGCGTCACCATAACCCCTGTTTATCAAGAACCCCACATTCTTGACCGAGAAAGCCACATAAACCTTTCAACTCCCTTTGAAGGTTTGGATGTTTTGTGTGAATCCTTGGTTGATTTTGACAACCTAAGAAGAAATGGCGTTGATCTCACTAGGGAACTTCGTCAACAAGGATGGGAAACCTACTTCGACAGGCTTTATGGTCCAATCTACCCTCTTCTGGTCAAGGAATTCTGGAGACATGCTGATGCAGATGACCAATTCATTGTCTCTTTTGTTCTAGGGGTAAAAATTGTCATCACTGAAGCATCAATTGCCTCCTTGCTGAATATGGAGGAAAGTGGAGGAAAAAGGATTTACAACATTCCTCCAAGGTCAAAGCGCATCACTGAAGTCATCAACCCAACAATCTTCAAACCTAATGTTGAAGGAAACCCCTCTAAGAACAAGGAGCTTCACCAGAACCTCCGAGTTTGGCTGAAGATTATTCTGGGAACAATCCATCACCGTCCAGCCTCTAACTCTTCAGATTATATCAATGCAGACCAGAAATGCATTCTGTACTGCATTCAGAAGGGTATCAAGATCAACCTCCCTACTCTCCTGTTCAGATATCTGAGGGATTCAGTCAGAGAAACCAGGAATAACATGAAGCCCAGATCCTACATTCCTCTGGGCAGATTGCTCTCTGACATCTTCATTGAGCATGGACTGGTAGACGCTCTGGAAAAGACCAGATGTATGGATGATCTGGCAATTGATGTGGGAAAGCCTCTGAATGCCAAAAACCTGAAGAGTATGGGAATCATCAAAGAGATTAGAGTCAAGCCCACTCTGGATGTATCCTGGGAATCTCTAAAAGATCAGAGGAAGATGCCTCATGGCCTGGCCAGATTCTTCAAGAATGAGCCCAGAGACGCTGTTGCCCTCTATCTTCATCGTCTGCTGGAAGAAGGTGTTGATGTCTCTGATTTCAGCATCGATGACTGTCTGGATTCAGAAGAAGATCTAGTCAGATACAAGAGAGGTGTCTCTGAGAGACAGATAGCTGCTGAGGCAAGGAAAGCAAAGAAAGCCAGACTTGGAGAATCTTCTGGAACTAAATCTTCTGCTCCTCTGCAAACTTCTTCTTCTGGTATGTCTATTCCTCTTGCTACTTCTGTTCCTATGATGGCTTCTTCTCATCCTCTCACAACACCTCCCTTATATACTACCTCTGACATCCCACCCTCAATCACCAGAACCTCCCAACCTACACCAGTTCTAAACATAGCCAGAACCTTCATTCCTCCCTCTCAACCTATACAAACCCACCAAAGCACTTATTCTTCTTCATCATCTGAATATGAATCACCTCTTTACCTTTCCCCTTCTTCTGACCAAGAGTCCTCTGACCAAGAACACTCTGACCCAAACTCCCCAACCATAGCAACACTCTAT
Organism: Lathyrus oleraceus; assembly: GCF_024323335.1. Lineage (NCBI taxonomy): Eukaryota > Viridiplantae > Streptophyta > Magnoliopsida > Fabales > Fabaceae > Lathyrus > Lathyrus oleraceus. Next base: position 130,652,688 of record NC_066581.1, read on the forward strand.
GCCCATAGACTTGCTTCACAACGAACACAAACCACAGAACCTGAAATAACTTCACAACGAACACAAACCACAGAACCTGAAATAACTTCACCACTACAACAAACAACAACTCTCCCCTCTGAAACTCAACCATCTGATCCCTTCACCTCTAATATCACTCCACCAATTATTCCCGCTGTACCTGGACCAGACTCTGACCCATTAGACCTAAATCCACTATATGCTTCATCCCCTAGTCTTCAACCAGACGCAGATTCTGAACTTCAACCAGAAGCAGAATCTGAACCTCAACCTCTAAATCTTAGCCCTTCAAACTCTCCACCTCTTTCACCTGAACCTGAACCTGAACTTACCATACCTACCCTTGAGGAGGCCATTATACAGGTTGCAGAAGCTTCAGTCCAGAAGGTCAAGTCTCTGGCTAAAAACTCTGAAGTTAGTGATGATCCTAAATCTGTTAGGACACACTGGAACAGAGTCATTAGTTGGATGACCTCTGAGTCTTATAGGCTGAAGAGTGTCTCTGAACAAGTCAGAAATGGCTACATCAGAGATGCTGAGGAAAGACTCCAGGAGAGATTGGCCAGAGAAGCAGAAGCCAAAAGGCTAGAAGAGGAGAGGTTGGCTAAGGAAGCTGAGGAAGAAGCAAGAAGGTTAGAAGAAGAAAGACTGGCAAAGGAAGCAGAACTTCTAAGGATTAAGGAAGCTGAAGCCAAGGCTCAGGCGGATGCAGAAGCCCAAGCTGCTGCTGAAGCTGAAGCTCAGCAGGCTCTGACTCAGGGGGAGTCTTCCTCTGCGATCCCTATGATTCTTCATGCTCTGAAAGAGATCAAGCAAGATCAGAAAGAAATCAAGCAAGATCAGAATGAGCTCCGTGCCAGGATGGACAAGCAAGATGCTTTGAATGAAAACATCCAGAACATGTTTGCCATGTTGCTTCAGAAACTTCCTCAACCTCCAAACCCTTAGGCACTTAGGATTTCTTTTGTTTGCTTGCCTAGTGTTTTTTTTTGCTTCTGTCTTTTTTAGCTCTGATATTCTCTTGAATCTGATGTTTTGAATGCCTTTGTGCCTTTGTGCTTCTGATTAATGAAATGTTTTTCTCTTTATTATCTTGTTATTTTTTTTATATCTACCTTTTTGATTCTGACAAAAAGGGGGAGAAATCATTAAATAGCTCTGATGAAAATTGTCTAAAACCTTAAGCACTCTGCAACATTTGTAGATATAGCTCTGATAAAAATAGCTCTGATTAAATAGCTCTAACATTAAATTTAAGAAATTGCAGAAAGTTTTTCAGAAATCTTATTACTTGGAAAGCTCTGGTAAGAACTTCTGAACTCCCTAGCTCTGACTCAGGGGGAGCTTCTGTCTATCTGATCTTATTTTATTCATGTTTCATCTGCTATTTTAAGTTGTTTTGTCATCATCAAAAAGGGGGAGATTGTAAGAACAAAAATTGTTCTACAACAGATTCCTTGATTTTGATGATAACAAAGGATGAAACCAAAAATGGCACCCTAACGAAAAGTTTCTAAGTGTGCAAGGTTCTAAAGAAAGAAGAAATAAATCTGATGATGTCATCAGATGCACAACAAGATCAGATACAAATTCTCTAGTATCAGAAGCATCTGAAGTGGAATCTCGTTTCAAGAAGCTCTGACTCTGGACAAAACTGTAAAGTATCAGAAGCATCTGAACATGAACCAGATCCCAAGAATCTCCAGATACACGAAGACTCTAATCAGATTTGTTAATCATGATGAAGTAACGTTTAAGCCAAGTTAAAGTTCTGCAAATGGATTTCCTCAATTAGAAAGAGACGTTAATCTCCTCTTCCAAGAGAGAAGATACTACTTGTGGTAAGTAGTCACTTCTAAAAGAAAAAAGTCTCATGCAGAAGCTATTTATGGAATGGCGTAATTACATCTCATTATCCACCAGATTCAACTCTATTTCAACACTACTTCAACTCCTATATAAATAGAGAAGAAATCAACTTTCAGTAAGCAAGAAATCAACTAGCCAAAACTATACTGAATTAATTCACGCTCAAGAAAATCATCTTTGCTCTCAAGGAATTTCACTAAGCTTTTGCTTATTAAGTGAAAAATCTGTTCTTAAGTTTGTAATACTTGCTTAACTAGAAGCACTCTAGATTACATATCTTGTATCTTTTATTTGTTTGATTTCCTCAAGTGACTCTTTGTAGTCTGTAGACTTGAGAGGACTAAGAGATTTTCTTCTCTCTTAGGGGTTGTTTGTAATCTTTCAAGATTAGTGGATTAAGTCCTTGTTGAAGGCGAAATCACCTTGGCCGGGTGGACTGGAGTAGCTTTGTGTTATAAGCGAACCAGTATAAAATCATTGTGTGATTTTCATTTTGGAAAAGCGCTTATTTTTCAAACAATTCAAACCCCCCCTTTCTTGTTTTTCTCACCTTCAAACCAATGATAGCCCGTGGTACACCAGATGCTAGCCTATGGGCGAAAAAATGGGACTCACGTCCTTCTTTGGGTTCTAGCCTTCTTTTGGGCGCTAGGCCTTTTTTGGTACTCCTTATTAGGGTCTCAAAAAATAAAAACTACATAGTCTTTAAAGCACGAGGACTTGGTAAAGGACATAGTGATTAATAGTAGTGCTCACATCTTCTAAGACTCCCATTATAAGGCTTTATCCTAGGTGGAATTTTCTTGATGGGGTTCTACAGTGAGCCCCTCGAGCATAACTTGGGACGAGTCCCTCCGACGAGACTTAATCTTCGAGTCTCTTAGGCGAGACTTAGTAGTCAAGTCTTTTATACTATACATTTATTTTTCCTTCATCATAATATGCCTATAAAGTTTGTTTAAATAATAATAACAAATAATTAAATATTTTTCTACCGTACAGGATCAGCCGTTCATGCAAAATCCATTACCCTTCTATTAAAAAACACAACAAATGTCCAATACAATGTTTATAAGAGAATTGTTTTTGTATAGGTGTTTTCATGATACGTTATCAAAACAAGGCAATGCATGTAATCTCACTTCTCCCTAACTAAGATTGATAAGAATCAAAATACATATACTTTCCTTTCGTACAAATGGTTTCTCTATTTCGAAATATTGACTTAATTTAGAACATATAAAAAGATATAATTGCTTACAGTACAATATTAATTAATTCAAAATACTTTTGAATCATTATAGAAAAATCATAACATCCCTAACTATGCTCTCATATTAATGGATAGAAAATTTTAATGTTTTGGATATTTATATTATAATTTTTACATTATTTTAATTTTTATAAAAAAACAATAAAATATATATGGATTTTTTATTTTTAATCTTTGATTTGAAATGTTTTCTCCTTTCTTTCTTATTTTTGTATATATCTTTGATGATTAATATATTTTTATTGAAAATAAAAATTCTATTGACATAATTATCTACTAACCCAAATAAAATCATTCCATTAAGATTTTTTTTTTGAAATAATCAACTTTTTCAAATTATATATTAAAGTAATCATGTTTTTGATTTATTTATCAAACTAACATGTTTCATGTAAGATGCAGGGCCGGTCCCGTGCATGTGCAACATGTGCTGCAGCACAGGCCCCAAATGTAAGATGTAAAAGCATGTGTGATTGCAATTGATGCACACATATAAAATGTAAGAACATGCGTCAATACAATTCGCGCATGCATGTAAAATGTAGGAGTATACGTCATTATAATTGACGCATGCATGTAAAATGTAGGAGTATACGTCATTATAATTGAAGCATGCATGTAAAATGTAGGAACATACGTCACTGCAATTGACACATGCATGTAAAAAATAAAAGAGTACAATTTTATCAATGCATGCATACGCCACTCCTAATGACGCTTGAATACAACTTGAACAATAGATGCGACATAGCAAATGACACATTGGTTATTTTAAAAAAAAAATTATATTGATAACTATTTTGAAATTATGGTTATTTTAGAATTAACTAAAAATATTGATCATGTATAAAAAATGTGGTTATGTATACTCTTAGAAATAGAATTTCAAATAACTAATTAATTCTATGTTTGGAAGTTACAATTTATAAAAAGCAAGGTGTGTATCAAATATTTCCAGAATCATATGGTTTTGATTCTCTCTTCCCTCATTTTATTTTAACAGGGATTCTCCCTTCTAAGAAGGGTTAGAATACCCCTATTACTCTTTATATCTAAAAAAAAAGTTTCATAACACATAGAACCATAATTATTAATCTTTGAATATTCTGTAACATGCATAGCCAAAACCATTTTCCGATTTCAATTCTACTGATATCAATAACCATTCTATTATATTCGACATCAACAAGTGCTCTGGATGAACTTGGTATAATAAAATAATCTCTCTTATTGTTTTTTTCTTCAAATTTTGTATAAATATTTTCATTAGTTCAATATTTGCATTAAAACCTTCATATATTGGTGCATTGTAGAGTACAGTTACAATGAAGAAAGTGCAGATGGACCTAAACATTGGGGTGATCTAAAAAGAGAATGGGCAGCATGTAAAGGAGACATGCAATCTCCTATTGATTTATCAAATGAAAGAGTAACTCTCATCCCAAATTTGGGAAAGCTAACGAGTTTCTACAAACCTCAAAATGCTACTGTATTGAACCGGGGTCACGATGTTGTGGTAAGTGTATTATTGATTTTACAATCGTAAAAATAACTTGAATGTAATTGTAAAAATAATTTATATTTGATTATGCAATGGTTACAGGTCACTTGGAAAGGAGATGCCGGCTCGATAAACATCAATGGAAATGAATATTTTCTTCAACAAAGCCATTGGCACTGGCCATCTGAACATACCATTAATGGCAGGAGGTTGATTTTCCTTCCTCTAAATCCTTTTTTCGTCCTTTTATGCATTATTTCATGACAAACCCTATCTTTGGTCTTAATTGATTTTTAGGTATGAATTAGAGTTACATATGGTTCACGTTAGCCCTCAACAAGATGGAACGAACAAGACAGCTGTTGTTGGTATTTTATATAAATATGGTTTACCTGATCCATTTTTGTCTAAGGTAAAATATATCGCAGTTTAGTTTATTATCTGTTTGTCTTCTATCATTTTATATGTATAATATTATATTTTTAAATATATTTCAGCTAGAAAAATATATAGTTGAAGTTCCTGATGAAGATGAAGAAACAAGCATAGGTGTTATTGATCCATCAAAAATATTCAAGGATTCAAATATGTATTACAGATACATGGGATCACTCACTACACCTCCATGCACTGAAGGTATCATTTGGACCATTAATACCAAGGTATAGTAACGCTATTTTTTTCTTTTCATAAATATTTCATTCTTATTGATCATTAAATTATTAATCATATCATATGATTATTTTTAATTTGAATATGTTTTTTTTCATTAGATAAGAACTGTTTCAAAAGGACAAGTCATGTTACTCAAGAATTCCGTACTTAAATATGTAAGTAATGAACTAATAATGATATTTATTAGTTTTAATTATATACTTAAGTATGATTAATAATTTTATAAAAGGTTAAACTTCAATTAATCATTATTGTGTTCGATTTAATTGCCACAGTATGCAAAAAAGAATGCAAGGCCAGTGCAGATTCTGAATCAGCGAGAGATTGGACTTTATGATTCAATAATGGCACAAAATGTACCTCACTACTATTGATGTATTCATTCATATTGTATTTATTCTTTTATTTTTTATAATTAATTTGATTATTCATATATTTTGAATTTATTTAGTGTATTAATGATATGTTTTCGTTGGTGGAAACTCCCAATTGTATTCATGATTTTTTGTATGTCTAAGAAGTACTTCACATATACAATAATTAATGTATTTTTATTTTTTCGTGGAGGATATGGAGATCGAATGGTCTTGAAGGGATGGTCTTTAAGGGAGGGGTTGAAAAGACGATTTTCTTAAAATCATTTTCAAAAATATTTCCTTTTATAAAATTAGTGTTTTACCAATAGATGCGCAAATTACATCTAACACCCCGGTTCATTTAAATTAATTTATTTTAATTATTCGAGTCAATATGTGATTATGTGAGTAATCATGTGATATCTATGTTTTTGTGAGATTTTTGATGGATGGGTTGAATTAGCACTTTAGTAATATTTTTATTTAATTTAAATGAGGAGAAACTAAATTAAAATAAAAGAATAAAAGAAATAAGAGAGAATAGAGTTTTGAGGGTAAAAACATAATTAAGGGTAAAATGGTGGGACTTTTATGTGATATGTATCCTTTTGTGGGATTTTTGGTGGATGGGTTGAATCACACCATTGTCGTCAATTTTGAAATCGTCTCCTTTACTCTAGTTGATTAGTGTAACACCTCAAAATTTGCCCTCCTCTTCTTGAGACTAGTTTGACACATTGCATTTCATATTTTAGAGCATTAGGCATTGCATTTTGCATATCATATGAAAATGAGAAGGTCATCCTCCAAGGTCTTTTCAAAAGATGGAGAAGTTAGGAGATTCAAGCTTGGGGGTCTCTATGAATTGATCATCAACCATCTGAGGGTATGGGCTTCAATTAGGGTTTCTTGATTCTTCAAAGGTCTTGAGCATCATCTTGTTTTCAAGGATATATTACCATCATCATGGTTCTATCATCATCAAGGGTTTCATAGTTCATTCTCAAGTTCCTTTGGATTAGGGTTGTGACCTCTGGTCAACCTTAATCAATGCCATTCTTCCAACTAGGGTTTCTCAAAGAGATGGGGTATTTTCTTGGGATGAAGATCACATGATTATCATAAGGGGCTTACATTAGCTAGGGTTTCATTTTTGAGCAATTTCCCCAAGTGGTAGAGGCTCAAGTTGATCAAGGCATTTCAAGGTCGTCTGAGGACCAAAAAGTCAACTGTGCAGTCAACTGAGGGCTATGAGGTGGGGAAATGAGTTGAGACACCTCAATCATGTCGAAATGGGGTCCATTCATCATTTTAAACATTCATCTTGAAGATTCAAAGGTCATGGCAAAAGTTACTAAAAATGGAAATGACCTATAATTCAAAGTTTCTAAATTTGGCAAGTTTTTGGTCCACTTTCAACTTGACTTTTCAATATCAAAGAAGTTTCAAATGGATTTTTGGTGAACATGAAAGGTGTAGATCTTTCTCTCCCCTTTCCAAAAAGTCCTAATTCATGTCCATATTATGAGTGGTGGAGGAGTTATGGTCATTTGATCACAAGGTGTGCATGGAAATTCAAAATGGCATAACTTTTGATACAATGCTCCAATTTGGTTCATTCTTTTTGCAAAATGCTTCTCATGTTCAAGGCATCTCAAAATGACATCATTTGACTCACTTGTGCAAAGGAATCATGGTCAAAATATTCATTATTTCACATTTGTTCAAAGGATGGTATCATGCAACAAGTCAATATTCACAAAGAACCAAGGCAAGGCTTCAATTCAGCATGCTTCATGGACCATATTTGAGTGGAAATAAGCCATTGCCATGCATGAGGGAGGCATGTATACTCATTTTTTCACACATGTTCATTTTGAAGCCAATCTCCATCATTCATTTTTGGCTTAAGATACAAGCCAAATAACATTTCAATCATAGCCCTTGGTTGTTCATGAGTGGATTGAAGCCTTAGCATGGGATGTCTCACGTGTATTATGGCCATGAAGTGTCAATTTTTATTTTTTGCAAATGGCTTCACAACTCACTAATCATGTTTAGTGAATGGCTAAATTGGTTTTCAGTGTGATTAGCATGAAGTATAAATTCCAAAACCCTAGCCATAACTGCCATAACTAACTTTTGAGATCAAAATTCAAGAAACTCTCCAAACTTTCTCTCTCTTCGATTTGCATTTTTCTCCACATAACTCTCAAAGATTATCACATATTCTTGATCCTCATGCTTCACTGATCAAGAATCATCATTCATTTGGTGCAATTCAATCAGAAATCGAGCAGTGCAAGAGCAATGTCATATTGATGGAATTTGGAAATTGAAGTAGATTCAAGGAGTTTCATCCAATTCTTTTTGCTTAAAGCTTCAGAGGAAGATCATAGGAGTGGATCTGGAGCTTCATAGCTTGTGAGGACGTGATTTCAAGAAGCTTCAATTTCAGGTAGGTCGAATTTCATTTTGATCTTTTGTTGTTTTCATGATATAGAATTGTAGAGCTTGATGTGTAGATCACGAATATATAAGTAGAATTGAAAATGAGTGAGAATTGAGGATGATATGGTGAATGTAAGTTTGGATCTCAGATCTTCTTCGCTTCGATTTGCAAAACCTAGTGAGAATTAGGATGATCAAAGGTGATATTTGGAATCCTCGTGGAGAGACGGTTCGAACGGTACCAGTTTGGTGAAGTTCTGGAAAATCTCACGGCGGCGCCACCGTGCGTCTCGCCGGAGAAGACGAGAGGAGTTGTAGCTCCGGCGTCTGTAAGTTGTTAGGGTTTTGGTGACGTGTGTTCCATGTGTGCTCTTGCGTGGATGTTTGATTGGATAAGCTTCCTTTGACCATAGCCACGCATGCTTTGACCGATGATTGGGCATGCTGACGCATTAAATGAAGCACTGCGTTTCACTTATTTGAATGAGAGCCATTGATCACAAGCGCACCATATCCAACGGCTGATGTATTTTCTGGATTTAATTCAAATTAATTGTTTCCCTCCATTTTGTTTGTTAATTCAATTATTTTAGTCATTTTGTAAAATCCATAAAAAATCCAAAAATGGTCCAAATGAGTCCCAATTTTTTATCATAGATTTTTATTGATGTTTAAATTTTTATGATGTTAATTTCATGAATTTTTGCTGGCTGGATTTTTATTTGTGAATTTTTGAATTAATGTTGTGTTAAATTGACCTATTGCATTCAATGCATTGTGAAATTCTCATTTTTGAGCCATTTGATCCAATTTTTTGCATAAGTGATATTCACACATGATATGAATTATTGGTCACTGGTTTGAAATTTTTCTCATATGTTATCATTGTTTTTGACACATAGAGAGTAATGTGACAATTTGTGTCACATTTTTGACATTGAATTGGTGCATTTTTATTCACATATCATTTGAATTATTCTGGACTTAATATTTTGCATGTTGAACATTTATGACATGAGGAACTTGTACAAAAAATCTCAAAGTCATTATATGCATTTCTGTTTTGATATGAATTTTCTAAGTTGGAAGTTCATTTTGTGCATACTTTTGGTCATGACATGGCATAGGCCTTTTGAGGCATTTGATTATTGATTTGATGCTGGTCCTTTTGAGGACATTTAATGGAGTGTTTGAAGGTGTAATGTGTAGAAGATTGGGTTCTGGTTTGGTTATTTGGTTAGGTTTTGAATCTTGTCTTTGCACTAGGGTTTTGTACATAAACTAACTTTGTTTTGTGTTTCCGGTTTGGATACTCATCATTGATGATTGTGAGATACAAAATGAATTGAGTGCTAACCTATGTTTGTTTTGTAGGGTTTGGATTGATGTGATGAGCTCATGAGCTTATTTGAGTGCTTGGGCATTATGTATTGAATTGTGTAACTGTTGGAGAGTTTCACTATTTGTTTTCTGGTTTTATGACTGAAGTACTGACTGTTTAGTTTTTGTACAGGTACCTTAGTTGCTTGCTTGCTTTTGCTCTTGCTTGAGCATTGGATTATGGTTGACACACCACTCAGGTAGTTAGCTTCTTACTTCATGTAGTCTGGAAGTCCTGTCACCTTTATGGCAGGCATTTTGCTGGCAAGTCCTCCTTCAAAGGCTCTGTTTGTGTTTGTTTACAATTGTGCCAAAGACCTCCAAGGAGAGGCATGGATATTTGATAAGACCTCCAAGAGATGAGGCAATTGACGGGTAAAAGGGATTAGTAGCCAATCCCCCGTTATTCAGTGTGTCGTTCTTTATGCTCGCACTACGTGCTGATGCTTCTGAACATGTGCCCCAGATCTTTTGTCCAGAGTCTGTCAAGTAGAATAGGATCCCACTTTCTGGATCCCCACGCTTTCTTTGTCATGAGCTCACCCTGGCCAGGGTTAAGAGCTATGAGGTCTCATCCTCATTACCATTTTGATCTGCTCACCCTGACGTTCAATGTCAGTGGTTAAGAGCCCAGTTGATTACCCTTACAGTTTGACTTGTTTGTCGAGGTTGATATGACCCCTTTTGACTAAAGCCCACTCATTGTTTGGGCCTCTTGTATGGATATAGTGTGTGATGCTTGTTCACTTGTGCTGGTGTGTTTATCTGCTTTCCTCTTCTCATCTCCATTTCTGTAGGAGTTGTATGATTGATTTTTGAGGAAGTTGAATGCATGTTAGAGAGCTCAACTTAGGGATATTGATTGCATGACAACTATTAGGCTCGAGTCTTAGTCTCCCTATTAGTTTGTTGTCTCCCTGGTCTCTGGTTAGGAGATTGTTTTACCCCTGTTAAGGGGAACTACGTCGCCCTGATTCTCATACCAGATGAGATACGTAGGCAGGAGGTTGCGAGCAATCTCTCCGGGCACCCTTTTTCTTTTTTGTTGTGTTGTCTTGTGTGTGTTCACCCTCTTCTTTGTTTTGGTGTGAGTATTTGTTTGTTCAACGTGGACATATGTGGTATGTTTATACCTTGGGGAATTTCTTCTGTTATTACTTGGGGTTCATATTGGGGTTTACCTGTATCACTTGGGGTTCATATTGGGGTTTACCTGTATCATTCGGGGTTCATTTATGACGATGGTCATTCATATTGGGGTTCATCTTTGGGGTTTATTTGTGGTGATTGGCTGGATAGTTAGTTGCTTTGTTGGGGTTTGTTCTGATAACCTTTTCTTTGGTATTCGCTGGTTAGCGTCTGTTATTTTTAGGAGTCAGATATAAGTCCATGTATTGGCATTCTGTTTCCTTTTGTGGGTTATTATCAGGAGTCGGGTGTAAGTCCATGTATTGGCATTTTGTTTCCTTTTGTTTGTTGTTGTTAGGAGTCGGATATAAGTCCATGTATTGGCATTCTGTTTCCTTTTGTTTGTTGATTGTTGGGAGTCAGGCGTAAGTCCATGTATTGGCATTCTGTTTCCTTTTGAGTGTTTCTTTTGACGTCTCAGCGTCTCTTTTTGGTGTCTTGTTTCGGCGTGTGTTAACCGAGCTACAAGTGCTCTGATTCTCCTCTGGATAGAGAAGATACGTAGGCATAGGACGCGATGTCTTAGCGAGCATGTCTCCCTTTTCCCGAACTACGTCGACTCTGATGTTTGTTTCTGACAAACTACGTAGACCCAGGATGTAACATCCTGCCGAGTCCTCTTCCTCCGTTTTCTTTCTCTCCCTCACCTATTTATCATTCCAGTTTGTGTAGTTTCTTTGAGCAGTTTATTAGCAGCAACCCTTTTCCTTTCCTTTGAGCTATCTTTTGAGCGTGGATCCCGTCGAGTACGGCGGACATGAGGGGTGCTAATACCTTCCCCTTGCATAACCGACTCCCGTACCTTGTAATCTATGGTCGTAAGACCATTCCATTCCCTTTCCTAGGTTAGTCCTGCGCTCCCTTTCCGTCATAGGATGAATAGCATCGGTGGCGGCTCTGTATTTTTTCCGCCGATAATTTTTCGCGTTGCGACAGCTGGCGACTCTGCTGGGGACACAAAATAGTTGACCTCTTGCTGGTCCATCTTCCCTAAGCGAGTCAATCCTAGCGCTCTCTAGCGTAGTTTTTAGGGTAGTTGGGGTTGCTTTTTACTGCTTTATTTATTGCATGTGTGATTATTATACTGTGATTGTATATTTGCATATATGTTTGCATGCATCATGTTATCACCGTGCTGGATTCTGGACAGGTGTGGTTTCTCTGATTTTAGGGTGTGTGTTCTGAGTGGGGCTAAAACCCAAAGCCCGAGTATACACCTAGGATTAGCGTGGTCTCATGTCTCTGCTTATGTTGGATCAACATGATGTTGAGATGTGACATACCACAGCTGAACGAGGTTCTTCTGAGAGAGCCCCTCCTTGTGGAGTTTCCACTATGGTTGGGTTACCTCTTTTGAGCTATTGACTTCGGTGACCGTTCTTTCCCGGATCTTTGGTTTATATGATCTTATGAGAGCTGCACGGCACACCCAAAAGGGCAAACCCGTTGAGTATATTGTCCGATTGTCGAGACCATTATCCGCCTTAGGATGACCTTATTAGAATTCACCTGTGAGGGGAGGGGTTTGATTCCTACAGATACAGGTTCTGTTGGCGACTCTTTAATGGTGACTTTGGTTCGGTCTGTAATTTGGGTTCTATTTATAAGTTGGATTTATGGATTTATTTCTGAGACGCCGGAGTTCTGTCCGTGGTATTTATGAGCGGGTTCCGTTAATTTCGGATCCCCTGAGTTGGATTTGAGGTTACTTGTTCAAATGATCTGGTTGATATCCGTTCAGTGACTTTCTTGTGATGGTGGTGATGTATCCTCCGGTTCCGTTTATTTCGGAACCCCCGAGTTGGATTTGTGGTTACTTAGTCCCTTGGATGGTTGTGATCAGTTCAGAGACCGGAATTTCCGTACAGTTGGTGTTCAGATGTCTTGGAGGATGGCACTATGCATTGCATTCATGCATCTGCATCATTCCCATTTTGCATTTATCCGCATCTAACTCATGTTTATCCATATGCAGGGTACATTCTTGATTGAGATCCTGGTTGAGAGACATCTTTGTTCCAGATATGAGGACCGACTTAAAAGATGATGTTGTATACAGTTTCTTTGATCCAGAGATTGGCGTGTTGAAGGGTATGATAGCATTGATTACACCTGACCATGTGGGGATGTTCCGTGAGGCTTATGGAAGTATTATGAAGATGGTTTTCAGGCTCACAGATGGGGATAGGAGTGCCCTCCATACTCTTCTCCAGTTTTATGATCCGGGTTTGAGGTGTTTTGTCTTCCCAGATTATTTGTTAGGGCCTTTGATGGAGGATTATGCCAGTATTCTGGGCATCCGGGTCAGAAATCAGATTCCTTTTTATGCTACTAAGGAAGAACCTGACACTGTTGAGATTTCTCGTGCTCTTTATTTGAGCCCGAAAGTGATTAAGAAAGGTTTGAAGGAGAAAGGAAAGTTGCCCGGTTTTCATCTGAGTTTCTTGGAGCCAAGGCAAAGGAACATGTTGTTTTGGATAATTGGAAGACTGTTTGTGCTTTGCTTGCCGTAAGCATTTATGGAGTTATTCTGTTCCCTAATCAGAAGAATTTTATGGATATTAATGCCATCCAGGTGTTTGCTCAGAGTAATCCCATTCCTACCTTGATCGGGGATGTTTATTATTCGGTCCATAATCAGAACGAGAAGCGGCGTGGTGGTTTGGTCAGATGTTGTGCTCAATTGTTATATGAGTGGTTCATGGGATATTTGCCTTCCAAGGGTGCCTTTGTCTTTCTTGATCATACTGTAAATTGGGCAACCAAGTTGATGGGTTTGTGAGCCAAGGACATAGTTTGGACCCACATTGATGTGGCTGGACGAGACTTTATTTGCAGTTGCGGGAGTTGTCCCAATGTGCCCCTTATAGGAGTACAAGGGTGTATTAATTATAACCCGACGCTTCTTAAGAGACAAATGGGGTTTACTATGGAGGTTCCTCCTCTCGAGTGTGAGATTCAGGAGTCTTTTTACTTCCCGGTTGAGGGTAATCAGTCATTGTTGAGGCAAGTGTCCGATGCATGGCGCAACATTCAAAGGAAAGGCAAGATTCCTTTTGGTAGAGCTAATAACAGGTCTTTTCCTCCGTTTGATGATTGGCTCAGAGAGAGGGTTGAGCTCACTCGTTTGCCATTTCCTGTGGGCGATCTTTGGTATCCGTTGATTGAGGAGCCATGTTCTTCTGTCAGTATGGAACAATTTCTTGAGATGAGGAAGGCAAGAGATCAACTGCAAGCAGAGAAGACTGAGATAGAAATGAGTGTTGCTGGAATTCAACTGGCTAATCAGGAAATCAGGGGGAAAGCAGAAGACCAGGCTAGGAAACATGCTCAGGAGGTGAAGTGTTTTGAGAAAGACACCGCCTACTACTGTAAGATCAGCCAAGCTTTAGAGTCATCTACGAAGGAGCACGACCTTACCAAGGAGAAGTTGGCTAGAGCTTTGAAAGTCATTGAAGATGAAAAGAGGAGACAAGTCCTTATGAAGACTCAGAGGGAAGCTTGAGCCAAAGCCCTTACCATCGAGTGGGAAGCGAAGCTGAGGGTAAAGGAAGAAGAGAAAGCGAAGATTATGGCCGAGAGAGATCACTATCTTACTGAGAGGGACCATTATTTCCGTCAGATGAAGATTCATCAGAAAGAGGTGGGAAGACTTCAGCAGGAGAACACTGAGCTCAGGTTCGCTATGAAGTTTACCAGGATGGTTGATGATGCAGAGCCTTCTGTGGGACCTTCTTCAGATTAGACTTTTATTGCAGTTGTTATCATGTGTTGGATTACCGTCAGGCATGTTGACGGAATTCACTTACTCGTATTTCTTTATGATTCTGGAGAATTGTACTGTTGATTTGTATCAGATATGATATATGACTCTCGCACGTGTTGCGCACTTTTGATATACAGTGGTTATTATCATTAAGTGATTGATCTCAAAGCTTTATTTGTTTCTCCGTGTCACACTCACTTAACACACACATGGTCGGGTGATATCTTTGCTAGAGCACAACTTTCTGTTCTGTACGGCAAAGCCAGATGATTGATGTCAGAATGTTGCTGTCAAATTATTATCCGTCTCAATGAAGCCAGGATCGAAGGACAGAATGTTCCTCATATGGATAGACATTGCATTCATGCATGAATCATAATAACTTGTCTTATATTTTGCAGGTGTCAGTATCTAACATGTTTGATTGACTCAGGAATCATTGCTCGCGCACGCCGAGTCATTCCTTTGCACGTAGCTCGTCCGCACAGATACTTTACCAGATGCAACAAACCCAGAATGATGGATCCAACCAACGCTGACATTCTCGAGCTGAAAGAGAAGATGAGTGAGTTGATCAACGCCATGCAAGGGTTCGCCTTGGGGCAGAAAGCACTCACCGATAAAGTGGAGAAGCTTGAGCGGGCTTCGGTTGCCAATAGTGGCAATAATCAAGAGGGTACCTCCAACAATGGTCCTGGTGGTTCTAGGGATGGTGGCGATCCCAGAAGGAAGGCAACTACTGCTGGTGTAGTCCTCAACAATGGTGGTGGTTTTGGTTTTGCTGCAAGCGGTGGACTAGGTCTTGTGGGCAACACTCTAAAGGACACTCAGTTTCCTCCTTTCTTTGGGGCTGTGGAGGATAAGGAAGAGGATTTGTTTTCTATGCTGAATGAGCAGTTCGGTCAATATGGTGTTCAACCACCGAATAAAGAGATTCAGGTACTAGTAGAAAAGATTAGGGCTCTGGAAAGCCATACCTCTCCTGGGACTATTAATATGACAAACATGGGGCTGGTTGAGGGGATTGTGATTCCATAAAAGTTCAAAGTTCCCACGTTTGATAAGTACAATGGGAGTTCTTTCCCGGAAACTCATCTTCAGGCCTTTGTTCGAAAGATATCTGCCTACACCATGGATCAAAAGCTCTGGATGTACTTCTTCCAGGATAGCTTATCTGGTGGGTCTCTTGAGTGGTACACCAAGTTGAGATCATCAGATATTAAGAGCTGGCAGGATTTGGGGGATGCTTTCTTCAAACAGTACCAATTTAATGCTGACATGGCACCAAGCCGTACCCAGTTGCAGGGTATGTCTCAGAAGCCGAATGAAGGGTTTAAAGAGTATGCACAAAGGTGGAGAGAGTTGGTTGCCAGATTTCAACCTCCATTAGTGGATCGGGAGATGTCGGACTTGTTCATGGGTACCCTTCAGGGGACGTTTGCTGAAAGGATGGTGGGATGTCCGGTTACCGGCTTTGCAGATATAGTAGTGGCCGGCGAGAGGATAGAAAGTTGGTTGAGAATGGGGAAAATACAGGGAAATGCTCCGTCGTTTGGAGTAAAAAAGCCCTTTGGTAATGGTCAACGCAAGAAAGAGGGTGATTCGAGTGTTGTGTATGCCCAGAAAGGACACAGTAGGAATCATTACTACCAGCATACTGCTGCAGTAACGATTCCTGCTGATAATCAACCTGCACAACAACAATAGCAACAACAGCCATTTCAACAGAGAACACATAGAGCTGGGTACCAAGTTAGGGGAAGGATAGCATATCGCCAATTTGATAGGCCACCCTTGACGTATGCTTTTCTGTTTAAGAAGTTGAAGGATCTTGGGTTGGTTCAGCCGAGGACGTTGGCTCCGTTAAGACCAGATCAGAGGCCTGCCAATTATGATGAGAATGCCAAGTGCGAATTCCATTCTGGGGCTCCCGGGCATAACATTGAGGGTTGTAAAGCTTTTAAGCATGTCGTTCAAGATTTGGTGGATTCTAAGGCCATCAATTTTGCACCGACGCCGAATGCTAATGCTAATCCCATGCCGATGCATGGTCAGATGGGGGTGAATTCTATTTCTGAGGATGAAAGAAAAATAGAGGTGACGGATGTGGATCAGTTGAGGACTCCAATGACTGTGGTTAAGAGACATCTGATGAAGAGTGGAGTTTTCCCTGGTTGTGATAATTGTTGTGCTGCTTGCACTGTCACTACAGATGGGTGTGTAATATTGAGGGAGACGGTTCAGAAGATGATGGATGAGGGAAGTCTCCAATTTGAGAAAGTTGATTTGGAGAAGGAGGATGTTTCAACAATAACCATTTATTTTGATCCTGTCCACTTGTCAGGGTCGACAGATGCGGCTCCAGTTACCATCACGGTGCCTGGACCTATTCCATATGAAAACGATGATGCGGTGTCGTGGGACTATGGTGGGGAGGTGTATTGTAATGGAAAAAGGAGGGAAGATCAAGCTGCAAGTGATACCACTGTTTCAAAGGTGGATAATGTCGGACTTAGTGGTTTCACTCGCAGCGGGAGGTTATTTGCGCCCGATACGTTGAGAGGTGGGGATGGAGAAAAAGAACAGAGAGATAAGGCCGAGGCTTTAGCCAGGGAAAAAGGTAAATAGGTGGTGAATGAGGGTACTCCTAGAGCGGCATCGGCGCCTGTTGGGCCGGAGAATGAGCTTGATGCTGAAGCCGATGACTTTTTAAGGATTATCAAGAAGTCTGAGTATAAACTTGTTGATCATTTGCAGCAGACTCCATCCAAAATTTCAATATTATCTTTGCTGTTGAGCTCAGAAGGCCACAAAGAGGCTTTGTTAAAAATCTTGAAGAGGGCCTATGTCCCGCAGGAGATTACGGTCAATCAGTTGGAGACAGTGGTGTCAAATGTCAATGCCAGCCATGGGTTGGGTTTCACTGATCTCGATCTTACTGTGGACGGGCGTAATCACAATAAGGCATTACACATTTTGATGGAGTGTAAAGGAGATGTGCTTTCGCATGTTCTGGTTGATACAGGCTCTTCACTCAATGTGTTGCCTAAGAAGGCCCTGGCTAAGTTGGACTGCGAAGGAGTGGTTTTAAGGCCGATTGATTTGGTGGTTAGAGTGTTTGATGGCTCTAAGAGGGTTGTGTTTGGGGAAGTTGAGCTCCCTGTGAAGATTGGTCCCGAGGTGTTCAAGTCTGTGTTCTATGTCATGGACATTCAGCCGGCATACAGTTGCTTGTTGGGTCAACCATGGATACACGCTGCTGGGGCAGTAACTTCGACTTTGCACCAGAAGTTAAAGTATATCTGGGATGGGCAGGTCGTAACAGTTTGTGGGGAGGAGGATATTTTTGTCAGCCAATTGTCATCATTCAAATATGTGGAAATGGACGGTGAAATATTTGAAATACCGAGTCAGGCGTTTGAAACCGTTAAGGTGGAGAATACCGTTTTTGCTGAAAGAGAGAAGAAGTCGTCCATTGCTTATTATAAACAGGCCGTGGAGGTGGTGAGAAGTGGAGAAGCCCCAGGTTGGGGAAGAATGATAGACATTGCGGCGAAAGAGGACATGTTTGGGATTGGTTATCAGTCGGGCCAAGACTCGTCTGGACAGAATAGAGTATGTCGTCAACCGTTCACGTTCACCAGTGCTGGAATGCTAGATCCAAATCGCGTCTGTGTGGTGGGTGAAGAGACTGACAGTGACTGCGAGCTCGACTCGTGGATAAAACCGTGCATACCAGGGATGGAGATCCAGAACTGGAAGGCCGAAAAGATCATCACTGTCACTCTGTGTGAAGAGTAATATTTCTGTTTTTTTTATTCTGTTTGCATGAAAGCCATACGTTTTGCCCGAAACGTAATGGTTCATTGTAAGGGCCACCTCATGTGTTTCATTTTGCAATATTTACATCATTAATAAATGGATGTTTTTCGTTTTAAAAGTGGTGTTCCCTGTTTTTCATTTATTTTTGCAGTTAATAAAAATAAAATAAAAATGGCAATGTTTATTTTCATTTTTCTTCCTTTTAATTTGTCTCGTTCCGGCTCTAAAGCAATGCATGAATCAACATTCATGCAGATGCGATCATTCTCCGGATCTCATTGATGACAATTCTGTTACACCCCTATATGACTTCGACAACCCGATCTATCATGCCGAAGAAGAGGGCGAAGAAGATTGTGAACTGCCGGAGGAGTTAGCCAGGTTGTTGAAGCAAGAGGAGAAGGTGATTCAACCGCACAAGGAGCAAGTTGAGGTTGTCAATTTGGGCACCGAGGATGTCAGAAAGGAAGTGAAAATTGGGGCCGCTTTGGAGACGAATGTCAAGAGCATAATGGTATCACTGTTGAAAGAGTATGTTGATATCTTCGCCTGGTCTTATCAAGATCTGCTAGGGTTGGATACCAATATTGTTGTACACAAGTTACCATTGAGAGAAGACTGTCCTCCAGTGAAGCAGAAGTTGCGCAGAACTCGACCTGAGATGGCCATGAAAATCAAAGAGGAGGTTCAAAAACAGTTGGATGCTGGTTTCCTAGCTGTCACTAATTATCCGCCTTGGGTCGCGAACATTGTGTCGGTGCCGAAGAAGGATGGAAAGGTGAGGATGTGTGTGGACTACCGGGATTTGAACAGAGCTAGCCCGAAAGATGATTTCCCATTACCTCACATCGATGTGTTGGTAGATAATACAACTCAATTCTCGGTGTTTTCCTTCATGGATGGCTTTTCTGGCTATAATCAAATTAAAATGTCGCCAGATGATATGGAGAAAACAACGTTCATCACACCATGGGGCACTTTTTGTTATAAGGTGATGCCATTCGGTCTCAAGAACGTCGGTGCCACGTATCAAAGAGCTATGGTGACTTTGTTTCATGATATGATTCATCATGAGATCGAATGCTATGTTGATGACATGATATCGAAGTCCCAAACAGAAGAGGGGCATCTGGTAGACTTGGCCAAGTTGTTTGACCGGTTGAGACAATTCAAATTGAGGTTGAATCCGAATAAGTGCACTTTCGGAGTGCGGTCCGGTAAGTTGCTGGGGTTTATTGTAAGTGAAAAGGGAATCGAGGTTGATCCTGCTAAAGTAAAAGAGATACAAGAAATGCTTGAACCGAGAACAGAAAAGGAGGTTCGTGGTTTCTTAGGTAGATTGAACTACATTTCACGGTTCATATCTCATCTAACAGCCACGTGTGAACCCATATTCAAGTTGTTGAGAAAAGATCAAACGGTTAGGTGGAATGATAATTGCCAAGCGGAATTTGAAAGGATAAAAGAATATTTGTAGGAGCCTCCGATTCTGATGCCTCCTGTGGAGGGGCGACCGTTAATCCTATACTTGACAGTCCTTGAGGGGTCTACGGGGTGTGTACTGGGGCAGCATGACGAGTCTGGTCGAAAAGAGCATGCAATTTACTACCTTAGCAAAAAGTTTACCGACTGTGAAACAAGATATTCACTGCTCGAGAAAACTTGTTGCGCTTTGGCATGGGATGCTCGCCGACTGAGACAATATATGCTGGTTCATACCACTTTGTTGATTTCCAAGATGGATCCGATCAAGTAAATTTTTGAGAAGGCAGCATTGACCGGACGGGTTGCGAGATGGCAAATGATTTTGACTGAATACGATATCCAGTACACTTCTCAAAAAGCAATAAAGGGGAGTGTATTGTCCGATTACCTCGCCCAACAACCCATTGAGGATTATCAACCAATGAAATTTGAGTTCCCTGATGAGAACATCATGTTTCTCAAATCGAAATATTGTGAGGAACCTATCCCGGAGGAGGGGCCTGACCCTGAGTCCGAATGGATTCTGATGTTTGATGGGGCCGCTAACGTGAATGGTAGTGGAGCTGGTGCTGTTTTGGTTACGCCGAAGGGATCCCACATTCCTTTTGCTGCCCAACTAACATTTGAATGCACCAACAATGTGGCTGAATACGAAGCTTGTATCTTGGGTGTCAAAGAGGCGATTGATTTGCGGATCAAGAACCTTGTTATCTATGGAGATTCAGCTTTGGTTGTGAACCAGGTTAATGGGAAATGGCTTACGTATCAATCTCACTTAATTCCATACCGTGATTATACGAGGAGGTTGTTGACGTTCTTCACCAAGGTGGAATTACACCATGTGCCGAGAGAAGAAAATCCTTTGGCAGATGCTTTGGCTACTCTGGCCGCTTTGATTAAAGTGCAGTGGTGGAATCAATTTCCTAGTGTTGAGGTGGGACGACTGGATAGATCGGCTTATGTGTTTGTTGTCGAAACGGCGCCTGATGATGAAAAGCCGTGGTATTATGACATCAAGCGTTATCTGGAGACCCAAGAGTATCCCGAGGGAGCGTCTAAGAAGGACCGAAAGACTCTGAGAAGGTTGGCCATGGCGTTCTATCTGATCAAAGATGGGGTTTTGTACAAGAGGAATTTTGATTGGGTTTTGCTCAGATGTGTTGATGACAAAGAAGCAAGCCAAATAATGAAAGAGGTGCACTAGGGGTCGTTTGGTACCCACGCCAGTGGGAATGCGATGGTGAAGAAGTTGCTAAGGGCTGGATATTACTGGATGACAATGGAGGCTCAGTGTTTCAACTTCGTGCGGAAATGTCATAAATGCCAGATTTATGCTGACAAGGTGCACGTGCCTCCAAATCCTTTGAGTTTGATGTCGTCTCCGTGGCCGTTTGCTATGTGGGGCATTGATATGATCGGAAAGATTGAGCCTACAGCTTTGAATGGGCACAGGTTCATATTAGTGACTATTGATTACTTCACCAAGTGGGTGGAAGCGGCATCTTATGCAAACGTGACGAAACAGGTTGTTGCCAGGTTCTTGAAAAGAGATATCATTTGCAGATATGGGGTTCCCGAAAGAATCATCACTGATAATGGTTCTAATCTCAACAACAAGATGATGGCAGAACTGTGCCGGGAGTTCAAGATCGAGCATCACAATTCTTCTCCTTATCGTCCGAAGATGAATGGGGCGGTCGAGGCGGCTAATAAGAATATTAAGAAGATTGTGCAAAAAATGGTCGTAACCTATAAGGATTGGCACGAGATGTTGTCTTTTGCATTGCATGGGTATCGAACCTCAGTGCGTACGTCTACTGGGGCAACGCCTTTCTCGCTGGTGTATGGGATGGAAGCTGTGCTACCAGTTGAGGTCCAGATTCCGTCATTGAGAGTCCTGATGGATGTGAAATTGGAAGAGGCTGAGTGGGTAAGAACTCGGTATGAAGAGTTGAGCCTGATTGAGGAAAAGAGGCTGGCAGCCATTTGTCATGGGCAGTTGTACCAGCAGCGAATGAAGCGTGATTTTGACCGAAAGGTGCGACCTCGTGTGTACCATGTGGGAGATATGGTGTTGAAAAGGATCCTTCCTCCTTAGAACGATCATCGGGGCAAGTGGACACCCAATTATAAGGGTCCATTCGTGGTCAAGAAGGTTTTCTCTGGCGGAGCCTTGTTGTTGACGACCATGGATGGTGAGGATTTTCCATCCCCTGTAAATGCGGACGCAGTTAAAAAATACTTCGTATAAAAGACCCGCTGGACGAAAAGAATAAAATAGTCCAGGCGAAAATGGGCATCCCGGCGAACCAAAAAAAAATAATGAAAAAGGTTCGGGCAAAAATTAGGGATAAAAAGAAAAAAACTGTACACCCAGCAAGTCGAAAACCCTACAAGGGCGGCTTGGGCAAAAAAGGGTATCCCGGTGGACTGAAAACCCGAAAGGGCGGTCCAGGCAAAAGAGGGAATGAAACGAACAACTGCGTCTAGCATGGTCGTTTGTCCTTTGGATATGACACATCGATAATCTGAAAGCGGAGATCGGTCGGAAGCGCCTTGTTTCAGAAGGCAGAAAGTGCGGAGAGTCTTGAGGACATATGTGTTGTAACCGGGTTGGAACTCGATGAGATCACGGGTTCATATTGCCATTAGGATAGATTTTCCTTTTGTGCGCAATTACCTCTTTTCAGGGATTGCTTCCTGTGTATTGCTCAGTTACGAGCCACCTTTTCCAATCAATAAAATGCATATTCAGTCAAATAATTTTGTTTTTGTTTTCATTACCGCTTTGATTGCAAAAACGTCCGTTTATTTTGATAAAGAATCTTTGCGTTTTGAGACGTAGGGGTCCCTTCCAATGCATGTTTATAGGATTGAAAACTTGAAATCTTATTCGGAAGGTTGAGTGATTTTGGTGTTGAAATTTTGGCACGCCTGGGGCACGTTTTATCTAACGATCTCTTTTGCAGGTGTTGTTGGGTTATTTTCACTCACTTGCAGGTTGTGGTATGAAGCGTTTCTTTTTGACAAAAGATTCCTTTGAGGTCCGATCAGGGACAAGGAGTTGAGGAATGGTGTAAAGACGGCGAAAGAATTACGACGATCCTAGAGGGTTAATCAAGAAGACTCTTCAAAGTCTGAAGAAGTGGAAAGTTGACACTATGGTTAGATGGTGAATGCCAGTGTTCGACGAGTCGACAAGTGTTCCATGTCGAAAGATTCCGTATCTCCCCAGTGGGTTCGAGGTCGGTGTTCCCTCGGCAGCCGGGTCTGAAGTTTGTTGTTTCCCCTAGCAGGGTTGAGATTGTTATTTCCCCAGCAGGTCTGAAGGTTGTTGTTCCCCCGGCAGGGGTGTGCGTTGGTAGTTTTTTCCCCAGTAAAGTCCCCAAGCAGATCGAGTTCAGTGGAGGTCATCCCCGGTGAGGGTTACTCTTTCCTCGACATCAGTGTTATCCCAAACAGGGTTGGAGATTGGAGTGATATCGAGTTCCTCAGCAGAGCTGCTCGTGTCGTCCCTTGAGGGAGATATTTTTTATGCATTCATCATTTAGAGAAGCATATCATATTGCATAATTAATTGCGTAGCATTTCCATGGTTATGGAGCATTACGCTGTAAAGCTCATGCATCGGCATTGCAAGCATAAACTAGTCTCGAGCCGTGGTTACCGTTTGAGAGTTGGTTTTGCTGGTTGGTGAAGATGTTACTCTGAGGAGTTTGGCATCGTGACGTTGGATCAACCGTATTTCCCAGTAGCGCGATATTGGGGGGAAAATTTCTGTCGTTCGGAGATGAAAGTGAAGATTGGAGAACGTTACGCGATCAACGCGGAGATCGGGGTCCATCAGGAGAAAAGGAGACGCATAGTGTCTTCTGGAGAACGGGGTTCAAATGGAGAACGGGGTTCATTGTTTGGTAGCGAGAGTGACATGAAGTTGTCGGGGTTCAAATGCGGTGATCAGGGATCATCCGCGCAAAAGGAAAATATTTGTGTAGGGGTCCAAGAAAGAAAAATCAAAGAAGTTTTGGGGGTTCAAGAAAAGCAAAAAAAAATAAAATAATAAATAAATAAATAATAATAATAATAATAATAATAATAATAATAATAATAATAACAAAGAGAAAATCCCTAGCAGAAGTGGCATTCAGGCCAGCTTTCCGGTATTCAGACCGAAGTGGCATTCAGGCCAGATTTTCCGATGTTCATATCGAAGAAGTTTCCGACGTTCAGGTCGACGTAACTTGTAGCATTCAGGCCAACTTTCCGGTATTCAGACCGAAGTGGCATTCAGGCCAGATTTTCAGATGTTCAGATCGAAGAAGTTTTCGACATTCAGGTCGATGCAACTTGTGGCATTCAGGCCAATTTTCCGGTATTCAGACCGAAGTGGCGTTCAGGCCAGTCTCACGGTGTTCAGACCGATATTAATAATCTCATATCTTCCGATGCTCAGATCGAAGTCATTTCCAGTATTCAGACTAATGAGCGGCATCCAGGCCATGGGTATTCCTGTGTTACCATTTATTTTGGTATCCAGGTTAACATTCTTTTCCGGTATTCAGGCCGACTCTCACCGTACCAGACGAATTCTTCTTTCAGGACCACCTCTTTGCCGATTCTGACAGGCATTGTTACTTCACTTCACTCCGGTGCAAATTTTCAGGCTTTTATTGTATTCAACCACTCTTCACCCTGATCATCTGAAAGCCGAGGTTGTTCATATCGACAGGTTCAAAGTGGATTGAATAGGGGCAGCTGTAACACCTCAAAATTTGCCCTCCTCTTCTTGAGACTAGTTTGACATATTGCATTTCATATTTTAGAGCATTAGGCATTGCATTTTGCATATCATATGAAAATGAGAAGGTCATCCTCCAAGGTCTTTTCAAAAGATGGAGAAGTTAGGAGATTGAAGCCTGGGGGTCTCTATGAATTGATCATCAACCATCTGAGGGTATGGGCTTCAATTAGGGTTTCTTGATTCTTCAAAGGTCTTGAGCATCATATTGTTTGCAAGGATATATTACCATCATCATGGTTCTATCATCATCAAGGGATTCATAGTTCATTCTCAAGTTCCTTTGGATTAAGGTTGTGACCTCTAGTCAACCTTAATCAATGCCATTCTTCCAACTAGGGTTTCTCAAAGAGATGGGGTATTTTCTTGGGATGAAGATCACATGATTATCATAAGGGGCTTACATGAGCTAGGGTTTCATTTTTTAGCAATTTCCCCAAGTGGTAGAGGCTCAAGTGGATCAAGGCATTTCAAGGTCGTATGAGGACCAAAAAGTCAACTGTGTAGTCATTTGAGGGCTATGAGGTGGGGAAATGAGTTGAGACACCTTAATCGTGTTCAAATGGGGTCCATTCATCATTTTAAACATTCATCTTGAAGATTCAAAGGTCATGGCAAAAGTTACTAAAAATGGAAATGACCTATAATTCAAAGTTTCCAAATTTGGCAAGTTTTTGGTCCACTTTCAACTTGACTTTTCAATATCAAAGAAGTTTCAAATGGATTTTTGGTGAACATGAAAGGTGTAGATATTTGTCTCCCCTTTCCAAAAAGTCCTAATTCATGTCCATATTATGAGTGGTTGAGGAGTTATGGTCATTTGATCACAAGGTGTGCATGGAAATTCAAAATGGCATAACTTTTGATACAATGCTCCAATTTGGTTCATTCTTTTTGCAAAATGCTTCTCATGTTCAAGGCATCTCAAAATGACATCATTTGACTCACTTGTGCAAAGGAATCATTGTCAAAATATTCATTATTTCACATTTGTTCAAAGGATGGTATCATGCTACAAGTCAATATTCACAAAGAACCAAGGCAAGGCTTCAATTCAGCATGCTTCATGGACCATATTTGAGTGGAAATAAGCCATTGCCATGCATGAGGTGTTGGTGTAAGCCCTAGAGGCCAATACATTTTGGTACTTGTATCGAATAATAAAAGGCATTCTCTTTATTATGGTTGATTAATAAAGTCCCTGGAATAGATAGTCCGTTTAATGTATTAAGTGTGACTTAATCATGAGAACACATTAAACATAAGGACACTATTCCTAAAGTATCCGTAGTCGAGCTTTAGTGTGAAGTGGGATAACATTAAAGCATTAAGACTATTATGTTTGTAGACTGATGATCACATCTCATGGATCATGGATAAAGAGTTATCAAGTCTTAAACATAGGTATGAATATTAGGAGTAATATTTATACCGGATTGACCCGCTATGAGAATACTATATAGAACGTTATGCAAAGTGTCATAAGTTATTCTCATGGTGATAATAGTGTATTCCACTCTTCGACCTGAAACCACTATGGATCCTAGATGTAGAGTCGAGTGCTTTATTGCTGATCCAACGTTGTCCGTAACTGGATAACCATAAAGACAGTTGATGGGTACTCCACAAAGCATGCTGAGGGACATGAGTGACCTAGATGGAATTTGCCCATCCTGCATAACAGGATAAATGTCTATGGGCCCAATATTGAACTGGACAAGGATGACACGGTCTATGCCTTGTGTTCAATATAGACATAAGGGCAAAAGGGTAATTATACACATAAGTATTATCACAGAAGGTTTTGTCAGATCACATGACATTTTCGTGTCTTGGGTAGCAGTGATGTGTTGCTAGATACCTCTCACTGTTTATTATGTTAAATACGTGATTTAATATAATTGCCAACGCCGCGAAAACCTACAGGGTCACACACAAAGGACGGATTGATGAGAGATAGAGTAACTAAGGAATATCGTAAGGTACGGTGCCCTTAAGTGGATTATAGAACATCGTAAGGTACGGTGTACTTGAGTAGAATACGAAATATGGTAAGGTACCATGGGCTTAAGTGATTTTGGGCATATTATAAGATATGGGCCAAAATACACTTAAGTGGGCTTTTAGCTTGAAGCCCACACAAGTGGTTCTATAAATAGAACCCTTGTGCAGAAGCAAAAAAATTGGCGGTTGCATTATTTTCGTTTTCTCACTCTCTCTCTCTCACTCAAAGCCTTCATTCGTACCAGCTAGCACTGAGATTGAAGGAAGCCGTTCGTGTGGACTGAGTAGAGACGTTGTCATCGTTCAACGTTCGTGATCGTTTAGTGGATCTGCATCAAAGGGTTTGATCGTCACAAGAGATCTGCATCAAAGGGTTTTGATCGTCAGAAGAGATCTTCACCAAAGGTTTCAACCGTCATAAGAGGTAAATATTCTATCACTGATCATGACCATTCGTAAGGATCTCTAAAGGAGAAATTTTTAATTTCCGCTGCGCTTTGGGTCGCAATTCTCCTTCATGAGGGAGGCATGTATACTCATTTTTTCACACATGTTCATTTTGAAGCCAATCTCCATCATTCATTTTTGGCTTAAGATACAAGCCAAATAACATTTCAATCCTAGCCCTTGGTTGTTCATGAGTGGATTGAAGCCTTAGCATGGGATGTCTCATGTGTATTATGGCCATGAAGTGTCAATTTTCATTTTTTGCAAATGGCTTCACAACCCACTAATCATGTTTAGTGAATGGCTAAATTGGTTTTCAGTGTGATTAGCATGAAGTATAAATACCAAAACCCTAGCCATAACTGCCATAACTAACTTTTGAGATCAAAATTCAAGAAACTCTCCAAACTTTCTCTCTCTTTGATTTGAATTTTTCTCCACATAACTCTCAAAGATTATCACATATTCTTGATCCTCATGCTTCACTGATCAAGAATCATCATTCATTTGGTGCAATTCAGTCAGAAATCGAGCAGTGCAAGAGCAATGTCATGTTGATGGAATTTGGAAATTGAAGTAGATTCAAGGAGTTTCATCCAATTCTTTTTGCTTAAAGCTTCATAGGAAGATCATAGGAGTGGATCTGGAGCTTCATAGCATGTGAGTACGCGATTTCAAGAAGCTTCAATTTCAGGTAGGTCGAATTTCATTTTGATCTTTTGTTGTTTTCATGATATAGAATTGTAGAGCTGGATGTGTAGATCACGAATATATAAGTAGAATTAAAAATGAGTGAGAATTGAGGATGATATGGTGAATGTAAGTTTGGATCTCAGATCTTCTTCGCTTCGATTTGTAAAACCTAGTGAGAATTAGGATGATCCAAGGTGATATTTGGAATCCTCGTGGAGAGACGGTTCGAACGGTACCAGTTTGGTGAAGTTCTGGAAAATCTCACGGCGGCGCCACCGTGCGTCTCACCGGAGAAGACGACCGAAGCTGTAGCTCCGGCGTCTGTAAGTTGTTAGGGTTTTGGTGACGTGTGTTCCATGTGTGCTCTTGCGTGGATGTTTGATTGGATAAGCTTCCTTTGACCATAGCCACGCACGCTTTGACCGATGATTGGGCATGCTGACGCATTAAATGAAGCGCTGCGTTTCACTTATTTGAATGAGAGCCATTGATCACAAGCGCGCCATATCCAACGGCTGATGTATTTTCTGGATTTAATTCAAATTAATTGTTTCCCTCCATTTTGTTTGTTAATTCAATTATTTTAGTCATTTTGTAAAATCCATAAAAAATCCAAAAATGGTCCAAATGAGTCCTAATTTTTTTTCATAGATTTTTATAGATGTCTAATTTTTTATGATGTTAATTTCATGAATTTTTGCAGGCTGGATTTTTATTTGTGAATTTTTGAATTAATGTTGTGTTAAATTGACCTATTGCATTCAATGCATTGTGAAATTCTCATTTTTGAGTCATTTGATCCAATTTTTTGCATAAGTGATATTCACACATGATATAAATTATTGGTCACTGGTTTGAAATTTTTCTAACATGTTATCATTGTTTTTGACACATAGAGAATAATGTGACAATTTGTGTCATATTTTTGACATTGAATTGGTGCATTTTTATTCACATATCATTTGAATTATTTTGGACTTAATATTTTGCATGTTGAACATTCATGATAGGAGGAACTTGTACAAAATATATCAAAGTCATTGCATGCATTTCTGATTTGATATGAATTTTCTAAGTTGGAAGTTCATTTTGTGCATACTTTTGGTCATGACATGGCATAGGCCTTTTGAGGCATTTGATTATTGATTTGATGCTGGTCCTTTTGAGGACATTTAATGGAGTGTTTGAAGGTGTAATGTGTAGAAGATTGGGTTCTGGTTTCGTTATTTGGTTAGGTTTTGAATCTTGTCTTTGCACTAGGGTTTTGTACATAAACTAACTTTGTTTTGTGTTTCAGGTTTGGATACTCATCATTGATGATTGTGAGATACAAAATGAATTGAGTGCTAACCTATGTTTGTTTTGTAGGGTTTGGGTTGATGTGATGAGCTCATGAGCTTATTTGAGTGCTTGGGCATTATGTATTGAATTGTGTAACTGTTGGAGAGTTTCACTGTTTGTTTTCTGGTTTTATGACTGAAGTACTGACTGTTTAGTCTTTGTACAGGTACCTTAGTTGCTTGCTTGCTTTTGCTCTTGCTTTAGCATAGGATTGTGGTTGACACACCACTCAGGTAGTTAGCTTCTTACTTCATGTAGTCTGGAAGTCCTGTCACCTTTTTGGCAGGCATTTTGCTGGCAAGTCCTCCTTCAGAGGCTCTAATTGTGTTTGTTTACAATTGTGCCAAAGACCTCCAAGGAGAGGCATGGATATTTGGTAAGACCTCTAAGAGATGAGGCAATTGACGGATAAAAGGGATTAGTAGCCAATCCCCCGTTATTCAGTGTGTCGTTCTTTATGCTCGCACTACGTGCTGATGCTTCTGAACATGTGCCCCAGATCTTTTGTCCAGAGTCTGTCAAGTGGAATAGGATCCCACTTTCTGGATCCCCACGCTTTCTTTGTCATGAGCTCACCCTTGACAGGGTTAAGAGCTATGAGGTCTCATCCTCATTACCATTTTGATCTGCTCACCCTGACGTTCAATGTCAGTGGTTAAGAGCCCAGTTGATTACCCTTACAGTTTGGCTTGTTTGTCGAGGTTGATATGACCCCTCTTGACTATAGCCCACCCATTGTTTGGGCCTCTTGTATGGATATAGTGTGTGATGCTTGTTCACTTGTGCTGGTGTGTTTATCTGCTTTCCTCTTCTCATCTCCATTTCTGTAGGAGTTGTATGATTGATTTTTGAGGAAGTTGAATGCATGTTAGAGACCTCAACTTAGGGATATTGATTGCATGACAACTATTAGGCTCGAGTCTTAGTCTCCCTATTAGTTTGTTGTCTCCCTGGTCTCTGGTTAGGAGATTGTTTTACCCCTGTTAAGGGGAACTACGTCGCCCTGATTCTCATACCAGATGAGATACGTAGGCAGGAGGTTGCGAGCAATCTCTCCGGGCACCCTTTTTCTTTTTTGCTGTGTTGTCTTGTGTGTGTTCACCCTCTTCTTTGTTTTGGTGTGAGGATTTGTTTGTTCAGCGTGGACATGTGTGGTATGTTTATACCTTGGGGGATTTCTTCTGTTATTACTTGGGGTTCATATTGGGGTTTACCTGTATCACTTGGGGTTCATATTGGGGTTTACCTGTATCATTCGGGGTTCATTTATGACGATGGTCATTCATATTGGGGTTCATCTTTGGGGTTTATTTGTGGTGACTGGCTGGATAGTTAGTTGCTTTGTTGGGGTTTGTTCTGATAACCTTTTCTTTGGTATTCGCTGGTTAGCGTCTGTTATTGTTAGGAGTCGGATATAAGTCCATGTATTGGCATTCTGTTTCCTTTTGTGGGTTATTATCAGGAGTTGGGTGTAAGTCCATGTATTGGCATTCTGTTTTCTTTTATTTGTTGTTGTTAGGAGTCGGATATAAGTCCATGTATTGGCATTCTGTTTCCTTTTGTTTGTTGATTGTTGGGAGTCAGGCGTAAGTCCATGTATTGGCATTCTGTTTCCTTTTGAGTGTTTCTTTTGACGTCTCAGCGTCTCTTTTTGGTGTCTTGTTTCGGCGTGTGTTAGCCGAGCTACGAGTGCTCTGATTCTCCTCTAGATAGAGAAGATACGTAGGCATAGGACGCGATGTCTTAGCGAGCATGTCTCCCTTTTCCCGAACTACGTCGACTCTGATGTTTGTTTCTGACAAACTACGTAGGCCCAGGATGCAACATCCTGCCGAGTCCTCTTCCTCCATTTTTTTTCTCTCCCTCACCTGTTTATCATTCCAGTTTGTGTAGTTTCTTTGAGCAGTTTATTAGCAGCAACCCTTTTCCTTTCATTTGAGCTATCTTTTGAGCGTGGATCCCGTCAAGTATGGCGGACGTGAGGGGTGCTAATACCTTCCCCTTGCATAACCGACACCCGTACCTTGTAATCTCTGGTCGTAAGACCATTCCTTTCCCTTTCTTAGGTTAGTCCTGCACTCCCTTTCCGTCATAGGATGAATAGCGTCGGTGGTGGCTCTTTATTGTTTCCGCCGGTTGTTTTTCGCGTTGCGACAATTAGCACTAGCCGGTTAATCAATCCCAAATCGACCTTCTAACATTCTCAGATCTTTTTAAGGATACCACTGGTCATATTCAACATACCCAACGTCACATTGTTAGAAGTTTCTTCGCACACCAAACTCATATTTATGAATTACTCGATCAATTCTAACTTTCGAACCATAAACATCGACATATGTAACGTCTTCCCACTCAATGCATCGGCTATGACATTGGTTTTACCAGGATGGTAACTCAAGCCAAAATCACAATCCTTTAGAAACTCGAGTTATCTCCTCTGCATCATGAAATTCTAGTTAACAGACTTTCGATGTTAAACTGGATGTTATGACATCCAATTCTGCGCAAACAAGAATGATGCAGAATGTAAATGTAAAGTGCAGTAAATAACACAAAGAATTGTTTACCCAGTTGGGTGACAAACACACCTACGTCTGGGGGCTACCAAGCCATACAGGAAATCCACTATTAGCAGTATTAATTTAGGCCTTAAACCAACTGTTTAATCCTATCACTTAATACCTACCCAATGCAATTTCAATCTAAAACTAAGACCAGAGTTCCTACTCACTCCCCCTCAATCACCATAGTGCTTACAACCTTTATTTAGTTTAAAGTTAATTGCGAAGTTATACTTCAAACAACTCTCGATAGTGCTTCATAGCTTTAATCAAGACACACAACACTCACACTTAAAAGTTTAGAGTGACACAACACTTACAACTCAATGAACACCCTAGTCCAATGCAATCATCTAGGTGATAATTGCTTGGCTCACAAGTTAAACCTAATACAAGACACAATTAAAAATAGTTGTGAAATATGATGATATAATAAATGCTTCATGCTTCAAACCCCTTGAGTTGCTGAAAGTAGGATTGCCATCCTTTTATAATGCAGCACTTGGGCCTTGTACTTGTTTTTCCTAAAATTAAGGTTAAGCAACTTAACCTAATTTCTACATATTAGGGTGCTACCAAATAGGCTATATGTTAGGCCTCTTAATTGTAGCTCAGTTGTTAGTTTCCTGGAATTTAGCTCAGCTGTTAGATTCCTCAAAAATAGCCTGAGAAAAATACTGAAACAGAAAAACTAACTAGCCTACACTTTAGCATATGCTGTCAGGAATGAATGTCATAACATTCAGTTTGACGTCCAGAACATAGGCCATATGCTAGGTCTGTTATTCTCCTGAAAAACAGACTGAAATAAATACTGAACTGTAGCAGAAAAACCAACCTGCCTATAATTCAGTATCTGCTGTCAAGGATGAATGTCATAACATTCAGTTTGACATTCAGACAATAGGCTATGTGCCAGGTCTGTTATTCTTCTGAAAAACAGACTGAACTAAATATTGAATTGTAGCAGAAAAACCAACCTGGCTATAATTCAGTATCTGCTGTCAAGGATGAATGTCATAACATTCAGTTTGACATTTAGACAATAGGCTATGTGCCAGGTCTGTTACTCTCCTGAAAAACAGACTGAACTAAATACTGAGCTATAACAGAAAAACCAACTATTCTATAGTCCACTATCTGCCGTCAGGGATGAATGTCATAACATCCAGTTTGACATTCAGTAAATCCTGTATTAGCTAATCCTGCAGCATACTACTCAAGCATGTCATGACATCAGTCAAGACATTAGAGTACAGTTAGTGTTTTAACACAAAATGCAGCTAATCAAAAACATCTACAAACTCCCCCTTTGGCAAATTTTTGGCTAAAATAACTTGGTATCACAACAGAGTTCACAGCAGCGGAAAACACACATCCAAGCAGAGAATTTAATTAGCTAATACACTCACCACACATAGAAGTTGAGCAGTAACACACTTATCACACATAGAAGTTGAAAAAAAACTTCAAACAACAGCAACACAAGTAGAAAGCAAACAGCAACAGACTAATCACACATAGAAGTTGAACATCAAGTTGCAGCACAACCTCTGGATTAGAGGACCTTCAACTTCAAAAAGATTTGTTCAAGCAAATAACAAATCTGTTGTCCTGGGGTACAGGTGTTACTCCCCCTTTTTGCCAAAAATGTTGCCAAAGCAACACTTAATAATATAGACCAAAACAAAATAAATTACACACAAATTTCAGAAACACGGGAAATGCTCTATTCATGACTCAGAGTCAGCATCATCATCAATGCCATCATCAGGACTGGCATCCTCTTCTCCCTCTGAACTTTGTCTTGCAGCTCCTTCTGCAGCATCAGCAGCTTCACCAAGCACATCACCTTCAGTCATCTCCAACTTGATAATCAAATTTTCCAAAGTGAGCTTCCTTGCCTCTAACTCCTTGCACGTTTCTTTGAGTATTGCAATGACAGCAACTTTACCTGGTTGATTGCAAACACTTGATGTCTCTCCTGTTGCCATGGCAATGTCAGGAACATGCGTACCTAGGAACAATTTATGATTGAAGGCCAAAGGGATGTCTCTTCTCTTCACATAATCATTCTCTGTTAATATGTTTGGAAATTGATTCAACACAATACCACATATGAGGGAAGGAAAGGCTATAGGCCCCTTTACACTTAAGCTTCCTGCATGCTTCATGGTTTGATCAAAAATATAGG
Source organism: Lathyrus oleraceus (assembly GCF_024323335.1). Classification (NCBI taxonomy): domain Eukaryota; kingdom Viridiplantae; phylum Streptophyta; class Magnoliopsida; order Fabales; family Fabaceae; genus Lathyrus; species Lathyrus oleraceus. Next base: position 130,686,516 of record NC_066581.1, read on the forward strand.
ATCCATAGTCAAAATTGGCTTTGGTTCCAATAACATATATGAACTTTCCAAGCATTACATCCACTGTAGATTAGTGATTGGTGGGCACCCAGTTAGCAGCTCCAATTTTGTGCAGCATTGCATACTTGACACTTAGTTTGCTGGCCACCAACTTACCTTTGAGAGGCCACTTCCTGACTTGATTAGCAGTGATGACTTGATAGATTTTGTTGTCAGTCACCTCAAGCTCAGGTTGAGCTACATCAGGTCTTCCCAAATACATGTTGATTACTGAGGGAGAGAAGTTTACACACTTGCCTCGCACATATAATTTTCTGAATTCCTTAGACTTTCCATAAGCACATTATTCAGACACATTGACAATAAATTCCTTTACTAACATCTCATAGCACTTTGAGAACTGAGTCACAGTCTTTATTAAACCTGCCTCTTGAATAAGGGCCATAACCTTCTTACATTCCAGGACATTCTGAGCCAATTCCCTTTCCAAAGCCAGCCTCTTCTGATAAACATATTTCCACCTGTTTACACTTGAAGCAAAATGGAACGATATGTTGTTAATTGGTACCTCAGGGACACTAGCTTCAAGGTTGCTAGTGGTTGGCTTCTTCTTTGACAAAGAGGCAGTGACATCACATGGAATATCTGAGTCAGACTCCACAACAACAGACTTGGTCTTCATTTTCTTGGGCACCCCTTTGCTCCAAGATTTTGTTGGACCATGACCTTTCCTCTTGAGGGAACTCTCTTCCACCTTTGGATTGGGAGAGGTTGGCACATCAATCTTCTTTCTGGGGGACCTTTGCACCACTGTTTTCTTTTCTCTCCTAGTCCTAACCCTTTTGGCTATGCTAGGGACAACTGAGGTCAACAACTCATTATCAGAAAATTCCTCCAGGTCTACTATTTCAGCTTCACAGTTAGGGTTGTCATTGACATCATGAGTGACACGGACTTCCTCACCACCCACATTATCTAAGGGTTTGTCAATATTTGACCCCTTATGAGCATCAGTTTGCTCAGCATCATCAGAGACATTCTTTCCTAGGGAGACTGTATTTTCTTGACAAGCAATAGTATCAGGTACTATAGTGTTTAAGGGAATGGAAACCCCAAGAACCTTATGATTACCAGACAATATTCCAGTCACCATAGTTGCAATGGCATTGTGAACATACCTGGAACCTTCTCTGGTTTGTTCATCAAACGCGATTGCTGAGGAGAAGCCTGAGACAAGTTCTTTAGGTCTTCTTGCATGTGAGGTATTCACAGAGTCAGCCACAGGATCTTCCCTGTTAGGGTTGCATGATTCAGAGCTAGAGGAATCAGACATGGTCGTGGAGGAAGATGAGTTGGATTGGTGCAACATGATGAATATCTTAGAGGCGAAATGAAAAGTTTCTTTGAGAGAAAGCTTGCGAGACTGAAAGTTGAAACGATGGAAGAGGTAACGCTTGTTGCACGAGCAGTATCTATTATTTGTTGACCAATCAGAGCGAACTCTCAAATGTTTAATAATTTGAATTATTAAATACGAAATAACTAACATCATTAGTTGCTATAATTCCTTAGAAGGACACATTCCCACTTTGCCCCTTAATTTGTCAAACTGAGTAGCATCCAATGTCATGACATTCTGAGTGACATTGTGCTCAGTCTGCATCTGGTTCATCCATACCAGTGGGGAACACCTGCTACCAGATGCTAGGTACTTAGCTTCTGCAGTGGATAATGATACACAATTCTGTTTCTCCCTTGCAACTACACCATTTTGATGAGGACTAATAGGTGAGGACAACTCATGACTTTCAATCTGCATAGGTACCATTAAGTCCATGGGCAAAAGTTCCAGAGTTTTGGATGTTTTTGGATGTCCAATCTTGGGATGTGACATCTTGGTTAGCTTGCCGACCTGACATTTTCCACAACCTTTTCTTTCATCCATAAGCAGATTTGGGATTCCTCTAACTGCTTCCTTGGATATGATCTTCTTCATTCCTCTTAAATGAAGTTGTCCAAGTCTTCCATGCCACAACTTCACTTTCTGTTCTTCCTTGGCTAAGGGGCACTTTGAGGAGTAGTTTGAGACTTTAGATTCCCACAGATAACAATCATCTTTGGATCTGGATCCTCTCATAACTTCCTGATTGCCTCCATTCATCACCACACATACTTCCTTAGTGAACTGTACATTGAAGCCTTAATCACATAGCTGGCTTATACTGATGAGATTAGCAGTTAGTCCTTTTACTAACAGCACATTACTCAGTTTTGGAACTCCAAGACAGTCCAGCTTACCAACACCTTTGATTTCTCCTTTAGCTCCATCACCAAATGTCACATACCTGGTAGTATGAGGTTGTATATCCACCAATAAGTTACTCATCCCAGTCATATGTCTTGAGCAACCACTATCAAAATACCAGTCTTCTCTGGTAGATGCCCTTAGAGATGTGTGAGCTAGTCTAGCAACCCATTGTTGTTTCTTGATGGGGGCATTATGCTTAGATGCCTTCTGCTTAGGTCTGACTTGAGGGGTCTGGTTAGGATAACCATGCAACCTGTAGCAGAAGGGTTTTATATGACCAAATCTACCACAGTAGTGACATCTCCATCTCTGAAATTTCTTCTTCTGATGGTTACTCCTCCTGGTTCCCTGATGTTATGACATTGGTTGTGACTTCTGCTTGAGTTTCTGAACTTCAGCCTTTGAGCTTTTGAGTTCAGTTGAGGATTTCTTAACAAAGCCTAAACCAGACATGGTTCCTAACTTCTGTCCCACCTTTAGAATCTCTTCCAAGGTGTCAGTTCCTTTATTAAGCATTCTGATAGATTTTTTCATTTGTTCTAGCTTAGAGGTCAGCAAGGTTATCTCACCATTTAGACCATCTATGACTGTCAGATGCTTCTTTTTCTCAACTTCCAGCTCCTTGATGAGTTTCTTCTGCTTTTCTCCTTGTATACACACTTCTGCACTTTTAACACATAGCTCTTTATATGAAGCAGCAAGTTCATCAAAGGTAAGTTCATCTCCACTTGAGTCATCATCAGAGGCACAGACACTAGTTAGTGCAGTGACATGTTTAGCAGATTCTCCTTCAGATTCACTCTCAGAGTCTCCTTCAGACCAGGTGACAAATAGCCCCTTCTTTTGCATCTTGAGGAAGGTAGGGCATTCAGCTCTAATGTGACCAAAACCTTCACATCCATGGCACTGGATTCCCTTGCTTTGGTTTACATTTTCTTCAGATTTTAATCTTCTACTGATGTCAGATGAAGAGTTTTTGACATTAGGTCTGCCCTTTTGCTCAACCTTCTTTATGAACTTGTTGAACTGTCTTCCAAGCATGGCTATAGCTTCTGAAATTCTTTCATCACCTCCAATATTTCCTTCTTCTGAATCCTCTTCAGTATTTAAGACAAAAGCTATGCTTTTGTTTTTCTTTTCAACATCCTCACACAAGCCCATTTCAAAGGTTTGGAGAGAACCAATAAGCTCATCAACCTTCATATTGCAGATATCTTGAGCCTCTTCTATAGCAGTGACCTTCATGGCAAATCTCTTTGGCAATGATCTGAGAATCTTTCTTACAAGTTTTTCTTCAAACATTTTCTCTCCTAAGCCACCAGAAGTGTTGGCAATTTCAAGAATATTCATGTGGAAGTCATGAATAGTCTCATCCTCTTTCATCCTCAGATTTTCAAACTTGGTGGTCAGCATCTAAAGTTTAGACATCCTCACCTTGGAGGTACCTTCATGAGTTATTTTGAGAGTATCCCAAACTTCTTTAGCCAGCTCACAGTGATGCACCAGTCTGAAGATGTTCTTATTTATCCCATTGAACAGTGCATTCAAGGCCTTAGAGTTTCCAAGGGCTAATGCCTCTTGCTCCTTGTCCCACTCTTCTTCAGGAATTTGCATAATGATTCCATCTTCACCTGTCTTCGTTGGATGTTCCCATCCTTTGTTGACAGCTCTCCAGACCTTGCTATCCAGAGACCTCAAGAAGGCTATCACACGAGGTTTCTAGTCATCATAGTTAGAACCATCCAGCATGGGTGGTCTATTTGAGAATCCTACATCCTTGTCCATGGTACTATAAAGTAACGTCCCTAGATCTCACCCAGAATTTAACAGGCAGGGTGCCAACTCTGATGCCAATTGAAATTCTAGTTAACAGACTTTCGATGTCACACTGGATGTTATGACATCCAATTCTGAGCAGACAAGAATGATGCAGAACGTAAATGTAAAGTGCGGTAAATAACACAAAGAATTGTTTACCCAGTTCGGTGACAAACACACCTACGTCTGGGGGTTACCAAGCCAGGGAGGAAATCCGCTATTAGCAGTATTAATTCAAGCCTTAAACCAACTGTTTAATCCTATCACTTAATACCTACCAAATGCAATTTCAATCTAAAACTAAGATCAAAGTTCCTACTCACTCCCCCTCAATCACCACAGTGCTTACAACCTTTAATTAGTTTAAAGTTAATTGCGAAGTTATACTTCAAACAACTCTTGATAGTGCTTCACAGCTTTAATCAAGAAACACAACACTCACACTTAAAGGTTTAGAGTGACACAACACTTACAACTCAATGAACACCCTAGTCCAATTCAATCATCTAGGTGATAATTGCTTGGCACACAAGTCAAACCTAATACAAGACACAATTAAAAACAGCCGTGAAATATGATGATATAATAAATGTTTCACGCTTCAAACCCCTTGAGTTGCTGAAAGTAGGATTGCCATCCTTTTATAATGCAGCACTTGGGCCTTGTACTTGTATTTCCTAAAATTAAGGTTAAGCAAGTTAACCTAATTTCCACATATTAGGGTGCTACCAAATAGGCTATATGTTAGGCCTCTTAATTGTAGCTCAGTTGTTAGTTTCCTGGATTTTAGCTCAGCTGTTAGATTCCTAAAAAATAGCTTGAGAAAAATACTGAAATAGAAAAACTAACTAGCCTACACTTTAGCATATACTGTCAGGAATGAATGTCATAACATTCAGTTTGACGTCCAGAACATAGGCCATATGTTAGGTCTGTTATTCTCCTGAAAAACAGACTGAAATAAATACTGAACTGTAGCAGAAAAACCAACCTGCCTATAATTCAGTATCTGCTGTCAAGGATGAATGTCATAACATTCAGTTTGACATTCAGACAATAGGCTATGTGCCAGGTCTGTTATTCTCCTGAAAAACAGACTGAACTAAATATTGAATTGTAGCAGAAAAACCAACCTGCCTATAATTCAGTATCCGCTGTCAAGGATGAATGTCATAACATTCAGTTTGGCATTCAGACAATAGGCTATGTGCCAGGTCTGTTACTCTTCTGAAAAACAGACTGAACTAAATACTGAGCTATAACAGAAAAACCAACTATTCTATAGTTCAGTATCTGCTGTCAGGGATGAATGTCATAACATCCAGTTTGACATTCAGTAAATCCTGTATTAGCTAATCCTCCAGCATACTACTCAAGCATGTCATGACATCAGTCAAGACATCAGAGTACAGTTAGTGTTTTAACACAAAATGCAGCCAATCAAAAACATCTACACATCATATTCAACTCCTTCTGATCGAACAAGTACTTCAAACTCTTATGATCACTAAACACCTCATATATGGAGCCAAACAAATAATGTCTCCAAATCTTCAACACAAACACTATGACTGCCAACTTTAGATCATGCGTAGGATAATTTATTTCATGAACCCTCAACTGTCTAGAAGCGTACTGCACAACCTGACCATTCTGCATTAACATACAACCAAGGTCCATCTTAGAAGCATCATAATACACAACAAAAGACTCACTTGTATTCAACAAGATCAAAATTGGAGCAGACGCCAACTTCATCTTGAGTTTTTGAAAACTCTCTTCCCAATGCACATCCCAAACGTATGCTTGACCCTTTCGAATCAATTGAGTCAAAAGCAATGCTAACTTAGAAAAACCTTCAATAAAATTCATGTAGTAACCAACCGAACCAAGAAAGCTTCTAATCTCCGTAACAGACTTCAGAGTCTCCCATTGCAACATCACATCTATCTTGGATGGCTCAACAACAATACCATCACTAGAAGTCACATGACCAAGGAAATTACTTTTCGCAACCAGAACTCGCACTTGGACAAGTTCGCATACATCTTATTCTCTTTCAAGGTCTGCAACACAAATCTCATATGCTCTATATGTTCTTCACCTGACTAGAATATATCAAGATGTCATTGATGAACACAACCACAAACTGATATAAAAATGGATGGAATGTTATATTCATGTACTACATGAATACTCTAGTTGCATTAGACACTCCAAACGGCATCATTTGAATACTCATAAGGACCATACCTCATTCTAAATGTAGTCTTCGAAATATCTTTTGGTTTCATGTGAATCTGATGATTACCCGATCACAAATCAATCTTGCTAAACACATAAGCACCTACAATTAATCTTGTCGGTTGCCACTTTGATGATGGATTTATGAGGAGAGAGATGACGGGTTGGGTGACGGTCTTTATCCTAGTGACAGACTGCCCGCCACGAGCATCAGTGTTCGGTTCTAAGCGGTCATGTTAGTTTTTTATGTTGTTTTCGTGTGAGGTTGATGTTTTGTTGTTGTTTTGATGTGTTTGACGAGTTTAGTTATTATGATAAAAATGTTATGATGAATTGAATAACATTTGGAATATAGATATAATTGTATGATTATGTATTGTTGAATATATTTGCATATCATACTTGTTGTGTTGAGGTGGTGAACTTATTGGCGATGTACATGGTCAGAAGTGGGGCCGGTTGTGAATGAACATATTTGCATGTTGTTGTTGAGTTCATGCATCATGGTGTATGGACTTCGGTTCAGTGGTGAGCTCTGCTTTTGAAGTGGAGACTAGAAACGAGTAACTGATTTTTAGTAATAGGATCAGTGAAGCATTGTTGATTCAATAGTGGGAATCAATGATGATTATGGTTGCCAATGGTTCAGAAAAGGGGACCGATAGCGAGTATGGATGAAAATCAGTAACATAGAGTTGAGTAGTGGGTACATTTACATACATGCATGTGTGATCGACTAATCACTATGATTGTTTATTATTGTGAATAAGCGTGTGATTGATGATTGTGATGAATATGTTACCCTTGCTATGTTTTACACTACTAATATATTTGAGCGCATTCTCACTCTTGTTTTTTATTTGGGGTGTATGTGCTCCTTTGGAGTACAAACAATCACGTAGAGAATTAGATACTTAAGATAGAGGACGATATTTAGTCCTATTTAGTTATTTATCATTTGGGTCTTTAGTGGAGTCGCTCTGATATGTATCACTGGGAAGTGCTATTCTATATTTTGTTGTTACATGTCTTATTCATATTGGAGTTGTTGAACCACTTTGTTATTCATTTGTTGTTGAGATGTTATATGTCAAATTTTATTGTTTTCACTACTTAATTCATATGATTATATTTTTTGGTTTTTATGTTTGGTGAAACATGCGTGACACTTTAAGTGTTGAGTTAAAATTGAATTATTTTACTAAATGTTGAGTCGGGAAATTAGGGTGTTACATTACACGCTCTGAGGCCAGTTGTTGATATCTTGGAAATAGATTACAAATGGATGTGAAATATAGCGGAGATTTTATAACACATACGATTAAATGGATATTACAATTAACTCATATTATCAGTAATCATAACATCCGAGAAAGATGAAGTTGTTTAAACAAGAAATTCAATAATTATCATAATTCAATTTTTAAATATAACGCAAATTGAATTTGATTAATTGAATAATCAATCTAACAACAAGAGTTCATACATCAATAATAGTGAGAGAGAATTTTCAAATGACTAGATCTATCACATAACTAAAAATTAATCACAAAATCGTTATAAACAGATAAACTCTAACAACATGTTACTCTATGAAAGAGATATCAAACCTAAGTATGCAAACCATACAGAAAACTAGAGAGAGAGAGAGAGAGAGAGAGAGAGAGAGAGAGAGAGAGAGAGAGAGAGAGAGAGAGAGAGAGAGAGAGAGAGAGAGAGAGAGAGAGAGAGAGAGAGAGAAGTAGAAGAGTACACCGAATTTATAGTGGTTCAGCTATATCGTCCTTGTAGGAGCTTAATTCACTCTTAAATGGTTTCCCATAAAAATTTGTTATCTTCTAATAAAAATAATATGAAAATTGTTTACATAAATTACACAACCATTTGATATAAGATAATTTTGAAAATAACTAGTCTTATTATCTTGATCCTCTCTTATTGCATTTGGTGTCTACTTCGCCGATCTTGCAAGATCTACCAGATCTCGACTTAACTCTTCCAGAATCAATAATTCTGTCAAGCCTCTATTTTGCAGCAACCTTTACCCTGTCATACCGGTCCCTTGAAAATTGATTTGTCTGAAGAACGCAAAAACTATGATTTCATCTGTAGGCTTCCACACAGCTCTACCAAAGTAACTTGGAGAAATTACTTATTTTTCTTGTTGGATTGCCTAACTACAACACCACCACACAATATGAATTTTGACCTGCAACTCTAAAACTTCATAAACATTAATAAATAATAAACCTTTTATACAATAGATCTCACATTCTCTAAGAATTGGGAAGCAATTGATGTTAATATTGCTAGAGTTTGACGATGGTTCAGATGCAAAAGATAGATGGGAAAAGATGTGTTTTGAAAGTGGATTTTCAAGTTTTTTAGAAAAGGTTTTACAGTTATGATTATCATCCGAATAATCATTCTTTATTATTATGACGAGGGATAGAGGAAAGTGATTTATATATGTGCTTGAGATTATTCATAAAAATGAGTGAAAATGATGTTTGATTCGAGCCATAAGCACATTTATGCTTTGAGTCAAATGGAAAAGTAATTTGGATCAAGATCTAAAACATATGAGAAACCCATTTCTGGGATTTGACTCATGAACAATGTGATTTGATTCAAGACTGAAGTCATGATTCGAGTTATGAACAACATGATTTGAACCAAGCAAGTCAGAGGAAAATCCTGGAGTTTTCATCACTTCATGATTCGAGTCATGAACAGTGTGATTCGAGTAACAAAGTTTTATGATTTGAGTCATCAACAGTGCGAGTCAAATTATGACAACATCCAAAATTTCATGAAAGCCTATTTTTCATTTGATTCGAGTCATAGGATGTATGATTCAAATCACACACCTAAAATCTCAATTTTTTGTGCAATTTTAAATATGTTTTGAGATTCTATTAATGACATGACTTAAACAAATCTCTAATATGGTTCTTGATTCGAAAGCTCGACTAATTAACTTAAAGCATATTTCTTATACTAAAAAGCAAACATTTCAATTTATGCATGCAAAAACATGATTTAAAGAAAAATACTATTTAAAAATCATTGCACTCATATATAAGATTATTTGCAAAGATCTAACTTAGAGGAGACTCAATTAAGAAAATGATAAATGATAAACGATAATAAATGAGACAAACAATAAGACCAAAGTTCTATAGGGCAGATCAATTACAATATCTTGATGGCACATAGTCTATAATACTTTCTGAATGCATCATCATCTTAATAAGTAATAGCTCCAGTCAAATCGCTTATGTATAGCTTCTCCAATCACCTAAATCGAGCATAACATCTTCACATATGATTTATCTCAAGTTGAGTCTAATCAAGATTGGCTTTTAAGTGTTGAATCACCAAGTCTAAAGCTTCAAATTTATGAACTGTGAAGTGTTATAATAGCCAACTTTGATATACTGATGGAGAAGACAAGATACATTGTCTAGGGTGAGACACCAAATGGATGATGAAAAGATGATGTCTCTGAATGTCATCTTCCATCAAACATTAACAATTATACATGGTCTATATAATAAACCAAAGGGTAAACTAGTTCAGGGTACATGTTTTGAATCCCAGCAACAACAGGTTTTGTTTTTATTTCTTTTAAAATGGCGCTTTTCTTTTTATTTTAGTTTTTATTTAATTATTAAATAATATATTCCAACGATTTCCTTAATAACTTAGGGGTATGCTACCCAGATTTAACTATAAAAGGATTCGTTCACTAAGTTTTTCCCTAAACCTAACTCATATATACAATTGCTCCATACTTGTAAATATCATTCTTTGGGATGGACATCAAGATAGAAAAATTCCATGTTTATATGTTGATGTTCTTCTAACACTCACCTTTAATAAATCATTTTTCTACTCTTGCTATCCATCTCACCTAAGTTGTTGTTTTTGCTGTTATTGTTATTGTTATTATCGTTTTGATTGTTATTTTGTGGTTGTTCTACCTCTTGTCAATGTTTAATTTGTAAAAGGAAACATTACTATATTGTGGGTATATTTCATGTTTTATTAATATACAAAGTTACTTATGTTGCCTCAGTTTATTTAGTAACTGAGGGGATATGTCTCTACTTTAGATTATTTTTATTTAAAAATAAATAATATTAGACCTTTTATTACAAAACCGAGGAAAAAAATAATCCAGCTTTGTCTCAATACGCAATACTACAAAAACCGTTTTTTACCTCGGACGCAAAATGCATAATGGGCCAGTTTGTTTTAGCTTTAAAAAAATAGATTTTTTCTTTGTATTTTTGAAAATAGATTCTACAAAAATGTTTTTTAAAATATTACAAGCTTTTTTAAATTTATTTTTTATAAATTAAAAGATTGAATTATTCATTCTATAACATAAATATACATTATTGAAGATCAAAACATAATTAAAGTCACAATTTTTTCAAAAAGTTGTATCTTAAAAATGATTTTTATGAAAAGCTATTTGAAATAACTTCAAAATTAAGTGATTTTTTGAAAATTTGATATCCAAAAAAAGTTTCGATAAAATGATGAAATACTTCAAATAATATTTTAAGAATAACTATTCAAACCAAATTTTCATTTAAAGTTTTTATGAAAAGTTTCTTTGTAAATTTTTTTACACTAAAATATTTAACACTATAAAAATCATTTAAAAAAAGCCAAAACAAATGGGTCCAATATTTCGCCTAAAGAAGAGAGGTAACGAAGGACGACATGAAAACTCGCCATTTATCACCTTAGTGGAAATAAAATCGAGAGGTAAAGTTATATGGACATGGGTTCGAGCCCAAACAACTTCATTTTTATTATTTTCAAAATTAACTTACCCCACCTTTCGGTTTATAAATAAAATCGAGGGGTAAGATCATTTAAGAAAAATCATTATATGGTTTACCCAGAATATTACATTGTTTACTCATAATATTGCATTGTTTACCCAAAATATTACATTGTTTACACAAAATATTAAAATAAAAATCAAATTTCCTAGGTGGGTGAAGATCAAACGTTGGTGCAAATATATTCTCCAAGGTTTTGCATGCATTTGATTCTGAAGCAAAACAAAATAAGGGTTAAATAAATAAAATCAATATTCATATATATGATTTTATGCTTAGATAAATATTTAAGAAAACAAACCTTAAACCCAAGGAATTTTTTGCTCTTGCAATTCATCTTAGAGAACTTTTCCAAATGTCTTTATGTTTAAAGCGCGTCATGTTCCATATAGGTTAGATTTTCAATATTCAACGTACTTTTATAATGGATGTCCCTTAGGTTTCACGCAGATCACTAATGACGTATTCTTAAGTGTTGATAAATATTAAATGGATGAAAAAGATTTTTTAAGAGCATTGAATATAGTAAAAAAAAATGCTTAACTATCCCCTCGGTCACGAAGAAAACCGAGGTGAATAAGCTATTTTTTAAAATTACGTTGTTTACATAGAATATTAAAAATACATTGTAAAATCTGTTTTCCAATGAATTTTTTTATTTTCCACGTCCAAATCCCATGCAAGATGCTAGAGATCTGTTTCTTAATGAGAATTTTTTTTTTTGCACTTGTAATCCATCCCATAGATCTATAGTAGCAACTCATAATCAAATGGACGGTGGTGAATATTTTCTCTCTTTGGGGATGCTATATATAAGTTAGTCTTAGGGTAAAATCTGTTTAACGGGTGTTTTTATAGTAAAATATGATTATTAAACACTTCAGTTTTACTATAAAATCGAGGTTTTTTATCTTCTCCTTTTAACTATCACCTCAGTGATGACGAAAATCGAGATGTATAATTCTTTTCTTTTTCTTTTTTGAAATTATATTATTTACACAGAATATTAAAATAAATTGTTTACAGCAAATCTTTGTTCTTATTACTGAATATTTCCATTGATATCCATATTTAGTTGCATTCCTTTCTTTATTCAAAGGTTAAACTCTTTTTCTTGTTGGATAAGTCCATCCTTTGTTAGTTAAGCTCCTTTCTTTGGGTAACTTGAAGCAAGAATTATTTTCTAGACTTGCAATCTATCAACCGAGTGCTCTTCAAATGTTGAAATCCCTTCTTTAACTGAGGATTATTAAAAAAAATACACCAACGACAACATCAACATCATTATTTGAGATAAATTGTAAGGGCAGAAAAAATATTTTGTTCAAGATAGAAGAACAATGAAGATTTTTTCTGTCTAGCAATCCATCCCAAAGAATGAGGCTTACGAGTTTAGTGCAGCTTCATATTAATAAGGATTAGGGTAAAATCTATTTAACGAGTGTTTTTATAGTAAAATATTATTATTTTATGTCTCGGTTAAATAGAAAACCGAAGGGTTAGAATATTTTGTTTACACTTATTAACAAATAAAATTATAAACTGCGATAGCTGAGAATCTAAACTTGTACTGAGTTGTTTTTTCACCTCCGTGTTGTGAAAAACAGAGGGGATGTATGGTTTTTTAGGTTTTTTTTAAATAATAAAAAATAGTGCGCCTTGTCTTTATACCTCGGTTTTCTATTGTTCGAGGTGAAAGTTTCATCATGAAAAGCGTTATTTATTGTAGCGATATCGTTTTCGTCCATTTATAAAGTAGCATTGCTCAAGATATTGTCAACACATCAATCCACAAGAAACCATCTATATCCAATCGGAACACGAACACCACTCATTTATATTTAGGGCACTACGTTGTGAAACTCAAACATTGTTAACTCAAACATTATTGTGAAACCCTCTACATCCAATCAGAGCGTAATGAGATTGTACATATGTAAAAGTATCACTGTGATAGATTGCAATAGTAGGAAAAAATAGGCTTATTTAATATGTGGTTGGTAAGAGCGTATTTACTTTGCCCAAGATTTTTGTGATGGGTTGTAAGAGTAGGAAAAAAATCTGATTCAAGGTTCGTTTTCTAACATAATCTCTGATCATGTAACTGCAAATTTATTTTATTTATCTAATCCTTTTATTTATATCAGGAAAAAATGTATACAATACCCAATATTTATTCTTCCACAAGGTTCAAATGGAGCGGGATACTAGTATTTGCCACCCCAGAGATATAGTGATGAAGATGATTCGAACAATGATGAAGATAATTCGAATTCAGAATTTGTCAAACATTTGTACTTGTAGATTGAAATGAAATAAAAAAATAAGTAATTTTGTATATTAATAAAATATAAAATATATGTTTATTTCATATATTAACAATACATGTTTCTAATACTTTTTTCAACAATATAAAATAAGAAACTATTTATATTAATAAAGCATGATATATATATATATATATATATATATATATATATATATATATATATATATATATATATATATATATATATATATATATATATATATATATATATATATAATTGGCGTCTTTTAATAAAAAAAGTGAATATCCAGTTGCTTTTGATGGATATGCAGGATTTCCACGTTTATACCTGCAAGCGCATAGATCCACATTTGAGAGATTGCTTCTAGTGGATTCACCAACATTGTGAACTTTCATACATGTACTTGTAAAAAAGTACAAGTGTGTGTGTGTTGTCCATGTAATGGTAGAGAGACTCAGAGACCTTAGTAGATTTATAACACGATATGGTGGTTAGGACTTTTCGACGATGGAGAGAAGCCTTGTACAATTATGTTTTGAGGTAGTATAATTGTCCTGCTCACTTGAGGTGAAAGGCTTTACAGGTGAGTGGTGAGGCTTGAGAGAAAGCATATGGTTATGGTTAGTCGTGGTGTTGTGACTTTAGTAAGCGTTATACTCTTTTGGAGTGTAAAGAATGAGTTTGTATAACTTAAGTTCTATCACCTCCTCTCTTTGGGGGAGAAATATTAGGCTCTCTTAGGCTTAGGGTTGTAAACTTAGTAGGAATTTATGTCCTAGTTCCATGAATAGGAACATGGTCAAGGGAAGACGTGTTCTTCCTATAATCATGGAGGTAGTGGTCCTCCTTTGACTTGCTCTTTTGACTAGGTATCTTAACCTAAGTACAATATGGGGCCTTCTGCCTAGTGGGCGACCAAGTGTTAGCCTATGAGACTAGATTCTAGCCAGTGGGCGACCACTTTAAGGCTAGCATATGCTAGCGTATGTGTAACCAATGATAGCCCGTGGTACACCAGATGCTAGCCTATGGGCGACAAAATGGGGCTCACGTCCTTCTTTGGGTTCTAGCCTTCTTTTGGGCGCTAGGCCTTTTTTGGTACTCCTTATTAGGGTCTCAAAAAATAAAAACTACATAGTCTTTAAAGCACGAGGACTTGGTAAAGGGCATAGTGGTTAATAGTAGTGCTCACATCTTCTAAGACTCCCATTATAAGGCTTTATCCTAGGTGGAATTTTCTTGATGGGGTTCTACAGTGAGCCCCTCGAGCATAACTTGGGACGAGTCCCTCCGACGAGACTTAATCTTCGAGTCTCTTAGGCGAGACTTAGTAGTCAAGTCTTTTATACTATACATTTATTTTTCCTTCATCATAATATGCCTATAAAATTTGTTTAAATAATAATAACAAATAATTAAATATTTTTCTACCGTACAGGATCAGCCGTTCATGCAAAATCCATTACCCTTCTATTAAAAAACACAACAAATGTCCAATACAATGTTTATAAGAGAATTGTTTTTGTATAGGTGTTTTCATGATACGTTATCAAAACAAGGCAATGCATGTAATCTCACTTCTCCCTAACTAAGATTGATAAGAATCAAAATACATATACTTTCCTTTCGTACAAATGGTTTCTCTATTTCGAAATATTGACTTAATTTAGAACATATAAAAAGATATAATTGCTTACAGTACAATATTAATTAATTCAAAATACTTTTGAATCATTATAGAAAAATCATAACATCCCTAACTATGCTCTCATATTAATGGATAGAAAATTTTAATGTTTTGGATATTTATATTATAATTTTTACATTATTTTAATTTTTATAAAAAAAACAATAAAATATATATGGATTTTTTATTTTTAATCTTTGATTTGAAATGTTTTCTCCTTTCTTTCTTATTTTTGTATATATCTTTGATGATTAATATATTTTTATTGAAAATAAAAATTCTATTGACATAATTATCTACTAACCCAAATAAAATCATTCCATTAAGATTTTTTTTTGAAATAACCAACTTTTTCAAATTATATATTAAAGTAATCATGTTTTTGATTTATTTATCAAACTAACATGTTTCATGTAAGATGCAGGGCCGGCCCCGTGCATGTGCAACATGTGCTGCAGCACAGGCCCCAAATGTAAGATGTAAAAGCATGTGTGAATGCAATTGATGCACGCATATAAAATGTAAGAACATGCGTCAATACAATTGGCGCATGCATGTAAAATGTAGGAGTATACGTCATTATAATTGACGCATGCATGTAAAATGTAGGAGTATACGTCATTATAATTGAAGCATGCATGTAAAATGTAGGAACATACGTCACTGCAATTGACGCATGCATGTAAAAAATAAAAGATTACAATTTTATCAATGCATGCATACGCCACTCCTAATGACGCTTGAATACAACTTGAACAATAGATGCGACATAGCAAATGACACATTGGTTATTTGAAAAAAAAAATTATATTGATAACTATTTTGAAATTATGGTTATTTTAGAATTAACTAAAAATATTGGTCATGTATAAAAAATGTGGTTATGTATACTCTTAGAAATAGAATTTCAAATAACTAATTAATTCTATGTTTGGAAGTTACAATTTATAAAAAGCAAGGTGTGTATTAAATATTTCCAGAATCATATGGTTTTGATTCTCTCTTCCCTCATTTTATTTTAACAGGGATTCTCTCTTCTAAGAAGGGTTAGAATACCCCTATTACTCTTTATATCTAAAAAAAAGTTTCATAACACATAGAACCGTAATTATTAATCTTTGAATATTCTGTAACATGCATGGCCAAAACCATTTTCCGATTTCAATTCTACTGATATCAATAACCATTCTATTATATTCGACATCAACAAGTGCTCTGGATGAACTTGGTATAATAAAATAATCTCTCTTATTGTTTTTTCCTTCAAATTTTGTATAAATATTTTCATTAGTTCAATATTTGCATTAAAACCTTCATATATTGGTGCACTGTAGAGTACAGTTACAATGAAGAAAGTGCAGATGGACCTAAACATTGGGGTGATCTAAAAAGAGAATGGGCAGCATGTAAAGGAGACATGCAATCTCCTATTGATTTATCAAATGAAAGAGTAACTCTCATCCCAAATTTGGGAAAGCTAACGAGTTTCTACAAACCTCAAAATGCTACTGTATTGAACCGGGGTCACGATGTTGTGGTAAGTGTATTATTGATTTTACAATCGTAAAAATAACTTGAATGTAATTGTAAAAATAATTTATATTTGATTATGCAATGGTTACAGGTCACTTGGAAAGGAGATGCCGGCTCGATAAACATCAATGGAAATGAATATTTTCTTCAACAAAGTCATTGGCACTGGCCATCTGAACATACCATTAATGGCAAGAGGTTGATTTTCCTTCCTCTAAATCCTTTTTTCGTCCTTTTATGCATTATTTCATGACAAACCCTATCTTTGGTCTTAATTGATTTTTAGGTATGAATTAGAGTTACATATGGTTCACGTTAGCCCTCAAAAAGATGGAACGAACAAGACAGCTGTTGTTGGTATTTTATATAAATATGGTTTACCTGATCCATTTTTGTCTGAGGTAAAATATATCGCAGTTTAGTTTATTATCTGTTTGTCTTCTATCATTTTATATGTATAATATTATATATTTAAATATATTTCAGCTAGAAAAATATATAGTTGAAGTTCCTGATGAAGATGAAGAAACAAGCATAGGTGTTATTGATCCATCAAAAATATTCAAGGATTCAAATATGTATTACAGATACATGGGATCACTCACTACACCTCCATGCACTGAAGGTATCATTTGGACCATTAATACCAAGGTATAGTAACGCTATTTTTTTCTTTTCATAAATATTTCATTATTATTGATCATTACATTATTAATCATATCATATGATTATTTTTAATTTGAATATGTTTTTTTTCATTAGATAAGAACTGTTTCAAAAGGACAAGTCATGTTACTCAAGAATTCCGTACTTAAATATGTAAGTAATGAACTAATAATGATATTTATTAGTCTTAATTATATATTTAAGTATGATTAATAATTTTATAAAATGTTAAACTTCAATTAATCATTATTGTGTTCGATTTAATTGCCACAGTATGCAAAAAAGAATGCAAGGCCAGTGCAGATTCTGAATCAGCGAGAGATTGGATTTTATGATTCAATAATGGCACAAAATGTACCTCACTACTATTGATGTATTCATTCATATTGTATTTATTCTTTTATTTTTTATAATTAATTTGATTATTCATATATTTTGAATTTATTAATTGTATCAATGATATGTTTTCGTTGGTGGAAACTCCCAATTGTATTCATGATTTTTTGTATGTCTAAGAAGTACTTCACATATACAATAATTAATGTATTTTTCACGTATCACCTCAGTAAAAAAAGACAATATTTTTCCGTGGAGGATATGGAGATCGAATGGTCTTGAAGGGATGGTCTTTAAGGGAGGGGTTGAAAAGACGATTTTCTTAAAATCATTTTCAAAAATATTTCCTTTTATAAAATTAGTGTTTTACCAATAGATGCGCAAATTACATCTAACACCCCGGTTCATTTAAATTAATTTATTTTAATTATTCGATTCAATATGTGATTATGTGAGTAATCATGTGATATCTATGTTTTTGTGAGATTTTTGATGGATGGGTTGAATTAGCACTTTAGTAATATTTTTATTTAATTTAAATGAGGAGAAACTAAATTAAAATAAAAGAATAAAAGAAATAAGAGAGAATAGAGTTTTGAGGGTAAAAACATAATTAAGGGTAAAATGGTGGGACTTTTATGTGATATGTATCCTTTTGTGGGATTTTTGGTGGATGGGTTGAATCACACCATTGTCGTCAATTTTGAAATCGTCTCCTTTACTCTAGTTGATTAGTGTAACACCTCAAAATTTGCCCTCCTCTTCTTGAGACTAGTTTGACACATTGCATTTCATATTTTAGAGCATTAGGCATTGCATTTTTCATATCATATGAAAATGAGAAGGTCGTCCTCAAAGGTCTTTTCAAAAGATGGAGAAGTTAGGAGATTCAAGCCTGGGGGTCTCTATGAATTGATCATCAACCATCTGAGGGTATGGGCTTCAATTAGGGTTTCTTGATTCTTCAAAGGTCTTGAGCATCATCTTGTTTGCAAGGATATATTACCCGCATCATGGTTCTATCATCATCAAGGGTTTCATAGTTCATTCTCAAGTTCATTTGGATTAGGGTTGTGACCTCTGGTCAACCTTAATCAATGCTATTCTTCCAACTAGGGTTTCTCAAAGAGATGGGGTATTTTCTTGGGATGAAGATCACATGATTATCATAAGGGGCTTACATGAGCTAGGGTTTCATTTTTGAGCAATTTCCCCAAGTGGTAGAGGCTCAAGTGGATCAAGGCATTTCAAGGTCGTCTGAGGACCAAAAAGTCAACTGTGCAGTCAACTGAGGGCTATGAGGTGGGGAAATGAATTGAGACACCTCAATCATGTTCAAATGGGGTCCATTCATCATTTTAAACATTCATCTTGAAGATTCAAAGGTCATGGCAAAAGTTACTAAAAATGGAAATGACCTATAATTCAAAGTTTCCAAATTTGGCAAGTTTTTGGTCCACTTTCAACTTGACTTTTAAATATCAAAGATGTTTCAAATGGATTTTTGGTGAACATTAAAGGTGTATATCTTTGTCTCCCCTTTCCAAAAAGTCCTAATTAATGTCCATATTATGAGTGGTTGAGGAGTTATGGTCATTTGATCACAAGGTGTGCATGGAAATTCAAAATGGCATAACTTTTGATACAATGCTCCAATTTGGTTCATTCTTTTTGCAAAATGCTTCTCATGTTCAAGGCATCTCAAAATGACATCGTTTGACTCACTTGTGCAAAGGAATCATGGTCAAAATATTCATTATTTCACATTTGTTCAAAGGATGGTATCATGCTACAAGTCAATATTCACAAAGAACCAAGGCAAGGCTTCAATTCAGCATGCTTCATGGACCATATTTGAGTGGAAATAAGCCATTGCCATGCATGAGGGAGGCATGTATACTCATTTTTTCACACATGTTCATTTTGAAGCCAATCTCCATCATTCATTTTTGGCTTAAGATACAAGCCAAATAACATTTCAATCCTAGCCCTTGGTTGTTCATGAGTGGATTGAAGCCTTAGCATGGGATGTCTCACGTGTATTATGGCCATGAAGTGTCAATTTTCATTTTTTGCAAATGGCTTCACAACCCACTAATCATGTTTAGTGAATGGCTAAATTGGTTTTCAGTGTGATTAGCATGAAGTATAAATACCAAAACCCTAGCCATAACTGCCATAACTAACTTTTGAGATCAAAATTCAAGAAACTCTCCAAACTTTCTCTCTCTTCGATTTGCATTTTTCTCCACATAACTCTCAAAGATTATCACATATTCTTGATCCTCATGCTTCACTGATCAAGAATCATCATTCATTTGGTGCAATTCAGTCAGAAATCGAGCAGTGCAAGAGCAATGTCATGTTGATGGAATTTGGAAATTGAAGTAGATTCAAGGAGTTTCATCCAATTCTTTTTGCTTAAAGCTTCATAGGAAGATCATAGGAGTGGATCTGGAGCTTCATAGCATGTAAGTACGCGATTTCAAGAAGCTTCAATTTCAGGTAGGTCGAATTTCATTTTGATCTTTTGCTATTTTCATGATATAGAATTGTAGAGCTGGATGTGTAGATCACGAATATATAAGTAGAATTGAAAATGAGTGAGAATTGAGGATGATATGGTGAATCTAAGTTTGGATCTCAGATCTTCTTCGCTTCGATTTGTAAAACCTAGTGAGAATTAGGATGATCCAAGGTGATATTTGGAATCCTCGTGGAGATACGGTTCGAACGGTACCAGTTTGGTGAAGTTCTGGAAAATCTCACGGCGGCGCCACCGTGCGTCTCGTCGGAGAAGACGACCGGAGCTGTAGCTCCGGCGTCTGTAAGTTGTTAGGGTTTTGGTGACGTGTGTTCCATGTGTGCTCTTGCGTGGATGTTTGATTGGATAAGCTTCCTTTGACCATAGCCACACACGCTTTGACTGATGATTGGGCATGCTGACGCATTAAATGAAGCGCTGCGTTTCACTTATTTGAATGAGAGCCATTGATCACAAGCGCGCCATATCCACCGCCTGATGTATTTTCTGGATTTAATTCAAATTAATTGTTTCCCTCCATTTTGTTTGTTAATTCAATTATTTTAGTCATTTTGTAAAATCCATAAAAAATCCAAAAATGGTCCAAATGAGTCCCAATTTTTTTCATAGATTTTTATAGATGTCTAATTTTTTATTATGTTAATTTCATGAATTTTTGCTGGCTGGATTTTTATTTGTGAATTTTTGAATTAATGTTGTGTTAAATTGACCTATTGCATTCAATGCATTGTGAAATTCTCATTTTTGAGCCATTTGATCCAATTTTTTGCATAAGTGATATTCACACATGATATGAATTATTGGTCACTGGTTTGAAATTTTTCTAACATGTTATCATTGTTTTTGACACATAGAGAATAATGTGACAATTTGTGTCATATTTTTGACATTGAATTGGTGCATTTTTATTCACATATCATTTGAATTATTTTGGACTTAATATTTTGCATGTTGAACATTCATGATAGGAGGAACTTGTACAAAAAATATCAAAGTCATTGCATGCATTTCTGATTTGATATGAATTTTCTAAGTTGGAAGTTCATTTTGTGCATACTTTTGGTCATGACATGGCATAGGCCTTTTGAGGCATTTGATTATTGATTTGATGATGGTCCTTTTGAGGACATTTAATGGAGTGTTTGAAGGTGTAATGTGTAGAAGATTGGGTTCTGGTTTTGTTATTTGGTTAGGTTTTGAATCTTGTCTTTGCACTAGGGTTTTGTACATAAACTAACTTTGTTTTGTGTTTCAGGTTTGGATACTCATCATTGATGATTGTGAGATACAAAATGAATTGAGTGCTAACCTATGTTTGTTTTGTAGGGTTTGGGTTGATGTGATGAGCTCATGAGCTTATTTGAGTGCTTGGGCATTATGTTTTGAATTGTGTAACTGTTGGAGAGTTTCACTGTTTGTTTTCTGGTTTTATGACTGAAGTACTGACTGTTTAGTCTTTGTACAGGTACCTTAGTTGCTTGCTTGCTTTTGCTCTTGCTTTAGCATTGGATTGTGGTTGACACACCACTCAGGTAGTTAGCTTCTTACTTCATGTAGTCTGGAAGTCCTGTCACCTTTTTGGCAGGCATTTTGCTGGCAAGTCCTCCTTCAGAGGCTCTGTTTGTGTTTGTTTACAATTGTGCCAAAGACCTCCAAGGAGAGGCATGGATATTTGATAAGACCTCCAAGAGATGAGGCAATTGACGGATAAAAGGGATTAGTAGCCAATCCCCCGTTATTCAGTGTGTCGTTCTTTATGCTCGCACTACGTGCTGATGCTTCTGAACATGTGCCCCAGATCTTTTGTCTAGAGTCTGCCAAGTGGAATAGGATCCCACTTTCTGGATCCCCACGCTTTCTTTGTCATGAGCTCACCCTGGCCAGGGTTAAGAGCTATGAGGTCTCATCCTCATTACCATTTTGATCTGCTCACCCTGACGTTCAATGTCAGTGGTTAAGAGCCCAGTTGATTACCCTTACAGTTTGGCTTGTTTGTCGAGGTTGATATGACCCCTCTTGACTATAGCCCACCCATTGTTTGGGACTCTTGTATGGATATAGTGTGTGATGCTTGTTCACTTGTGCTGGTGTGTTTATCTGCTTTCCTCTTCTCATCTCCATTTCTGTAGGAGTTGTATGATTGATTTTTGAGGAAGTTGAATGCATGTTAGAGACCTCAACTTAGGGATATTGATTGCATGACAACTATTAGGCTCGAGTCTTAGTCTCCCTATTAGTTTGTTGTCTCCCTGGTCTCTGGTTAGGAGATTGTTTTACCCCTGTTAAGGGGAACTATGTCGCCCTGATTCTCATACCAGATGAGATACGTAGGCAGGAGGTTGCGAGCAATCTCTCCGGGCACCCTTTTTCTTTTTTGCTGTGTTGTTTTGTGTGTGTTCACCCTCTTCTTTGTTTTGGTGTGAGTATTTGTTTGTTCAGCGTGGACATGTGTGGTATGTTTATACCTTGGGGGATTTCTTATGTTATTACTTGGGGTTCATATTGGGGTTTACTTGTATCACTTGGGGTTCATATTGGGGTTTACCTGTATCATTCGGGGTTCATTTATGACGATGGTTATTCATATTGGGGTTCATCTTTGGGGTTTATTTATGGTGACTGGCTGGATAGTTAGTTGCTTTGTTGGGGTTTGTTCTGATAACCTTTTCTTTGGTATTCGCTGGTTAGCGTTTGTTATTGTTAGGAGTCGGATATAAGTCCATGTATTGGCATTCTGTTTCCTTTTGTGGGTTATTATCAGGAGTTGGGTGTAAGTCCATGTATTGGCATTCTGTTTCCTTTTGTTTGTTGTTGTTAGGAGTCGGATATAAGTCCATGTATTGGCATTCTGTTTCCTTTTGTTTGTTGATTGTTGGGAGTCAGGCGTAAGTCCATGTATTGGCATTCTGTTTCCTTTTGAGTGTTTCTTTTGACGTCTCAGCGTCTCTTTTTGGTGTCTTGTTTCGGCGTGTGTTAGCCGAGCTACGAGTGCTCTGATTCTCCTCTGGATAGAGAAGATACGTAGGAATAGGACGCGATGTCTTAGCGAGCATGTCTCCCTTTTCCCGAACTACGTCGACTCTGATGTTTGTTTCTGACAAACTACGTAGGCCCAGGATGCAACATCCTGCCGAGTCCTCTTCCTCCGTTTTCTTTCTCTCCCTCACCTGTTTATCATTCCAGTTTGTGTAGTTTCTTTGAGCAGTTTATTAGCAGCAACCCTTTTCCTTTCCTTTGAGCTATCTTTTAAGCGTGGATCCCGTCGAGTACGGCGGACGTGAGGGGTGCTAATACCTTCCCCTTGCATAACCGACTCTCGTACCTTGTAATCTCTAGTCGTAAGACCATTCCTTTCCCTTTCTTAGGTTAGTCCTGCGCTCCCTTTTCGTCATAGGATGAATAGCGTCGGTGGCGGCTCTGTATTTTTTCTGCCGGTTGTTTTTCGCGTTGCGACAATTAGCACTAGCCGGTTAATCAATCCCAACTCGACCTTCTAACATTCTACGATCTTTTTAAGGATACCACTGGTCATATTCAACATACCCAACTTCACATTGTTAGAAGTTTCTTCGCACACTAAACTCATATTTATGAATTACTCGATCAATTCTAACTTTCGAACCATAAACATCGACATATGTAACGTCTTCCCACTCAATGCATCGGCTATGACATTGGTTTTACCAGGATGGTAACTCAAGCCAAAATCACAATCCTTTAGAAACTCGAGTTATCTCCTCTGCATCATGAAATTCTAGTTAACAGACTTTCGATGTCACACTGGATGTTATGACATCCAATTCTGCACAGACAAGAATGATGCAGAACGTAAATGTAAAGTGCAGTAAATAACACAAAGAATTGTTTACCCAGTTGGGTGACAAACACACCTACGTCTGGGGGCTACCAAGCCATAGAGGAAATCCACTATTAGCAGTATTAATTTAGGCCTTAAACCAACTGTTTAATCCTATCACTTAATACCTACCCAATGCAATTTCAATCTAAAACTAAGACCAGAGTTCCTACTCACTCCCCCTCAATCACCACAGTGCTTACAACCTTTAATTAGTTTAAAGTTAATTGCGAAGTTATACTTCAAACAACTCTTGATAGTGCTTCATAGCTTTAATCAAGACACACAACACTCACACTTAAAAGTTTAGAGTGACACAACACTTACAACTCAATGAACACCCTAGTCCAATACAATCATCTACGTGATAATTGCTTGGCACACAAGTCAAACCTAATACAAGACACAATTAAAAACAGCCGTGAAATATGATGATATAATAAATGTTTCACGCTTCAAACCCCTTGAGTTGCTGAAAGTAGGATTGCCATCCTTTTATAATGCAGCACTTGGGCCTTGTACTTGTATTTCCTAAAATTAAGGTTAAGCAAGTTAACCTAATTTCCACATATTAGGGTGCTACCAAATAGGCTATATGTTAGGCCTCTTAATTGTAGCTCAGTTGTTAGTTTCCTGGATTTTAGCTCAGCTGTTAGATTCCTCAAAAATAGCCTGAGAAAAATACTGAAACAGAAAAACTAACTAGCCTACACTTTAGCATATACTGTCAGGAATGAATGTCATAACATTCAGTTTGACGTCGAGAACATAGGCCATATGTTAGGTCTGTTATTCTCCTGAAAAACAGACTGAAATAAATATTGAACTGTAGCAGAAAAACCAACCTACCTATAATTCAGTATCTGCTGTCAAGGATGAATGTCATAACATTCAGTTTGACATTCAGACAATAGGCTATGTGCCAGGTCTGTTATTCTCCTGAAAAACAGACTGAACTAAATATTGAATTGTAGCAGAAAAACCAACCTGCCTATAATTCAGTATCTGCTGTCAAGGATGAATGTCATAACATTCAGTTTGACATTCAGACAATAGGCTATGTGCCAGGTCTGTTACTCTCCTGAAAAACAGACTGAACTAAATACTGAGCTATAACAGAAAAACCAACTATTCTATAGTTCAGTATCTGCCGTCAGGGATGAATGTCATAACATCCAGTTTGACATTCAGTAAATCCTGTATTAGTTAATCCTGCAGCATTCTACTCAAGCATGTCATGACATCAGTCAAGACATCAAAGTACAGTTAGTGTTTTAACACAAAATGCAGCCAATCAAAAACAGTTAGAGGATTTCTTCTTCTCTGAAATTTCTTCTTCTGATGGTTACTCCTCCTGGTTCCCTGATGTTATGACATTGGTTGTGACTTCTGCTTGAGTTTCTGAACTTCAGCCTTTGAGCTTTTGAGTTCAGTTGAGGATTTCTTAACAAAGCCTAAACCAGACATGGTTCCTAACTTCTGTCCCACCTTTAGAATCTCTTCCAAGGTGTCAGTTCCTTTATTAAGCATTCTGATAGGTTTTTTCATTTGTTCTAGCTTAGAGGTCAGCAAGGTTATCTCACCATTTAGACCATCTATGACTATCAGATGCTTCTTTTTCTCAACTTCCAGCTCCTTGATGAGTTTCTTCTGCTTTTCTCCTTGTATACACACTTCTGCACTTTTAACACATAGCTCTTTATATGAAGCAGCAAGTTCATCAAAGGTAAGTTCATCTCCACTTGAGTCATCATCAGAGGCACAGACACTAGTTAGTGCAGTGACATGTTTAGCAGATTCTCCTTCAGATTCACTCTCAGAGTCTCCTTCAGACCAGGTGACAAATAACCCCTTCTTTTGAATCTTGAGGAAGGTAGGGCATTCAGCTCTAATGTGACCAAAACCTTCACATCCATGGCACTGGATTCCCTTGCTTTGGTTTACATTTTCTTCAGATTTTAATCTTCTACTGATGTCAGATGAAGAGTTCTTGACATTAGGTCTGCCCTTTTGCTCAACCTTCTTTATGAACTTGTTGAACTGTCTTCCAAGCATGGCTATAGCTTCTGAAATTCTTTCATCACCTCCAATATTTCCTTCTTCTGAATCCTCTTCAGTATTTAAGACAAAAGCTATGCTTTTGTTTTTCTTTTCAACATCCTCACACAAGCCCATTTCAAAGGTTTGGAGAGAACCAATAAGCTCATCAACCTTCATATTGCAGATATCTTGAGCCTCTTCTATAGCAGTGACCTTCATGGCAAATCTCTTTGGCAATGATCTGAGAATCTTTCTTACAAGTTTTTCTTCAAACATTTTCTCTCCTAAGCCACCAGAAGTGTTGGCAATTTCAAGAATATTCATGTGGAAGTCATGAATAGTCTCATCCTCTTTCATCCTCAGATTTTCAAACTTGGTGGTCAGCATCTAAAGTTTAGACATCCTCACCTTGGAGGTACCTTCATGAGTTGTTTTGAGAGTATCCCAAACTTCTTTAGCCAGCTCACAGTGATGCACCAGTCTGAAGATGTTCTTATTTATCCCATTGAACAGTGCATTCAAGGCCTTAGAGTTTCCAAGGGCTAATGCCTCTTGCTCCTTGTCCCACTCTTCTTCAAGAATTTGCATAATGATTCCATCTTCACCTGTCTTCGTTGGATGTTCCCATCCTTTGTTGACAGCTCTCCAGACCTTGCTATCCAGAGACCTCAAGAAGGCTATCATACGAGGTTTCCAGTCATCATAGTTAGAACCATCCAGCATGGGTGGTCTATTTGAGAATCCTACATCCTTGTCCATGGTACTATAAAGTAACGTCCCTAGATTTCACCCAGAATTTAACAGGCAGGGTGCCAACTCTGATGCCAATTGAAATTCTAGTTAACAGGCTTTCGATGTCACACTGGATATTATGACATCCAATTCTGCGCAGACAAGAATGATGCAGAACGTAAATGTAAAGTGCGGTAAATAACACAAAGAATTGTTTACCCAGTTCGGTGACAAACACACCTACGTATGGGGGCTACCAAGCCAGGGAGGAAATCCACTATTAGCAGTATTAATTCAGGCCTTAAACCAACTGTTTAATCCTATCACTTAATACCTACCAAATGCAATTTCAATCTAAAACTAAGATCAAAGTTCCTACTCACTCCCCCTCAATCACCACAGTGCTTACAACCTTTAATTAGTTTAAAGTTAATTGCGAAGTTATACTTCAAACAACTCTTGATAGTGCTTCACAACTTTAATCAAGAAACACAACACTCACACTTAAAGGTTTAGAGTGACACAACACTTACAACTCAATGAACACCCTAGTCCAATGCAATCATCTAGGTGATAATTGCTTGGCACACAAGTCAAACCTAATACAAGACACAATTAAAAACAGCCGTGAAATATGATGATATAATAAATGTTTCACGCTTCAAACCCCTTGAGTTGCTGAAAGTAGGATTGCCATCCTTTTATAATGCAGCACTTGGGCCTTGTACTTGTATTTCCTAAAATTAAGGTTAAGCAAGTTAACCTAATTTCCACATATTAGGGTGCTACCAAATAGGCTATATGTTAGGCCTCTTAATTGTAGCTCAGTTGTTAGTTTCCTGGATTTTAGCTCAGCTGTTAGATTCCTAAAAAATAGCTTGAGAAAAATACTGAAATAGAAAAACTAACTAGCCTACACTTTAGCATATAGTGTCAGGAATGAATGTCATAACATTCAGTTTGACGTCCAGAACATAGGCCATATGTTAGGTCTGTTATTCTCCTGAAAAACAGACTGAAATAAATACTGAACTGTAGCAGAAAAACCAACCTGCCTATAATTCAGTATCTGCTGTCAAGGATGAATGTCATAACATTCAGTTTGACATTCAGACAATAGGCTATGTGCCAGGTCTGTTATTCTCCTGAAAAACAGACTGAACTAAATATTGAATTGTAGCAGAAAAACCAACCTGCCTATAATTCAGTATCCGCTGTCAAGGATGAATGTCATAACATTCAGTTTGACATTCAGACAATAGGCTATGTGCCAGGTCTGTTACTCTTCTGAAAAACAGACTGAACTAAATACTGAGCTATAACAGAAAAACCAACTATTCTATAGTTCAGTATCTGCTGTCAGGGATGAATGTCATAACATCCAGTTTGACATTCAGTAAATCCTGTATTAGCTAATCCTGCAGCATACTAATCAAGCATGTCATGACATCAGTCAAGACATCAGAGTACAGTTAGTGTTTTAACACAAAATGCAGCCAATCAAAAACATCTACACATCATATTCAACTCCTTCTGATCGAACAAGTACTTCAAACTCTTATGATCACTAAACACCTCATATATGGAGCCAAACAAATAATGTCTCCAAATCTTCAACATAAACACTATGACTGCCAACTTTAGATCATGCGTAGGATAATTTATTTCATGAACCCTCAACTGTCTAGAAGCGTACTGCACAACCTGACCATTCTGCATTAACATACCACCAAGGTCCATCTTAGAAGCATCATAATACACAACAAAAGACTCACTTGGATTCAACAAGATCAAAATTGGAGCAGACGCCAACTTCATCTTGAGTTTTTGAAAACTCTCTTCCCAATGCACATCCCAAACGTATGCTTGACCCTTTCGAATCAATTGAGTCAAAAGCAATGCTAACTTAGAAAAACCTTCAATAAAATTCATGTAGTAACCAACCGAACCAAGAAAGCTTCTAATCTCCGTAACAGACTTCAGAGTCTCCCATTGCAACATCACATCTATCTTGGATGGCTCAACAACAATACCATCACTAGAAGTCACATGACCAAGGAAATCACTTCTCGCAACCAGAACTCGCACTTGGATAAGTTTGCATACATCTTATTCTCTTTCAAGGTCTGCAACACAAATCTCATATGCTCTATATGTTCTTCACCTGACTAGAATATATTAAGATGTCATTGATGAACACAACCACAAACTGATATAAAAATGGATGGAATGTTATATTCATGTACTACATGAATACTCTAGTTGCATTAGACACTCCAAACGACATCATTTGAATACTCATAAGGACCAAACCTCATTCTAAATGTAGTCTTCGAAATATCTTTTGGTTTCATGTGAATCTGATGATTACCCGATCACAAATCAATCTTGCTAAACACATAAGCACCTACAATTAATCTTGTCGGTTGCCACTTTGATGATGGATTTATAAGGAGAGAGATGACGGGTTGGGTGACGATCTTTATCCTAGTGACAGACTGCCCGCCACGAGCATCAGTGTCC
The DNA here is from genome assembly GCF_024323335.1 of Lathyrus oleraceus. Taxonomy (NCBI): domain Eukaryota; kingdom Viridiplantae; phylum Streptophyta; class Magnoliopsida; order Fabales; family Fabaceae; genus Lathyrus; species Lathyrus oleraceus. Next base: position 130,715,957 of record NC_066581.1, read on the forward strand.
GGTTCTAAGCGGTCATGTTAGTTTTTATGTTGTTTTCGTGTGAGGTTGATGTTTTGTTGTTGTTTTGATGTGTTTGACGAGTTTAGTTATTATGATAAAAATGTTATGATGAATTGAATAACATTTGGAATATAGATATAATTGTATGATTATGTATTGTTGAATATATTTGCATATCATACTTGTTGTGTTGAGGTGGTGAACTTATTGGCGATGTACATGGTCAGAAGTGGGGCCGGTTGTGAATGAACATATTTGCATGTTGTTGTTGAGTTCATGCATCATGGTGTATGGACTTCGGTTCAGTGGTGAGCTCTGCTTTTGAAGTGGAGACTAGAAACGAGTAACTGATTTTTAGTAATAGGATCAGTGAAGCATTGTTGATTCAATAGTGGGAATCAATGATGATTATGGTTGCCAATGGTTCAGAAAAGGGGACCGATAGCGAGTATGGATGAAAATCAGTAACATAGAGTTGAGTAGTGGGTACATTTACATACATGCATGTGTGATCGACTAATCACTATGATTGTTTATTATTGTGAATAAGCGTGTGATTGATGATTGTGATGAATATGTTACCCTTGCTATGTTTTGCACTACTAATATATTTGAGCGCATTCTCACTCTTGTTTTTTATTTGGGGTGTATGTGCTCCTTTGGAGTACAAACAATCACGTAGAGAAGTAGATACTTAAGATAGAGGACGATATTTAGTCCTATTTAATTATTTATCATTTGGGTCTTTAGTGGAGTCACTCTGATATGTATCACTGGGAAGTGCTATTCTATATTTTGTTGTTACATGTTTTATTCATATTGGAGTTGTTGATCCACTTTGTTATTCATTTGTTGTTGAGATGTTATATGTCAAATTTTATTGTTTTCACTACTTAATTCATATGATTATATTTTTTGGTTTTTATGTTTGGTGAAACATGCGTGACACTCTAAGTGTTGAGTTAAAATTGAATTATTTTACTAAATGTTGAGTCGGGAAATTAGGGTGTTACATTACACGCTCTGAGGCCAGTTGTTGATATCATGGAAATAGATTACAAATGGATGTGAAATATAGCGGAGATTTTATAACACATACGATTAAATGGATATTACAATTAACTCATATTATCAGTAATCATAACATCCGAGAAAGATGAAGTTGTTTAAACAAGAAATTCAATAATTATCATAATTCAATTTTAAATATAACGCAAATTGAATTTGATTAATTGAATAATCAATCTAACAACAAGAGTTCATACATCAATAATAGTGAGAGAGAATTTTCAAATGACTAGATCTATCACATAACTAAAAATTAATCACAAAATCGTTATAAACAGATAAACTCTAACAACATGTTACTCTATGAAAGAGATATCAAACCTAAGTATGCAAACCATACAGAAAACTAGAGAGAGAGAGAGAGAGAGAGAGAGAGAGAAAGAAGTAGAAGAGTACACCGAATTTATAGTGGTTCAGCTATATCGTCCTTGTAGGAGCTTAATTCACTCTTAAATGGTTTCCCATAAAAATTTGTTATCTTCTAATAAAAATAATATGAAAATTGTTTACATAAATTACACAACCATTTGATATAAGATAATTTTGAAAATAACTAGTCTTATTATCTTGATCCTCTCTTATTGCATTTGGTGTCTACTTCGCCGATCTTGCAAGATCTACCAGATCTCGACTTAACTCTTCCAGAATCAATAATTCTGTCAAGCCTCTATTTTGCAGCAACCTTTACCCTGTCATACCGGTCCCTTGAAAATTGATTTGTCTAAAGAACGCAAAAACTATGATGTCATCTGTAGGCTTCCACACAGCTCTACCGAAGTAACTTGGAGAAATTACTTATTTTTCTTGTTGGATTGCCTAACTACAACACCACCACACAATATGAATTTTGACCTGCAACTCTAAAACTTCATAAACATTAATAAATAATAAACCTTTTATACAATAGATCTCACATTCTCTAAGAATTGGGAAGCAATTGATGTTAATATTGCTAGAGTTTGACGATGGTTCAGATGCAAAAGATAGATGGGAAAAGATGTTTTTTGAAAGTGGATTTTCAAGTTTTTTAGAAAAGGTTTTACAGTTATGATTATCATCCGAATAATCATTCTTTATTATTATGACGAGGGATAGAGGAAAGTGATTTATATATGTGCTTGAGATTATTCATAAAAATGAGTGAAAATGATGTTTGATTCGAGCCATAAGCACATTTATGCTTTGAGTCAAATGGAAAAGTAATTTGGATCAAGATCTAAAACATATGAGAAACCCATTTCTGGGATTTGACTCATGAACAATGTGATTTGATTCAAGACTGAAGTCATGATTCAAGTTATGAACAACATGATTTGAACCAAGCAAGTCAGAGGAAAATCCTGGAGTTTTCATCACTTCATGATTCGAGTCATGAACAGTGTGATTCGAGTAACAAAGTTTTATGATTCGAGTCATCAACAGTGCGAGTCAAATTATGACAACATCCAAAATTTCATGAAAGCCTATTTTTCATTTGATTCGAGTCATAGGATGTATGATTCAAATCACACACCTAAAATCTCAATTTTTTGTGCAATTTTAAATATGTTTTGAGATTCTATTAATGACATGACTTAAACGAATCTCTAATATGGTTCTTGATTCGAAAGCTCGACTAATTAACTTAAAGCATATTTCTTATACTAAAAAGCAAACATTTCAATTTATGCATGCAAAAACATGATTTAAAGAAAAATACTATTTAAAAATCATTGCACTCATATATAAGATTATTTGCAAAGATCTAACTTAGAGGAGACTCAATTAAGAAAATGATAAATGATAAATGATAATAAATGAGACAAACAATAAGACCAAAGTTCTAGAGGGCAGATCAATTACAATATCTTGATGGCACATAGTCTATAATACTTTCTGAATGCATCATCATCTTAATGAGTAATAGCTCCAGTCAAATCGCTTATGTATAGCTTCTCCAATCACCTAAATCGAGCATAACATCTTCACATATGATTTATCTCAAGTTGAGTCTAATCAAGATTGGCTTTTAAGTGTTGAATCACCAAGTCTAAAGCTTCAAATTTATGAACTGTGAAGTGTTATAATAGCCAACTTTGATATACTGATGGAGAAGACAAGATACATTGTCTAGGGTGAGACACCAAATGGATGATGAAAAGATGATGTCTCTGAATGTCATCTTCCATCAAACATTAACAATTATACATGGTCTATATAATAAACCAAAGGGTAAACTAGTTCAGGGTACATGTTTTGAATCCCAGCAACAACAGGTTTTGTTTTTATTTCTTTTAAAATGGCGCTTTTCTTTTTATTTTAGTTTTTATTTAATTATTAAATAATATATTCCAACGATTTCCTTAATAACTTAGGGGTATGCTACCCAGATTTAACTATAAAAGGATTCGTTCACTAAGTTTTTCCCTAAACCTAACTCATATATACAATTGCTCCATACTTGTAAATATCATTCTTTGGGATGGACATCAAGATAGAAAAATTCCATGTTTATATGTTGATGTTCTTCTAACACTCACCTTTAATAAATCATTTTTCTACTCTTGCTATCCATCTCACCTAAGTTGTTGTTTTTGTTGTTGTTGTTATTGTTATTGTCGTTTTGATTGTTATTTTGTGGTTGTTCTACCTCTTGTCAATGTTTAATTTGTAAAAGGAAACATTACTATATTGTGGGTATATTTCATGTTTTATTAATATACAAAGTTACTTATGTTGCCTCAGTTTATTTAGTAACCGAGGGGATATGTCTCTACTTTAGATTATTTTTATTTAAAAATAAATAATATTAGACCTTTTATTACAAAACCGAGGAAAAAAAATCCAGTTTTGTCTCAATACACAATACTACAAAAACCGTTTTTTACCTCGGACGCGAAATGCATAATGGGCCAGTTTGTTTTAGCTTTAAAAAAATAGATTTTTTCTTTGTATTTTTGAAAATAGATTCTACAAAAATGTTTTTTAAAATATTACAAGCTTTTTTAAATTTATTTTTTATAAATTAAAAGATTGAATTATTCATGCTATAACATAAATATACATTATTGAAGATCAAAACATAATTAAAGTCATAATTTTTTCAAAAAGTTGTATCTTAAAAATGATTTTTATGAAAAGCTATTTGAAATAACTTCAAAATTAAGTGATTTTTTGAAAATTTGATATCCAAAAAAAGTTTCGATAAAATGATTAAATACTTCAAATAATATTTTAAGAATAACTATTCAAACCAAATTTTCATTTAAAGTTTTTATGAAAAGTTTCTTTGTAAATTTTTTTTACACTAAAATATTTAACACTATAAAAATCATTTAAAAAAGCCAAAACAAATGGGTCCAATATTTCGCCTAAAGAAGAGAGGTAACGAAGGACGACATGAAAGCTCGCCACTTATCACCTTAGTGGAAATAAAATCGAGAGGTAAAGTTATATGGACATGGGTTCAAGCCCTAACAACTTCATTTTTATTATTTTCAAAATTAACTTACCCCACCTTTCGGTTTATAAATAAAATCGAGGGGTAAGATCATTTAAGAAAAATCATTATATGGTTTACCCAGAATATTACATTGTTTACTCATAATATTGCATTGTTTACCCAAAATATTACATTGTTTACACAAAATATTAAAATAAAAATCAAATTCCCTATAGATATAGATAAAATTCAAATTTCCTAGGTGGGTGAAGATCAAACGTTGGTGCAAATATAATCTCCAAGGTTTTGCATGCATTTGATTCTGAAGCAAAACAAAATAAGGGTTAAATAAATAAAATCAATATTCATATATATGATTTTATGCTTAAATAAATATTTAAGAAAACAAACCTTAAACCCAAGGAATTTTCTGCTCTTGCAAATCATCTTAGAGAACTTTTCCAAATGTCTTTATGTTTAAAGTGCGTCATGTTCCATATAGGTTAGATTTTCAATATTCAACGTACTTTTATAATGGATGTCCCTTAGGTTTCACGCAGATCACTAATGACATATTCTTAAGTGTTGATAAATATTAAATGGATGAAAAATATTTTTTAAGAGCATTGAATATAGTAAAAAAAATGCTTAACTATCCCCTCGGTCACGAAGAAAACCGAGGTGAATAAGCTGTTCTTTTAAATTACGTTGTTTACATAGAATATTAAAAATACATTGTAAAATCTGTTTTCCAATGAATTTTTTTATTTTCCACGTCCAGATCCCATGCAAGATGCTAGAGATCTGTTTCTTAATGAGAATTTTTTTTTTGCACTTGTAATCCATCCCATAGATCTATAGTAGCAACTCATAATCAAATGGACGGTGGTGAATATTTTCTCTCTTTGGGGATGCTACATATAAGTTAGTCTTAGGGTAAAATCTGTTTAACGGGTGTTTTTATAGTAAAATATGATTATTAAACACTTCAGTTTTACTATAAAATCGAGGTTTTTTATCTTCTCCTTTTAACTATCACCTCAGTGATGACGAAAATCGAGGTATATAATTCTTTTCTTTTTCTTTTTTGAAATTATATTATTTACACAGAATATTAAAATAAATTGTTTACAGGAAATCTTTGTTCTTATTACTGAATATTTCCATTGATATCCATATTTAGTTGCATTCCTTTCATTATTCAATGGTTAAACTCTTTTTCTTGTTGGATAAGTCCATCCTTTGTTAGTTAAGCTCCTTTCTTTGGGTAACTTGAAGCAAGAATTATTTTCTAGACTTGCAATCTATCAACCAAGTGCTCTTCAAATGTTGAACTCCCTTCTTTAACTGAGGATTATTAAAAAAAATACACCAACGACAACATCAACATCATTATGTGAGATAAATTGTAAGGGCAGAAAAAATATTTTGTTCAAGATAGAAGAACAATGAAGATTTTTTCTGTCTAGCAATCCAACCCAAAAAATGAGGCTTACGAGTTTAGTGCAGCTTCATATTAATAAGGATTAGGGTAAAATCTATTTAACGAGTGTTTTTATAGTAAAATATTATTATTTTATGTCTCGGTTAAATAGAAAACCGAAGGGTTAGAATATTTTGTTTACACTTATAAACAAATAAAATTATAAACTGCGATAGCTGAGAATCTAAACTTGTACTGAGTTGTTTTTTCACCTCCATGTTGTGAAAAATAGAGGGGATGTATGGTTTTTTAGGTTTTTTTTAAATAATAAAAAATAGTGCGCCTTGTCTTTATACCTCGGTTTTCTATTGTTCGAGGTGAAAGTTTCATCATGAAAAGCGTTATTTATTATAGTGATATCGTTTTCGTCCATTTATAAAGTAGCATTGCTCAAGATATTGTCAACACATCAATCCACAAGAAACCATCTACATCCAATCGGAACACGAACACCACTCATTTATATTTAGGGCACTATGTTGTGAAACTCAAACATTGTTAACTCAAACATTATTGTGAAACCCTCTACATCCAATCAGAGCATAATGAGATTGTACATATGTAAAAGTATCACTGTGATAGATTGCAATAGTAGGAAAAAATAGGCTTATTTAATATGTGGTTGGTAAGAGCGTATTTACTTTGCCCAAGATTTTTGTGATGGGTTGTAAGAGTAGGAAAAAAATTTGATTCAAGGTTGGTTTTCTAACATAATCTCTGATCATGTAACTGCAAATTTATTTTATTTATCTAATCCTTTTATTTATATCAGGAAAAAATGTATACAATACCCAATATTTATTCTTCCACAAGGTTCAAATGGAGCGGGATACTAGTATTTGCCACCCCAGAGATATAGTGATGAAGATGATTCGAACAATGATGAAGATAATTCGAATTCAGAATTTGTCAAACATTTGTACTTGTAGGTTGAAATGAAATAAAAAAATAAGTAATTTTGTATATTAATAAAATATAAAATATATGTTTATTTCATATATTAACAATACATGTTTCTAATACTTTTTTCAACAATATAAAATAAGAAACTGTGTATATTAATAAAGTATGATATATATATATATATATATATATATATATATATATATATATATATATATATATATATAATATATATATATATATATATATATATATATAAATATATAAATATAATTGGCGTCTTTTAATAAAAAAGTGAATATCCAATTGCTTTTGATGGATATGCAGGATTTCCAGGTTTATACCTGCAAGCGCATAGATCCACATTTGAGAGATTGCTTCTAGTAGATTCACCAACATTGTGAACTTTCATACATGTACTTGTAAAAAAGTACAAGTGTGTGTGTTGTCCATGTAATGGTAGAGAGACTCAGAGACCTTAGTAGATTTATAACACGATATGGTGGTTAGGACTTTCCCACGATGGAGAGAAGCCTTGTACAATTATGTTTTGAGGTAGTATAATTGTCCTGCTCACTTGAGGTGAAAGGCTTTACAAGTGAGTGGTGAGGCTTGAGAGAAAGCATATGGTTATGGTTAGTCGTGGTGTTGTGACTTTAGTAAGCGTTATACTCTTTTGGAGTGTAAAGAATGAGTTTGTATAACTTAAGTTCTATCACCTCCTCTTTTTGGGGGAGAAATATTAGGCTCTCTTAGGCTTAGGGTTATAAACTTAGTAGGAATTTATGTCCTAGTTCCATGAATAGGAACATGGTCAAGGGAAGACGTGTTCTTCCTATAATCATGGAGGTAGTGGTCCTCCTTTGACTTGCTCTTTTGACTAGGTATCTTAACCTAAGTACAATATGGGGCCTTCTGCCTAGTGGGCGACCAAGTGTTAGCCTATTAGACTAGATTCTAGCTAGTGGGCGACCACTTTAAGGCTAGCATATGCTAGCGTGTGGGTAACCAGTGATAGCCCGTGGTACACCAGATGCTAGCCTATGGGCGACAAAATGGGGCTCACGTCCTTCTTTGGGTTCTAGCCTTCTTTTGGGCGCTAGGCCTTTTTTGGTACTCCTTATTAGGGTCTCAAAAAATAAAAACTACATAGTCTTTAAAGCACGAGGACTTGGTAAAGGACATAGTGATTAATAGTAGTGCTCACATCTTCTAAGACTCCCATTATAAGGCTTTATCCTAGGTGGGATTTTCTTGATGGGGTTCTACAGCGAGCCCCTCGAGCATAACTTGGGACGAGTCCCTCCGACGAGACTTAATCTTCGAGTCTCTTAGGCGAGACTTAGTAGTCAAGTATTTTATACTATACATTTATTTTTCCTTCATCATAATATGCCTATAAAATTTGTTTAAATAATAATAACAAATAATTAAATATTTTTCTACCGTACAGGATCAGCCGTTCATGCAAAATCCATTACCCTTCTATTAAAAAACACAACAAATGTCCAATACAATGTTTATAAGAGAATTGTTTTTGTATAGGTGTTTTCATGATACGTTATCAAAACAAGGCAATGCATGTAATCTCATTTCTCCCTAACTAAGATTGATAAGAATCAAAATACATATACTTTCCTTTCGTACAAATGGTTTCTCTATTTCGAAATATTGACTTAATTTAGAACATATAAAAAGATATAATTGCTTACAGTACAATATTAATAAATTCAAAATACTTTTGAATCATTATAGAAAAATCATAACATCCCTAATTATGCTCTCATATTAATGGATAGAAAGTTTTAATGTTTTGGATATTTATATTATAATTTTTACATTATTTTAATTTTTATAAAAAAACAATAAAATATATATGGATTTTTTACTTTTAATCTTTGATTTGAAATGTTTTCTCCTTTCTTTCTTATTTTTGTATATATCTTTGATGATTAATATATTTTTATTGAAAATAAAAATTCTATTGACATAATTATCTACTAACCCAAATAAAATCATTCCATTAAGATTTTTTTTTGGAATAACCAACTTTTTCAAATTATATATTAAAGTAATCATGTTTTTGATTTATTTATCAAACTAACATGTTTCATGTAAGATGCAGGGCCGACCCCGTGCATGTGCAACATGTGCTGCAGCACAGGCCCCAAATGTAAGATGTAAAAGCATGTGTGAATGTAATTGATGCACGCATATAAAATGTAAGAACATGCGTCAATACAATTGGCGCATGCATGTAAAATGTAGGAGTATACGTCATTATAATTGACGCATGCATGTAAAATGTAGGAGTATACGTCATTATAATTGAAGCATGCATGTAAAATGTAGGAACATACGTCACTGCAATTGACGCATGCATGTAAAAAATAAAAGAGTACAATTTTATCAATGCATGCATACGCCGCTCCTAATGACGCTTGAATACAACTTGAACAATAGATGCGACATAGCAAATGACACATTGGTTATTTTAAAATAAAAAAAAAAATTATATTGATAACTATTTTGAAATTATGGTTATTTTAGAATTAACTAAAAATATTGGTCATGTATAAAAAATGTGGTTATGTATACTCTTAGAAATAGAATATCAAATAACTAATTAATTCTATGTTTGGAAGTTACAATTTATAAAAAGCAAGGTGTGTATCAAATATTTCCAGAATCATATGGTTTTGATTCTCTCTTCCCTCATTTTATTTTAACAGGGATTCTCTCTTCTAAGAAGGGTTAGAATACCCCTATTACTCTTTATATCTAAAAAAAAGTTTCATAACACATAGAACCATAATTATTAATCTTTGAATATTCTGTAACATGCATAGCCAAAACCATTTTCCTATTTCAATTCTACTGATATCAATAACCATTCTATTATATTCGACATCAACAAGTGCTTTGGATGAACTTGGTATAATAAAATAATCTCTCTTATTGTTTTTTTCTTCAAATTTTGTATAAATATTTTCATTAGTTCAATATTTGCATTAAAACCTTCATATATTTGTGCATTGTAGAGTACAGTTACAATGAAGAAAGTGCAGATGGACCTAAACATTGGGGTGATCTAAAAAGAGAATGGGCAGCATGTAAAGGAGACATGCAATCTCCTATTGATTTATCAAATGAAAGAGTAACTCTCATCCCAAATTTGGGAAAGCTAACGAGTTTCTACAAACCTCAAAATGCTACTGTATTGAACCGGGGTCACGATGTTGTGGTAAGTGTATTATTGATTTTACGATCGTAAAAATAACTTGAATGTAATTGTAAAAATAATTTATATTTGATTATGCAATGGTTACAGGTCACTTGGAAAGGAGATGCCGGCTCGATAAACATCAATGGAAATGAATATTTTCTTCAACAAAGCCATTGGCACTGGCCATCTGAACATACCATTAATGGCAGGAGGTTGATTTTCCTTCCTCTAAATCCTTTTTTCGTCCTTTTATGCATTATTTCATGACAAACCCTATCTTTGGTCTTAATTGATTTTTAGGTATGAATTAGAGTTACATATGGTTCACGTTAGCCCTCAACAAGATGGAACGAACAAGACAGCTGTTGTTGGTATTTTATATAAATATGGTTTACCTGATCCATTTTTGTCTAAGGTAAAATATATCGCAGTTTAGTTTATTATCTGTTTGTCTTCTATCATTTTATATGTATAATATTATATTTTTAAATATATTTCAGCTAGAAAAATATATAGTTGAAGTTCCTGATGAAGATGAAGAAACAAGCATAGGTGTTATTGATCCATCAAAAATATTCAAGGATTCAAATATGTATTACAGATACATGGGATCACTCACTACACCTCCATGCACTGAAGGTATCATTTGGACCATTAATACCAAGGTATAGTAACGCTATTTTTTTCTTTTCATAAATATTTCATTCTTATTGATCATTAAATTATTAATCATATCATATGATTATTTTTAATTTGAATATGTTTTTTTTCATTAGATAAGAACTGTTTCAAAAGGACAAGTCATGTTACTCAAGAATTCCGTACTTAAATATGTAAGTAATGAACTAATAATGATATTTATTAGTTTTAATTATATATTTAAGTATGATTAATAATTTTATAAAATGTTAAACTTCAATTAATCATTATTGTGTTCGATTTAATTGCCACAGTATGCAAAAAAGAATGCAAGGCCAGTGCAGATTCTGAATCAGCGAGAGATTGGACTTTATGATTCAATAATGGCACAAAATGTACCTCACTACTATTGATGTATTCATTCATATTGTATTTATTCTTTTATTTTTTATAATTAATTTGAGTATTCATATATTTTGAATTTATTAATTGTATTAATGATATGTTTTCGTTGGTGGAAACTCCCAATTGTATTCATGATTTTTTGTATGTCTAAGAAGTACTTCACATATACAATAATTAATGTATTTTTCACGTATCACCTCAGTAAAAAAAGACAATATTTTTCCGTGGAGGATATGGAGATCGAATGGTCTTGAAGGGAGGGGTTGAAAAGACGATTTTCTTATAATCATTTTCAAAAATATTTCCTTTTATAAAATTAGTGTTTTACCCATAGATGCGCAAATTACATCTAATACCCCGGTTCATTTAAATTAATTTATTTTAATTATTCGAGTCAATATGTGATTATGTGAGTAATCATGTGATATCTATGTTTTTGTGAGATTTTTTATGGATGGGTTGAATTAGCACTTTAGTAATATTTTTATTTAATTTAAATGAGGAGAAACTAAATTAAAATAAAAGAATAAAAGAAATAAGAGAGAATAGAGTTTTGAGGGTAAAAACATAATTAAGGGTAAAATGGTGGGACTTTTATGTGATATGTATCCTTTTGTGGGATTTTTGGTGGATGGGTTGAATCACACCATTGTCGTCAATTTTGAAATCGTCTCCTTTACTCTAGTTGATTAGCACTAGCCGGTTAATCAATCCCAAATCGACCTTCTAACATTCTCCGATCTTTTTAAGGATACCACTGGTCATATTCAACATTCCCAACTTCACATTGTTAGAAGTTTCTTCGCACACCAAACTCATATTTATGAATTACTCGATCAATTCTAACTTTCGAACCATAAACATCGACATATGTAACGTCTTCCCACTCAATGCACCAGCTATGACATTGGTTTTACCAGGATGGTAACTCAAGCCAAAATCACAATCCTTCAGAAACTCGAGTTATCTCCTCTGCATCATATTCAACTCCTTCTGATCGAACAAGTACTTCAAACTCTTGTGATCACTAAACATCTCATATCTAGAGCCAAACAAATAATGTCTCCAAATCTTCAACACAAACACTACGACTGCCAACTCTAGATCATGCGTAGGATAATTTCTTTCATGAACCCTCAACTGTCTAGAAGCATACTCCACAACCTGACCATTCTGCATTAACACACCACCAAGGTCCATCTTAGAAGCATCACAATACACAACAAAAGACTCACTTGGATTGGACAAGATCAAAACTGGAGCAGACGCCAACTTCATCTTGAGTTCTTGAAAACTCTCTTCCTAATGCACATCCCAAACGTATGCTTGACCCTTTCGGATCCATTGAGTCAAAAGCAATGCTAACTTCGAAAAACCTTCAATAAAATTCATGCAGTAACCAACCGAACCAAGAAAGCTTCTAATCTCCGTAACCGACTTTAGAGTCTCCCACTGCAACATCGCATCTATCTTCGATGGCTCAACAACAATACCATCACTAGAAGTCACGCGACCAAGGAAATCACTTCTCGCAACCAGAACTCGCATTTGGATAAGTTTGCATACATCTTCTTCTCTTTCAAGGTCTGCAACACAAATCTCATATGCTCTATATGTTCTTCACCTGACTAGAATATATCAAAATGTCATTGATGAACACAACCACAAACTGATATAAAAATGGATGGAATGTTATATTCATGTACTTCATGAATACTCCATGTGCATTAGACACTCCAAACGGCATCATTTGAATACTCATAAGGACCATACCTCATTTTGAATGTAGTCTTTGAAATATCTTCTGGTTTCATGTGAATCTGATGATTACCCGATCGCAAATCAATCTTGCTAGATACATAAGCACCTATAATTAATCTTGTCGGTTGCCACTTTGATGATGGATTTATGAGGAGAGAGATGACAGGTTGAGTGACGATCTTTATCCTAGTGACAGGCAGCCCGCCACGAGCATCAGTGGCCGGTTCTGAGCGGTCATGTCAGTTTTTTATGTTGCTTTCGTGTGAGGCTGATGTTTTGTTGTTGTTTTGATGTGTTTGACGAGTTTAGTTATTATGATAAAAATGTTATGATGAATTGAATAACATTTGGAATATTGATATAATTGTATGATTATGTATTGTTGAATATATTTACATATCATATTTGTTGTGTTGAGGTGATGAACTTATTGGTGTTGTACATGGTCAGATGTGGGGCCGGTTGTGAATGAACATATTTGCATGTTGTTATTGAGCTCACGCATCATGGTGTACGGACTTCGGTTCAGTGGTGAGCTCTGCTTCAGAAGTGGAGACTGGAAACGAGTAACTGATTTTTAGTAATAGGATCAGTGAAGCATTGTTGATTCAATAGTGGGAATCAATGATGATTATGGTTACCAATGGTTCAGAAAGGGGACCGAAGCGAGTATGGATGAAAATCAGTAACATAGAGTTGAGTAGTGGGTACATTTACATACACGCATGTGTGATCGACTAATAACTATGATTGTTTATTGTTATGAGTAAGCGTGTGATTGATGATTGTGATGAATATGTTACCCTTGCTATATTTCGCACCATTAATATATTTGAGTGCATTATCACTCTTGTTTTTTTATTTGTGGTGTATGTGCTCCTTTGGAGTACAAACAATCACGTAGAGAAGTAGATACTTAAGCTAGAGGATGGTATTGAGTCCTATTTAGTTATTTATCATTTGGGTCTTTACTGGAGTCGCTATATATGTATCACTGGAAAGTGATATTCTATATTTTGCTGTTACATGTCTTATTCATATTGGAGTTGTTGAACCACTTTGTTATTCATTTGTTGTTGAGATGTTATATGTCAAATTTTATTGTTTTCACTACTTAATTCATATGATTATATTTTTTGGTTTTTATGTTTGGTGAAACATGCGTGACACTCTAAGTGTTGAGTTAAAATTGAATTATTTTACTAAATGTTGAGTCGGGAAATTAGGGTGTTACATTACACACTCTTAGGCCAGTTGTTGATATCATGGAAATAGATTACAAATGGAAGTGAAATATAGCGGAGATTTTATAACACATACGATTAAATTGATATCACAATTAACTCATATTATCAGTAATCATAACATCCGAGAAAGATGAAGGTTTTTAAACAAGAAATTCAATAATTATCATAATTCAATTTTTAAATATAACACAAATTGAATTTGATGAATTGAATAATCAATCTAACAATAAGAGTTCATACAACAATAATAGTGAGAGAGAATTTTCAAATGACTAGATCTATCACATAACTAAACATTAATCATAAAATCGTTATAAACAGATAAACTCTAACAACATGTTACTCTATGAAAGAGATATCAAACCTAAGTATGTAAAATGTAGGAGTATACATCATTATAATTGAAGCATGCATGTAAAATGTAGGAACATACGTCACTGCAATTGACGCATGCATGTAAAAAATAAAAGAGTACAATTTGATCAATGCATGCATACGCTGTAACACCCTTCTAAAATACCCCAAATATTTAATTAAAACAACAATGTAAATCAGAGTAAATATGCAATTAAGGGTGTCACACAATCTCTTCACACCATTCACCAAAATTAACTGTCATGCTCTTTTATTATATCAAAACATAAAGCATTGCACAATACGCAGCGGATAGAGAACAACTCAATCATGCAAAACATGTAACACAATACATGTAAAATTATTCAACAAGGTAAAACATCCCGTCCCGATGTTACATCTATCAGAGCATGACCCACTAAGGAGACTACACTAGACTCCAAGCACTAGCTTCTACTCAATCACTGTTCGTTACCTGAAAAATAGTTGTAAGGGTGAGTTCCTCAATCGATGTAATAAGCATTATAAAATATCATGTAATGCTAGTAATTTAACACGTTCATTCACCCTAATCATATCACACATTCAGTAACGGCCACATCAACTCATACTCATAATCATACTCAACACAAACATCAAAACACACGTATAATATTGGAACACATCCATTCATATTATACACAATACATACATTATGCAATGAGACTCCATGCATGCGGTACCGACTATTCGTGAACATATAGTTCAACCTCACCGATCAAATCCAGATACGGCTACCAAGCCCACTAGTCCCACTCATTTGAGACCTAGTGACTCACTCACTAATTCCTCACCATGGGAATTAGCTACCACCCCAAGGGCCATGCTATGCACGCTAATTCACCTAGCATGCAAACATCAACAACAGTCCATAATGACTAACTCACTAATTCCTCACCATGGGAATTAGCTACCACCATAAAGGCCATAATATGCATGCTAAATCACCTAGCAATGCAAAATCATCAACAATAATCCACAATGGACATATGCTCACACTCTAAGCCATAAACAGTCCATTCACAATTGCATACATAACATATACATTCACAGCATTATGCATACCATCATACATCATCAACACATGTATCAAAACATCATATCATGTCAAATAATTAATCACAGTATTAGCACACTCTACTAATACCTATACTGCTCAAAACAGCGGGAAACGATCCCTACTATATCATACATCAGCTAAATTACATTACTCAACTTGAACAACCAAAACTGCACAACAACAGCACAGAAAAATCCCAATTCTGCCCATACGCGTATTGCCTAGTCCCATACGCGTATGGCCCATTTCTCAGCCAATCCCATACGCGTATTGTCTGCCTCATACGCGTATGCTACGCGTACCACATCCTCATACGCGTACCAACAGAGACAAAACTACGTTAAAATCATCATCTTCCTCATCCATACGCGTATTGCCTAGTGCCATACGCGTACCAGACCATTTCATACACGTATTGCCTAGTGCCATACGCGTATGACCAGAAACCAATTTTCCAGATCTGCTATGGGTTTTCTCTGCTACGAGATTCCTCAGATCCAACCTTCCACAGTCCAATTCTTACACAACATTCGTTCATATCATCTAACACAACTCATACCCTATTCAATTTCACAAATTCTAACATTATTACATCTAATTCCTACGAATTTCCTTCAATTATAATCCAAATTTCGTTCATCCAAAAGTTCACAATTTCATCATGCATCATTCCAATTAGAGTCAAATCAATGATTTATCACTACCCATTACATGTTATCCCATAATACCCATTAAACGATGATGAACCCCCCTTACCTGAGTTAATCCGGCAATCCTTAAGCTCCAATCTTTTCCGTTCTTCAACCCTTGCTCTCTTGCTCTTCCTCTTTGCCCTTTCTCCCTTTTCAGCCGCTTCTCTGCTTTTCACGTAAAAACCCTCTTTACCAAAAATGAAACTCTTTTCTTATTTCCCACTTATATACTTTCCAATAATTATTATTCCAATAATAATAATAATAATAATCCAATAATTCTAATTACTTAATTAAATTAATAAATATAATATTAACTTAAATTAAATAATTATCTTATTTTTATCGGGGTGTTACATACGCCACTCCTAATGCCGCTTGAGTACAACTTAAACAATAGATGCGACATAGCAAATGACACATTGGTTATTTTTTTTTAAAATAATTATATTGATAAATATTTTGAAATTATGGTTATTTTCGTATCAACTAAAAATATTGGTCATGTATAAAAAATGTGGTTATGTCTACTCTTAGAAAGAGAAATTCAAATAACTAATTAATTCTTCTTGACCAAATCCGCCAGCATTATGCACCAACATTATGATATATAGTCTCCTATGTTTGGAAGTTACAATTTATAAAAAGCAAGGTGTGTATCAAATATTTCCAGAATCATATGGTTTTGATTCTCTCTTCCCTCATTTTATTTTAACAGGGATTCTCTCTTCTAAGAAGGGTTAGAATACCCCTATTACTCTTTATATCTAAAAAAAAAAGTTTCATAACACATAGAACCATAATTATTAATCTTTGAATATTCTGTAACATGCATAGCCAAAACCATTTTCCGATTTCAATTCTACTGATATCAATAACCATTCTATTATATTCGACATCAACAAGTGCTTTGGATGAACTTGGTATAATAAAATAATCTCTCTTATTGTTTTTTTCTTCAAATTTTGTATAAATATTTTCATTAGTTCAATATTTGCATTAAAACCTTCATATATTGGTGCATTGTAGAGTACAGTTACAATGAAGAAAGTGCAGATGGACCTAAACATTGGGGTGATCTAAAAAGAGAATGGGCAGCATGTAAAGGAGACATGCAATCTCCTATTGATTTATCAAATGAAAGAGTAACTCTCATCCCAAATTTGGGAAAGCTAACGATCAGCAATAATAGATTCATCTATATGCAACAAATCAGCAATCTCTTGAGAAATAGGAACTCTCTCCAAGCCACTGAACGACAACTGATCTAGAATAGGTATACCCACAAGATGGGCATACTCCTCAAGCGTAGGCAAAAGCTGGAAATCTGGAAATGTGAAGCAACGGTACAAGGGATCATAGAATTGCACCAACACACTCATCAGACCTTCATCCACCTGAGTAGCAAGAATAGATAGAAGCTTCCCATGACGAGCCTTGAACTCCAAGGGATCTAATACATAGGATGTCAAACTCCTTAACTCTTTCAAGTCGGGTTGTCTGAAACTGTACTTCTTTGTATTCCTTCTTTGCTTATCCATGTCTGAAAATTTGCAAATAGACCTCTTAAGTTCCTTGAAAATTTTCTCATTGTTGATGATATGGATGTGTATGAATGCATGAATGCAAGGATGCAACAATCACACTCAAGG
This sequence comes from Lathyrus oleraceus, assembly GCF_024323335.1. Taxonomy (NCBI): domain Eukaryota; kingdom Viridiplantae; phylum Streptophyta; class Magnoliopsida; order Fabales; family Fabaceae; genus Lathyrus; species Lathyrus oleraceus. The sequence continues at coordinate 130,733,907 of NC_066581.1, forward strand.
ATCAAGCAAATCACACCACACAAAGGTCATGGGATGGATCAAGTCATCCTTAATATCAATCATCCATTTTGGTGGATTATGGTTTACACCTTATCAACACCCAAGTTCCATTGATATTAAGGATATACAAGAACGGATCAACCATGAATCAAGGGTTTGTTGCAAGTCACGAGCATGGAGTCTCGGTTAAGAACCACCCCAAAGGGAATGTACTATGGTTAAACTTGACAATCATGTTCTACAAGAGGTTCCCATAGTCATCATCCCATCTTTCGGATATTATCGGATAAACAACTACTCGTATTCCAAAGATATTCTCAAGAGAGACTCTTATGAGTGTAGTATCGCGTAACAATCGTATCAAATCTTACATTTGAACGACCTTCGCACTACGTCCTAAAGGTAGGCCAAGATGGGCTAGGTAATCTAAGGTCCTTGGCTTCTAAGGCATATATTGGAAAGAGTAATGCCTAACCACGATTACTCGTGTGACATTATTGATCCCAACATAACCTCCACCAAGTGAATGGGCTTGCAAGTCAACTTGCTAAGGAATAACTCCACACAAGTCAACAAGACTATGCCATTATCCTATCATAAGTGCACTCAAGTTCGGGTATAAAACTCATCTCACGAGAGACCACCAAGCACACAAACAATTGATATATCAAGCAATTCATACATTACAAACAATACAGTCATCCCAAATTTGCATAAAAAATATGTCACAAATAATATAAGCACACAATACAACAAAGGTAAAAAGTAGGCAAAACCCACTAGGCAAATCCTCCCCAGCAGAGTCGCCACTTTTCTGTAGCGGGGTATTCGTTACCTTTAGATTTATTGACTAAATCAAAAGTAAATCATACAATTCGAGTCGCCACCGCACTTCTATTTATCCAAAGGAAAGGTTAGAAAGCGAACAAAAACCGAGAAGTTTTATCAAATCAAAAACTAATAAAAATGTCAGAGATCTGGGTAAGGGGGTTGGTTATGCAATGGGAAGGTTTTAAGCACCCAAAACATCCTTAGTACTCTAAGGGAGCCCTTTTTACAAGTGTTGTATGGTAGGTTGGTATTTGTGAAAAAAGTATTTGTGCAAACATGATTGGGGAGATGAGAAGAGAATATACAAGTTATTTACAATTTTGTGTTTGAATGGATAAACCCATTGCGTACGTACCTTCTTAAAAAGGTAGGATCAAAACCTCGTAGTTCGGGGAAAAATCTCAAAAAAAAGTTGGTGAATTGATTGGTCAAAATCCTTAAGGTCTTTTGTTATCAAAGGGAGAAAACTCAACCTAAAACCACAAATCCACCATGTGAGAAGAGCTTCAACATGCTAGTGAGGGGTTAACCCTATAATAAGCATGGAAGACTTATAGTCCATCACTAAGGATATAGGTGAGTATTATATCAACCACTAGGATAACTCAAACCTAATAGCTAATGTTTATGAAAAGCTTTGGCAAAAGTGGTCATTGGAACCACAAAAACAATTGAGTGAGTTGTATTACAAATGAAAAGTATTCACAAAGTAAGGTCAAAGTTGACTTAGGATTCAATTCAAAATAAGTATTATGAAAATGATTTGGAAAATCAAAAGCATAGTGCTTAGGTTTCTAATTTTGAAAACAATGTAATGTTTGCACAAAAGTTTGGCTTGGGTTAGAGTGGAGAGAATAAGAGAATGGCTAGGTCCTAAACATGCAAAGATGCAGGAAGAGAAATAAAACCACATTGGAGTTCCCTTCTTGAGATCATAGTGATGATCCAAGTTGTTCCCTTTCTTTTGGAATTAGAAAGCAATAAGCAAATAACTCAAGCAATCAAGGAAATATCAATCAAGCTCCTAGGAATCTTCCAATTGGCTTTTGTATCTCTCACTTTGGATGCTCGTGACAATGGTTCTTCTACTTGGCTCAAGTTTGGGATTCCTAGCACACAAGAACACACAAATCAAAAAGTTCCACAAAGCAATAGAAAGAATGGACAAGTGGGAGTTTAGAATTAGGTCCTTTTGATTCATCTTCAAGATTAAGCATTCTAAAGGCATGAGGCCTAGTTGCTCTTTGACAATTTATAGCATTCTAAAGGCATGAGGCCTAGTTGCTCTTCAAACTCCATTAGCATAGGTAAGGTCCTAAAATCTAAGTCCTTTCTCCATTTGCATTGGGTTCACACAAACAAAACAAAACAAGCACAATAGTATATACACAATAATGTGCTCAAGTGAGCAAAAGGCAAATTGCATTAACATAAACATGAGCTCAAGTGAGCAAAAGGCAAAAGCAAATGAATTAATATGCAATAAATTAAATTGCATAAAAGTAAATTGCAAGAATTAAATGCTTGAATTAAAAGTTAGTCATTAGCAGTTAGTGTTAGTGTGCCATAAAGCAATTTAGCGTTATGTTAAGCAATCGTAAGTGGAGTAATGTAGTAGTCACACCTATCTGATGCCGGTCAATAAAACTATAGGCAACAAACACAAGTTAGAGACCATGACTAGCAAGCCAAGCTCCTACAACTTGCCATGCCAAAAGAAAAAGAAGAATGATCTTGTATGGATTTAGGTTTTTTGCTTGACCAAGAAGCAACCTATCTCTAATGCAAAGCCCTTCACTTGATCTTTGATCAAGATGAATTAGATTTGAATCAAAGAAGGTTAAGCCCCTCATATGACAAGGCTAACCGCCAATCATTAACTCATTGATCAAAAAGAAAAAAGAAGAAGAAGAAGAAATGGAAATGTACATAATTGAAAGTCAAATGACATAAGCAAAATACATTGACCAAACGTAAATGGAATCAACTTCAATCAATGGTAAACATAAGCAAGATGAAGCTTAGAAGTCAAGAAACAAATAAAATATTTTTGGTATTTTTGAGAATTAAAATAATACTTGAATTAAAATAAACAAATAAAGGTCAAACTTCAAATCCAATTCAAATCAACTTGGAAAAGTCCAATTGGATCATCCTAAGTTCAACATGGTCAAACAAGGTTTGACAAAAAATTTCATCATTTTTAGAAATCAGAAAATAATTTTAAACAAAAATGAAGAAAATATAACATAATTGAACTAAAATCTCAAATAAATCTCAAATCAATTAAGAAATTGATGAGAATATTTTTCATAGATCCATCATCATTCAAAGATGTTAGGAAAATATTTTTGCATTTTTTGAATATTGGAAACTATTTTAAATGAATTAAAAATAACCAGAAAAGAGAAAATTCACAAAAAATACTAAATAAACTCATAAAAAATATTAAAAATCATTTTCAGAAAGTAGAATTAAAAAGGGAAATAATGTAATTGGTCCCATATTTTTTGGATTTAAAATGAAAGAGTCATAAATTTTTGAAATAAAATGAAATAAAAGAAAATAGAATAGAAAATCAGAAATTAGAAAAATCCTGGCGCGTTGGATCACATTCATTAATTGACGTGTCCAATCTGAGGGATGTGAGGCGCGCGCGTATGATGATCCAAAGTCAAATGAGAAACACAGGGCATTAATAAAAGTCATAACATTGCATGGTCCAGATCAGATCGGAGTCAAAGCATCCAAGGGCTGGGAACTCAGCCATGTGGGGATGGTGGTGGAAACCACCGTCTTCTCTTGTGAGCTTCACAGTTCCGGTGGAATTTGCAGGTTTTGAAAACTTGACCAAAATGGACGACCCTCATATCATTGGAAAGCTGGGGTGATGTACATCACCCCTGTGCCATTGGTTTCTACTCTAGACTCTCATGGAAGGTGAAATCTGAGCTAGAAATTCATGGTGTTCAAACTGAACTTGATCAATTCATGAAATTAAATACACAGATCAATTACCTCTCACATGAGGACTTCAGAGGAACCAACAAACACCAGAAATGAGCAAGATCCAAGAAGTCTCGAATCAAAAAAGTTTGAACAACAACCTTTGAAGTGCAGCTTTACAAGGCAAGATCTCTTCCAATTCTTTGATGTAGTGTGTTCTTGAGATGGCAAAGGAGCTAGGCTAAGGAATTAAAGCTCAATAATCAACCAAGGAAATTGAAAATTGAACTGAAAAAATTGAGAGTCAAAAGAAAAATTCCTTTGAGTGAAGGGTGGGGATTCAGTTCTGCAGCAATTTAAGCGCCTTAAGGTTGGAAATGAATGAAGCCAAGCATCTGTATTTATAGCAAATGATGATGCAAGCCATGGAAAATTCGTGTGCATGTGGAACGAGGGCCTCCATGCATGAGGTTGTACAGGCGCATGTGAGGCCCAAGTGCAATTGCAAATGCAAGCTAAACATTAGCCAAGTGAATTTGGACATGCAAATTTGAATGTGTAAGCTTGTGCATGAAGTTTCAACATGTTATGCATAAATGAATATAAATCTTCATCTCTTCGAAAATGCACTTTGCCAAATAGAAACATGGTCATGTGGGTAATGGTTGGAAAGGTCTTGACATGAGGAACAAATGTTATGTTGAACAAAAATCCATTTGGAGTTGGGAAATTATTGAAAACTGATCATGAAGTCCAAGGTGCAAAACATGTGTATGTGAATTTTGCCAAAATGGACCAACTTCAAGCCCTTCTGTTACAATGATGCAAGCCTCAAATGACAAACCTTTCAACATAAACGTTGTAGATCTTTTCAAGAAAATCAATTTGGACTTCAATTTTGAATCATTTGGATTTTTGATGATAAAGTTATGGGCACTTGAAGTTGGACTTTTCACATTTCAATGGCTTTGGTCCAAAGTGACCTATAATGTTTTGTATTATCACATGTGTTTCTTTTAGGATTATTGAAATTCTAGTTAACAGGCTATCGATGTCACACAGGATGTTATAACATCCGATTCTGTGCAAACAGGAATGTAAACAGCAGGTAAATGTAAGTGCATGAAATAACACACGGAATTATTTACCCAGTTCGGTGTCACACACACCTACGTCTGGGGGCTACCAAGCCAGGGAGGAAATCCACTATTAGCAGTATTAATTCAGGCCTTAAACCACCTGTTTAATCTTATCACTTAATACCTACCCAATGCAATTTCAATCTTAAACTAAGACCAGAGTTCCTACTCACTCCCCCTCAATCACCTCAGTGATTACAACCTTTAATTAGATTAAATTTAATGGTGAAGTTATACTTCAAACAACTCTTGATTGTGCTTAACAGCTTTAATCAAGATACACAGCACTCACGCTTAAAAGCTTAGAGTGACACAACACTTACAACTCAATGAACACCCAAGTCCAATGAAATCATCTAGGTGATAATTGCTTGGCTCACAAGTTACACCTAATACAAAACACACACAAAAATACATTAGTGAAGTATGATGGAACAATAAAATCTTCACGCCTAAAACCCCTGAGTCCTGAAAGAAGGATTGCCATCCATTTATATTGCAGCACTTGGGCCTTGTACTTGTATTTCCTAAAATTAAGGTTAAGCAAGTTAACCTAATTTCCACATATTAGGGTGCTAACAAATAGGCTATTTGTTAGGTTCATTAAATGTAGCTCAGTTGTTAGTTTCCTGGATTTTAGCTCAGCTGTTGGATTCCTGAAAAATAGCCTGAGAAAAATACTGAAACAGAACAACTAACCATCCTACACTTTAGCATATGCTGTCAGGAATGAATGTCACAACATTCAGTTTGACGCCCAGAACATATACCATATGCTAAGTCTGTTATTTTCCTGAAAACAGACTGTGCTAAATGTTGTACTGTAAAAGACCAACCAGTTTATACTTCAGTAACAACTTACAGTAATAAATGTCAAGACATCCAGTTTGACATTTTCACAATGGGCCTTATGTCAGGTTTGTTATCCTCCTGAAGAACAGACTGGAATAGATACTGAACTGAAGCAGAAAAACCAACCTGCCTATTATTCAGTATGTGCTGTCACTGATGAATGTCATACTCCAGTTTGACATTTAGACAGTAGGCCTTATGCCAGGTCTGTTATTCCCTTGATAAATAGACTGAAATAAATACTGAGTTATATCATACAACCAACTATTCTATATCTCAGTATCTGCTGACAGGGATGAATGTCACAACATTTAGTTTGACATTCAGTAAATCCTGTATTAGCTAAACCTGCAGCATACTACTCAAGTATGTCATGACATCAGTCAAGACATCAGAGTACAGTTAGATGTTTTAACACAAAATTCAGCGAATCAAACATTTCCAAAGCATGTCATGACATCAGTCAATACATTATAGTCCAGTTAGTGTTTTACCATAAAATGCAGCCAATCAAACATCTACAAACTCCCCCTTTGGCGCATTTTTGGCTAAAACAACTTGGCATCACAACAGAGTTCACAGCAGCAGAAAAACACACATCTAGCAGGGAAATTAACCTAGCTAATACACTCAGAGCAGCAACACACTCAACACACATAGAAGTTAAATAAAAACTTCTAACAGCAGCACACATAGAGAATGCACACATCAACACACTCACACTCATTGATCATCAAGCTGCAGCACAACCTCTGGATTAGAGGATCTTCAATATCTGTTTAAGCACATAGCAAATAATCTGTTGTCCTGGGGCACCACAGGTGTTACTCCCCCTTTTTGTCAAAAATGTTGCCAAAGCAACACTTTAAATTACAGACCAACATAAAACAGAATTACACAGACTTGTCAGAAACCCAATCTTGATCTTGCTTCTCAGCCTTGATCAAGACAACATCCACTTGATCTTGCTTCACAGCTTTGATCAAGTAGAGACACACTCTGTCTTCACAGCAGGTATATCAGATGCCATGACTTTGTGTATGACATCTTGAACCACTCCTGCATGAACTTCAGCAGGTACATAGGTTGTCTCATGTTAGGATATCCCCTTAACATCTTGTTAACACACTTGCAGCAAGTGAAATAGCTATGATTTGTTGACCAATCAGAGCACACTTTCAATTGTTTAATAATTAGAAATATTAAACAATACATTTCAAACATCATTGGTTGCTATAAATCCTCATAAAGGCATATTCCCAATTTGCCCCTTAAATTTTCAAACTGAGTAGCATCCAAAGCCTTTGTGAATATGTCAGCAAGTTGTAGTTCAGTGGCTACATGTTCCAAGGTAATCACTTTGTCTTCCACCAGATCTCTGGTGAAGTGATGTCTAATGTCAATATGTTTGGTCCTGCTGTGTTGGATGGGATTCTTTGAAATATTGATGGCACTGAGATTGTCACAGAACAATGTCATGACATTCTGAGAGACATTGTACTCAGTCAGCATCTGTTTCATCCACGCCAGTTGGGAACAACTTCTTCTAGCTGCTATGTACTCAGCCTTTGCAGTGGACAGTGATACACAGTTTTGTTTCTTGCTGAACCATGATATGAGATTGTTTCCCAAGAAGAAACATCCTCCTGATGTGCTTTTTCTGTCATCAGCACTCCCAGCCCAATCAGCATCACAATACCCAGATAAGACAGGCTCAGAGCCATGAGAGTATAGCATACCATAGTCACAAGTCCCATTGACATACTTGAGAATCCTCTTGACTTCATTTAAGTGGCTCACTTTGGGTTATGCTTGGTATCTAGCACACACTCCAACTGCATAGGAAATATCAGGTCTACTGGTAGTTAGATATAGTAGACTACCTATCATGCTTCTATACAAGCATTGATCAACACTGGAACCTCCTTCATCTTTGGTTAATTTTAAATGAGTAGGTGCAGGAGTTCTTTTGTGCCTAGCATTATCCATACCAAACTTCTTAACTATGTTTTTGGCATATTTGCTTTGGGAGAGAAACATAGAATCCTCCATTTGGTTAACTTGCATTCCAAGAAAATAAGTCAATTCCCCAACCAGACTCATTTCAAACTCAGATTGCATCTGGTGAACAAAATGTTTCACCATTTGCTCTGACATTCCACCAAAGACAATATCATCCACATAAATTTGGGCAATCGTGATTTTGCCATCTTCATCCTTTACAAACAAGGTCTTATCTATCCCTCCTTTTCTGTACCCATGAGAGGTCAGAAATTCAGTCAACCTTTCATACCAAGCTCTAGGAGCTTGCTTCAACCCATACAAGGCTTTCCTCAACTTGTACACATGTTTAGGCAGGTTAGGATCACAGAACCCTTTAGGTTGTTCCACATAGACTTCTTCATTCAAGTAGCCATTTGAAAAGGCACTCTTCACATTCATTTGGAACAATTTGAACTTCAGAATGCAGGCCACACCTAACAGCAATCTTATTGACTCAAGTCTTGCAACAGGTGCAAACGTCTCATCAAAATCAACCCCTTCAACTTGAGTATACCCTTGTGCCACTAGTCTTGCTTTATTCCTAGTGATTACTCCTTTCTCATCAGACTTGTTCTTGTAAATACACTTGGTACCAATGATGTTAGTCCCTTCAGGTCGTGGAACTAACTCCCATACTTCATTCCTTTTGAACTGCTCCAGTTCATCTTGCATGGCATTGATCCAATATTCATCAGTCAGGGCTTCTTTCACATTTTTTGGTTCAACCTTGGATACAAAACAGGAATTTGAGCTATTCTCCCTTTATCTGGTAGTCACACCACTATTGGGATCCCCTATGATAAGATCCTTAGGGTGGTCTTTCTGAATTCTGATAGAAGGCACTTTGTTGGATGCATCTACCTCACATTCAGGAGAAGTTTCCTGTACCTCTTCAGACTTGACTGGTATGTTTGTTGAAGTATCAAGGAATGTTCCAACATCCTCTATGACATTGACTCCTTCCTCTTTATCATCCACAATAACATTTATGGATTCCATCAGGACATTGGTCCTGGAGTTGAACACTCTGTAGGCTCTGCTGTTAGTTGAGTATCCTAGGAATATACCCTCATCACTTTTGGGGTCCATTTTCCTTCTCTGTTCACGATCTGTAAGAATGTAACATTTGCTTCCAAAGATATGAAAGTACTTCACAGTAGGTTTTCTGTCTTTCCATATTTCATACAGAGTGGAAGAGGTTCCTTTTCTCAAGGTAACTCTATTGTGAACATAGCAAGCTGTATTCATAGCTTCGGCCCAAAAATGCATAGGAAGTTTCTTTGCATGAATCATAGCCCTGGAAGATTCTTGAATAGTTCTGTTTTTCCTTTCAACTATCCCATTTTGCTGAGGAGTTATAGGAGAGGAAAACTCATGACTTATCCCTTCAGATGCACAGAACTCATCAAACTTGGAGTTTTTAAACCCCGTCCCATGGTCACTCCTAATTCGGACAACACAACTATCCTTTTCCCTTTGAAGTCTGATGCACAGATCTTTGAAGACATCAAATGCATCTGATTTTTCTCTGATGAAGCTTATCCAAGTGTATCTGGAATGGTCATCAACAACTACATAGGCATATCTCTTTCCACCCAGACTTTCAACCTGCATAGGTCCCATTAAGTCCATGTGCAAGAATTCCAGAGTTCTGGATGTTGTAGGATGTCCCAGCTTAGGATGTGACATCTTGGTTTGCTTGCCAACCTGGCATTCTCCACAGACTCTTCCTTCATCAATAAGCAGCTTTGGGATTCCTCTAACTGCTTCCTTGGGTATGATCTTTTTCATACCCCTTAAATGAAGATGACCAAGACGTCTATGCCACAGCTTCACCTCATGTTCTTCCTTGGCTGAGGAGCAAATTGTGGAGTAGTTTGAGACTTTAGGTTCCCATAGATAGCAGCTATCTTTGGATCTGGATCCTCTCATAGCTTCCTGATTATCTCCATTTGTCACAACACATGGCTCCTTAGTGAACTGAACATAGAACCCTTGATCACACAACTGGCTTATGCTGATTAGATTAGCAGTTAGTCCTTTTACTAACAGCACATTATTCAGTTCTGGAACTCTAGAACTGTCCAGCTTACCCACACCTTCGATTCTTCCTTTAGCACCGTCACCAAAGGTCACATAACTGGTTGTGTGAGGTTGTATATCCACCAATAAATTCTCCATACCAGTCATATGTCTTGAGCAGCCACTGTCAAAGTACCAATCTTCTCTGGTAGATGCCCTTAGAGCTGTATGAGCTAACCTAGCAACCCATTGTCGTTTCTTGATGGGGGCATTATGCTTATATGCCTTATGCTTAGGTCTGACATGAGGGGTTTGGTTAGGATAACCATGCAACCTGTAGCAGAAGGCTTTTATATGACCAAATCTACCACAGTAGTGACATCTCCATCTCTAAAATTTCTTCTTCTGATGGTTACTCATCCTGGTTCCCTGATGTTGAGACATTGGTTGTGACTTCTGCTTGAATTTCTGAACTTCAACCTTTGAGCGTTTGAGTTCAGCAGAGGATTTCTTCACAAAGCCTAAACCAGACATGGTTCCTGACTTCTGTCCCACCTTTAGGATCTCTTCCAACGCGTCAGTTCCTTTATTTAGCATTCTGATGGATTTTGTCATTTGATCTAGCTTGGATGTCAGCAAGGTTATCTCACCATTTAGACCATCTATGACTGTCAGATGCTTCTTTTTCTCATCCTCCAGCTCCTTGATGAGTTTCTTCTGCTTTTCTCCTTGTACACACACTTCTGCCCTTTTGACACATAGCTCTTTATATGAAGCAGCAAGTTCATCAAAAGTCAGTTCATCTCCACTTGAGTCATTGTAACACCTCAAAATTTGCCCTCCTCTCTTGGGACTAGCATATCATGTTGCATATCATTTTTAGGTCATTAGTCATTGCATATTGCATATCATGTGGTTACATTGTGCAAAGTCATCCTCACAAGTCTTGATCAGAAGATGAGGAGGTCATGTGCAAGCTAGGGTTTCATTGGACTGGTCATTAATCATCTGAGGATGTGGAGGTCCAAATTAAGGTTTCATGATTCTCGAAGGAGATTGGTATTCATCTTGATTACAATGATTCATCATCATCCTCATGGTTTGGTTTCATCAAGTGTTGGAGTATATTGCTTGAGATTAGGGTTTTGACCACTGGTCAACCCTAATCAGTTGCATTGGGCCAATCAGGGCATGATCAGGAGATGGGGTCTATGATGGATATGAGGATCCTCTCATGGTTGTATGGAGCTTATTGAGGCTAGGGTTTCATCCTTGAGTCATTTCATCAGGAGATTGGGGCTCAGATTGATCTATGCATTACCAAATTCATCTATCAGTTGAAAAAGTCAATTGTGGTCAACTGTGCATGATTTTATGGATTTGGAGGTGAAAATGAGTTGGATACACTTCATTCATGTTGGAACAAGTGTTATTTGACATTTCAAAGCTCAAGAATGAAGAAAATCAAGTCAGACAAGAAATTGCCAAAAATAGAAAGTGACTTGTAATGGAAGTTTCCAAAAATGGAAAGTTTTTGACCTCAAATTTACATGTCCAAGGAAGCTTCAAATGAAAATTTGTTCAACATGAAAGTTGTAGATCTTGGTCTCACCTTTCCAAAAAGTCCAAGAACTTGAAAATCCCATGTATGGTTGGCAATTTATGGTCCATTCAATTTCAAAAATGACCCATAATCAGAGGGGCATAACTTCCACATGGAGTGTCCAAATTGAATGATCTTTTTATGCACAAACTCCATTTGACATGTACTTTCATGGTGCATAATTGGAATTCATCAAAAATGGTCAATGCAAAAAGTCAAATTTCAAGTGTATAGTTAAAGATCCAGGGGCAAAATGGTCCAACTTGTGAAATAATGGGAATTTTTGAATGGGGATTTTTGCAACACCTCACAAATGCTATTTGGAAATGGTTTGGATCATCATAACATGTCAAGGCCTCATGGTTGAAGGATTCACTTTTGAAATGAACTTGAAAATGCATAAAAGTGCCATGACATAGTGAAATTGCAAAATATTCAACCAATGAAGATGGGACAAGTTGCAACAGCTCACACATGTCATTTTGAGAGTGTGTGAGCTGTCAATACAGCTGTCATTGGCCTGTGGTGAAATGGCATTTTTGCCCTTACTTTGAAAATGACACTTTTGCTAATCATATTTCATTTTGCTAATTAAGGTGATTAAGGCTTGATTAATTGGAGATATATAATCTTAATCCTAACAAACTCCTAACAGAATTCACATTTCCCAAAATCTCAATCTCTTTTCCCTTCAAATTCTCCAAAATCGTCAAGAACACACAAGAACAAAATTCCACAAAACTCTTCCAATTCTCCATTAAATCACGAATTTCCTTTTGATTCAAGCTCCATTCATCTTCTTCCTCTACTGTTTTGGCAATTCATCATCAAAGAACAACCAATTCGTGACTGTTCCAATTATGCTCAACCATGGTGATTTGAAGTTTCTCTCAATTGAAGCATCCAAAAGCTGAAGCAATTGTTCTAATCACCTTCTCTATCATTAAGCTCCACCTGTTTCAAGGAATTGCGCATCAAAACATCACGAATCACGGCTGTCATCAAACAAAGGTGCGAATTCGAATCTCATGGTTTTGTAAATTGTTATATGCATTGCGTAGATCGTTCATCATAGGTTAGCGTGAAACTTGTGGTTTGCCAAATGATTAAGTATTGAAGGAGATACGTCGAATTATAGTTTTGTGTTCATTCCTTTAACCGTTCGATCCGTCTAGCATAGTTGGAATTAGGAGATTTCGTTTACGTATTTGTGATGTACACACTTAGACCTTTCCAACCATATGCCGTTTGCGAATTTTGGTGGAGATTTGATCGTAACCGCATCCGCCGTTGAAGGAGCTATGAACACGGGATGAATAGTTTCACTTTCTGGAAAAACGCCGTGCCAGATCCGTGCTGGCTTGGTTCTTTTCAAATTTTCTGTTCCCGCCTCCGTGAGCGAATCAGGTACTGCCAGCAAATAAATGAGGCGCTGAGTTGGACATTGGACACGTTAATAACGATACTGCCATTGCTGTAATTCAAATTCATCTTAATTAATTAACACATTTAGATAATTATTCAATAATTAATCAAACTTTAAAAAATCATAAAAAAATAATGGAAAATCAGAAAAATATGAGGATTTTTTCTATAGTTTCCAAATTCCCTCTAGAATTTTATGGATATGATTTTCAAGGTTGTGCATGGTGAATTGTTGACTTTGCCTAGGGATGTTTGACTTAGGTCATTTTTGTGTGCATTTTGCCATTTCCATTGTAAAATACTCATGCCTTAAAAGAAATTCTTGAAATTTTTTGAGCATATTGTGGACATGTTGATGGTGATTTACATATAAAGTTTGTGAATTTTGGATAACTGTGGAGTGAGATATGAATTTTTGAATCTAGGTGTGACAATTTGTGTCACACCTAGCTAGGTCAACTTCATGAAATTATTTGCCTAGCCTATGCTTGTTGAAATGGAGTGAAATTTTACATGAAAGATTATGGATATGTTGAGATGCTATGTGAATTTTTCTGGATATTTATATGGCATTTTCAATTTAATTGATATTTTTCATCTCTGTTGGTTAATTGTGCAAGCTTGTATGACACATGTTTGTATATCTTGTGTGAAATTCTCATATGGTTTTGGATGAGTGTGAAATTTGGTATGCTGGTTGTAGACACATTGTAGGACATCCCTGTTTTGGTCCCATTCATTTCTTAACTGTTTTCATTGACTTATGAATTTTTGAAGTGAATGCTTGTGTTGATGCTATGAATTGGCTTGAATAATTGTGTCTGTATTTCTTGATTTTCATTGCCCTAGTTCCTTTTGTCCAATTGAGCTGAAAATTGACATTCTATACCTTGAATAGGTCCTGTTTAGGTGTGAATTATTTGAGGATTTTTGGAATTGTTTTGATATGCTTTTGATTGAAGTTATTCTGTTTGGACATTGGATGTTCCATTTGACCTAGTTTGACTTGTTTTGGTCATGAAATGAATATGGTGAATGATATGAGTGTGGGATCAATTGCATTGGCTTTCTATTTGCTTTAGCTTGATTTTGGTTGAATGTCCCTTGCTGTTTAGATCTTTTTCTCCCTTTTGGACCCTAGGCTTGGCCTAGTGGTCCAGTTTCTCACATTTGGTTTGACTTTTCAGGATGAAATGCACAAAGCTTAAGGAGAATGATTCAAGCCAATAAAATTGAATTTGTTTGATGTTGAGAACTAATTTGACTTTGTTTTGTAGGATGTGAAGCTTGAGCTTGAGCTTGTAGCTTGCATTTATGTGCTTGTGTTGTTTGTATAGTCTGACTGGTTAACATTTGCTGTTTATTGTTGTCTGTATGAGTACTGATGATACTTGATTGTTTTCAGGTACATTTAGTTGCTTACAGTTCTTTAAGAACTTGCTTGCTGCTGCTTGGTTTTTAAACCACTTGAGGTAGGACTTCTATTCTTCATGTAGTCTGGAAGACCCGGCCTGTTACTTGGCCGGGCAACTGTCTGAAGTCCTCCTTAAGAGGCGATGTTTGTGGTTGTTTACATTTGTGCCAAGCAGGTGAAAGACCTCTATGAGGCAATTGGTGGATCAAAGGGATAAGCAATCTATCCCCCACTATTCTGTGAGTCGTCCCTCTGTTCACACGGCTGTGTGTTGATGCATTGGGACACAAACCCAAGATCTTGTGCTGTTGCACAATCGAGTCAGAGTCTTTGAGCATAGAAGGGTCCCTCCATTCTGGACCCACGCTCCTTTGTCTGAAGCTCTCCCTGGTCAGGGATAAGAGCTGTGAGGTCTCATCCTCACTTCACCTTTCATCTGCTTCACCTTAGCCTCGTAATGGCAAGGTTAAGAGCGAATAATACCCATGTACAGATGACTTGCTTCGGCAGTCAAACCCATTGTTTGAGCCTCACTTGACTGGTTATAGTGTGTGCTATGTGAATATTTGTTTGAAATGCTTGGGTTGTTCTGTTTGTATGCTTGTATGCTTGCTTCTTTCCTGGATAGGATTAGCTTGCAGTTGTGCAAGTAGGTAGAAACCTGAACATAGGGTAATGATGCATGACATCACTAGGCTCGAGTCCAGCTCCCTGGTAGTGTGTCTTCCCTCGGTTTCTGGCTAGATTTTCTTTCCCTTGAGGGGGAACTACATCGCCCTGATCCTTGTTCCAGACGAGGTATGTAGACAGGTGGTCGTGCGAGACCACTCCGGGCAACCTTTTTCTTTTTTGTGTGTGTTTACTTGTTATCTGATTGCGTGTTTGGTTCGGATGCTGACGTAAGCCCAGTGATTGGCTGTCGGGCTCCACGTTTGCCCTTTTGAGTGTGTTTTGGTTCGGATGCTGACGTAATTCCATCGAGTGGTTGTCGGGCTCCATGTTTGCCATCTGTTTGTGCGTTTTATGTTGTTTGGCGTGCGTAAGCCGAACTACAGTGGCTCTGATTCTCATGTCCAGATGAGATATGTAGGCATAGGACGCGATGTCCTATCGAGCTCCCTTCTCTTAACCCCACCTGCGTTCCCTGAGTGTGTGTGTGATGTTTTAGCAACCTTTTCTTTTCTTAGAACGTGGATCCCGTCGAGTACGACGGACGTGAGGGGTGCTAATACCTTTCCCTTGCGTAACCGACTCCCTTACCCTTTCTCTTTGGTCGCGAGACCATTTCCTTTCCAGGTTTCTCTGAGCGTTTCCTTTCCCTATCTTGGGATAAATAACACGCAGTGGCGGCTCTGTGTTGTGTTTTTATTTGAGTCCCGCCGGTTGTTTTTCGCGGATGCGACAGCTGGCGACTCTGCTGGGGAGTTGTGCGGATGTAGACCTGTGCTGGTCCATCTTCCCTAAGCGAGTCCTTCCTAGCGTTCTAGGATAGTTTAGGTTGCTTGTTTTGTTTTATTTATTGCACTTATTATTCTAACCAGTGTATATATTTGCATAAATACCTGCATGCATCATACTATCATGTTGTTGCCGTCCTCTGTGCAGGTGGTTCCTCTGTGTTGGGGGGGTGTTCTGAGTGGGGCTAAAACCCAGGCCCGAGTATACACCTAGGACTAGTGTGGTCTCATGTCGCCTCTTTCGTGTTAGGTTAACATGTGCTTGGCGGCGTGATGTACCACAAGCCGGACGAGGTTCATTTGATAGTGCTTTCCTTTGTGGAGTATCCACTTTGGCTTAGCTACTTCATCTGAGCTGTTGACTCTGGTGACCAATCATTTCCCGGATTTTTGGTTTAGACGATCTCAGGAGAGCTACAATGGCACACCCGAAAGGGCAAACCCATTGAGTATCTCTGCCCGATTGTCGAGACTATTATCCGCCTTAGGATGACCTGTTTAGAGTTTACCTGTGAGGGGAGGGTGATTCTTTCAGATGCATGTTCAGATGGTGACTCAGATGGTGACTTTTGGTTCCGTGGATCAGAGTCATATTTATAAGTCGGATTTATGGCCGTTTATTTCTGAGACGCCGGAGTGCTGTCCGTGATTTATCAGTGGGGATCCGTTTATTTCAGGATTCCCCGGGCCGAGTTGTTTATCAGTGGGGATCCGTTTATTTCGGGATTCCCCGGGCCGATTCAGATGTTGTGGGTACCTGTTCAGAGGTTGTTGGGTGATGATGATGATGATGTATCTGTCTTCCATTTATTTCGGAGCCTGTGGGTTGGATTTGTGGTTGCATATTCCTCAGATGGTTATGATCAGTTCAGAGACCGGTTTCAGTGCAGAGGATCAGATGGCTTGGGGGATGGCAACGCATTGCATTCATTCATCAGCATCATTACATCTTGCATTAATTGCATCTAACACATGTTTATCCATATGCAGGGACATTTCTGATCGAGATCCTGGTTGAGAGACTTTCTGCTCAGACATGAGAACCGGTTTGAAGCATGATGTGGTCTACAGTTTCTTCGACCCTGAGATTGGTGTGTTGAAGGATATGGTAGCATTGATTACTCCCGACCATGTGGGGATGTTCAGAGAGTCATACGGTAGTATCCTGAAGATAGTTTTCAGACTCACTGACAGTGACAGAAGTGCCATTCATACTCTTCTTCAGTTCTATGACCCGGGGCTGAGATGCTTCGTGTTTCCAGATTATTTGTTGGGACCTCTGATGGAGGATTATGCTAGCATCTTGGGTATACAGATCCGTGATCAGATTCCTTTCCATGTCACTAGGGCAGAGCCAGACGTCCTTGGGATTTCTCGTGCTCTTTATTTGAGTCCGGAAATGATCAAGGAGGGTTTGAAGGAAAAGGGGAAGTTACCTGGATTTCATTTGAGTTTCTTGGAGGCTAATGCCAAGGAACATGCTGCTATGGGTAACTGAAAGACGGTTTACGCATTAATTGTTGTGAGCATTTATGGGATAGTTCTGTTTCCTAATCAAAAGAACTTTGTGGACCATAATGCTATCAGATTGTTCATACAGAGGAACCCTATTCCTACTCTGATCGGGGATGTTTACTACTCGGTTCATAATAGGAATGAGAAGCGGCGTGGGGGTTTGGTCAGGTGCTGTGCTCAGTTGCTGTTCAGGTGGTTTATGGGGTATTTGCCTTCCAGAGGTGCTTTTGCTCATCTTGATCCTTCTGTCAAGTGGTCCTTCAGGTTGATGGGTTTGCGGGCTGATGATATTGCATGGACTCATAATGGTTTGGCTGGCCGGGATTTCATATATAGTTGTGGGAGTTTACCTAATGTGCCTTTAGTGGGAGTTCAGGGTTGCATTAATTACAACCCGGTGCTTCTCAGGAGACAGATGGGGTTTGCTGTAGAGGGTCCTCCTCTCGGGCGAGAGATCCAGGAGTCCTTTTACTTCCCGATTGAGGGTAACCAGGCTAAGCTGAGGCAGGTATTGGATGAGTGGCGTGATATTCAGAGGAAGGGCAAGGTTCCTTATGGTAAAGTCAACAGTCGGTATTTTCCTCTATTTGATGATTGGTTGCGGAAGAGAATTGAGGTTACACTTCTACCATTTCCTGGAGGTGATTTTGGGCGTCCTATGATTGAGGGTCCAAGTTCTTCTGTAAGTATGGAAGAGTTCCTCGAGATGAAGAGGGCCAGAGATCAGTTACTTGCAGACAAAGCTGAATTGGAGAGGAGTGTTGCTCGGTTTCAGACAGCTAATCAAGAGATCAAAGTGAAGATGGAAGATCAAGACAAGCGGCATGCCCTGGAAGCAAAGCGCTTTGAGATGGATACTGCCTATTATGGGAAGATTAGTCAAGCCTTAGCATCGTCCAACAGGGAGCACGACATCACCAAAGAGAGATTGGCTAGAGCTTCGAAGGTCATTGAAGATGAGAAGAGAAGGCAAATCTTGGTGAGAGATCAGAGGGATGACCGAGTCCGAGTACTCATTGCTGAGTGGGAGGCAAAGCTGAAGGTTAAGGAGTCAGAGAACATGAAGATCGTCGCCGAGAGAGATCATTATATGGCAGAGAGAGATCACTACTTCAGGCAGATGAAGATTCATCAGAAGGAAGTGGGGAGATTGCAGCAGGAGAACACTGAGCTCAGGTTCGCCGTAGAATTCGCGAAGATGGAAGATGAGATAGGGCCATCTGTGGGACCCTCATCAGGCTAGATCTTTCATTTGTGTTGGATTACCGTCAGGCTTGTTGACGGAATTCATTTGCTTGTATTTCTTTTCTGATTTTGGAGACTTGTATCTGGTTTGATGTATGACTATGGCACTGTTTGTGCACTTTGCTATGTGATGGTATTTTTCATTCAGTGATTGATCTTCAAGCTTTATTTGCTTTACCGTATGCACTCACACAAGCACACACATGGTTGGGGGTATCATGCTAAAGCGCATATCTCCGATCCGCACGATAAAAACAAATGTTGAATATCAGAATATTGATGCCGGATTATTATTTGTCTCGATGATGCCAGGATCGAGAGACAAAGTGTCCTTCATATGGATAGACACTGCATTCATGCATTGATCATAATAACTTGTGTTTTATTTTGCAGGTATCTGTTGCTAACATGCTTGATTATTTCAGGAATCATTGCTCGTGCTCGCAGAACTGTACCTTTGCACTCAACACGCCCTCACAGATATTATACCAGGCGCAATACTCCCAGACTCATGGAGCTTCCCAATACAGATCTTCTCGAATTGAAGGACAAAATGAATGAGCTGATCAACATCATGCAAGGCTTTGCAGTTGGTCAAAAGGCGTTGGCAGATAAAGTTGAGAAGCTCGAGCGGGCTTCAGCAGCAAACAGCGGCGTTAACCTGGATGGAATCTCCAACCAGGGGCTGGGGTCTCGTGACGGCGGAAAGAGGACAACTATTGGTGTGGTGAATAATACTGGTGCTGGTGGCCAACCGGGGCAGAATCTGAAGGATACTTTTGTGCCTCCATTCTATGGCTTCGATGAGGATAGGGAGGAAGACAGAGAGGCTGATCAGTTCTCGATGCACAACGAGCCTTTGAGTCAGTACAATGTTCAGCCTCAAAACAAGGAGATTCAGCTGCTGGCTGAGAAGATCAAGGTATTGGAGAGTTATGCCACTCCTGGGGTGGTGAATATGTCTAATATGGGGCTTGTTGAGGGGATTGTGATCCCGCAGAAGTTCAAAGCGCCCACTTTTGATCGTTACAATGGAAGTTCTTGCCCTGAGACTCATTTGCAGGCATTCATCCGGAAGATCTCTGCATATACAATGGATCAGAAACTGTGGATGTACTTTTTCCAGGACAGCCTGTCTGGGGGCTCCTTAGAATGGTACACCAAGCTTAAGTCCTCGGATATTAAAAACTGGCAGGATCTTGGGGATGCTTTCTTCAAGCAATATCAGTTCAATGCTGACATGGCTCCGAGTCGTACCCAGCTGCAGGGTATGTCTCAGAAAAATAATGAGGGATTCAAGGAGTATGCTCAGCGGTGGAGAGAATTGGCTGTAAGAGTGCAACCTCCTCTGGTTGATCGGGAGATGTCAGATCTCTTTATGGGGACCCTGCAGGGGGCCTTTGCTGAAAGAATGGTTGGTTGTCCGGTGACTAACTTTTCTGATATTGTGGTGGCCGGTGAAAGAATAGAGAGTTGGCTGAAGCTCGGTAAAATTCAGGGAGTTGCTTCTTCTTCGTCGTCTGGGTCGAAGAAGCCATTCGGTAATGGTGGCCAGAGGAAAAAAGAGGGTGATACCAGCGCCGTGTATGCTCAACGGGGACCCAGTAGGGATCGTTACTTTCAGCACACTGCTGCGGTAACCATTCCTGCTGAACAACAACAGCAACCGCAACAGCAACAATCTCAACAGCAAAGGCAACCCTTCCAGCAGAAGCCTCAGAGGGCTGGTTATCAGGTAAGGGGAAGAGGTATGGATAGGCAATTTGACAGACCTCCGGTGACCTACGCTTTTCTGTTTAAAAAGCTGATGGACTTGGGGCTTGTGCAAACCAGGACTCTGGCACCATTGAGACCTGATCAGAGGCCAGCTAATTATGATGAAAATACCAAATGTGAATTCCATTCGGGTGCTCCTGGACATAACATTGAGAACTGTAAAGCTTTTAAGCACACAGTTCAGGACCTGGTGGATTCGAAGGCGATTAATTTCGCACCATCTCCCAACGTCAATGCTAATCCCATGCCCGCGCATGGTCAGAGGGGGGTGAATGCTATCTCCGAGGAGAGTCGAGTTGGGCTGATGTCTGTTGATCAGTTGAGGGCTCCTCTGGCCGAGGTCAAGAGGCAGTTGTTGAGAAATGGGGTTCATCCGGGTTGTGGCCATGAGTGTGCTGAGTGCACTAATGCTGTTAATGGGTGCGAACTTCTGAGGAAGACTGTCCAGGGTTTGATGGACAATGGGGATATTATGATTGAGAAGCCGGATTCTGGGAAAGAGGAGGTCTCCACCATAACAATTTACTTTGATCCGGTGGATTTGTCTAATCTTGCTGAAGCGGCTCCCGTTACCATCACGGTACCTGGACCAATTCCGTATGACAAAGATGATGTCGTGCCATGGCACTATGGTGGGGAGGTCTATTGTAACGGTGAGAAGGTAGTGGAAGATCAGACTGCAAGTGAAACCACCGTGCTAAAGGTGGATAATGCCGGTACCAGCGGTTTCACTCGCAGCGGCAGATTATTTGCTCCAGATGCCCTGAGGGGAGGAGAAGGAGAAAAAGATAAAAAAGAAAAGGCCGAGGCTTTAGCCAGGGCGAAAGGAAAGGCTGTGGTTGATAATGGTACTCCTGTGGTGACACCGGCGCCTGCAGGGTCGGAAGATAGACTTGATGATGATGCTGAAGAATTCCTAAGAATCATCAAAAAGTCAGAGTACAAATTGGTGGATCATCTGCAGCAGACTCCTTCCAAAATCTCAATTCTATCATTGTTGTTGAGCTCTGAGGGGCATAGGGAAGCTTTGTTGAAAATTCTGAAGAAGGCTTATGTTCCTCAAGAGATCACTATCAATCAATTGGAGACGGTCGTGTCCAATGTGCATGCCAGTCATGGGCTGGGCTTTACGGACATGGACCTAACAGTGGATGGAAGGAATCATAATAGGGCATTACACATAGCAATGGAATGTAAAGGAGCCGTGCTCTCGCATGTGCTGGTTGATACCGGCTCCTCCTTAAATGTGTTGCCAAAGAAGGCCTTGGCAAAGCTGAACTGTGATGGGCTGATTTTGACCCCGACGGATTTGATTGTACGGGCTTTTGATGGGTCAAAGCGGGCTGTATTTGGGGAGGTGGAGCTGCCGGTGAAGATTGGACCTGAGGTGTTCAAGTCGACTTTCTATGTCATGGATATTCAGCCGGCATACAGTTGCCTGTTGGGTCGCCCATGGATTCATGCTGCGGGAGCAGTTACCTCGACTTTGCACCAGAAACTGAAATACATCTGGGAAGGTCAAGTTGTCACTGTTTGTGGAGAAGAGGACATTTTTGTCAGCCACCTGTCCTCGTTTAAATATGTTGAGATGGATGGTGAGATCTGGGAGACACCCAGTCAGGCTTTCGAAACCGTTAAGGTGGAGAATGCTCTGTTTGCTAAGCAAGAAGAAGAGAAACCGTCCATTGCTTCGTACAAGCAGGCTGCTGAGGTGGTCAAGAGTGGAGAAGCTCCTGGTTGGGGCAGAATGATGGAGATTCCCGAGAAGAAAGATAGATTTAGGGTTGGGTATCAGCCTGGCAGAGGCTCGTCTGGACAAGGCAGAGGACGTCGTACGTCAGTCACCTTCACAAGCGCCGGGATGCTGGATCCGGATCACATCTGCATGATGGGTGAGGATATTGATAGTGACTGCGACATGGACTGGTGGATAAAGCCGTGCGCACCAGGGATGGGAATCCAGAACTGGAAGGCCGAAAAGATCATCCGGGTCACTCTGCTGGAAGAGTAATATTTTTCTTGTTTTCAGTTTATATGCATGAAAGCCATACGTGTTGCCCGATACGTAATGGTTCATTGTAAGGGCCACCTCATGTTTAAATTTGCAAGATTTTGCATCATTAATAAAAGGATGTTTTTCAATTAAAAGCGGTGTTCCCTGTTTTTCATTTATTTTTGCAGTTTAAAAAAATAAAAACAAAATAAAAATGGCAATGTTTTCATTTTTCTTTTTCAATTTCTCACACCGGTTCTAAGCAATGCATGAATCAACATTCATGCAGATGCGATTCCTCCCCGGATCTCATTGATAACAATC
Source organism: Lathyrus oleraceus (assembly GCF_024323335.1). NCBI lineage: Eukaryota > Viridiplantae > Streptophyta > Magnoliopsida > Fabales > Fabaceae > Lathyrus > Lathyrus oleraceus. Next base: position 130,756,492 of record NC_066581.1, read on the forward strand.
CTGTTACACCCTCGTATGACTTCGACAATCCAATCTATCTTGCTGAAGAAGAAGACGGAGAAGATTGTGAACTACCAGGGGAATTAGCCAGGTTATTGAAACAAGAGGAGAAGGTGATTCAGCCGCATGAAGAGCCGATTGAGGTCGTGAATCTGGGTACCGACGAGATGAAGAAGGAAGTGAAAATCGGGGCTGCTTTAGAGGAAAGTGTCAAGAGTAGATTGGTAGTGTTATTGAAAGAGTATGTCGACATCTTTGCCTGGTCTTATCAAGATATGCCAGGGTTGGATACCGATATTGTTGTGCACAAGCTACCGTTGAGAACAGATTGTCCTCCAGTGAAGCAGAAGTTGCATAGAACTCGACCTGATATGGCGATGAAAATCAAGGAGGAAGTGCAGAAGCAGTGGGATGCTGGTTTCCTTGCTGTCACTAATTATCCGCCATGGGTTGCGAACATAGTGCCAGTCCCGAAGAAGGATGGGAAAGTGAGAATGTGTGTGGACTACCGGGATCTGAACAGAGCTAGTCCGAAAGATGATTTTCCATTACCTCACATCGATGTGTTGGTAGATAATACAGCTCAATTCTCGGTGTTTTCCTTCATGGATGGCTTTTCTGGCTATAATCAAATTAAAATGTCGCCAGATGATATGGAGAAAACAACGTTCATTACACCGTGGGGCACTTTTTGTTACAAGGTGATGCCATTTGGTCTCAAGAACGCCGGTGCTACTTATCAGAGGGCCATGGTGACTTTGTTTCATGATATGATTCATCATGAAATTGAATGCTATGTTGATGACATGATAGCAAAGTCCCAAACAGAAGAGGGGCATTTGGTAGATTTGGCCAAGTTGTTCGACCGGCTGAGACAATTCAGACTGAGGTTGAATCCGAACAAGTGCACATTCGGAGTGCGATCTGGTAAATTGCTGGGGTTTATTGTGAGCGAGAAAGGAATCGAGGTGGATCCTGCAAAAGTAAAAGCGATAAAAGAGATGCCTGAACCGAGAACAGAGAAGGAGGTTCGTGGTTTCTTAGGTAGATTGAACTACATTTAACGGTTCATATCTCATCTAGCAGCCACGTGCGAACCGATATTCAAATTGTTGAGAAAAGATCAAACGGTCAGGTGGAATGATGATTGCCAAGCGGCATTTGAAAGAATAAAAGAATATTTGCAGGAGCCTCCGATTCTGATGCCTCCTGTGGAGGGAAGACCGTTAATTCTGTACCTGACAGTCCTCGAGGGGTCTATGGGGTGTGTATTGGGGCAGCATGACGAGTCTGGTCGAAAAGAGCATGCCATATACTACCTTAGCAAAAAGTTTACCGACTGTGAAACCAGATATTCACTGCTCGAGAAAACTTGCTGTGCTTTGGTCTGGGCTGCTCGCCGACTAAGGTAGTACATGCTGGTTCATACCACTTTATTGATTTCCAAGATGGATCCAATCAAGTACATTTTTGAGAAGCCAGCATTGACCGGACGGGTTGCGAGATGGCAAATGATTTTGACAGAATATGATATTCAGTATACCTCTCAGAAAGCAATCAAGGGGAGTGTATTGTCTGATTACCTCGCCCAGCAACCTATTGATGATTATCAACCGATGAAGTTTGAATTCCCTGATGAGGACATCATGTTTCTCAAATCGAAAGATTGCGAGGAACCAATCTCGGAGGAGGGGCCTGACCCTGAATCCGAATGGATTTTGATGTTTGATGGGGCCGTTAACGTGAATGGAAGCGGTGTTGGTGCTGTTTTGGTTACGCCGAAAGGATCCCACATTCCTTTTGCTGCCCGGCTGACATTTGAGTGCACCAACAATGTGGCTGAATATGAAGCTTGTATATTGGGGATTGAGGAGGCGATTGATTTGAGGATCAAGAACCTTGTCATATATGGAGATTCAGCTCTGGTGATAAATCAGGTTAACGGAAAATGGTATACGCATCAGTCTCATTTAGTGCCGTATCGGGATTATACGAGGAGATTATTGACATTTTTCACCAAGGTGAAGTTGCATCATGTGCCCAGAGAGGAGAATCCTTTGGCAGATGCTTTGGCTACTCTGGCCGCTTTGATTAAGGTGCAGTGGTGGAATCAGTTCCCCAGTGTGGAAGTTGGGCGTCTGGATAGACCGGCTTATGTGTTTGCTGTTGATACAGCGCCTGAGGATGAGAAGCCGTGGTATTATGATATCAAACGCTATCTTGAGACTCAAGAGTATCCTGAGGGGGCATCGAAAAAGGATCGAAAGACTCTGTGGAGGTTAGCCATGGTGTTCTACCTGAATAAGGATGGGGTTTTGTATAAGAGGAATTTCGATTGGGTCTTGCTCAGATGTGTTGATGATGCAGAAGCAAGCCAGTTGATGAAAGAGGTTCACGAGGGATCGTTCGGTACCCATGCCAGTGGGAATGCAATGGTAAAGAAGCTGCTGAGAGCAGGTTATTACTGGATGACAATGGAGGCCCAGTGTTTCAATTTCGTGCGGAAGTGTCATAAATGCCAGATTTATGCTGACAAGGTGCACGTGCCTCCAAATCCGTTGAGTTTAATGTCGTCTCCATGGTCGTTTGCTATGTGGGGCATTGATATGATCGGAAAGATTGAGCCTACAGCTTCGAATGGGCACAGATTCATATTAGTGGCTATCGACTACTTCACCAAGTGGGTTGAAGCAACCTCTTATACGAATGTGACGAAGCAGGTCGTGGCCAGATTTCTCAAGAGAGACATCATTTGCCGATATGGGGTTCCCGAGAGAATCATTACTGATAATGGTTCTAATTTGAATAACAAGATGATGGCAGAACTGTGCCGAGAATTCAAGATTGAGCATCACAATTCTTCTCCCTATCGTCCGAAGATGAATGGGGCGGTTGAGGCAGCCAACAAGAATATAAAGAAGATTGTGCAGAAAATGGTGGTAACCTACAAAGACTGGCATGAGATGTTGCCGTTTGCATTGCATGGGTATCGAACGTCGGTACGTACATCTACTGGGGCAACTCCTTTCTCATTGGTATATGGAATGGAGGCGGTATTACCTGTTGAGGTTCAGATTCCCTCGTTGAGAGTCCTGATGGACGTGAAGTTGCAAGAGGCTGAATGGGTAAGGACCCGGTATGAAGAGTTGAGCCTGATTGAGGAAAAGAGGCTGGCAGCCATCTGTCATGGGCAGTTATACCAGCAAAGGATGAAGCGTGCTTTTGACAAGAAGGTGCGACCTCGGGTATATCACGTAGGTGATATGGTGTTGAAAAGGATCCTTCCTCCTCAAAACGATCGAAGGGGCAAATGGACACCGAATTATGAAGGTCCATTCGTGGTCAAGAAGGTTTTCTCTGGCGGAGCCTTGTTGCTAATGACCATGGACGGTGAGGATTTTCCATCCCCTGTGAATGCAGACGCAGTTAAAAAATACTTCGTATAAATAGACCCGCTGGACGAAAAGAACAAAATAGTCCAGGCAAAAATGGGCATCCCGGCGAACCAAAAACAGAAAGAAAGGTTCGGGCAAAGATTAGGGATAAAAAGAAAAATGTACACCCGGCAAGTCGAAAACCTGAAAAGGCGACTTGGGCAAAAAAGGGTATCCCGGTGGACTGAAAACCCGAAAGGGCGGTCCAGGCAAAAGAGGGATTGAAACGAATAACTGCGTCTGGCATGATCGTTTGCGCTTTGGTTAAAGCATCATGGATAATACCCGGTAGGGATCAATCGGAATCGTCTTGTTCAGAAGGCGGAAAAGCACGGAGAGTCTGAGGACATATGGGGTGTAACCGAGTTGGAACTCGATGAGATCACGGGTTTCACATTGCCATTAGGATAGGTTTTTCCTTTTGTGCGCAATTACCTCTTTTCAGGAATTGCTTCCTTTGTATTGCTCGATTTGAGCCACACTTTTTTTCAATCAATAAAATGCACATTCAGTCAAATAATTTTGTTTTTGTTTTTCATTACCGCTTTGATTGCAAAAACATCCAGATATTTTTGATAAAGAATCTTGCATTTTAATACATACAGGTTCCTTCCAATGCATGTTTATGAGATTGAAACTGGAAATCTTATTTGGAAGGTTGAGTGACCCAAGTGTTGAAATCTTGACACGCCTGGGGCACGGTTTTATCTGACGGTCTGTTTTGCAGGTACTGTTAGATATTCTTCACTCACTTGCAGGTTGTGATGTGGAAGCTTTGTAACAGATCCCCAGAGAGTTCGCTCAGGGACGGATATATGAAGAATGACGAAGACGTTGAGACGTACGACGATCCTTGATGATAATCAAGAAGACTCTTCAAAGTCGGAAGACTTGAAAGTATGTAATTCCCCGCAGAGTCCGACCAGGGACGAGTGCATGAAGGGCGGTAGGAAGAGGCGACGTTGAGACGTCCGACGACCTTTGGAATTAATCAAGAAGACTCTTCAAAGTCGAAAGATTGAAAAGTCTGTATAAATCCCAGGAGTACGTTTCCGTCGAGCACGGAGCGATTTGGAATACAAGATGATGGAGCAGAATAGGTCCAGACGAGTCTGGGAATTCTCAAAAGTGGAAAGATGATACGAGATTGGGAGGTGGATACCATGGTTCGACGAGTCGACGGGTGTTCTGTACCAACTTTTCTCGTTTCCCCAGCTAAGTCCCCAAGCAGAGTGGTGAGGACCAAATCCCTGGCAGATCAAGGTCTGTGGCTTCCCCAGCCGAGTCAAGATGGTTATCCTCGGCAGGTTTAAAACGGTGTCCTGGCAGCCAGGCCCGAAGGTTGCTATCCCCGAGTGGAGCGGGTTTCAATGAAATATATCTCCAGCAGTGTTCATCCTACCAGTGGATTGGACAAGTTTCCGTAGCAGGTCGATATCTGCATCCCCAGCTGAGTGTATCCTACGTGTGGATTGCATGGGTTGTCCCCAGCGGAGTAGCATTCGCTTCCCTAGCAGGGTTTGGATGTTTATCCCCAGCAGGTTTCAGATTGATGCTTCCCCAGTCGACAGACCTGAAGGTGGCTGTTTCCCCAGCGGAGTATCTGTGAGCATTTCCCCAGTGAAGTCGTCAGGTATCTGTGAGGTTTTCTCGAAGCAGAGTCGAGATTTATATCCTCAGCAAGTCAAAGACTGTATCCCCACAGAGTGTTGGTGGTTCATATCCCCAGCATTTCCTCGAGCGGATTGGGTGCAAAGGAGGTGTTTCCCCAGCAAGGGTTACCTTTTCCAGGCAGCAGTATTATTCCCCAGCAGGGTGGAGTTGGAGCAATGACGAGTTCCTCAGCAGAGTGTCTCGTGCTCCCCAGAAGAGTCCCTTGAGGGGGATACTTTTTATGCATTCATCATGTAGAGTAAGCATAGCATATTGCATAGAAAAAATAATAAATCGTGTAGCATTTCCATAATTATGGAGCATTACGCAGAAAAAACCAATCATGCATCATATTGCAAGCACAAGCTAGTCTCAAGCCGTGGTTACCGTTTGAGAGGTGGTTTTACCAGAAGTAGAGGTGTTACTCCGAGGAGTTTAGCCTCATGATTTGATCAAAGGTATTTCCCCAGTAGTGCGATACTGGAGGAGTTTTTCCGTCGGGCAGAGATGGAAAGGTTACGCGATCAGCGCGATTCAAGCCGTGGTTACCGCTTGAAGGTTTGGTTTCATCAGATGGTGAAGATGGTACTCCGAGGAGTTCAGCATCCCGACGTCAAGTCAATGTTCCCCAGTAGTGCGATATTGGAGGAAATGTTTCCGTTGGACAGAGATGGAAATAATATCAGAAGACGTTACGCGATCAGCGCGATTCCGGGGTTCAAATGGAGAAAAGGAGATGTTGAGGCATTTTCTGGAGATGGGGTTCAAATGAAGAAAGCGAAGTGTTGCGACATTTTCTGGAGATCGGGGTTCAATCAGAGAAGAGTATATGCTGAGGCATTTTCCGGGGTTCAAATGGAGAAAAGGAGATGTTGAGGCATTTTCTGGAGATGGGGTTCAAATGAAGAAAGGGAAGTGTTGCGACATTTTCTGGAGATCGGGGTTCAATCAGAGAAGAGTATATGCTGAGGCATTTTCTGGGGTTCAAATGAAGATTGGAGTTGAAGATTGTATCCAGGATGAGGTCCTCAGGATTATCTTCTGTTCATGTGTCACCTTAGACTCGGGCTGAGGCCAATGGAGGTCGTTATAGGTGTCTTCTGAGGAAGAGATACACATGCTACCTTCCTTTGTGAAGGTATACCCTCTGACATGTCGCCCTCAGAGTGGTGTTTGGTGTTATTTCCGACGTTGCCAGCGGAATTATCACGAGAGATTGGAGATCGGGGTTCAAACGGAGAAAAGGAGATATTGAGGCATTTTCTGGAGATGGGGTTCAAATGGAGAAAAGGAGATGTTGCGGCATTTTCTCGAGAACGGGGTTCATGTTGGCAATCGCAAGTTATCGTCAGGCGACTGGGGTTCAAATCGGAGAATGGGGTTCATTATTTTGGCAAACAGGAGACTGGGGTTCAAATGCAGAGATCCGAGGATCGTTTGCGCAGAGAAGAATTTTTGGGGTTCAAGAATGCGGTGATCCGAGGATCATTTGCGCAAAAGAAAATTTCGGGGTCCAGAAAAAGAAAAACAAGAAAGAAGATAATCCCCAGCTAAACGCGAAGTGTTTGTCTTCCAGGGTTGAATAGAGAGCAGTCGGCTCAGGGCTTGTCATTCTCAGCATGGGTCGTTGTGGCATTCCGGCCAGTTTCCGATTTCCAGATCGAAGAGGTTCTCAACAGTCAGGACGAAGAACTTGTGGCATTCCGGCCAGTTTCCGATTTCCAGATCGAAGAGGTTCTCAACAGTCAGGACGAAGAACTTGTGGCACTCCGGCTAGTTTCCGATTTCCAGATCGAAGAGGTTCTCAACAGTCAGGACGAAGAACTTGTGGCATTCCGGCCAGTTTCTGATTTCCAGATCAAAGAGGTTCTCAACAGTCAGGACGAAGAACTTGTGGCACTCCGGCCAGTTCCGATTTCCAGATCGAAGAAGCTCACGATGATTAGATCGATGCAGCTTGCGGCAATCCGGCCAGTTTCCCGGTATCCAGACCGAAGTGGTATCCAGACCGAAGTGGTATCCAGACCGAAGTGGTATCCAGACCGAAGTGGTATCCAGACCGAAGAGGTGTTCAGACCAAAGTGGTGTTCAGGCCAAGAAAATGAAAAAAGAAGAGAAAATTCCGGGGTTCAAGAAAATGAAAAAGGAGAGAGAATAGTAATCCCGAGCGAGTGGTGTTCAGGCCATGGGTTATCCCTGTGTTACCATTTATTTTGGTATCCAGGTCGACAGTGTTGTTTTGGTACCCAGGTCGACGTTTATGTTTTGGGGTTCAAGCCGAGTTTTCTCCGTACCAGACGGAGTTTTCTTTGAGATTGCTTTTTCGCCGGTTCTGATGGGTGTTGTTAATTATTTTCCCGATCATAGTGCAAATTGTTCGTCTGTTCTTGGTATTCAATCACTCTTCATCCTGATCATCTGAAAGCCGAGGCTGTTCATATCGACAGGTTCACAGTGGATTGAATAGGGGCAGCTGTAACACCTCAAAATTTGCCCTCCTCTCTTGGGACTAGCATATCATGTTGCATATCATTTTTAGGTCATTAGTCATTGCATATTGCATATCATGTGGTTACATTGTGCAAAGTCATCCTCACAAGTCTTGATCAGAAGATGAGGAGGTCATGTGCAAGCTAGGGTTTCATTGGACTGGTCATTAATCATCTGAGGATGTGGAGGTCCAAATTAGGGTTTCATGATTCTCGAAGGAGATTGGTATTCATCTTGATTACAATGAGTCATCATCATCATCATGGTTTGGTTTCATCAAGTGTTGGAGTATATTCCTTGAGATTAGGGTTTTGACCACTGGTCAACCCTAATCAGTTGCATTGGGCCAATCAGGGCATGATCAGGAGATGGGGTCTATGATGGATATGAGGATCCTCTCATGGTTGTATGGAGCTTATTGAGGCTAGGGTTTCATCCTTGAGTCATTTCATCAGGAGATTGGGGCTCAGATTGATCTATGCATTGCCAAATTCATCTATCAGTTGAAAAAGTCAACTGTGGTCAACTGTGCATGATTTTATGGATTTGGAGGTGAAAATGAGTTGGATACACTTCATTCATGTTGGAACAAGTGTTATTTGACATTTCAAAGCTCAAGAATGAAGAAAATCAAGTCAGACAAGAAATTGCCAAAAATAGAAAGTGACTTGTAATGGAAGTTTCCAAAAATGGAAAGTTTTTGACCTCAAATTTACATGTCCAAGGAAGCTTCAAATGAAAATTTGTTCAACATTAAAGTTGTAGATCTTGGTCTCACCTTTCCAAAAAGTCCAAGAACTTGAAAATCCCATGTATGGTTGGCAATTTATGGTCCATTCAATTTCAAAAATGACCCATAATCAGAGGGGCATAACTTCCACATGGAGTGTCCAAATTGAATGATCTTTTTATGCACAAACTCCATTTGACATGTACTTTCATGGTGCATAATTGGAATTCATCAAAAATGGTCAATGCAAAAAGTCAAATTTCAAGTGTATAGTTAAAGATCCAGGGGCAAAATGGTCCAACTTGTGAAATAATGGGAATTTTTGAATGGGGATTTTTGCAACACCTCACAAATGCTATTTGGAAATGGTTTGGATCATCATAACATGTCAAGGCCTCATGGTTGAAGGATTCACTTTTGAAATGAACTTGAAAATGCATAAAAGTGCCATGACATAGTGAAATTGCAAAATATTCAACCAATGAAGATGGGACAAGTTGCAACAGCTCACACATGTCATTTTGAGAGTGTGTGAGCTGTCAATACAGCTGTCATTGGCCTGTGGTGAAATGGCATTTTTGCCCTTACTTTGAAAATGACACTTTTGCTAATCATATTTCATTTTGCTAATTAAGGTGATTAAGGCTTGATTAATTGGAGATATATAATCTTAATCCTAACAAACTCCTAACAGAATTCACATTTCCCAAAATCTCAATCTCTTTTCCCTTCAAATTCTCCAAAATCGTCAAGAACACACAAGAACAAAATTCCACAAAACTCTTCCAATTCTCCATTAAATCACGAATTTCCTTTTGATTCAAGCTCCATTCATCTTCTTCCTCTACTGTTTTGGCAATTCATCATCAAAGAACAACCAATTCGTGACTGTTCCAATTATGCTCAACCATGGTGATTTGAAGTTTCTCTCAATTGAAGCATCCAAAAGCTGAAGCAATTGTTCTAATCACCTTCTCTATCATTAAGCTCCACCTGTTTCAAGGAATTGCGCATCAAAACATCACGAATCACGGCTGTCATCAAACAAAGGTGCGAATTCGAATCTCATGGTTTTGTAAATTGTTATATGCATTGTGTAGATCGTTCATCATAGGTTAGCGTGAAACTTGTGGTTTGCCAAATGATTAAGTATTGAAGGAGATACGTCGAATTATAGTTTTGTGTTCATTCCTTTAACCGTTCGATCCGTCTATCATAGTTGGAATTAGGAGATTTCGTTTACGTATTTGTGATGTACACACTTAGACCTTTCCAACCATATGCCGTTTGCGAATTTTGGTGGAGATTTGATCGTAACCGCATCCGCCGTTGAAGGAGCTATGAACACGGGATGAATAGTTTCACTTTCTGGAAAAACGCCGTGCCAGATCCGTGCTGGCTTGGTTCTTTTCAAATTTTCTGTTCCCGCCTCCGTGAGCGAATCAGGTACTGCCAGCAAATAAATGAGGCGCTGAGTTGGACATTGGACACGTTAATAACGATACTGCCATTGCTGTAATTCAAATTCATCTTAATTAATTAACACATTTAGATAATTATTCAATAATTAATCAAACTTTAAAAAATCATAAAAAAATAATGGAAAATCAGAAAAATATGAGGATTTTTTCTATAGTTTCCAAATTCCCTCTAGAATTTTATGGATATGATTTTCAAGGTTGTGCATGGTGAATTGTTGACTTTGCCTAGGGATGTTTGACTTAGGTCATTTTTGTGTGCATTTTGCCATTTCCATTGTAAAATACTCATGCCTTAAAAGAAATTCTTGAAATTTTTTGAGCATATTGTGGACATGTTGATGGTGATTTACATATAAAGTTTGTGAATTTTGGATAACTGTGGAGTGAGATATGAATTTTTGAATCTAGGTGTGACAATTTGTGTCACACCTAGCTAGGTCAACTTCATGAAATTATTTGCCTAGCCTATGCTTGTTGAAATGGAGTGAAATTTTACATGAAAGATTATGGATATGTTGAGATGCTATGTGAATTTTTCTGGATTTTTATATGGCATTTTCAATTTAATTGATATTTTTCATCTCTGTTGGTTAATTGTGCAAGCTTGTATGACACATGTTTGTATATCTTGTGTGAAATTCTCATATGGTTTTGGATGAGTGTGAAATTTGGTATGCTGGTTGTAGACACATTGTAGGACATCCCTGTTTTGGTCCCATTCATTTCTTAACTGTTTTCATTGACTTATGAATTTTTGAAGTGAATGCTTGTGTTGATGCTATGAATTGGCTTGAATAATTGTGTCTGTATTTCTTGATTTTCATTGCCCTAGTTCCTTTTGTCCAATTGAGCTGAAAATTGACATTCTATACCTTGAATAGGTCCTGTTTAGGTGTGAATTATTTGAGGATTTTTGGAATTGTTTTGATATGCTTTTGATTGAAGTTATTCTGTTTGGACATTGGATGTTCCATTTGACCTAGTTTGACTTGTTTTGGTCATGAAATGAATATGGTGAATGATATGAGTGTGGGATCAATTGCATTGGCTTTCTATTTGCTTTAGCTTGATTTTGGTTGAATGTCCCTTGCTGTTTAGATCTTTTTCTCCCTTTTGGACCCTAGGCTTGGCCTAGTGGTCCAGTTTCTCACATTTGGTTTGACTTTTCAGGATGAAATGCACAAAGCTTAAGGAGAATGATTCAAGCCAATAAAATTGAATTTGTTTGATGTTGAGAACTAATTTGACTTTGTTTTGTAGGATGTGAAGCTTGAGCTTGAGCTTGTAGCTTGCATTTATGTGCTTGTGTTGTTTGTATAGTCTGACTGGTTAACATTTGCTGTTTATTGTTGTCTGTATGAGTACTGATGATACTTGATTGTTTTCAGGTACATTTAGTTGCTTACATTTCTTTAAGAACTTGCTTGCTGCTGCTTGGTTTTTAAACCACTTGAGGTAGGACTTCTATTCTTCATGTAGTCTGGAAGACCCAGCCTGTTACTTGGTCGGGCAACTGTCTGAAGTCCTCCTTAAGAGGCGATGTTTGTGGTTGTTTACATTTGTGCCAAGCAGGTGAAAGACCTCTATGAGGCAATTGGTGGATCAAAGGGATAAGCAATCTATCCCCCACTATTCTGTGAGTCGTCCCTCTGCTCACACGGCTGTGTGTTGATGCATTGGGACACAAACCCAAGATCTTGTGTTGTTGCACAATCGAGTCAGAGTCTTTGAGCGTAGAAGGGTCCCTCCATTCTTGACCCACGCTCCTTTGTCTGAAGCTCTCCCTGGTCAGGGATAAGAGCTGTGAGGTCTCATCCTCACTTCACCTTTCATCTGCTTCACCTTAGCCTCGTAATGGCAAGGTTAAGAGCGAATAATACCCATGTACAGATGACTTGCTTCGGCAGTCAAACCCATTGTTTGAGCCTCACTTGACTGGTTATAGTGTGTGCTATGTGAATATTTGTTTGAAATGCTTGGGTTGTTCTGTTTGTATGCTTGTATGCTTTCTTCTTTCCTGGATAGGATTAGCTTGCAGTTGTGCAAGTAGGTAGAAACCTGAACATAGGGTAATGATGCATGACAACACTAGGCTCGAGTCCAGCTCCCTGGTAGTGTGTCTTCCCTCGGTTTCTGGCTAGATTTTCTTTCCCTTGAGGGGGAACTACATCGCCCTGATCCTTGTTCCAGACGAGGTATGTAGGCAGGTGGTCGTGCGAGACCACTCCGGGCAACCTTTTTCTTTTTTGTGTGTGTTTACTTGTTATCTGATTGCGTGTTTGGTTCGGATGCTGACGTAAGCCCAGTGATTGGCTGTCGGGCTCCACGTTTGCCCTTTTGAGTGTGTTTTGGTTCGGATGCTGACGTAATTCCATCGAGTGGTTGTCGGGCTCCATGTTTGCCATCTATTTGTGTGTTTTGTGTTGTTTGGCGTGCGTAAGCCGAACTACAGTGGCTCTGATTCTCATGTCCAGATGAGATATGTAGGCATAGGACGCGATGTCCTATCGAGCTCCCTTCTCTTAACCCCACCTGCGTTCCCTGAGTGTGTGTGTGATGTTTTAGCAACCTTTTCTTTTCTTAGAACGTGGATCCCGTCGAGTACGACGGACGTGAGGGGTGCTAATACCTTCCCCTTGCGTAACCGACTCCCTTACCCTTTCTCTTTGGTCGCGAGACCATTTCCTTTCCAGGTTTCTCTGAGCGTTTCCTTTCCCTATCTTGGGATAAATAACGCGCAGTGGCGGCTCTGTGTTGTGTTTTTATTTGAGTCCCGCCGGTTGTTTTTCGCGGATGCGACAGTCATCATCAGAGGCACAGACACTGGTTAGTGCAGTGACATGCTTAGCAGATTCTCCTTCAGATTCACTCTCAGAATCTCCTTTAGACCAGGTGACAGATAGCCCCTTCTTTTGCATCTTGAGGTAAGTAGGACATTCAGCTCTAACGTGTCCAAAACCTTCACATCCATGACACTGGATTCCCTTGCCTTGGTTGAACTTTTCTTCAGATGTTGATCTTTTCCTGATGTCAGACGAAATGTTCTTGACATTAGGTCTACCTTTTTGATCAATCTTCTTTATGAACTTGTTGAACTGTCTCCCAAGCATGGTTATGGCTTCTGATATGCTTTCATCACCTCCAGTACTTCCTTCTTCTGAATCCTCTTCAGTATTTGATACAAAAGCTATGCTTTTGTTCTTCTTTTCAACATTCTCACACAAGCCCATTTCAAAAGTTTGGAGAGAACCAATAAGCTCATCAACCTTCATATTGCATATATCTTGAGCCTCTTCTATAGCAGTGACCTTCATGGCAAATCTCTTTGGCAATGATCTGAGAATCATCCTTACAAGTTTCTCTTCAGCCATTTTCTCTCCTAAGCCACCAGAAGTGTTGGCAATTTCAAGAATATTCATGTGGAAGTCATGAATAGTCTCATCCTCTTTCATCCTCAGATCTTCAAACTTGGTGGTCAACATCTGAAGTTTAGACATCCTCACTTTGGATGTACCTTCATGAGTTGTTTTGAGAGTATCCCAAACTTCTTTAGCCAGTTCACAGTGGTGCACCAGTCTGAAGATGTTCTTATTTATTCCATTGAACAGTGCATTCAAGGCCTTAGAGTTTCCAAGGGCTAGTGCCTCTTGCTCCTTGTCCCACTCTTCTTCAAGAATTTGCAAGATAATTCCATCTTTACCTGTCTTCGATGGATGTTCCCATCCTTTGTTGACAGCTCTCCAGACCTTGCTATCTAGAGACCTCAAGAAGGCTATCATACGAGGTTTCTAGTCATCATAGTTAGAACCATCCAGCATGGGTGGTCTATTTGAGTATCCTACATCCATGTCCATGGTACTAGAAAGTAACGTCCCTAGATCTCACCCAGAAATTAACAGGCAAGGTGCCTGCTCTGATGCCAATTGAAATTCTATTTAGCATACTATCGATGTCACACAGGATGTTATAACATCCGATTCTGTGCAGACAGGAATGTAAACAGCCGGTAAATGTAAGTGCAGTAAATAACACACATAATTGTTTACCCAGTTCGGTGTCACACACACCTACGTCTGGGGGCTACCAAGCCAGGGTGGAAATCCACTATTAGCAGTATTAATTCAGGCCTTAAACCACCTGTTTAATCCTATCACTTAATACCTACCCAGTGCAATTTCAATCTTAAACTAAGACCAGAGTTCCTACTCACTCCCCCTCAATCACCTCAGTGATTACAACCTTTAATTAGATTAAAGTTAATGGTGAAGTTATACTTCAAACAACTCTTGATTGTGCTTAACAGCTTTAATCAAGATACACAGCACTCACGCTTAAAAGCTTAGAGTGACACAACACTTACAACTCCATGAACACCCTAGTCCAATGCAATCATCTAGGTGATAATTGCTTGGCTCACAAGTTACACCTAATACAAAACACACACAAAAAACAGCAGTGAAGTATGATGGAACAATAAAATCTTCACCCCTAAAACCCCTGAGTCCTGAAAGAAGGATTGCCATCCTTTTATATTGCAGCACTTGGGCCTTGTACTTGTATTTCCTAAAATTAAGGTTAAGCAAGTTAACCTAATTTCCACATATTAGGGTGCTAACAAATAGGCTATTTGTTAGGTTCATTAAATGTAGCTCAGTTGTTAGTTTCCTGGATTTTAGCTCAGCTGTTGGATTCCTGAAAAATAGCCTGAGAAAAATACTGAAACAGAAAAACTAACCATCCTACACTTTAGCATATGCTGTCATGGATGAATGTCACAACATTCAGTTTGACGTCCAGAACATATACCATATGCTAAGTCTGTTATTTTCCTGAAAACAGACTGTGCTAAATGATGTACTGTAAAAGACCAATCAGTCTATACTTCAGTAACAGCTTACAGTAATAAATGTCAAGACATCCAGTTTGACATTTTCACAATGGGCCTTATGCCAGGTCTGTTATCCTCCTGAAGAACAGACTGGAATAGATATTGAACTGAAGCGGAAAAACCAACCTGCCTATTATTCGGTATGTGTTGTCACTGATGAATGTCATAACATCCAGTTTGACATTCAGACAGTAGGCCTTATGTCAGGTCTGTTATTCCCTTGATAAACTAACTGAAATAAATACTAAGTTATATCAGACAACCAACTATTATATATCTCAGTATCTGCTGACAGGGATGAATGTCACAACATTTAGTTTGACATTCAGTAAATCCTGTATTAGCTAAACCTGCAGCATACTACTCAAGTATGTCATGACATCAGTCAAGACATCAGAGTACAGTTAGATGTTTTAACACAAAATGCAACCAATCAAACATTTCCAAAGCATGTCATGACATCAGTCAAGACATTATAGTCCAGTTAGTGTTTTACCACAAAATGCAGCCAATCAAACATCTACAATTATGAACATTTATCCAACATAAAAAATGAAGTAGACATCTTAAACTTTCTAATCAATTTGATTCCACCTCAAAATCATAAAAAATGAGTGAGTTAGGTTCTTGGGAAGTTCACCCAAAATTAGGGTTTCAGTCAAAATGACCTATAATGTTTTGAAATGAATGATGACCTTCCAAGCTTCAAATCAATTTTTGATGAACATTAAAGTTGTTCATATGGCTCTTAAGAACATGTTTTCTCTTGGGGTCATCTTAATTTAACAAACACATTAAAAGTTAGGTCTCAGTGGATTTCAAAATAGTCAGATGAATTGACTGATCAAATTCTCAAGTCCAAACTTCAAATCTTGATGAATTAATGATTGAGGACACTCACATAAGCTCAAATATGCATGAAATGGTGAACGAAGGAACTTCCCTTGATTGTATTTGATCATGGGTTGAGGTTGCTTCATGAGCAAGGCACAGTCAATGCACAGTTGAATTAGGGTTTTCTTGGGAAGCAATCCTCAAACCCTTTGGTTTATCTTGATCAAATTGACAAATTGAGATACTTGGGAGGAATATATGATAATTGAGAGCTTTGTGAACCATTGTCATGCTTGCTTTCAACTTCATCTAGCCACATCAATGAGCATAGGGGTCTCCTAGGAGCCTTGGATCACATGATTGCTCAAGCTACAAAACAAAAGATGTTAGTGACATATTTTTGTGCTTTTGGTTAGTAAACAAAATAATAAAAGCAATAATATACAATTCAAGCATGCTTGGTGGTCTCAAACCAACTCACACAAGTCCCAACCCTAGGGTTAAGGAGCCAAGATGCTATGATCCTTGAGGCAATGTTATGTGCAATGATATGATGCCATGAGGGATATTAGGGTCAAAATTAGGGTCTTACAGATGCCCCTATTTGAGGTCATTCTAGCCGGAGATATGAAGGTTAAAATCTTCGTCTCGACGAGGTAGAATGGACTTAAATAATAACAAAGAGACGAATTTTGGTCCCTAAGACACCTCATGCTGCAAATGTATGTATGAAAAAGGTAATACTCTGTGGGGATATATGTCCACAAAGGAAAAAGAAATCAGGAGAAATTGAAAATCCATAGGAGTAATACTCTCAGAAATGGGACAGAGACTATGGGGACTTTATCGGGGAGTAAAGGGGATAGAATGCGTGAGCAGGTTATGACTTGGAACTTGCTGAGAGACACGAAGGGATTCTATGAAAATAAATTAATGGAAAGACTCGAGCTGACGCAAAGATGCATGTATTGGGGAAGATGCCAATACAGCAAAACTATCCACAAAGGATACTTCGGATAAAAATCCGGACACAGATGGGGAAAACCCACCAAAGGACTCAAGCGGGGAGATCTATAAAGGACTCAACTGAGGAAACAATAAATGAAGTATTACCGGATACCGGGTAATAAGCTCACAGAGACACGTGATCAAATCACCGGTATAAGGGTGAGAGAAAAACACGCTCGGGAAGAAGGAATATCTAAGACCGGTATAAGGGTGAGAGATATCAATCATCCAAAACATTTGAGGAAGACCTAAAAAAGGTATACTTCAACTCAGGAAAATCTGACTCCACGAGGGACAAAAGTCGTAATAGGGAGCAGAAGGAAGGAACACCAGGGATACCGATTACTGGGCATATAATAGGTGACCAACCAGGTGTGAATTGGGGAATATTTCCAAGACACTCATCATCCAAATGGAGGGCTGAAGAAGCAGACTCGATTACAGGATGGACATTCGATTCCATAAGGAAAATACGAATCTTACTCAACTGGGGGAAGAAAGAGACTTCGACTGAAGAGCGCATGAGATATATTATCTATTACCGTCAAAACATAGATAACATATTCGCATGGAAGATTATCCACAACCGGTTACTGGGTTAATAAAGGATAAATCGACCAAAAAGAAAGGACATCGGGATACCGGATACTGGGTATAAAAATGATGACCAATTAGAAGGAGAAACAATCATTACCAATCAAAAGGGTAAATGAAAGATGACTCGCGGGGGGATAAATTGCTTGATAAGAGCAATTATCCAAGAGATATATCACCGATTACTGGGTGGTATATTAAAAAAGGTGAAGGACTATCAATACCGAGTATTGGATAAAGATAACCAACAAATAGGGGATTACATCTACCGGTTACTAAGTAGAAAACCACAGAAGAGAGTAACCATCATCAGTTAGGATGAACAAAAACAAGGTTAACTCTGCAAAGGGGATAAAATGGGGTTTACAACTACCGGTTACTGGGTAGAAAACCACAAAGATAGGACTTACAAATACCGGTTACCGGGTAGAAGGCCACAGACTCCGCTGGGGAAAAGATGGACAATTACTGGTTACTGAGCAATCATTCATCTAAACTATAGGGAAGTGCAGGGGAAATAACAAGAGCAATCAATCTAGGAACAAACTAGAGAGACACAATGAAACAAGACTTAACCCTATGAGGATATAACTCAGGGGAGAAATTCCAACCCAATACATGTTTTGGGAGGAAACTGAAATAACAATCATCCACGAGGACATAACTCAGTGGGGAATATGGAAGAAAGGGTAGACGCTTTCTGCCTATGGGGTTGACTCTATATGGAGAGATCAGACACAAACATCTACTTGGGGAAATATATATCACCAAATAGCAGGAGATAACTGTAACACCTCAAAATTTGCCCTCCTCTCTTGGGACTAGCATATCATGTTGCATATCATTTTTAGGTCATTAGTCATTGCATATTGCATATCATGTGGTTACATTGTGCAAAGTCATCTTCCAAGTCTTGATCAGTAGATGAGGAAGTCAAAGTGCAAGCTAGGGTTTCATTGGACTGGTCATTAATCATCTGAGGATGTGGAGGTCCAAATTAGGGTTTCATGATTCTCAAAGGATATTGGTCTTCATCTTGATTTAAATGATTCATCATCATCATCATGGTTTGATTTCATCAAGTGTTGGAGCAGATTCCTTGAGATTAGGGTTTTGACCACTGGTCAACCCTAATTAGTTGCATTGGGCCAATCAGGGCATGATCAGGAGATGGGGTCTATGATGTCTATGGGGATCATTATTTGATTTTATGGAGATTATTGAGGCTAGGGTTTCATCCTTGAGCCATTTCATCAGAGAATTGGAGCTCAGATTGATCAATGCATTGCAAATTCATCTATCAGTTGAAAAAGTCAACTGTGGTCAACTGTGCATGATTTAATGGATTTGGAGGTGAAAATGAGTTGGATACACTTCATTCATGTTGGAACAAGTGTTATTTGACATTTCAAAGCTCAAGAATGGAGAAAATCAAGTCAGGACAGAAATTGCCAAAAATAGAAAGTGACTTGTAATGGAAGTTTCCAAAAATGGAAAGTTTTGACCTCAAAATTACATGTCCAAGGAAGCTTCAAATGAAAATTTGTTCAACATGAAAGTTGTAGATCTTGGTCTCACCTTTCCAAAAAGTCCAAGAACTTGAAATTCCCATGTATGGTTGGCAAGTTATGGTCCATTCAATTTCAAAAATGACCCATAATCAGAGGGGCATAACTTCCACATGAAGTGTCCAAATGGGATGATCTTTTTATGTGCAAACTCTATTTGACATGTACTTTCATGGTGCATAATTGGAATTCATCAAGAATGGTCAATGCAAAAAGTCAAATTTCAAGTGTACAATTAAAAGATCCAGGGGCAAAATGGTCCAACTTGAGAAATAATGAGAATTTTGGAATGGGGATTTTTGCAACACCTCACAAATGCAATTTGAAAATTGTTGGAATGGTCATAACATGTCAAGGTCTCATATTTGAACAATTCACTTTTGAAATGCACTGTGAAATTGTACAAATTGCCATGGCATAGTGAAAATCAAAAATACACAACCAATGACCATGTGACAAGTTGCAACAGATCACACATGTCATTTTGAGAGTGTGTGAGCTGTCAAATGAGCTGTCATTGGCTTGTGGTGAAAGACCATTTTGCCCTTGCTTTGAAAGTGACACTTTTGCTAATTACCTTGCACTTTGGTTAAATCATGATTAAGAGCTGATTAAGCATGAGTATAAATTCCTAATCATAACAAACTTCTGATTACAATCACCAATCACAAGAAATTGTAACAATTTTTCCCTCCAATTCCCAAAATTCTCAAGAACACACAAGAACAAAATTGGATCAAACTCTTCCAATTCTTCATCAATTCGTGTGATTCCTTTTGCTTCATTCTCCAATCATCTCCTTCTTCAACTGTTTTGAGAAAGCTTCACCAAAAACATCAAGAATCTCGACTGTTTACACATTGCACATCCATGGAACTTTGAGAATTTTCGAGCCTGGAGCATGCTGGAGCTGAGCAAGCTTTTCCATTCAACTTCATGATCCATGAGCATCATCTGTTTGTGCCTTTTTTGCCTTGAAACATCCAGATCGAGTGCTGCATTCTCCAAGAGGTAATTCTTCGAATCTCGCCTTTGCTCAAATTGTTATATGCGTTAGAAAGATCGTGGAACGTAGAACAGCATGCAACTCATAGTTTTTGATTTGGTTGATTATTGAGAGAGATATCACGATTTGAAGTTTTGTGTTCATATCTTTAAACGCTCGATCCGGATTGTACAGTAGGAATTAGGCAAAATAGTTAGCATATTCTTGATGTGCGTTGGAAGAGGAAGAGAATGGTATAAGGTTTGCGCATTTTAGTTGAGATTTGAGCGAAGCCAATTTGGAGCATGAACATGGAAGAACGCGGCCAGGAGCGAAGAAATTCTGGGATTTTTCTGCATTTTGATCTGCTTCGCTGGCTTGGTAATTCAAATTCCGTGTTTCCGCGCCTGGACTTCAATATTTACCAACGTGCCACTGAGTTCATTTAATTTAATATAACACTTAATAAATATTTAATAATTCATTTAAATCTTAGAAAATTCATAAAAAAATATTGGCTAATCAGAAAATTATGAGAGTTTTTTTGTTAGATCCCATTTTTCCTCTAGTTTTTTATAGGCATGGTAACACAAGTTGTGCATGGAAAAATGTTGACCTGGCCTAGGGATCTTTGACTTGTGTGTATTTTTTACATGTTTTGCCATTTTCATTGTGAAATGCTCATACATTTAAAGAAATGATTGAAATTTTTTGTGCTCATTCTGGACATGTTGATGGTGATTTCCATGTAAAGTTTATGAATTTTGGATACCTGATGATTGAGATATGATTTTTTGAATCTAGGTGTGACAATTTGTGTCACACCTAGCTAGGTCAAATTCATGAATTTATTTGCATGACCTATGATTGTTGGATTGAATTGAAATTTTGCATGGTTGATTATTGACATGTTGAGATGTTATGTGAATTTTTCTGGATTTTTCTATGGCATTTTCAATTTGATTGATATTTTTCTTCTCTGTTGGTTCATTGTGCAACCTTGTATGACACATGTTTGTAAATCTCTTGTGAAATTCTCATATGGTTTTGGATGAATGTGAAATTTGGTATGCTGGTTGTAGACACATTGTAGGACATCACTGTTTTGGTCCCATTCATTTCTTAACTGTTCTCACTCTGTTATGAATTTTTGAAGTGAATGCATGTGTTGATACCTTGAATTGGCTTGGATAATTGTGTCTGGATTTCTTGATTTTCATTGCCCTAGTTCCTTTTGTCCAATTGAGTTGAAAATTGACATGCTATACCTTGAATAGGTCCTGTTTAGGTGTGAATTATTTGAGGATTTTTGGAATTGTTTTGGTATGCTTTTGATGGAAGTCATTCTGTTTGGACTTTTGATGTTGCATTTAACCTAGTTTGTGATGTTTTGGTCATGAAATGAATATGGTGAATGATATAAACATGGGATCAATTGCATTTGCTTTCTATTTGTGTTAATTTGATTTTGGTTGAGAATTTCTTGCTGTTTAGGATTTTTTCTCCCTTGTGGACCCTAGGCTTGGCCTAGGGGTCTAGTTTCTAACATTTGGTGTGGATTTTCAGGATGAAATGCACAATGCTTAAGGAGAATGCTTCAAGTCAATTAAATTGAGATTGTTGGATGTTTTGAACTAATTTGACTTTGTTTTGTAGGTTGTGAAGCTTGAGCTTGAGCTTATAGCTTGCATTTATGTGCTTGTGTTGTTTGTATAGTCTGACTGATTAACAATTTGCTGTTTACTGTTTGTCTGTCTGAGTACTGATGATACTTGATTGATTTCAGGTACATTTAGTCGCTTACAGTTCTTTAAGAACTTGCTTGCTGCTGCTTGGTTTTTAAACCACTTGAGGTAGGACTTCTATTCTTCATGTAGTCTGGGAGACCCGGCCTGTTATTTGGCCGGGCAAAATGTCTGAAGTCCTCCTTAAGAGGCGATGTTTGTGATTGTTTAATATTGTGCCTAAGCAGGTGAAGTCCTCTATGAGGCAATTGGTGGAAGCCAAGGGATATGCAATCTATCCCCCACTATTCTGTGAGTCGTCCCTCTGCTCACACGGTTGTATGTTGATGCATTGGGACACAAACCCAAGATCTCGTGCTGTTGCACAATCGAGTCAGAGTCTTTGAGTGTAGAAGGGTCCCTCCATTCTGGACCCACGCTCCTTTGTCTAAAAGCTCTCCCTGGTCAGGGATAAGAGCTGTGAGGTCTCATCCTCACTTCACCTTTTCATCTGCTTCACCTTAGCCTCGTAATGGCAAGGTTAAGAGCGAGCAATACCCATGTACAGATGACTTGCTTCGGCAGTCAAACCCATTGTTTGAGCCCACTTGACTGGTTATAGTGTGTGCTTTGTGAATATTTGTTTGCTTGTATGCTTGTATGCTTGCTTCCTGGATAGGAGTAGCTTGCAGTGGTGCAAGTAGGTAGAAACCTCAACGTAGGGTAATGATGCATGACAACACTAGGCTCGAGTCCAGCTCCCTGGTAGTGTGTCTTCCCTTGGTTTCTGGCTAGATTTTCTTTCCCTTGAGGGGGAACTACATCGCCCTGATCCTCGTTCCAGACGAGGTATGTAGGCAGGAGGCCGTGCGAGGTCTCTCCGGGCACTTTTTTTCCTTTTTGTGTGGGTTTACTTGTTATCTGATTGGGTGTTTGGTTCGGATGCCGACGTAAGTCCAGTGATTGGCGGTCGGGCTCCACGTTTTCCGTTTTGTGCGTGTTTTGGTTCGGATGCTGACGTAATTCCATTGAGTGGTTGTCGGGCTCCATGTTTGCCATCTGTTTGTGCGTTTTGTGTTGTTTGGCGTGCGTAAGCCGAACTACAGTGGCTCTGATTCTCGTTCCAGACGAGATATGTAGGCATAGGATGCGATGTCCTATCGAGCTCCCTTCTCTTAACCCCACCTGCGTTCCCTGTGTGTGTGTGATGTGTTAGCAACCTTTTCTTTACTTTGAGCGTGGATCCCGTCGAGTACGACGGACGTGAGGGGTGCTAATACCTTCCCCTTGCGTAACTGACTCCCTTACCCTTTCTCTTTGGTCGCGAGACCATTTCCTTTCCAGGTTTCTCTGAGCGTTTCCTTTCCCTATTTTGGGATAAATAACGCGCAGTGGCGGCTCTGTGTTGTGTTTTTATTTCAGCCCGCCGGTTGTTTTTTCGCGGATGCGACAGCTGGCGACTCTGCTGGGGAATCGGATGTAGACCTGTGTTGGTCCATCTTCCCTAAGCGAGTCTCTCCTAGCATTCTTCGATAGTTTAGGTTGCTTGTTTTGCTTTATTTATTGCATTTATTATTCTAACCAGTGTATATATTTGCATAAATATTTGCATGCATCATACTATCATGTTGCCGTCCTCTGTGCAGGTGGTTCCTCTGTGTTGGGGTGGGTGTTCTGAGTGGGGCTAAAACCCAGGCCCGAGTATACACCTAGGATTAGTGTGGTCTCATGTTGCCTCTTTCATGTTAAGTCAACATGTGCCTGGCAGCATGATGTACCACAAGTCGGACGAGGTTCATTTGATAGTGCTTGCCTCTGTGGATATTCCGCTTTGGTTGAGTTACTTCATCTGAACTATTGACTCTGGTGACCGATCATTTCTCGGATCTTTGGTTTAGACGGTCTTAAGGGAGCTACAATGGCACACCCGAAAGGGCAAACCCATTGAGTATCTCTGCCCGATTGTCGAGACTATTATCCGCCTTAGGATGACCCGATTAGAATTTACCTGTGAGGGGAGGGTGGTTCTTTCAGATGCATGTTCAGATGGTGACTTTGATGGTGACTTTTGGTTCCGTGGATTGGAGTCCTATTTATGAGTCAGATTTATGGTCATTTATTGCTGAGACGCCGAAGTGCTGTCCGTGATTTATCAGTGGGGATCCGTTTATTTCAGGATTCCCCGGGCCGAGTTGTTTATCAGTGGGGATCCATTTATTTCAGGATTCCCCGGGCCGATTCAGAGGATTGAGGTGATCTGCTCAGAGACTGATGATGATGATGTATCTGTTTCCCGTTTATTTCGGAACCCGTGGACGGATTTGTGGCTACTTGTTCCCTCAGATGGTTATGATCAGTTCACAGACCAGGTTTCAGTGCAGATGATCAGATGGATTGGAGGATGGCAACGCATTGCATTCATTCATCAGCATCATTACATCTTGCATTAATTGCATCTAACACATGTTTACCCATATGCAGGGACATTTTTGATCGAGATCCTGGTTGAGGGACTTCCTGTTCAGTTATGAGGACCGGTCTGAAAGACAATATTGCCTACAGTTTCTTTGATCCTGAGATTGGTGTGCTAAAGGAGATGATAGCATTGATTACTCCCGACCATGTGGGGATGTTCAGAGAGTCATACGGTAGTATCCTGAAGATGGTTTTCAGACTCACCGACAGTGACAGAAGTGCCATTCATACCCTTCTCCAGTTCTATGACCCGAGGCTGAGATGTTTCATATTTCCAGATTATTTGTTGGGACCTCTGATGGAGGACTATGCTAGCATCCTGGGTATGCCGATCCGGGATCAGATTCCTTTCCATGTCACTAGGGCAGAGCCAGATGTCCTTGGGATTTCTCGTGCTCTTTATTTGAGTCCGGAAATGGTCAAGGAAGGATTGAAGGAAAAGGGGAAGTTACCTGGATTTCATTTGAGTTTCTTGGAGGCTAATGCCAAGGAACATGCTGCTCTGGGTAATTGGAAGACGGTTTGTGCTCTGATTGCTGTGAGCATTTATGGGATTGTTCTGTTTCCTAATCAGAAGAATTTTGTGGACCATAATGTTGTCAGATTGTTCATGCAGAAGAACCCTATTCCTACTTTGATCGGAGATGTTTACTACTCGGTTCATAATAGGAATGAGAAGCGGCGTGGTGGTCTCATCCGATGTTGTGCTCAGTTGCTATTCAGGTGGTTTATGGGGTATTTGCCTTCCAGGGGTGCTTTTGCTCATCTTGATCCTTCGGTCAAGTGGTTCTTCAGGTTGATGGGTTTGCGGGCTGATGACATTGCATGGACTCATAATGGTTTGGCTGGCCGGGATTTCATATATAGTTGTGGGAGTTTACCTAATGTGCCTCTAGTGGGAGTTCAGGGTTGCATTAATTACAACCCGGTGCTTCTCAGGAGACAGATGGGGTTTGCTGTGGAGGGTCCTCCTCTCGGGCGAGAGATCCAGGAGTCCTTTTACTTCCCGATTGATGGTAACCAGGCTAAGCTGAGGCAGGTATTGGATGAGTGGCGTGATATTCAGAGGAAGGGCAAAGTTCCTTATGGCAAAGTCAACTGCCGGTATTTTCCTCTATTTGAAGATTGGTTGCGGAAAAGAATTGAGGTTACACATCTACCATTTCCTGGGGGTGATCTTGGGTGTCCTATGATTGAGGATCCAAGTTCTTCTGTCAGTATGGAAGAATTCCTCGAGATGAAGAGGGCCAGAGATCAGTTACTTGCAGAGAAAGCTGAATTGGAGAGAAGTGTTGCTCGGTTTCAGACAGCTAATCAAGAGATCAAAGTGAAGATGGAAGACCAAGACAAGCGACATGCTTTGGAAGTCAAGCGCTTTGAGATGGATACCGCCTACTATGGGAAGGTTAATCAGGCCTTAGCGTCATCTACCAGAGAGCACGACATCACCAAAGAGAGATTGGCTAGAGCTTCAAAGGTCATTGAGGATGAGAAGAGGAGGCAGATTCTCGTGAGAGATCAGAGAGATGCCAGAGCCAGGGCCCTTGCTGCAGAGTGGGAAGCGGAGAAAGCAAAGATCGTCGCCGAGAGAGATCATTACATGGCAGAGAGAGATCACTACTTCAGACAGATGAAGATTCATCAGAAGGAAGTCGGGAGACTACAGCAGGAGAACACCGAGCTCAGGTTCGCCGTAGAGTTCGCGAAGATGGAAGATGAGATAGGGCCATCTGTGGGACCCTCATCAGGCTAGCTTTGTCATTTGTTGTGGATTACCGTCAGGCTTGTTGACAGAATCTACTTGCTTGTATTTCTTTCTTGATTCCGGAAGATTGTATTCGAATTTTATCTGATTTGATGTATGACTATGGCACTTATGTGCACTGTTTGTTATGTGATGGTGATTTTTCATTCAGTGATCAATCTTCAAGCTTTATTTGCTTTACCGTATGCACTCACACAAGCACACACATGGTTGGGGGTATCATGCTAAAGCACATATCTCCGATCTGCACGATGAAATCAAACACTGAATATTAGAACATTGACTCCGGATTATTATTTGTCTCGGTGATGCCAGGATCGAGAGACCGAGTGTCCTTCATGTGGATAAACACTGCATTCATGCATTGATCATAATAACTTGTGTTTTGTTTTGCAGGTATCTGTTGCTAATGTGCTTGATTGTTTCAGGAATCATTGCTCGTGCTCGCAGAACTGTACCTTTGCACTCGACCCGACGTCACAGATACTTCACCAGACGCAATACTCCTAGACTCATGGATCTTCCAAACACAGATATCCTCGAGCTGAAGGATAAGATGACTGAGCTGATCAACATCATGCAGGGTTTTGCGGTTGGTCAGAAAGCTCTGGCAGATAAAGTCGAGAAGCTCGAGCGGGCTTCTGCAGCAAACAGTGGTATAAACCTGGATGGTGTCTCCAACCAGGGGCTGGGGTCTAGAGATGGCGGTAAAAAGGACAACTGTTGGTGTTGTAAATAATGCTGCTGGTTTTGGTGCTGGTGGTCAACCTGGGCCCGGTCTGGGGCAGAATATGAAGGACGGTCTGTTGCCTCCATTCTACGGGTTTGATGAGGACAGAGAGGAAGACAGGGAAGCCGATCAGTTCTCGATGCACAACGAGCCTTTGGGTCAGTATGGGGTCCAGCCACAGAACAAGGAGATTCAACTGCTGGCTGAAAAGATTAAAGTATTGGAGAGTTATGCCACTCCCGGGGTGGTGAATATGTCTAATATGGGGCTGGTTGAGGGGATTGTGATCCCACAGAAGTTCAAAGCGCCCACTTTTGACCGTTATAACGGGAGTTCTTGTCCTGAGACGCATCTTCAGGCCTTTGTCCGCAAAATTTCTGCTTATACCATGGATCAGAAATTGTGGATGTACTTTTTCCAGGACAGCCTGTCCGGAGGTTCCCTGGAATGGTATACCAAGTTGAAATCCTCGGACATTAAGAACTGGCAGGATCTTGGGGACGCGTTCTTCAAGCAATATCAGTTTAATGCTGACATGGCTCCTAGCCGTACCCAGCTGCAGGGTATGTCTCAGAAAAACAATGAAGGATTTAAGGAGTATGCTCAGCGGTGGAGAGAATTGGCTGCAAGAGTGCAACCTCCTCTGGTTGATCGTGAGATGTCAGATCTCTTTATGGGGACCCTGCAGGGGGCCTTTGCTGAAAGAATGGTCGGATGTCCAGTCACCAACTTCTCAGATATTGTGGTGGCTGGGGAACGGATATAAAGTTGGTTGAAGCTTGGCAAGATTCAGGGTACTGCGTCTTCTTCTTCTTCAGGTTCGAAGAAACCATTCGGTAGTAATGGGGGGCAGAGGAAGAAAGAAGGGGATACCAGTGCTGTGTACTCACAACGAGGACCCAGTAGGGACCGTTATTTCCAGCACAATGCTGCGGTAACTATTCCTGCTGAGTCTCAGCTTGTACAACCGCAACAACCGCAACAGCAGCAACAACAACAACAAAGACAACCTTTTCAACAGAGGCCACAGAGGGCCGGGTACCAAGTCAGGGGCCGGATGAACGATAGGCAGTTTGACAGGCCTCCGGTGACTTATTCTTTTCTGCTGAAGAAATTGCAAGACCTTGGGCTGGTACAGTTGAGGACGCTGGCGCCTTTGAGACCTGATCAAAGGCCAGCTAGTTATAATGAGAACGCGAAATGCGAATTCCATTCGGGTGCTCCCTGACACAATGTAGAAGACTGCAAAGCTTTTAAGCACGTAGTCCAAGACCTGGTGGATTCAAAAGCGATCAACTTTGCACCATCTCCCAACGTTAATGCCAATCCCATGCCTGCGCATGGTCAAAGGGGGGGGTGAACGCCATTTCTGCAGAAAACCGGGTTGGGCTGTCTACTGTGGGTCAGTTGAAGACGCCTCTGGCTGAGGTCAAGAGGTTGTTGGTAAAGAATGGGGTTTATCCGGGCTGTGATTCTGGTTGTGCTGAGTGCACTGTCTCTGTCAATGGGTGCTCATTGTTGAGGAAGACTGTTCAGGGTCTAATGGATGATGGGAGTGTTGTGATTGAGAAGGCTGGTTCGGAAAGAAAGGAGAAGGTCTCCACCATAACGATTTACTTCGACCCGGTGGATTTGTCAAACCTTGTTGAAGCGGCTCCAGTTACCATCACGGTACCTGGACCAATTCCCTACGACAAAGATGATGCCGTGCCGTGGCATTATGGTGGGGAAGTGTACTGTAATGGGGAAAAGATAGAAGAGCAATCTGCAAGTGAAACCACCGTGTTAAAGGTGGATAATGCCGGTCCCAGCGGTTTCATTCGCAGTGGAAGGTTATTTGCTCCTGATGCACTGAGGAGAGGAGAAGAAGAAAAAGATAAAAAAGAAAAGGCCGAGACTTTAGCCAGGGCAAAAGGGAAGGCTGTGGTGGATGGAAATACTCCTGTGGTGACACCGGCGCCTGCGGGGTCGGAAGATAAACTTGATGATGACGCGGAAGAATTTTTGAGAATCATCAAGAAATCTGAGTATAAGTTGGTTGACCATTTGCAGCAGACTCCGTCCAAAATATCCATTCTGTCATTGCTGTTGAGCTCAGAGGGGCATAGGGAGGCTTTATTGAAAATATTGAAGAAAGCCTATGTTCCTCAAGAGATTACAATCAACCAGCTGGAGACGGTGGTGTCTAATGTGCATGCCAGCCATGGGTTGGGTTTCACCGACATGGATTTAACAGTGGATGGAAGGAATCACAATAGGGCGCTACACATAGCTATGGAATGCAAAGGAGCCGTGCTTTCGCATGTGCTGGTTGATACCGGCTCCTCATTAAATGTGTTGCCGAAGAAGGCTCTGGCAAAGTTGAACTGCGATGGGCTGATTCTGACCCCGACAGATTTAATTGTGCGGGCTTTCGACGGATCAAAGCGGGCCGTATTCGGGGAGGTTGAGCTGCCAGTGAAGATTGGACCTGAGGTGTTCAAGTCGACTTTCTATGTCATGGATATTCAGCCGGCTTACAGTTGCTTGTTGGGTAGGCCATGGATCCATGCTGCGGGAGCAGTTACCTCTACTTTGCACCAGAAACTGAAATATATTTGGGAAGGTCAAGTCGTTACTGTTTGTGGGGAAGAGGACATATTTGTCAGCCACCTGTCTTCTTTCAAATATGTGGAGATGGATGGTGAGATTTGGGAGACACCCAGTCAGGCTTTCGAAACCGTTAAGGTGGAGAATGCTTTGTTTGCTAAGCAGGAGGAAGAGAAACCGTCCATTGCTTCGTACAAGCAGGCCACTGAGGTGGTTAAAAGTGGAGAGGCTCCTGGTTGGGGCAGAATGATGGAGGTCCCCGCGAAGAAGGATAGATTCGGAGTGGGGTACCAGCCTGGCAGAGGCTCGTCTGGACAAGGCGGAGGACGTCGTACGTCAGTAACCTTTACAAGCGCCGGAATGCTGGATCCGGATCACATCTGCACGATGAGTGAAGACGCTGATAGTGACTACGACATTGACCAATGGATAAAGCCGTGCGCACCAGGGATGGGAATCCAGAACTGGAAGGCTGAAGAGATCATCCGGGTCACTCTCCTTGAAGAGTAATATTTTTCTTGTTTTCATTTTATATGCATGAAAGCCTTACGTGTTGCCCGACACGTAATGGTTCATTGTAAGGGCCACCTCATGTTTAAATTTGCAACATTTTGCATCATTAATAAAAGGATGTTTTTCAGTTAAAAGCGGTGTTCCCTGTTTTTCATTTATTTTTGCAGTTTAAAAATAAAAACAAATAAAAATGGCAATGTTTTCATCTTTCTTTTCAATTTCTCACACCGGTTCTAAAGCAATGCATGAATCAACATTCATGCAGATGCGATTCCTCTCCGGATCTCATTGATAACAATCCTGTTACACCCTTGTATGACTTCGACAATCCGATCTATCTTGCTGAGGAAGAAGACGAAGAAGATTGTGAACTGCCAGGGGAATTAGCCAGGTTGTTGAAACAAGAGGAGAAGGTGATTCAGCCGCATGAAGAGCCGATCGAGGTTGTGAATCTGGGTACCGACGAGGTTAAGAAAGAGGTGAAAATCGGGGCTGCTTTGGAGGAAAGTGTTAAGAGCAGAATGGTGGCACTGTTGAAAGAGTATGTCGACATCTTTGCCTGGTCTTATCAAGATATGCCAGGGTTGGATACCGATATTGTTGTGCACAAGCTACCGTTGAGAACAGATTGTCCTCCAGTGAAGCAGAAGTTGCGCAGAACTCGACCTGACATGGCGATGAAAATCAAAGAAGAAGTGCAGAAGCAGTGGGATGCTGGTTTCCTTGCTATCACTAATTATCCGCCATGGGTTGCGAACATCGTGCCGGTCCCGAAGAAAGATGGTAAGGTGAGAATGTGTGTGGACTACCGAGATCTGAATAGAGCTAGCCCGAAGGATGATTTTCCGCTACCTCACATTGATGTGTTGGTAGATAATACAACTCAATTCTCGGTGTTTTCCTTCATGGATGGTTTTTCTGGCTATAATCAAATCAAAATGTCGCCAGATGATATGGAGAAAACAACGTTCATTACACCGTGGGGTACTTTTTGTTATAAGGTGATGCCATTCGGTCTCAAGAACGCCGGTGCTACTTATCAGAGGGCCATGGTGACTTTGTTTCATGATATGATTCATCATGAAATTGAATGCTATGTTGATGACATGATAGCAAAGTCCCAAACAGAAGAGGGGCATTTGGTAGATCTGGCTAAGTTGTTTGACCGGCTGAGACAGTTCAGACTGAGGTTGAATCCGAACAAGTGCACGTTTGGGGTGCGGTCCGGTAAATTGCTGGGGTTTATTGTGAGCGAGAAAGGAATCGAGGTTGATCCTGCAAAAGTAAAAGCAATAAGAGAAATGCCTGAACCGAGAACGGAGAAGGAGGTTCGTGGTTTCTTAGGTAGATTGAACTACATTTCACGGTTCATATCTCATCTAACAGCCACATGCGAACCGATATTCAAATTGTTGAAAAAAGATCAAACGGTCAGGTGGAATGAGGATTGCCAAGCGGCATTTGAAAAAATAAAAGAGTATTTGCAGGAGCCTCCGATTCTGATGCCTCCTGTGGAGGGAAGACCGTTAATTCTGTACCTGACAGTCCTCGAGGGGTCTATGGGGTGTTTATTGGGGCAGCATGACGAGTCTGGTCGAAAAGAGCATGCCATATACTACCTTAGCAAAAAGTTTACCGACTGTGAAACAAGATATTCACTGCTTGAGAAAACTTGCTGTGCTTTGGTCTGGGCTGCTCGCCGACTGAGGCAGTACATGCTGGTTCATACCACTTTATTGATTTCCAAGATGGATCCAATCAAGTACATTTTCGAGAAGCCAGCATTGACCGGACGGGTTGCGAGGTGGCAAATGATTTTGACTGAATATGATATACAGTACACCTCTCAGAAAGCGATTAAGGGGAGTGTATTGTCTGATTATCTTGCTCAGCAACCTATTGATGATTATCAACCGATGAAGTTTGAATTCCCTGATGAGGACATCATGTTTCTCAAATCGAAAGATTGTGAGGAACCAATCCCGGAGGAGGGGCCTGACCCTGAATCCGAATGGATTCTGATGTTTGATGGGGCCGTTAATGTGAATGGAAGCGGTGTTGGTGCTGTTTTGGTTACGCCGAAAGGATCTCACATTCCTTTTGCTGCCCGGCTAACATTTGAATGTACCAACAACATGGCTGAATATGAAGCTTGCATATTGGGGATTGAAGAGGCGATTGATTTGAGGATCAAGAACCTTGTCATATATGGAGATTCAGCTCTGGTGATAAATCAGGTTAACGGAAAATGGTATACGCATCAATCTCATTTAATTCCGTATCGAGATTATACGAGGAGATTGTTGACGTTTTTCACCAAAGTGAAGTTGCATCATATGCCCAGAGAGGAGAATCCTTTGGCATATGCTTTGGCTACTCTGGCTTCCTTGATTAAGGTGCAGTGGTGGAATCAGTTCCCCAGTGTGGAGATTGGACGTCTGGATAGACCGGCTTACGTGTTTGCTGTTGATACAGCGCCAGATGATGAGAAGCCGTGGTATTATGATATCAAGCGCTATCTTGAGACTCAAGAGTATCCTGAGGGAGCATCGAAAAAGGACCGAAAGACTCTGCGGAGGTTGGCCATGGTGTTCTACCTGAATAAGGATGGGGTTTTGTATAAGAGGAACTTTGATTGGGTCTTGCTCAGATGTGTTGATGATAGAGAAGCAAGCCAGTTGATGAAAGAGGTTCATGAGGGATCGTTCGGTACCCATGCCAGTGGGAATGCAATGGTAAAGAAGTTGCTGAGAGCAGGTTATTATTGGATGACAATGGAGGCCCAATGTTTTAATTTCGTGCGGAAGTGTCATAAATGCCAGATTTATGCTAATAAGGTGCACGTGCCTCCAAATCCTTTGAGCTTAATGTCGTCTCCATGGCCGTTTGCTATGTGGGGCATTGATATGATCGGAAAGATTGAGCCTACAGCTTCGAATGGGCATCGGTTCATATTAGTGGCTATTGATTACTTCACCAAGTGGGTTGAAGCAGCCTCTTATACGAACGTGACGAAGCAGGTTGTGGCCAGGTTTCTCAAGAGAGACATCATTTGCAGATATGGGGTTCCCGAGAGAAACATTACTGATAATGGTTCTAATTTGAACAATAAGATGATGGCAGAACTGTGCCGGGAATTCAAGATCGAGCATCATAATTCTTCTCCTTATCGTCCGAAGATGAATGGGGCGGTTGAGGCAGCCAATAAAAATATAAAATAAGAGAACAAGAAAGAAGATAATCCCCAGCTAAACGCGAAGTGTTTGTCTGCCAGGGTTGAATAGAGAGCAGTCGGCTCAGGGCTTGTCATCCTCAGCATGGGTCGTTGTGGCATTCCGGCCAGTTTCCGATTTCCAGATCGAAGAGGTTCTCAACAGTCAGGACGAAGAACTTGTGGCATTCTGGCCAGTTTCCGATTTCCAGATCGAAGAGGTTCTCAATAGTCAGGACGAAGAACTTGTGGCATTCCGGCCAGTTTCCGATTTCCAGATCGAAGAGGTTCTCAACAGTCAGGACGAAGAACTTGTGGCATTCCGGTCAGTTTCCGATTTCCAGATCGAAGAGGTTCTCAACAGTCAGGACGAAGAACTTGTGGCAATCCGGCCAATTTCCGATTTCCAGATCGAAGAGGTTCTCAATAGTCAGGACGAAGAACTTGTGGCATTCCGGCCAGTTTCCGATTTCCAGATCGAAGAGGTTCTCAACAGTCAGGACGAAGAACTTGTGGCACTCCGGCCAGTTCCGATTTCCAGATCGAAGAAGCTCACGATGATTAGATCGATGCAGCTTGCGGCAATCCGGCCAGTTTCCCGGTATCCAGACCGAAGTGGTATCCAGACCGAAGTGGTATCCAGACCAAAGTGGTATCCAGACCGAAGTGGTATCCAGACCGAAGAGGTGTTCAGACCAAAGTGGTGTTCAGGCCAAGAAAATGAAAAAAGAAGAGAAAATTCCGGGGTTCAAGAAAATGAAAAAGGAGAGAGAATAGTAATCCCGAGCGAGTGGCGTTCGGGCCATGGTTATCCCTGTGTTACCATTTATTTTGGTATCCAGGTCGACGTTGCTGTTTCGGTGATCAGGCCGACTTTTCTTCCATACCAGTCGGATTTTTGTTTCGGAGATTGTGTTCTTCGCCGATTCTGACAGGCGTTGCTAATTATATCCCATCAGAGTGCAAATTGTTCGTCTGTTCTTGGTATTCAATCACTCTTCATCCTGATCATCTGAAAGCCGAGGCTATTCATATCGACAGGTTCACAGTGGA
The DNA here is from genome assembly GCF_024323335.1 of Lathyrus oleraceus. NCBI lineage: Eukaryota > Viridiplantae > Streptophyta > Magnoliopsida > Fabales > Fabaceae > Lathyrus > Lathyrus oleraceus. The sequence goes on from NC_066581.1 coordinate 130,790,217, forward strand.
TTGAATAGGGGCAGCTGTAACACCTCAAAATTTGCCCTCCTCTCTTGGGACTAGCATATCATGTTGCATATCATTTTTAGGTCATTAGTCATTGCATATTGCATATCATGTGGTTACATTGTGCAAAGTCATCTTCCAAGTCTTGATCAGTAGATGAGGAAGTCAAAGTGCAAGCTAGGGTTTCATTGGACTGGTTATTAATCATCTGAGGATGTGGAGGTCCAAATTAGGGTTTCATGATTCTCAAAGGATATTGGTCTTCATCTTGATTTAAATGATTCATCATCATCATCATGGTTTGATTTCATCAAGTGTTGGAGCAGATTCCTTGAGATTAGGGTTTTGACCACTGGTCAACCCTAATTAGTTGCATTGGGCCAATCAGGGCATGATCAGGAGATGGGGTCTATGATGTCTATGGGGATCATTATTTGATTTTATGGAGATTATTGAGGCTAGGGTTTCATCCTTGAGCCATTTCATCAGAGAATTGGAGCTCAGATTGATCAATGCATTGCAAATTCATCTATCAGTTGAAAAAGTCAACTGTGGTCAACTGTGCATGATTTAATGGATTTGGAGGTGAAAATGAGTTGGATACACTTCATTCATGTTGGAACAAGTGTTATTTGACATTTCAAAGCTCAAGAATGGAGAAAATCAAGTCAGGACAGAAATTGCCAAAAATAGAAAGTGACTTGTAATGGAAGTTTCCAAAAATGGAAAGTTTTGACCTCAAAATTACATGTCCAAGGAAGCTTCAAATGAAAATTTGTTCAACATGAAAGTTGTAGATCTTGGTCTCACCTTTCCAAAAAGTCCAAGAACTTGAAATTCCCATGTATGGTTGGCAAGTTATGGTCCATTCAATTTCAAAAATGACCCATAATCAGAGGGGCATAACTTCCACATGAAGTGTCCAAATGGGATGATCTTTTTATGTGCAAACTCTATTTGACATGTACTTTCATGGTGCATAATTGGAATTCATCAAAAATGGTCAATGCAAAAAGTCAAATTTCAAGTGTACAATTAAAAGATCCAGGGGCAAAATGGTCCAACTTGAGAAATAATGAGAATTTTGGAATGGGGATTTTTGCAACACCTCACAAATGCAATTTGAAAATTGTTGGAATGGTCATAACATGTCAAGGTCTCATATTTGAACAATTCACTTTTGAAATGCACTGTGAAATTGTACAAATTGCCATGGCATAGTGAAAATCAAAAATACACAACCAATGACCATGGGACAAGTTGCAACAGATCACACATGTCATTTTGAGAGTGTGTGAGCTGTCAAATGAGCTGTCATTGGCCTGTGGTGAAAGACCATTTTGCCCTTGCTTTGAAAGTGACACTTTTGCTAATTACCTTGCACTTTGGTTAAATCATGATTAAGAGCTGATTAAGCATGAGTATAAATTCCTAATCATAACAAACTTCTGATTACAATCACCAATCACAAGAAATTGTAACAATTTTTCCCTCCAATTCCCAAAATTCTCAAGAACACACAAGAACAAAATTGGATCAAACTCTTCCAATTCTTCATCAATTCGTGTGATTCCTTTTGCTTCATTCTCCAATCATTTCCTTCTTCAACTGTTTTGAGAAAGCTTCACCAAAAACATCAAGAATCTCGACTGTTTACACATTGCACATCCATGGAACTTTGAGAGTTTTCGAGCCTGGAGCATGCTGGAGCTGAGCAAGCTTTTCCATTCAACTTCATGATCCATGAGCATCATCTGTTTGTGCCTTTTTTGCCTTGAAACATCCAGATCGAGTGCTGCATTCTCCAAGAGGTAATTCTTCGAATCTCGCCTTTGCTCAAATTGTTATGTGCGTTAGAAAGATCGTGGAACGTAGAACAGCATGCAACTCATAGTTTTTGATTTGGTTGATTATTGAGAGAGATATCACGATTTGAAGTTTTGTGTTCATATCTTTAAACGCTCGATCCGGATTGTACAGTAGGAATTAGGCAAAATAGTTAGCATATTCTTGATGTGCGTTGGAAGAGGAAGAGAATGGTATAAGGTTTGCGCATTTTAGTTGAGATTTGAGCGAAGCCAATTTGGAGCATGAACATGGAAGAACGCGGCCAGGAGCGAAGAAATTCTGGGATTTTTCTGCATTTTGATCTGCTTCGCTGGCTTGGTAATTCAAATTCCGTGTTTCCGCGCCTGGACTTCAATATTTACCAACGTGCCACTGAGTTCATTTAATTTAATATAACACTTAATAAATATTTAATAATTCATTTAAATCTTAGAAAATTCATAAAAAAATATTGGCTAATCAGAAAATTATGAGAGTTTTTTTGTTAGATCCCATTTTCCCTCTAGTTTTTTATAGGCATGGTAACACAAGTTGTGCATGGAAAAATGTTGACCTGGCCTAGGGATCTTTGACTTGTGTGTATTTTTTACATGTTTTGCCATTTTCATTGTGAAATGCTCATACATTTAAAGAAATGATTGAAATTTTTTGTGCTCATTCTGGACATGTTGATGGTGATTTCCATGTAAAGTTTATGAATTTTGGATACCTGATGATTGAGATATGATTTTTTGAATCTAGGTGTGACAATTTCTGTCACACCTAGCTAGGTCAAATTCATGAATTTATTTGCATGACCTATGATTGTTGGATTGAATTGAAATTTTGCATGGTTGATTATTGACATGTTGAGATATTATATGAATTTTTTTGGATTTTTCTATGGCATTTTCAATTTGATTGATATTTTTCTTCTCTGTTGGTTCATTGTGCAACCTTGTATGACACATGTTTGTAAATCTCTTGTGAAATTCTCATATGGTTTTGGATGAATGTGAAATTTGGTATGCTGGTTGTAGACACATTGTAGGACATCACTGTTTTGGTCCCATTCATTTCTTAACTGTTCTCACTCTGTTATGAATTTTTGAAGTGAATGCATGTGTTGATACCTTGAATTGGCTTGGATAATTGTGTCTGGATTTCTTGATTTTCATTGCCCTAGTTCCTTTTGTCCAATTGAGCTGAAAATTGACATGCTATACCTTGAATAGGTCCTGTTTAGGTGTGAATTATTTGAGGATTTTTGGAATTGTTTTGGTATGCTTTTGATGGAAGTCATTCTGTTTGGACTTTTGATGTTGCATTTAACCTAGTTTGTGATGTTTTGGTCATGAAATGAATATGGTGAATGATATAAACATGGGATCAATTGCATTTGCTTTCTATTTGTGTTAATTTGATTTTGGTTGAGAATTTCTTGCTGTTTAGGATTTTTTCTCCCTTGTGGACCCTAGGCTTGGCCTAGGGGTCTAGTTTCTAACATTTGGTGTGGATTTTCAGGATGAAATGCACAATGCTTAAGGAGAATGCTTCAAGTCAATTAAATTGAGATTGTTGGATGTTTTGAACTAATTTGACTTTGTTTTGTAGGTTGTGAAGCTTGAGCTTGAGCTTATAGCTTGCATTTATGTGCTTGTGTTGTTTGTATAGTCTGACTGATTAACAATTTGCTGTTTACTGTTTGTCTGTCTGAGTACTGATGATACTTGATTGATTTCAGGTACATTTAGTCGCTTACAGTTCTTTAAGAACTTGCTTGCTGCTGCTTGGTTTTTAAACCACTTGAGGTAGGACTTCTATTCTTCATGTAGTCTGGGAGACCCGGCCTGTTATTTGGCCGGGCAAAATGTCTGAAGTCCTCCTTAAGAGGCGATGTTTGTGATTGTTTAATATTGTGCCTAAGCAGGTGAAGTCCTCTATGAGGCAATTGGTGGAAGCCAAGGGATATGCAATCTATCCCTCACTATTCTGTGAGTCGTCCCTCTGCTCACACGGCTGTGTGTTGATGCATTGGGACACAAACCCAAGATCTCATGCTGTTGCACAATCGAGTCAGAGTCTTTGAGTGTAGAAGGGTCCCTCCATTCTGGACTCACGCTCCTTTGTCTAAAAGCTCTCCCCGGTGAGGGATAAGAGCTGTGAGGTCTCATCCTCACTTCACCTTTTCATCTGCTTCACCTTAGCCTCGTAATGGCAAGGTTAAGAGCGAGCAATACCCATGTACAGATGACTTGCTTCGGCAGTCAAACCCATTGTTTGAGCCCACTTGACTGGTTATAGTGTGTGCTTTGTGAATATTTGTTTGCTTGTATGCTTGTATGCTTGCTTCCTGGATAGGAGTAGCTTGCAGTGGTGCAAGTAGGTAGAAACCTCAACGTAGGGTAATGATGCATGACAACACTAGGCTCGAGTCCAGCTCCCTGGTAGTGTGTCTTCCCTTGGTTTCTGGCTAGATTTTCTTTCCCTTGAGGGGGAACTACATCGCCCTGATCCTCGTTCCAGACGAGGTATGTAGGCAGGAGGCCGTGCGAGGTCTCTCCGAGCACTTTTTTTCCTTTTTGTGTGGGTTTACTTGTTATCTGATTGGGTGTTTGGTTCGGATGCCGACGTAAGTCCAGTGATTGGCGGTCGGGCTCCACGTTTGCCGTTTTGTGCGTGTTTTGGTTCGGATGCTGACGTAATTCCATTGAGTGGTTGTCGGGCTCCATGTTTGCCATCTGTTTGTGCGTTTTGTGTTGTTTGGCGTGCGTAAGCCGAACTACAGTGGCTCTGATTCTCGTTCCAGACGAGATATGTAGGCATAGGATGCGATGTCCTATCGAGCTCCCTTCTCTTAACCCCACCTGCGTTCCCTGTGTGTGTGATGTGTTAGCAACCTTTTCTTTACTTAGAGCGTGGATCCCGTCGAGTACGACGGACGTGAGGGGTGCTAATACCTTCCCCTTGCGTAACCGACTCCCTTACCCTTTCTCTTTGGTCGCGAGACCATTTCCTTTCCAGGTTTCTCTGAGCGTTTCCTTTCCCTATTTTGGGATAAATAACGCGCAGTGGCGGCTCTGTGTTGTGTTTTTATTTCAGCCCGCCGGTTGTTTTTTCGCGGATGCGACAATAACAAACAAAGATATATGGCAAAGAATGCAACATGAATATTTGAATGTTATAATTATGCATGTATATGCATGGTCTATGTATGATTAATGCTGACAAACAGACATATCTAACACAAACAGGTCCAAGAATCAATGGACAGACATTCGGTACTACGTCTCAAAAGAGAAAGCCAAGCCCACTAGGGAAACGCCCAATCTGATGGGGGCAACAGATGCCAGGAAACACCAATCTCTGCAAGGGAATAAAGGCCCATGCTGAGGAGCGAGCAAAGTTACTTCCAGGAACAAAGACTACTGCTAGGGGGACAAGCAGGATCACCGTCACTAAAGCTGGGGATCTTCCAACAGAATGCAGAGATAAGGATAAGATCATGCAGATAAGAAATCTACTGGAGATCTTATCAGGGAGTGATGTGGACTTATGTGGGGAACAAGCACCAAACAGAAGCACATCAAACAACATTCACTTCAAATCACGGAAGGAAATATCTCTACTATGGAGAAGGAGAACCATTCACTTCGTTGGGGAAGAAAACAACACATCTTCCTCAGAAGTTCCAACGCCGAACTAGGGTCAGGTAGAACCTTAGCTGGGGAAGCTAAACACGGATAAGATCCGTCGTAAAAGCAACTCTACCGGGGAAATTATCAAGGAAAGATATGAAACTCCGTGGGGAATAACCACCAAACAAAAGTTCCAAAACTATCACATTTCCTCATATTGCTGGAGAAACAATCTCTGCCGAGGAGAAGAGAAACACCGCTCCGCTGGGGATAGGAAAATAAACACTTTCATCACCCGCTCTTCTAAGAGGAAAAATACCTGAAAAGGAGGAAGCAACAATAGACAGGCTCTGATCAGGAAACTCCACTAGGGGACAAATGATGATGACTGAACCGGGAACAACCCGTAGGCGATCAGCTGGAGATAGCCCGCTGGTGACCGTACTAGGGAGTTTAAAGGGGTCAACCCTGCTGAGGATGAACAAGAGACAAATCTGCTGGAGATTAATGTAGGTGAATCCACAGGGGATAAGCTACAAACCAACTGCTCATGAAGAGAGTTCCTGCTCACTCTACGGGGGATTTCCAATTTGAATGAGGGAAAATCAACTTCCTTGAAGAAGATAGCATGCCAATTTATCAATCTAAAAGGGATTTTAGGTCAATCCACACAAGGGATGACAACCATATAATTGATAACACAGATGCTAGATCCAGCCTCACTGGGGAGCTAGAAGATTAGGACCAAACTCCAGACTCTCAGGGGATCTGGGTGGTGTATCGCTTTCTCTTGCACTCACTGAGGAGACAACCTGAAAGATGATGAAGAGGATAACAGATATGCTAGGAATATAAACCAATGTCTTACCCTTTTGGAGATCATACTATCCTTGGGAGAGCACTGAAGATGTTTCAATTGTCTTTTGAGTCATTGTGAATGTTCACTTTGTTTAAAACAATTTTATAAAAACTTTATTTATTTAAAACAATGATATTTATCAATTAAAACATGCAAACATTTGTTGAACAGAAACAAATAAGAGCGCAAAGAATTGGATAAAGGCTCAAATTTATTTGATGGAATGGTAGTCTGCAAATGACAATCTATAGCATTCTAAAGGCATGAGGCCTAGTTGCTCTTCAAACTCCATTAGCATAGGTAAGGTCCTAAACTCTAAGTCCTTTCTCCATTTACATTGGGTTCACACAAACAAAACAAAACAAGCACAATAGTATATACACAATAATGTGCTCAAGTGAGCAAAAGGCAAATTGCATTAACATAAACATGAGCTCAAGTGAGCAAAAGGCAAAAGCAAATGAATTAATATGCAAGAAATTAAATTGCATAAAAGTAAATTGCAAGAATTAAATACTTGAATTAAAAGTTAGTCATTAGTAGTTAGTGTTAGTGTGCCATAAGACAATTTAGCGTTATGTTAAGCAATCGTAAGTGGACTAATGTAGTAGTCACACCTATCTGAGGCCGGTCAATAAAACTATAGGCAACAAACACAAGTTAGAGACCACGACTAGTAAGCCAAGCTCCTACAACTTGCCATGCCAAAAGAAAAAGAAGAATAATCTTGTATGGATTTAGGTTTTTTGCTTGACCAAGAAGCAACTTATCTCTAATGCAAAGCCATTCACTTGATCTTTGATCAAGATGAATTAGATTTGAATCAAAGAAGGTTAAGCCCCTCATATGTCAAGGCTAACCACCAATCATTAACTTATTGATCAAAAAGAAAAAAGAAGAAGAAGAAGAAGAAGAAGAAGAAATGGAAATGTACATAATTGAAAGTCAAATGACATAAGCAAAATACATTGACCAAATGTAAATGGAATCAACATCAATCAATGGTAAACAGAAGCAAGATGAAGCTTAGAAGTCAAGAAACAAATAAAATATTTTTGGTATTTTTGAGAATTAAAATAATACTTGAATTAAAATAAACAAATAAAGATCAAACTTCAAATCCAATTCAAATCAACTTGGAAAAATTTTCAACATGGTCAAACAAGGTTTGACAAAAAAATTTCATCATTTTTAGAAATCAGAAACTAATTTTAAACAATTAAAAATGAAGAAAATATAACATAATTGAACTAAAATCTCAAATCAATTAAGAAATTGATGAGAATATTTTTCATAGATCCATCATCATTCAAAGATGTTAAGAAAATATTTTTGCATTTTTTGAATATTGGAAACTATTTTAAATGAATTAAAAATAACCAGAAAATAGAAAATTCACAAAAAATATTAAATGAACTCATAAAAAATATTAAAAAATCATTTTCAGAAACTAAAATTAAAAAGGAAAATAATGCAATTGGTCCCATATTTTTTGAATTTAAAATGAAAGAGTTACGAATTTTTGAAATAAAATGAAATAAAAGAAAATAGAATAGAAAATCAAAAATTAGAAAAATCTTGGCGCGTTGGATCACATTCATTAATTGACGTGTCCAATCTGAGGGTTATGAGGCACGCGCGTATGATGATCCAAAGTCAAATGAGAAACACAGGGCATTAATAAAAGTCATAACATTGCATGGTCCAGATTAGATCGGAGTCAAAACATCCAAGCGCTGGGAACTCAGCCACGTGGGGACGGTGGTGGAAACCACCGTCTTCTCTGGTGAGCTTCACAGTTCCGGTGGAATTTGCAAGTTTTGAAAACTTGACCAAAATGGATGACCCTCATATCATTGGAAAGCTAGGGTGATGTACATCACCCCTGTGTCATTGGTTTCTACTCTAGACTCTCATGGAAGGAGAAATCTGTGCTAGAAATTCATGGTGTTCAAACTGAACTTGATCAATTCATGAAATTAAATACACAGATCAATTGCCTCTCACATGAGGACTTCAGAGGAACCAACAAACACAAGAAATGAGCAAGATCCAAGGAGTTTCGAATCAAAAAAGTTTGAACAACAACCTTTGAAGTGAAACTTTACAAGGCACGATATCTTCCAATTCTTTGATGCAGTGTGATCTTGAGATGGCAAAGGAGCTTGGCTAAGGAATTGAAGCTCAATAATCAACCAAGAAAGTTGAAAATTGAAGTGAAAAAATTAAGAGTGAAAAGCAAAATTCCTTTGAGTGAAGGGTGAGGATTCAGTTCTGTAGCAATTTAGGCGCCTTAAGGTTGGAAATGAATGAAGCCAGACATCTGTATTTATAGCAAATGATGATGCAAGCCATGGAAAATTCGCGTGCATGTGGAATGAGGGCCTCCATGCATGGGCCTGTACAAGCGCATGTGAGGCCCAAGTGCAATTGCAAATGCAAGCTAAACATCAGCCAAGTGAATTTGGACGTGCAGATTTGAATGTGTAAGCTTGTGCATGAAGTTTCAACATGTTATGCATAAATGAACATAAATCTTCATCTCTTCGAAAATGCATTTTGCCAAATTGAAACATGGTCATGTGGGTAATTTTTGGAAAGGTCTTGACATGAGGAACAAATGTTATTTTGAACAAAAATCCATTTGGAGTTGGAAAATTATTGAAAACTGATCATGAAGTTCAAGATGCTAAACATGTGTATGTGAATTTTGCCAAAATGGACCAACTTCAAGCCCTTCTGTTACAATGATGCAAGCCTCAAATGACAAAACCTTTAACATAAAAGTTGTATATCTTTTCAAGGCAATCAATTTGGACTTAAATTTTGCATCATTTGGATTTTTGATGATAAAGTTATGGGCACTTGAAGTTGGACTTTTTCACATTTCAATGGCTTTGGTCCAAAGTGACCTATAATGTTTTGTATTATCACATGTGTTTCTTTTATGATTATGAAAATTTGTTTAACATAACAAATTAAGTAGACATATTAAAATTTCCAATTCATTTGATCCCACATCAAAATCATGAAAAATGAATGAGTTAGGTTCTTGGAAAGTTGACCCAAAATTAGGGTTTCAGTCAAAATGATCTATAATGTTTTGAAATGAATGATGACCTTATAAGATTCAAATCAATTTTTGATGAACATTAAAGTTGTTCATATGGCTCTTAAGAACATTTTTTCTCTTGAGGTCATCTTCATTTAACAAACACATTAAAAGTTAGGTCTCAATGGATTTCAAAATAGTCAGATGAATTGACTGATCAACTTCTCAAGTCCAAACTTCAAATCTTGATGAATTGATGATTGAGGACACTCACATAAGCTCAAATATGCATGAAATGATGAATTAAGTAACTTCCCTAGATTGTATTTGATCATGGGTTGAGGTTTCTTCATGAGCAAGGCACAGTCAATGCACAGTTAAATTAAGGTTTTCTTGGATTTTGCAACGAAGGGGACTAAACCTAAGTTTTTTATTAATGGGCCTGACAAGATTTTCGCAACCCTGCTCTTAGGTATCTCAATAGAGAAATCAAGGCTTACGTAGTTCTGGGTAGAAAAATATTTGTTTGTTGGTCGATTTTAGCGAAAGCTATATTGTATTAATCGACGAAAACATTGTTTTACCCAAAACAGATGAGGAGCGGACGTATACCACACATCGAATGGATTTACAAATCAATATTCGGAAAAACGTCACTTATCTCAACTCAACAATTGTGGCCGAAGCATTGCTTTACATCATCTTAAGACAAGGTGTCTTTCGTTTATGAAAAGGTTTTTAAAGATCAATCGTACGGCGGCAAAAAAAAGAGCTTGATTGGTTGAATGTATTTTGGGGCTTGAAAGACGAGTATTTATGACTTGCAAACTCTTACAACTTGGGCCTAATACTCGAGACTACGTTTGGACCTTTCACCCAGGTAATCTTTTTCTTTCAATTTTATTGAAAAAAGACATTTGAATATTTACAAATATTTTAAAGAGAAGACGAATACATAAGGCTTAGAAGCTCTTACAACTTGGGCCTAATATTCGGGATTACGACTGGATATTCCATCCAGGGTAATCTTTTTCTTCAAATTTTATTGAGAAAAATACGTTTGAATATTTACAAATATTTTGAAGAGAAGACGAATACATATGGCCTGTAAGCTCTTACAACTTGGGCCTAATATTCACGATTACGACTGGATATTCCATCCAGGGTAATCTTTTTCTTCAGATCTTACTTATGAAAATGGTTTGAATAGAAAAGGAATTGAGAATGGTTTGAAGTGATTTTAGGATGATTGAAATGCATACAAGTAAATGCGAGCACGTAAAAAGAAAAGAGTTCATTGTAAGAAGGCCCAAGAGTAAGCCACGGGACTAGAAACCAACCAAAATCAAAAGTAAACTGAATTTAGATCTAAGCTATATTAGAGTGGATTCATGTAGGAATCACTCTATAAGAAGGCGAACCAAAATCTATGCGCCCAAGCAATTTTCAAAAGTTAAATTGAATTTTAACTCTGAAATTGCAACTCAATAAAAGAAAAGCAAAATAATTAATTAATTAAAATTAAAATTATCAAATAATTACTTACTAAATCAAAAGTCCATATCAACCTTAAGTCCATGGACCTAAAGTCCATATCAACCTTAAACATAATTACTAACCCACAATAATAATTAAAAATAATAAATAAAATTAAAAAGAACAAACAAAATTAGAGAAAAAATAAATAATAAAAATAATAAAAATAAATTAATAGACCTCAGCCGCTCCCATTTTTCCTCATATTCTCTTCTAAAATTGTTTTTTTAAAGGACCAATCTTGTAATGACACATGGCATGGTTTTTTATTATTAAAAAAAATATGTTCACTGTTCCGGCCGCTAAAGTGTTTGACATAGAGAAATACAAAACTCTATTCTCTTCATATTAAAACATGTTAATCCTCTTAATAAACAAAATAGAAACAATAATTTACTAAGTTGCAGAAAAATAAATAAATCTAAATAATGCTATCATATTGTGGTAATCACTGCACTAAACCTAGCTTATTTTTAAAATGAACAAATATATAGAAATAATACTTAACAAAATAATATGTAGTTACATTTTTACAAGTAAAATAAAATAAAAAAAATGTTGAAATGACAAAATATATGGGGTGAGAATTTGTATGGTGTGGAGATCTACTTCTTCACTTTTTTCTATTAGTTTTCTATTCTTTCAATTCCATTGGAGAGAGAGGGTTTATGTCTTTTTAGTGTGAAAAGACAAAATATATGGGATGAGAATTTGTGATACTGAGTTTTTGAAAAATTAAAGAATGGTTAGTCTTCATGAAGGGTCTTTTTGGATAATCAATGGAGGTTACGTTTTGGTGAGGGGGAAGTATATTGTAGCAGCAAGATTTTTGGGGTGTATGTGAGAGAATCACTTTTTCAATCTAAGTGTGCGGCGAGATTCAAAAATGGTCTTTTTGCAAGCCAAGTGGTAAGAATATATAGTAGGGTTTCTATGGTTTCAATTTTGTTTAATCCAATAATGCCCCTCTAGATATTTATTTGGTGATCAAATGAGTTTAAACAAATAGATTAAACAAAATTATAATTTTTTTTATAAAGATAAATAAAAATCAATTGATCACATATTTGTCTCTATTTTTTTTTTTTATAATAAAACAAAAATAAAAGAACTCAAAATAAATAAAAATTGGTCACAAAAATGTTCGAAAAAATTAAAATGAATGCACTAAAATGATCAGTACAAAATAAATTTTTCGGAAACATATAGGTTTTGATCAAATTTTGAAATAAAAAATGACCGATTAAAAGGCTCGGGTTATTCAAGATGCGACCGAAAAAGTAGTTGAAAAAATAAGACGAGCACGCCAGGTTAAACTACGTAAATCGTGGATTAATAAAATTGACGTATGCAAGCTCGATTTTACAATTTTTTGCCCGCTAATTTCACGTGCACTTGAAAATTAGTTCAACTAGTTTGTCTGTAGATCCGAAAATTTATTCAGGCTGATATTTTAGCCTTATGCAGTATGGAATGCATGTTATGCTATGCAGGGATGCAAAACCTATGATGAATGTATTGAATCGCAAATCCAGGGTCAAAATCAGGGTGTGACACAAACATTTCGATTTATGCATGCAAAAACATGATTTAAAGCAAAATACTATTTAAAAATCATTGCACTCATATATAAGATTATTTGCAAAGATCTAACTTAGAGGAGACTCAATTAAAAAACGATAAATGATAAACAATAATAAATGAGACAAACAATAAGACCAAAGTCCTAGAGGACAGAGCAATTACAATATCTTGATGGCACACAGTGTATAATACTTTCTGAATGCATCATCATCTTAATGAGTAATAGCTCCAGTCAAATCGCTTATGTATAGCTTCTCCAATCACCTAAGTCGAGCATAACATCTTCACATATGATTTATCTCAAGTTGAGTCTAATCAAGATTGGCTTTTAAGTGTTGAATCATCAAGTCTACAAGCTTCAAATTTATGAACCGTGAAGTGTTATAGTAGCCCACTTTGATATTCTGATGGAGAATACAAGATACATTGTCTAGGGCGAGACACCAAATGGATGATGAAAAGATGATGTCTCTGAATGTCATCTTCCATCAAACATTAACAATTATACATGGTCTATATAGGTAAATTAAGACCTCGCAACATCTTTCATCTGAGATGCCTCTAATACATCATAAAATCATATCTTTTAAGGCTTCATCAATGTCAATATTTATGCATGTAATCAATATATATATATATATATATAATAAAGTTGATGAATCATAATTAAAATAAATATTTACCTATATGTTCCATATGCAAAGACTAACATGTTCTAGATAGAGCAAAACTGGTGATATGTTTGATGGCTCCCTAGAACATCCTTCTGGTGTGAGAGGCACATGAATGAACTTGAACATTGAACATGTCCTAAAACTGAGAACCATGACTCTGAGATGATGCTTTTGACTCACGCCGAGAACGCACACCACCAAACGCCTACCATGCCTGAAATTATATACGTTGGACTAGCAACGACTGGTCTTGCTTTATCTTTCTCTATATGCTTTGATGCATGCTGAGAAACTCTATCATGCCTTAATCATTCTTGCTCACCCGTCATTTCTCTGTAATTTCAAACAATGCAAACCTGGTTTAGAATCAGAAAAATTATGTTTAAACTATGTTAATCAAGTTATATTCAGAACTAAATAACCAATAGTAAGTGCTACATATAAATATTAAAATTGAGAAACATACAAAATAAATAAGTGTCTAAATAGCCAGTGTCACATATAAATATGCAAAACAAGAAAGAAAGAAAGAAAGAAAAAAACCAAAAAAAAATTGTCATGATGAGGGGACAATGAATTCCTCGATATAAATATCTTTCGTCCTATAACGATTATTTAGTTGACCATTTCACACAGATTAACAAAAAAGAGTAAATAAAAGAGAGATAATAATTTTTTTACTAAAGTGCTCCTTATCCCGTACTAGTATTGAGAATAATAAAAATAATATTAATAAGAAGAAAAAATTAAAAAAATATATATTAAAAATTGAAACTAATCATTTATTTTAAAATAATTTTTTATTTCAAATGAATAACTCGTTATGAAATGTGGGAATTAATTCCACTCTTCTCATGTGTCTGAAAGCATTTCTTTTTAAATCATCGAAATTAAATTTTTATGAAGTACTTGGAAAATACATAAGGTATATTGATTTTTTTTTAATTTAAATGGTTTTTTTTATCTTTTTGTTTTTGTTGTGACTTACCCATTTACTTCCAAAGAAAAAAATGCAGGTGTTGTAAATTAGGGAGCTCAAGTTCGATTAATAGACATAAAAAAAAAAAAACATAATTGTTTTTTTTTAATTTCAAAATGAGTGTTTTTTTTGTGCGTGGATAAAAATAAAGAGCCATTGGCAAGTTGCATGTCGTGATTGGTGCTAATATGTACGCATAGCCATAGGCCATATAGGTCTAAGAGTCAAAGGCTACTCCATCGACCCCAACAACGAGTGTCTATATTAATTTAGTTAATTTTGTCTCTTTCTTTAATTTAACTTTTAAATAATACCCAGTTTTAAAATATGTTATTTTATTAAAAAAATGTTTTAAAATAAATTTCAATTTTATTTTTTAATTTAACTTATTTTAATCGTGTATAATACTCATAAAAAAGTGATTTATTTATATTTAAAACAATTTCAATTTTGGATACCAATGCGTTGTGTATTGCATATTTTATTAGTATACTCTTATTTCTTGAAATATATTCTACTAATAATAATTAATAAAAAATATTATTATTTTTATTATTAGAGTTAAATAATTAATTAATTTTTTAAGCATAGTAAAAAAATTTAATAAGACGAAGGAGGAAATATGATATACACTATTCTCAAATTCTTATAATTCACTTTGCAATGTAAAACACATTTGTAGATAAAGAAATTTAATTTGACATCAAGTATTAAAAAAAACTTTGTGAGTATGAGTCTTTTCAATTATATATCCAACATTTTTTTTATTTCTAGTTAATGTGAGACTTAATCACTTACACTTGAATCGAAACAATCCCCCACAAGTATGAGTCATCCATATCACTAGCCTTGATTCATAGTATGATCCAACTTCCGCTCCTCCATTGAGTCTAATCAAGCTCTGATACCACTTGTCAGAGAGTGGGAGGAGCATCAAAAGTGTGAATAGACTAAACGTTTAAGATCTAAGATACCTTAACACCAGATATCCATGTTGCATTAGTTAAGTCTGATAATGATGCAATCAAACTCTGGCGTATGCGACTGGGCCATCTCACTGAGCATGGAATGATGGAACTTCATAAGAGAAATCTATTTAAGGGTGTTCATAGTTGCAAGTTGGATTTGTGAAAAAAATGTGTACTTGAAAAATTATGTTGTGTTTGGCTCAAGATCGGAAAGCGCAAACAGAGAGAATTTTAAACTATGTGCGTACATGTGTCTGAGGGCCTAACAAAGAGGTTTTCATGGATGGTTTCAGGTAATTTGTGACTTTCACAGATGATTTTTCTCGTTAGGTTTGGGTGTATTTCTTGAGTCAGAAACCTGAAGTCTTTACCAAGTTAAAGTTGTGGAAGACAAAGGTAGAAAACCAAACAAGCAGAAAAATCGAGTATTTACGATCAAATAATGGTACATACTACACTGATTTGAATTTTAAGAGGTTCCATTAAAAACAAGGTATTAAAATACATTTCTCAATTTGTAAGACACCTCAATAAAATGGTATGGTAGAGACAAGCAATTGGTCTCTAATTAAAAGGGCAAGATGTATATTGTTGAATGTTGGATTATCAAAAGATTTATGGGCAGAAGCAGTTAACATTTTTTATTATCTTATCAACGGGTTGCCACAAATTTTATTGTAAGGGAAGGTTGCAGAGGAGGTATGGATAGGTAATCCTATTGATCTTGAAAACTTAAGTGTGTGTGTGCGCGCACGCGTATGTGTGCGCGTGTGCGTGTATGTTGTGTGTGTGTGTGTGAATTTAATATTTAAAACCCAGATTTCAAAAATCACATAAAAAACTTTTCTTTTTCCTACAAACTGATAAAAAAAAATTATACAGCGAATCCCACAATAGATTTTGAACACAATCACCACCATCTTTATATGCCTTTCACTTATAACAATATTCCCCATAAAAAATTCAGATTTTAAACCCAAAATCACTATCATCTTTGTCTCACGAATAACATAAAACAAAGAATAACCTTGTAGAATTTGTGACAAAATAGGTGGAGTTGGTTCATTCAAAGAAAGAATAAAATTCATTGAAAGAGAGATTAGGGTATTAAGACTACTTAAATATATGAGAGAGGATGAAGTTAAAATGATGAAGATAAATAGGTCCATAAATATTTGTGTTTCTAACATAGAAGAAGGAGAAGAAAAAAGTTATGGATTTGTTTTTTTAATGGTTCAATTTTTAAATAGTTTTATAATATTTATATTGTTAGAGAGAATTGATTTTAAAAATAATAATTTATTTTTCTGGTTAAAACCTACTATAACGTGTAAAAGGCTACTGGTCCAGGGTGGACCAAAACATTGCTTCTTCATGCTAAATGTCACCATTAATAATTGTTAGAACTTTGAGAGTATTACAATTTCGGTGTATTTCTTTCATCACCCAAGAGGTGGAATATATAGTTACAAATGACTATACAAAATAGTATTTTGTGTTAAATGGTGTGATTTGAAATGATACATTTCACTATGTGAATTAATATTGTGTGTGTGTGCATGCGTGAGTGCGTGCATGCATGTGTGTGTGTGTGTGTGTGTGTGAGAGAGAGAGAGAGAGAGAGAGAGAGAGAGAAAGAGAGAGAGAGAGAGAGTGTGTGTGTGTGTGTGTGTGTGTGTGTGTGTGTGTGTGTCAAGTGAAGATTGATCCAAACTTGATCTAAGTTTGATCCAAAGTCGAAGAAGTATGTCCTTGTAAGACACCTCAATAAAATGATATGGTAGAGACAAGCAATTGGTCTCTAATTAAAAGTGCAAGATGTCTATTGTTGAATGTTGGATTATCAAAAGATTTCTGGGCAGAAACAGTTAACATTTTCTATTATCTTATCAACAGGTTGCCACAAATTTTATTGTAAGGGAAGGTTGCAGAGGAGGTATGGATAGGTAATCCTATTGATCTTGAAAACTTAAGTGTGTGTGTGTGTGTGTGTGTGTGTGTGCGCGTGTGTGTGTGTGTGTGTGTGTGTGTGTGCGCGCGCGTGTGCGCGTGTGCGTGTGTGTGTATGTTGTGTGTGTGTGTGTGTGTGTGAATTTAATATTTAAAACCCAGATTTCAAAAATCACATAAAAAACTTTTCTTCTTCCTACAAACTGATAAAAAAAATTTATACAACGAATCCCACAATAGATTTTGAACACAGTCACCACCATCTTTATATGCCTTTCACTATAACAATATTCCCCATAAAAAAATTCAGATTTTGAGCCCAAAATCACTATCATCTTTGTCTCACGAATAACATAAAACAAAGAATAACCTTGTAGAATTTGTGACAAAATAGGTGGAGTTGGTTCATTCAAAGAAAGAATAAAATTCATTGAAAGAGAGATTAGGGTATTAAGACTACTTAAATGTATGAGAGAGGATGAAGTTAAAATGATGAAGATAAATAGGTCCATAAAGATTTGTGTTTCTAACATAGAAGAAGGACAAGAAAAAAATTATGGATTTGTTTTTTTTAATGGTTCAATTTTTAAATAGTTTAATAATATTTATATTGTTAGAGAGAATTGATTTTAAAAATAATAATTTGTTTTGCTAGTTAAAACCTGCTATAGTGTGTAAAAGGCTACTGGTCGAGGGTGGACCAAATCATTGCTTCTTCATGCTAAATGTCACCATTAATAATTGTTAGAACTTTGAGAGTATTAAAATTTCAGTGTATTTCTTTCATCACCCAAGAGGTGGAATATATAGTTACAACTGACTATACAAAATAGTATTTTATGTTAAATGGTGTGATTTAAAGTGATGCATTTCACTATATAAATTAATATTCTCTCTCTCTCTCTCTCTCTCTGTGTGTGCGCATGTGTGAGTGTGTGTGTGTGTGTGTGTGTGTGTGAGTGTGTGTGTGTGAGAGAGAGAGAGGGGGGGGGGGGGGAGTGTGTGTGTGTGTGTGCGTCAAGTGAAGATTGATCCAAACTTGATCTAAGTTTGATCCAAAGTCGAAGAAGTGTGTCTTTGTCGGTTACAAAAAATGTGTGAAGGGGTTTAAGTTATGGAATCCAATTAAAAAGAAGATGGTAATCAATAGAGATGTTGTTTTTATAAGTACTTAATGTTTAAGAAAGAAGTTGCAACATATATGTTAGCATATGAAGCAGAAACTTCCAGCAAACAAGTGATTCAGTTGGATGTTGATTCGTCACTAGTGAATAATATGCAGGTAGTGTTTGAACTATAAGAGGAACTAGGAATTGATATTGAAATTGACCACACACCTGAAGTTTCAGATGAAGTACACGATTATGTTCTTGTACATGATAAAGAACATCGTTCAACCAAGCCATCAGAAAGATATGGGTATGAAGACTTTGGCTACATATGCATTTCTTACTAGTTTTGGAGCTCCTTCCATCTTTCGAGAGGTTATATCTAGCCATTAGAAACATAAGTGGATGAGTGCAATGGTCGAGGACATGAAGTCCTTGAAGAAAAATTAGACATAAGAGCTTCTTCAACTTCCTAAGGGGAAAATGGTCATCAGTTGTAAGTGGGTGTTCAAGAGAAAACCAAGCGTAACAGAAAAGGAAGGGGAAAATTTCAAGGCTCGTCTTATAGCAAAAGGGTACTCATAGTAGAATAGTAGAAGAAGATTGACTATGATGATATTTTTTCTTTGATCGTTAGACATAATTCAATCAGGTTCATGTTAGCCTTGGTATTCAACCAAGACATGCATTTAGAGTAAATGGATGTGAAGAAATCATTTTTTCACGGTAATCTAGATGAGAAATTTTACATGGTGAAGCTAGAGGGGTTCAATGACACTTTACATGGCAGACTAGTTTGTAAATTGAAGAGATATTTGTATGGTTTAAAATAGTCTCCAAGGAAATGGTACAAGTGCATTGATTCATATATGCTCAAATTGGCTAAAAAGGTGTGAGTATGACTCTTGTGTTTATGTTAGGAGCCTTAATGATGACTCTTTTATTTTCCTATTAATGCATGTTGATGATATGTTGATTGTTGCTAATCATTTACATGATGTAAATGAATTGAAAATCATATTGGGAAAGAAGTTTGACATGAAAGACTTGTGCTACTAAGTGTCATATCCTAATATTTCCCCTTGATCAATAAATCAATACATTCATAAGACATCTGCATCATCTATACACCATAGCATGCATTTCTTTCTGCATTATGCTTAAAATGTCGACTAGAATAAATTTTCGGTTATACAGACAGACTAGTTGAATCAATTATCAAATGTACGTAAAGTTAACAGTCAAAAAATTTAAAGATCGAGCTTGCAGACGTCAATTTTATTAATCTACGGTATGCGTAGTTTAACCTGGCGTACTCGTTTTATTTTTTGAATTTGTTTGCAGCCGCATTTTGATCAGTCTGAGTCTTTCAATCGAGCAATTTTTACTTCAAAATTTGATCAAAATCTGTTTATTTTCCAGAAGTTTATTTCACACTGATCATTTTAGTCCATTCATTTTAATTTTTTGAGTATTTTTACGCACACTTTTTTATTCATTTTGAGTCCTTTTATTTTTATTCTATTATTAAATTGTTCGAAAAAATAATTAGAATTATCCGTATGCTCATTTTGATTTTATTGTGTTTATTTTAAAAAAAATGTGTTAATTATATTTGATTTAATTGATTTAAATTAATTTGAATTTCGTGAAGCATCTAAAAGGGGGGCATTATGGCCATTTTAAATCAATTGACAATTTTTATCTCCTTGTTTTCATTATATTTCCAGTTTGTGTAGTTGATTCCATTTCATTTTAGATGCGTGGTTGTTGTTTGTTCCTCTATTGTTGATGTTCTGGATCACTATTAATAAATTGTGAATATGATTCTAATGCATTGTGTAAATCGAATTTCTAATATGGGGATTCCGACATTTATTTGTCGTTATGCCGCCGAAATTTTATTTCAATATATTGATTTGATTTCGTTGGGTTATGATTCACTCATAATTAAAGAAGAAGAGAAATGAAGAAAACGAAGAAGAGGAATGAAGAAAATGGAGACGTTTGGAAACAGAGGGTGAGGCGCGGTTAAGAAGATGGAAGGTGTAAAACGTAGGGTTTATATTACATGAAGAAGACAACCTGCATTTATATTTCATTACTATGATTTTATATAATATTATTATTTCAATTTAAAGTTAATTAAAAATATAAAATAATGATTTAGAAATATTACATATGAGTTAGCAAATGACAAATAAGTATTGTGGTAGTCATGTTATTAAAAATAGACATCAGATTTGATGGAGGACTAAAAGCCTCAAAAACCATACTAAATGGACTAAATTTTTTGATTTTAAATGGATGGAGTAAAAGAAAAATAAAATGGATAATAGGGGGAACAAAATTGTAATCTATATTTTTTTTAAATGTGAATACAAAGTTACAAGTAAATGTAATATTAAAAACAAATTTTCTTGATATTTTAAAAGAAAAAATTATAGTAAGAAAAATATTTTTGTATTGATCAATTATTCAAAAATTTATCTTTATTAACTAATTAGTTAAAAAAACAAATATTGACGAGAGGTGCATAAATAAATGATTAACACATCAATTATTTTAATAATAATTTATTATATATTCGTATATGTGATAAATATTAAGATGTGTATAAATTCTTTAAAAACTATATTTTTAACCAATAATTAAATAAATAATAAATATATTTTTAATTATCTTAAGACCACTAATTATGTAATAAATGGGAAAAACTATTTTTTATAAACGGAAAAAATGTATTATTGATACAAATGATTTTATAAATGAAAAAAAGTCTATTGTTGATATAAATATTTTTATAAATAAGAAAAATATTATTTTTTATGATAATATTTTTATAAATGAAAGAAAAAGTTTATTGTTGATACAAATATTTTCATGAACCCAAGAATTCTATTTTGTTGATACAAATATTTTTATAAGCGGAAAAATTGTATTGTTGATACAAATACTTTTATAAACAAAAAAAATATATTGTTGATAAAAATATTTTTATAAAAAAAAAATATTTCTTAAAAAAAGTGTATTGTTTATACAATATTAAAAAGCAATTATTAATAACAAATTTTAAAAATGATTTTAATTTCTTAAATAAATAATATATAAGTACTATGCATTGACATCAAATAGATAAATATGAGTATTATATACTAATATCAAAGTTTAATATAATAAAATATTTTATCTCACATTAGTATGAGTTGATTACCTATTTTATTTTAATCAACAATTATTTTTATTAGAGATGCAAAATCTTTATTTTTAACCGTCATAATTTTATTTTTTTTTCCTTCTCCATCACATGTTCTTATGATTATTTAATACAATTAAATTTATTTGATCGTTTATCATAGTTATTTTATAATTAAATAATTTATTTAAAATTTTACATGTGTACCTATATCTATATATCTATATATATATATATATATATATATATATATATATATATATATATATATATATATATATATATATATTTTATTATAATTTTTATATCAAATGCCCTACTACAACTATATATTCTGATTAAAATTTAAATAAATTTACTCATTTAATAATTATATATTTTCTTTATCAATTAAAATATTTTATTTATATGAAATTAAATATTTTTATTTAAATTATATAATATTGTGCAACTCATGTAAACATAAGGTTCTCTTATTATTTATTAGAGAGAAAAAATAGAGAAAGTATAAATATAATAAATATCCTACCATAAAATTCTTATATGTTGAACAGTGAATGACTCTGTCTGTGTGACCATTTCCTCGAGAAAAGTGGATTCCTTCAAAATTTTCCTACTTTTTTTTCAACTCTCTCACTCTCTATCTCACTCACACACCGTTTCCTCTTTTCCTTTTTCTCATTATTAATCACAAGATTTTCTCTTTACCATCATTAGCATAAAGAGCATGTAGTAATATACTAATACTAGTATTATTTTTCTTACTACTATACCACAACAAAAAAATCCTATGTTTGTTTTCACACTCAACCACATTCATCAATTATTGATATTTTCTCCCATGCTTATTAATTCTCCTTACTCAATACTCTCCAACACTTTTTGAAAAACCACCCAACCATGACACTGTAACCTAAGTTACTCAGTGTTGAAAAATTCATCTGACAATGTTTCATACAAACACAATCTGCATTTTGGTTACTATCATTGTTCTGAGTTCCTTTTCACCACTTGGAATAGCAATGCTGAACTTAACTCTCCCTGGAACTCACCCTGACCCTGAGGCTGTTGCTCATGAAGTTCACAGGTACTCACCTTACATTTAAACGTAGTTTCATACTCAGTCAGTAATGTCTTTTAAGTTTTTGAAGATTCTGTGTAAGTTAATTAGGATTCAACTGTGAAAAGATATATGTCATATTTAGTAACATTTGACAATTATTTTATGAATTTTATTTAACTATGGTTTAATACTAACAAATTTGAGATTTTGTGTGATAGTCCGTCTTGACAGATCTAAATGTCCTTTTCCATTTTATTTTATTGTGTTTAGGAAGGTGAATGCATCAATGGCAAGACGACAAACACTATCATCCGGATCTGCATGCGCCACAGGAAACCCAATTGACGACTGTTGGAAATGCGATCCAGAATGGCCAAACAATCGCCAAAGGTTAGCAGATTGCGTAATCGGGTTCGGTCAGTATGCAAAAGGAGGAAAAGGTGGTGAATACTACGTTGTAACGGATTCATCAGACGATGATCCCGTTACACCAAAGCCTGGTACATTAAGATACGCGGTTATAAAAAACGAACCGTTGTGGATCGTATTTCCTAGTAACATGATGATTAAGCTGAAGCAAGAGTTGATTTTTAATAGCTATAAAACCATTGATGGACGTGGTGCTGATGTTCATATTGTTGGAGGAGGGTGCATTACTTTGCAGTTTATTAGTAATGTTATTATACATAACATTCATGTTCACCATTGTCACCCTTCAGGTAATTTCTCAAGTTTATAAATGTGTTGTGCACATGTTTTGTTTGGAAAAATGGAAAAGTTGTGTTTGTTTTGTGGAGATTTTTTGGATAAAGTGTTGGAAAATATTTTTATTGTTTTGAAATTGTAAATTACGCCGCTCGGAATATTAGTCATTATGTGGGGTTTGTTTTCTGTTGTTAATAGAAAAAAAAGGTATATGTGGGGTCTGTTTTGTACCTTCTCATAAACCGAACATTGACTACTACTAAATTGTTTCTCAAATGTCTCAAAAGTCTCTTCTAAATATTACTAATATATGACTGTTTTTAGTTTAATCAAATTATAACATGCTTTAAGTATAAGTTATGCTGTTAATTATGATGAACATTATTAGCAGAGTTTAATAATATACTAGAAATTTTGTAAAAGAAAACTATGTCTGTGTTTTATTAAGAAAAAAAATTGTATTTCGGTCTAAATTCTAAACAATTTTTACTATTTAATTTCACTTTATTTAATTTTATACGATACTTTTTAAAAGATTATTCATTTATTTAAAACATTGTTTTTTTGATAATCTTAGCAGTAAATATTATCATAGGTACTTTAAAATAAATTTATATTGAACATACATTCTTTTGAGAATAGATTATCTACCGTATATATTTTATGCAGTGAAATCTGAACCCTTAATTTATTTACATTTGATTTAATTTGAGAGAAAGTCACTTTAATGAACGGTAAAGATATCCCATGAAAAATCGGTCGGAGAGAATCCTCTCCCCATTCTTTTCATTGGTTTTAACAAGTGTGACACTAATAAAAGAGAGATATGGAGAAAGAAAAAGAATGGGGGAGAGAAAAAAGATATAAACAATGAGTGTTAATATAGAAAAAGCTGAATGATAAAGATAAAGAAACAAAAATCTAAAAAAAAAAAGTTGTAAGAAGAGTGAAGTGATTTCAGAAACAAAAAAGTAATGGTTGAAAAAGCTGTCTAGCCACTTGTAAAAGTACCAAGAAGAATAAAAAAGAACAAAAATCCCAAGAAAGCACAACCATTTTATTTCATAGTATCACTTTGCATTCTCAGTCAATTGTTTAGAAGATGTAAATTGTTTCATGTATTATTGCATGTTAGAAATCATGTAACCATGGTCACAACGAGTTTGAGTGAATTACAGTGGTACCATGATTTTGTTTGAATTTCACATAGTTTTTGTGGTTCATTGCAGGAAACACAAACGTACGATCTAGTCCAGAACACTATGGTTACAGAACATTATCAGACGGAGACGGAATCTCCATATTCGGTTCGAAAGACATATGGATCGACCACTGCACACTCTCTCATTGCAAAGACGGACTAATAGACGCAATAATGGGCTCAACCGGAATAACAATATCCAACAACTTCATGTCACACCACAACGAAGTCATGCTCCTCGGACACAGCGACGACTACCTCCCCGACTCAGGAATGCAAGTCACAATCGCGTTCAACCATTTCGGGGAAGAACTCGTTCAGAGGATGCCGCGTTGTAGAAGAGGATACATCCATGTCGTCAACAACGATTTCACTCAATGGGAAATGTATGCCATTGGAGGAAGTGGCGAACCGACTATTAACAGTCAGGGAAATCGTTATGTTGCTCCGGTTAATCTTTTTGCAAAAGAGGTTACTAAGAGAGTTGAAACGGAACAGAATAAGTGGAAAGGATGGAATTGGAGATCTGAAGGTGATGTTATGGTTAATGGTGCTTTCTTTGTTACATCTGGTGAGAGTCTTGAGGTTAAGTATGAGAAAGCTTTTAGTGTTGAACCTCAATCTGCTGATAGGATTGTTTTTCTTACCATGAATGCTGGTGTTCTTGGTAATGCAAGGTACCAACCAATGTTTAACTCGTTATTACCTGTGTTATATTTCGTGCATCAGATTCGTGTTATGATACTCTACTATGTGTTGTGATGAATGAGCAGGGACAATAACGTGGGAATGTGGAGCAGAGGACCAAGCAGCAACGATGAGGGTGTTTCAGATCCTGGCCCGGATTACACAGACGATATGTCGGGCAGTGCACTACCGATGTTGTCGTCTTCTTTTACTATGTTGTGCTTCTTGTTGTCTTACAGAGTGATTCTGTTAACAGTGCTTCTATAACAATTCAGGAATGTTGTTGAGCATGTAATGGTACACTATCTGTATTTCTCTAAATTGGAATGAAAAGGATCTCCTACTCTTCAAAAGTACTATAAGCTAATTCAATAGAAACAATTTTATTACGGGTGCGTGCTACAAGAAGAAAATGCTCAAGCTAACTTTCGAGTTTTCCAATTTAATCAAGTTTTATGATTACTTATTAAAAAAGTCTTAATTGATAGACTTTTATGAACAAGTCAAATAAGTGATTAAAAAAGAGGTACTAGACTTTTATGAACAAGTTAAATAAGTGATTAGAAAAGAGGTATACTAAAAGAAATGGGGAAGGAAGGGGTTCAGGACAAAACTGTCTTAGATTGCTCTCTTGGGAAAATGTAAGTACTAAGACTGGATACAAAACGAGCCGAATCTTCACCTTTCATAAATATCATCGTATCAGCGATCTATGAATGATTTGTTCATAAGTTCCACAGCATCATCCAAGACCTGCATGCACAAAAATAACTACATTAATCAGGAAAGTTCGTTGCATATTTAGAATTGCATCGTTCAATGATTTTTTGTTCACTTAGTTCATCAAAAGCATTAACTACAGACTTGAACCAGCTCTAAGCATTTCAAGAACTCATTATGTTACACGGAAAGTAAGTGCCAATATCCCCCTTGTATGTAGGAGAATATAAAAAGGACTTTACCTTCCCAAGCGCCTTAAGTTCTCGCCCGACGGGTTCCAAAAATTTCAAGTCAACTTCGATAGGCCAGACCTGTTCAAATAAGAAGCCGGAAAGAAAAATGTTGAAGTGCGGCTCTTTACCAAAACTAAATATTTCTAAAGAGCACTACCCCGAAAGAGAAACATAAATATTAGAGAAAACCAAAACATAAACTACAAGGAGGAAAACATGAAAACACATGATAATAGGAGGAAGAAATATCAGCATTCGTGAACATAGATCACTTTTGAAGCACAAAACAGGACAAATGTCCTTTGTTGCAAAAATGATCACTCATTCGATGTACACAAAATTTGACATGGCAAGAAAATTTGGACAATAAGTTGTTTCATTGTAACTATTACTTAAACTAGAAAATAGAAATATAAAACAATTTGTTAAACTAAATAGGTCTCGAAACTGAGAAGAAAATGCCAAAAATTAGAGAGGATGCCATTAATATTAGGGTTACAGCACATGAGGTAAGCATTTAACACCTACGTAGCACCGACATCTCTGAAAGAACACTGTCTCAGTGTGTTGGAACACCTGCACTAATTTACTCATTTTTTTCAAATTATTATCGATGTCGTTGTCTCAGAGTCGGGGTCGTATCCGTGCTTCATGGTTTAACACCATTTCGATTGATCAATTAATCGTGAAAAAGTGGTTTAAACATAAAGAAAAGAGCATCAAGAGTTATGCTATGCAACAAAATCAATTCACTCAGAATCCAATTCTCGCTGAACCAAAAACATACTAAATATACCCCCAACAGAAAGCACAGTACACAAATCATGATATAAAAGTTGAAAGAAGGAAAAGGTACCTTGAGACCAAGTAGTTTAATGGGAGTAATTTGACCAGGTACTAAGCATTCAGGACCAGCTGCTTCCACTATAGCCTCATCACTCAAACCATTCCCTATAGGATCTGGATGCTGAAAAAAACCAAAAAAAAATTGAAACTTTGAGTTGGTTTATGATGAATGGTTAAGAAATGCAACGAAAAAGGAATAGAGTGAGAGAAAGAGAGAAACCCTCATGATGGAAATTGCATAATCGGAGAGAGGTGTGTGAGAAACGCGAAGAATGGGAGAGTGGTGAATTTTGGGTAATGGTTTTAGTGAAGATGATGAAGCTCTCCATGGCACATCGTCTTGGAAGGAAGTGTTTTTCGACATTATCTATTTTTCTACACACTTCACAACCAACACATGTCATAGATGAAGTGAGAGTGGGTGAAGATATCTTCTTGGACTCAACTTTTGGGCTTTTCTTTTTACTTTTCTTACCCCCCTCAATTTTTTGAAGTCTTCGCCACACTTCATATAGTGTTCATTAATCTTATGGAAACTCAAATATGCCCTAATGCGTGGTTCGGAGATTAAAATTTGGACGCACCAATTATGCAGCGATTTCATTAGAAAGGCACTCTCATCTAAGTAAAAAATGTATATGAATTTCAATCTCTAGACTAACCCTTAGAATAATATTATCTTTATATTTTACTTGTGTGTTAAACATAGGGATGAATACGAATTTCAAAATTCTAACACATCCTAGACAATATTTATGCATTTGCTAAGTCTTTATTTTAGAACAGTGGGGTGGATAAGAATTATGAACACCTTGACAATAACTAGGAAGAGATTTTCATATAACTAGATAGCACATCATACATTATTCGCAGAATAAATCATGCACATAAGTCAGTCATAACTAAGATCGGATTTTCATAACTCACTCAAAAATCATACATCAACGTTCATAAAATACAACTAACCATATAAGTTTTCAAATTGTTTACAAAATACAAATAAATATACAATTACTATTGGGTATATCTAACGCTCATGTTCCTCATTTGCATTCTATACTGCAATGTATGTTGTGTCTCTGTTAAGATTTCCAGTATATTAGAATGTGTTCATGCATGTGTCCTTACCCTTAAATGTCTCAAATTCATATCAAATCTTATTAAGAAAATTTGTACATGTGTCCTAATGTAGCATAGTTATAACGTATTAAGGAATTGTATGCATCACAATAAATAAATAAAAAGTAAGGATATGATAAATTTACCAAATGTGAGAGATGTTTTTGCTTTGCTTGAATAGAAAGGAGTAGAAATTGATGAAGATCCTAGGTATGAACATACATGAGTAGAATTTAAGAAAAAGATTGGAAAAGCGTCTGGATTTTGAAATAATAAGTTTAATTCAAAGTTTGAAATCTAGATATTTCTCTTACTTTGATTTGGCCATGGTTCTTGAGGAAAGGTTTGTTGAGGTGTGCCAGGGTGCTCCCGGATTCCAAAATTCATACATTTTTTACTTGTATTTGTCGTTTGTTTTGGTAATTCCATATTCCAATCCAAATTTTAGGGGTATTTCAGAAATTTCGCTAGGTTGTGTGAGTGAGACATGGGGTGCAGTGAATAATCCTCAGTTTTTTGGGATTGTTCATTGCACCCTGTATTGGTATATTTGTAAAAGGCCCGCAATGGGCATTTTGGAGGAAATGGATATAACATCTTACCCATAATATATCTCTAGTTTCCCATTTTCTAGATTAGTCGCCCTCTCCTTAAGTACATCACATGCTCCTTTGGAAACCCGTCCAAAACGTGCGATCATGGGAGGTGACGTAACCTCATTCCACAACGCTAAAGAAGAAGTCTTATGGAAGTTAATCGTGCGCTCATGAATAACAAGGGATTAACGACCTACTCCCACATTCTCTCAAAGGTGGTTGCTATTTCCAATGGGGCTAGAATCAATGCCCAACACAACTATAAATATTTCAACTCTGAAGTTGAGAGGAGAAATCTCATACTCACACAAAAATACTAGATACATTGAGCTTCTTAATTTTCTAAGCGAGTTATCTTTAAACCTTACAACAAACTCTTAGATCTATTACAACCCTTAATCATTAAGGATTGTCATGTATTATACTTTTAACAAGTACAATTGACGCCCTCTGTAGGGCCTTTTAAATTGGCTTGAATGCGGTTGTGAATGTTGTGATTGATGATTCATATGTTTCCTATCATAAAATATGTGCATTGACGACATACTTCTTGTTCTTGGATGGCACAAATATATTCCTAGACTAAAGTGCATCTTATATCAAAATTGTCAACATTAAATGCTTCATGGAATTGAAGAGCTTATAGAAGATGAGACACATGACAAGAAGCAATTGTTTATTTCAAGTAATTTATTTAGGCACTTACTAATATTAATTTCATATCACTTGTGCTACACCTTTATTGATATTTCATCTAACCCATTTTTAAGCATTAATCCTCCAACATTTTCCATGTATCGCCGATTGGGACTATGTTGAAAACTACACTAAGGATTTTCCACATACGTGCTTGATCATCTCACTCAAGGGTAATCCGACACCCGAATCGTCCTGACTTGCTATTGGCTGCATCCTACCGGATGATATTTAGTTAACATTATACGGTGAGAACTGTCAGACATGACCTTTAGAGGTGATATATTGCTACTCTAGATGGTTGGCTTATGGGTCTCAACTTATGTATCCACATCTACCTGAAATAGTATTGGGACAATTCAGGTATTCACAGGGTAACCCAGGGACCCCGCATTTGTTGCTTCTGTCACTGTCCTCTACAAGGATATTGATGTGATATTTGATGACTACCATGAGTATATGGTGCCATAAAATGTAATTAGTATGCTAACTCATCGTCCATGGAGTATGGTATATGGTTACATTCAATGATTTTAAGTGTCATATCCTTACAAGGCACCCGATCCATAAATAGATCCACATAGACCAGCTCATCGGGAGTTACTAGAAGAGGAATATGAGAGGGAGGACCATGTCGTTGATGTATTGTCTATATATCACTGTATTTTTGTGCTTGGAAGAGACCTCATTGTTCGAGGAAAGTTTTAGAAAGACACTCCTGAAAGTGTCATTTTGGATGTGATATTATCATATGCACGATTCGCACTATAATACATGAGTCATGGGAGGAACCGGGGCGTTAGATATACCTGGTAATTGTATTTTAATTTGTATTTTAATAACATTTTGAATGATTCAGTTATGTGTGACTAATGTTTGTTTTACGAATGAGTTGTGGAAATTTGTTCTTAGTTATGAATGACTTATGTGTATGATTTATTGTGTGAGAAAACAACTAGTACATATGAAGAACATGTAATGAATTACTTAGTGCATATATATACATACTTGACAGTCACCTCTATATTCAGAAACAAAACAAAAAACATCATGAGATATACCAGTGATAAACTTAGATAACTCATATCAGTCCAAGGATGTAGTAGTGCTACTAGACAAAAACAAAATTCCCAAGTGTTCTATTATGTTCATAATATTGTCCAGGAATTCACAATACCGCCTAGGGATTTGTTCGGATATTGAAATTCATATATGTCTTTTACTTGGATGAGAGTGTGTTTTTATGAAGATATTTGTTGATTTGTGGTTGTGTGGTGCGTCCAGATTTCAATCTTCTTTCAGTCTCCTGGTAGTGACAAAGGGTATTTTTTTTAATTTCCATAGAGTTTGGGATGTTGTGAACAACCCCCATTTTTTTAAGTTCAGCTTCACCCATTATACGACTTATTATTTTGCCAAGGAGTTTTTTTTTCTAATAAACGGTTAGTTTGTTAGTTGTTATGTTAATGTTTTCTCCTTCACTAAAGATCGAACCCTAATATTTTTAACTCTTTCACTCCTAATATATTATATTAGCTAAGTTGGAATTTAAGGACTTGTCAAGGAGTATGTAATATGTGTTGGAAATTCACCAAAACCTATGGAGAATTTCAATCAATCTTGATGAATAAGATTGTTATCATCCATACAATAGAAATGAAAAGATAAGAACAATGGAGAAAGAAAGAAAGTAAAGAACGATGAAGGAGAAGAAGAATTAAAATTATACAGAGTTTCTATCTGTCCACAAACTGTGGAAAACTTCTTATTCACTTTGCAACTGTAAAATACTATGAATTACAATGTTATGAATACTCTATTCACTTCATTACAAGAATAAGGGTTACTCCTGAAGGAGAATTGCGGTCCAAAACGCAGCGGAAATTAAAATTTCTCCTTTAGAGATCCTTACGAATGGTCATGATCAGTGATAGAATATTTACCTCTTGTGATGATCGAAACCTTTGGTGCAGATCTCTTGTGACGATCAAAACCTTTGATGCAGATCCACGAAGCGATCACGAACGTTGAACGATGACAACGTCTCTACTCAGTCCACACGAACGGGTTCCTTCAATCTCAGTGTTAGCTGGTACGAATGAAGGCTTTGAGTGAGAGAGAGAGAGTGAGAGAAAACGAAAATAATGCAACCGCAACTTATGCTTCTGCACAAGGGTTCTATTTATAGAACCACTTGTGTGGGCTTCAAGCTAAAAAGCCCACTTAAGTGTATTTTGGCCCATATCTTATAATAGGCCCAAAATCACTTAAGCCCATGGTACCTTACCATATTTCGTATTCTACTCAAGTACACCGTACCTTACGATGTTCTATAATTCACTTAAGGGCACCGTGCCTTACGGTATTCCTTAGTTACTCTATCTCTCATCAATCCATCCTTTGTGTGTGACCCTGTAGGTTTTCGTGACGTTGGCAATTATATTAAATTACGCATTTAACATAATAAACAGTGAGCGGTATCTAGCAACACATCACTGCTACCCAAGACACGAAAATGTCATGTGATCTGACAAAACCATCTGTGATAATAATTATGTGTATAATTACCCTTTTGCCCTTATGTCTATATTGAACACAAGGCATAGACCGTGTCATCCTTGTCCAGTTCAATATTGGGCCCATAGACATTTATCCTGTTATGCAGGATGGGCAAATTCCATCTAGGTCACTCATGTCCCTCAGCATGCTTTGTGGAGTACCCATCAACTGTCTTTATGGTTATCCAGTTACGGACAACGTTGGATCAGCAATAAAGCACTCGACTCTACATCTAAGATCCATAGTGGTTTCAGGTCGAAGAGTGGAATACACTATTATCACCATGAGAATAACTTATGACACCTTGCATAACTTTCTATATAGTATTCTCATAGCGGGTCAATCCGGTATAAATATTACTCCTAATATTCATACCTATGTTTAAGACTTGATAACTCTTTATCCATGATCCATGAGATGTGATCATCAGTCTACAAACAAAATAGTCTTAATGCTTTAATGTTATCCCACTTCACACTAAAGCTCGACTACGGATACTTTAGGAATAGTGTCCTTATGTTTAATGTGTTCTCATGATTAAGTCACACTTAATACATTAAACGGACTATCTATTCCAGGGACTTTATTAATCAACCATAATAAAGAGAATGCCTTTTATTATTCGATACAAGTACCAAAATGTATTGGCCTCTAGGGCTTACACCAACAACTCCATCTATTTATAGATTTAGGTTAACTTGGACCTCAAGCCAAATTCCAAAACTATAAAAGCTCAAAATAGCTAACACTATTAAAATATGCCTAAGTCAAAATCTTGTGTGAAGCAACATGCTTCGACACTTCGACACCCTAACACAACTCAACATACTAGGTGGTTCGACACTTCCTTATTTTGTCGAGCAACCTGCTTCGATATAAAGAATTACAATTCAATACACCATTTAATTCATTGTGTCTAAGCTATATGCATTCATCATAGTTCTTAGTCTTCTAAACACTTCGACCTGCACTCCCTTCGTCATGATGTCTGTAATCTGATTCTCAGTTCTGCAGTGTTCCACATTCATCTTCCCATATGCTACCTGCTCTCGAAGATAATGAAACCTCATCTAGATGTGTTTGCTTCAACCATGTGCTATCCGATTCTTCGCCAGATTGATAGCTGATATGCTATCAATCTTCATGGTAATTGCTCCATGACTCTTCGTTGTTATCTCTTCGATCAGATTCACCATCCATGTTGCTTGATATGCATAAAGAGAAGTAACTATGTATTCTGCTTCGCACGATGATAATGCTACTACTGGCTCTTTTCTCGAACTCCAAGCAACTGTTGCACCACCTAGCATAAACACATAACCAGCTGTGGATTTTTTATCCTCAACATCACTACACCAACTGGAGTCGATGTATCCTACTAATTTACATTATTTTCCTTCATTAGTTGTAGGAAACAAAATTCCATAGTCGAGAGTTCCTTTCAGATACCTTAGTATCCTCTTCGTCGCTACTAGATGTGATACTTTTGGCTTCTGAATGAACTTACTCACCATACCTACACTGTATGTTAAGTCGGGTTTTGTATGACAAAGGTATCAAAGTGACCCAATAAGTCTTATATATTGTGTTGGGTCGACATCATCTTCATCTGAATCTTTTGACAATTGTAATCTGGGCTCAGTTGGAGTCAAAGTTAGGTTGCAATCTTGCATCTCAAATCTCTTGAGTATTTTGCGTGCATACCTTCTTTGGTGCATCATCAAACATCTATCACTCTTGTAAAATTCGATGCCAAGGAAGTATGAAATGTCACCCAGATCTAACATTTAGAATTCCTTGTTGAGATCACCTTTGAAGTCTTCGGTCTCCTTCTTGCAGCTACCTGTTATCAACAGGTCATCGACATAGAGGCATAGTATAAGCAATTCACTCTTGCTTCTTCTTACATATACTTCATGTTCACTTGTGCACTTCATAAATTCCTTTTTCCTTAGAAAGCCACATATCTTCTTGTTCCAAGCTCTTGGAGCTTGTTTAAGTCCATACATGGCTTTATGCAGCCTGTACACCTTTCTTTCTTCGCCTTGTTTCACAAACCCAACTGGTTGTACACCATAAACTTATTCTTCTAAGGGGCCAGTTAAGAATGCACATTTCACGTCCATCTGACACATCTACCAGTTGTTCATGTTTGCTAGACCAACAACCAACCTGATTGTTTCGATCCTAGTAACAGGTGCAAAAACTTCATCGAAGTCGATTCCTTCTTTATGAAGAAATCCTTTCGCCACAAGTCTCGCCTTGTATCAAGTCACTTCTCCTTTGGGATTCAACTTCACCTTGTATACCCACCTCACATTGATTTCCTTCTTGTCTCGGGGCAATTCGACAAGTGACCAAGTGTTGTTAACTTCGATTGACTTCAGTTCTTCATCCATTACTTTCATCCACTTCGAATCTTTCAATGCCTCGGCTGCATTGACAGGTTCGACATATGCGTAGAAAGCATAATGTACCAAATCACCTTCTTTGATTGACCACATCATCTGATGTAATTACACAATCTTGCAACCTTACAAGCATGTGTCTTGTTCTCTGAGGTCTGCTTGGACCTGCTTCACCTCTGACTTCTTCCTGTCGAAATTCTCTTTCGACTTCATTAGATGGTTCATCATAAAAGATTCTCACTTAATCCTTCTTAACATTCTCAGTCCAATCCCACCCCTTAAGCTCATCTATGATTACGTCTCTGCTGATCACTACTTGCTTATTCACTAGGTCGAACAACTTGTATCCTCCAGTCGAATGATATCCTATCAGGATCATCTGACATGACTTGTCATCAAGTTTTCTTCTCAACTGATCTGGCACATGTATATGTGTTATAGACCTAAACACCCTCAAATGACTCAAGCTAGGCTTGACACCAGACCAACATTCTTCTGGCGTGATTCCTTCTAGCTTCTTCATCGGACATCTATTAAGAATATATGTCGCAGTCGACACAACTTCTCCCCATAATTCTTTGGGCAAATGCTTGCCTTTAAACATACTTCTAACCATATTCATGATGGTTCTATTCTTCCTTTTTGCGACTCCATTCTGTTGTGGAGTGTAGGGTGGCACCACCGGATGCACAATCCCTTCTTTCACACATAATGGTTGAAGTCTTTCGACACATATTCTCCACCACCATCAGTTCTCAAAATCTTGATCTTTCGACCGCTCTGTCTTTCGACCATAGATTTAAACTTGGCAAATACCTCGATCACTTCACTTTTCTTCTGGATCAGGTAAGACCACCGTTTTCGACTGAAAACATCTATGAATGTAACAAAGTATTTCTTACCTCCAATCAAATACACTTGGAGAGGACCACATATATCATAGTATATGACTTCAAGAATTGCCTTCGACCTGCTTTCTGCATCCTTACTGAAGTTGTTCTTATGCTGCTTCGCCTGCACGCATTCTTCACATACTTCGTTTGGAATGTCGATTTCTGGTAATCCTGAAACCATATTTCTTCTCTTCAAATCTCTGATGTCTTTGAAATTGAGATGACCAAGTCTATAATGCCATATCCATTCATCTCTGTTGGTTGCTATTGCAAGGCACCTATGCTCCATTACATTTAGCTCAATCTTGAAGGTTATATTCTGAGACATTGGAGCCTTCAAGATCAACCTTCCATTTGAGTCGAGAACTCCCATCATCTTGTCTTTGATCAACACCTTGTATTTCTTTTTTTACTAACTGCCATATGCTGAGAAAATTTCTCTTCATGTCTGGTATGTACAACACATTTGAAATTACTGACCTCTTGCCATCTTTCCTCATAATCAGAACATCACTGACACCTTCAGCTGCTAGAGTGTTGTCATTTGAAATTTTCACCATGTTCTTCATTGAGGGCTTTATATTTACAAATCAATCTTTCCTTCCAGACATGTGTGATAAGCATCATGAGTCCAAGTACCACTAGTCCTTGAATCTCTCTTCATTTCTTATTGTAACCATCAACAACGTCTCTTCTTCTTCATGTTTCACTAGCTTTGCATAAGTTTCTTGATTCTTTTTCTTTTATGGATAATCACCAGAATAGTAACCATACCTTTGACAATTGCAATACTGAATGTGACTCTTGTCTGGCTTTTGACCACCACTTCTTCCTTTACTTGCAACACCGCCTCTTTGGTTGCCTTGGTTCCAGGGTTTTCTCTTATTCGATCAGTTTCCTTCTTGGTGATTTCGATCAGTCGAATTGTTTTAACCTCCTCTGCCTTTGTTGCCATTCCAGCTTCCTTTGCCTTTTCTTTCTTTTGCTGATTGAGCTTGCAAAGCCATATCACTCTTCGACTTTCCTGCAGCTCTTTCAGCCATTCTTTGTTCATAAGATTCAAGCGTCCCTTGAAGCTCTTCCTTTGTCAGTTTTGACAAATATTTCGACTCTTCTATGGCTACTACCACATGGTCAAACTTTGGAGCCAACGACCTCAAGATCTTTCTAACAACAGATCTTGATGTCAACATTTCTCCATATACCTTGATTTGATTCACCAGTTTCGTAACCTTCGTGAAGAAATCAGTTATGCTTTCATCGTCTTCCATCTGAAGCAATTCATACGTCCTTTTGTGAGTTTGTAACCTCACCTCTTTCACCTTCTTCGCACCTCCAAACGATTTCTCCAGAATTTCCCATGCTTTTTTCGCTGACTCTGCATCACTAACCTTTTCAAAGTTATCTGCATCAACACATTGATGGATTATAAAGAGAGCTTTATAATTTTTCTTCTTCAATTCTTTATGTGCAACCTTTTCTTGATCTATCGCGTCTTCTGCAAGCGTTGCTACTCCTTCCTTCACAAGATCCCAAAGATCTTGATAACAGAACACAACCTTTATCTGCTTGCACCAATTCTCATAATTGTTGTTCTTGAGAATCGAAAGATTTGCTGGAAAAGGCATGTTTGAATGATTCGTTTCCATGGTGATTTTCTTCCCACGAATTGTTTAAACTGGAGCTCTTTATACCAAATGTTGGAAATCCACCAAAACCTATGAAGAATTTCAATCAATCTTGATGAACAAGATTGTTATCACCCACATAATAGCAATGAAAAGAGAATAACAATTGAGAAAGAAAGAAAGTAAAGAACGATGAAGGAGAAGAAGAATTAAAATTCTGCAGAGTTTCTCTCTGCCCATAAACTGTGGAAAACTTCTTATTCACTTTGCACATGCAAAATACTGTGAATTACAATGTTATGAATACTCTATTCACTTCATTACAAGAATAAGGGTTACTCCATCTATTTATAGATTTAGGTTAACTTGGACCTCATGTCCTAAACAAGGGAGCAACCATTTTCCATTGCTCCTCTCTCGCGAAAATACATGTTGCATTAAAGAAGTTGAAAAATAATCTCAAAATTGGTACTCCACCCCAATATTGGAACGCCTAATAAAAACCCACTCTACCGGGTCCAGTTGGGATGGAGCGATTCTAAAATGGTTCAATACTTCCACTTCAAATTCGTCGAAAGGAAGTCTGAACCTCAATCTGAAAACTAGTATTCATAGAGAGGCATTGAACACCCATTGAAGGAGTTACACACCCTCTTGAAGGGGTGAGATATGAGAAACTGACCAATTAGAAGACGATTACATGTCCAAATAGGCGCACTCCAAACTTTGAGCACTGTTGAAGACAGACGTCGTCCCCTCAATTCTACTTCCACCTAAATGTGTCAAGTTGCGTCAGATGGAGTGAAGACATAGTGCCATTAGGACAAGTTAACCTATAGCCACATGTCCTAATGTGTCAAGTTGTCATATCCTACTTCCACCTAATGGCACTCAAGTTCACTTGAGAATCCTAAAGGGGAACACATGTCCTATCCTAGGGACCTAGAGCCGCATGTAAGAACGACCCTGCGAAGATGTTTCATTGACAAGATTGACATTTAAAACACTCAAATACCAAGGTCACTCACTCCACCTCCCCCAATTCCTGTCCACTTCTGCAAGTAAAGAATCTGGGATGAAGACCCTTGTTTAGGGAGACGACGTCCGATGTTCTGAAATTTTTTCCATTGTTCAAGGAAGCCTCAGGGGCAACTGTTATGGGCAGTTCTAGCCTTAATGACAAATATGCCCAATTATTTATCCAAAATTGTATCTACGAAAGGGTTGAAGATTCATTGCACCAAGTTATTGGATCCACTCCACATGTGGCTACCCATTGTTAAATATGATCTAACAGACCCTTGTGTTCCACAACAGAAAATGTGGGGTGGTCTACTCCACATGTGGCTACCCATTGTTAAAATGCGGGGTGATCCACTCCACATACTCCACATGTGGCTATCCCTTGTTAAATATGATCCATCAGACTCTTGTGTTCCACGACAGGAAATGGGGTGGTTCTAACTATCTCTCATATATAATGTATCCACAATAGATTTGCAGGTAAAACTATAATTTTGCTCCATTATTTAATTTTATTGACTGATTTAGACGATAGTGTTAATATTGCAGATCTCTCACCGTTCCGCAGCGTCGTAGAGCAATCACTACAGCACAAGTTGGTTTCATGATTTCATTTTCATCATTTTTGGTTTCTTGAATGCATTTTTATAAGCATTTTCATTCGTTGTCTTTAGATACACTCATATCTTTTGGGGTCTATGATTTCATATGGTCAAAATTTGATGCATTAAAGTACGAGATTCAGCAATTACTATTATCATGAATGCATTAAAAAGTAATTGTAGGGAATTTGATTTGCACAATGTGCTCGAGTAAAGAATTTATCTCGCTGAAACAAACCCGAGTGCGGAAAACTTTAAGTCTGACTGAATGACCAAACCATTTTTAATCTCATTAATATTCAATCTGTATATTTCTCATTCATTTTCAAGCCAAACACGCCATGAGTTATGAAAAAAATAAGCATAGATGGTAAAGTTAACAAATTCCATATCTGTACGGAAAAAATACAAGAATTTTACAAAACATTCTTAATCTGCAGACATTGCTAATAACGTCCAATACATTTTTATCTTACATTAATCACTGCTTTCTTTAACTTTCTGATTATCCAACTGAGAAAATGGAGAGCAAAAATAAATTACAGGGGAGAAAGAAAGAAACCAATCAATAGTGGCACCAAAAAGGCAAGGAGAGTATATAAAATATAATCCTCCACCTATCCAATGAACAATCCCAGTTGGGGCAGTAAAGTAATTTCAAATTGGCTAAGCTGTGACCATATCCGGCCCATTCAGTGCGGCGGCATCTGCCAATCTCTTCCAATTCAATTCCCGCAGCTCTTCCACCTCTTTGGCTTTAGCCTCTTTCTCCAAATACTTCCTCTGGCACTCTTCAAACAAATCAGCATCCATTTCGAGGAACATTTTTCTAACATTCACCGTCAACCCGTTAACGGCCTGGTTCCAATGACTCTGGACATTTTTCTCCAATGCTTCGAATATAATGGGTAATACTACAGTCCTGTTTTGGGCTATTAAACCGACAATGTGCTCATTATTCCACAGAAAGAGGGCTCGTTCTGCAACCTGCATCGTAAAAGTGCCTAAGCATATAGACTTTTGAAAGGATAATTTAACTGGATACAATAAAATGTTGAGCAATCAGGATTCTCTATCCAATCCAGTATGCTAATTATCACCTGAGATATATATTTTAAAAAATATATATGTGTGGGGCTCTTCTAAGCCTGAGTTTACTATATGCAGGTCAACCTAGACCCGAACTCAAAAGCTAGGGAGCATGAAGATCTGCTCTGAATCTTGTGATCCTTAAGGTCACTCCCATGACCCTCAACCTAATCATTATAAGAAAGGGAATTGCTCCA
This sequence comes from Lathyrus oleraceus, assembly GCF_024323335.1. Classification (NCBI taxonomy): domain Eukaryota; kingdom Viridiplantae; phylum Streptophyta; class Magnoliopsida; order Fabales; family Fabaceae; genus Lathyrus; species Lathyrus oleraceus. The sequence goes on from NC_066581.1 coordinate 130,829,851, forward strand.
TTAAGAAAGAAGGATATCTACTAGCCTTCCTCAAAATGTCACTAATCATGCATTACGCCAACCTGATCTGGAATGGTTGCCATTTTATTACTACACAAGGAACCCAAGAGGTCGGTCCTAGTTTTAATTTTCTTGACTCTGGTTTAAGGGATCTGAATATCAGCCCAAAAGGACAAGGAGAGTAAAGATAATCACAGAATCAATTCAGATTTTTCAAACTAATAAAAACTAATAACCAGAAGGAAGTCCTCAATACTGTAATGATTAACAACAATTTAGACACAGCAAACGGGACTACAAAAAGCATCGCAATGAAAGAGTTAAAGCGAAAATCACCTTAAATATCACTAAGAAGAGAAACTCATATTGCACATTATTTTGGTTTCCATAAACTCTAGATGTTTGTGGTCATGACCCATTATTGACCAAGATCAGATTTGGTATAGCTAAAAAACAGAAGGAATTGAGTGATGCTAAACTCTAGGGCAATGAAACAGAAGAACTGATTCGCCCCTTCGTTCCTTGCTTCATTTTTACAAACATCGCCGAACTTTTGTGTCCATTGACTAAATAAGAACAGTGAATGGAAGTACATGCAAGTTTTGGATACTAAGAAATCCACTGCTATATTACTGTTCATATTGATTGCTGCCAAGTAGGGTTGTGCAAAATCCAGTTCTAAGATCTAAATCCATAACCGTATTCAAATTCATTTTAAAGTATCCGAATACAAGTAAATGATTATCAACCGGTCATTTCTCAAGTGGTTGGATAACCACCCATATTTTATTTTTGGATTTAATTATTATCAGATTTTTATCCACTTTTCCAAACACAGGTCGCAGGCAGAAGGACGCTTAATCATTAATGAAGTTAAAATAAATTTATATTTAACAAGCGAAATGGTCATAGTTTCAAATCTCTTATTTTCTTCTTTTTTTTAATAAAACGAATAGTATCTCTCTTCTACCTTCTGACAAAAAGGTTGTTTTTATACTTTAATACTGACTAACAGATTCCTTCCTGTCAATTGGTTTGATCATTAGATATTTTCTCAGTTGTATTTTTTAATTGTAGTTTTTAACATGAAAACAATTAAATTATATCTAATATTTTCTCTGGTTTGATCATTAGATACCTTACTTTAATATTTGTACATCTTGTACTTTGTTACTAGTTATAATATACTTTTCCCTTAGTTATTAGTTATAATATACTTTCCCTTAATAATCTTCAGAAATAATTTGTTTTTTAATGGAGAAATAACCGATTTTAAATATGAATTTCATAAATAACCACATTTAAAATCAAACTAAAAAACTAATTAGTTTTAAACCAGTTTTTTTATAAGTAACTATTTTAAAGAAAAAAATGGATCTGGTTATCAATCTAAATCCACATGAACAGCCCTACTGCCAAGCCGCGGTAACAATATGGCATTGAAACAAACTTCTCCCATGAGTTACAGGCACACTTAGCAGTCTAACAAAGAGTACCAATTCATTAAGCATAGTACAAGTCTAATCCTCTTTCCATTTTTTCAACTCAATTCCAAAGAGGTACAAAACAAAGGGATGGCGTGTTAGAGAGGTACAAAACAAAGGGATGGCATGTTAGACATGTAAAGAGACCCCTGAGATTTGACTATGTGTATCCTTTTTTTCTTTCATTTTTAGAATTTATAATTTAGGGTGTGTTTGGTCAGTTTTAATTTGGCTTCCTGTTTTTAAAACCTTTTAAAGCAGTGGCGAAAACACACACATCAATGAAGCATAGATACTTCAAAAATGGTGATGTACCCAATACCGGTAAGAGTCCACTACTTGTGCTACTCTCTTTTTATTTATTATGTAGTAAAACTTGTGATTTTCTCATGTTAATATTATAATATTATATTATTTATGCATTTCAATTTCTTTGTTTTGTAACTTATTTTGAACTTTTATTTTTATTTTGATGTTTTATGATTGGAACAATTTAGCTCTCCAATGTTAGATTATATAAAAGAGTTCATGTTTTTATTAACATATCCCCATACCAAGTTTTAGGGAGTCCGGGAGCGTCGGGTGCATCAGAAGTATCTTCTCTCATATATCCAACATGATTAGTCTTGATCCATACTAAGATCCAACTTCCGCTCCCCCACCGAGCATAATCATAGCATATCCACCCAAAACCTTAAGGCAATGGGTGTATAAGTCTTCTCTCTTATAAATTCAACATTTCCTTCATTTCTAATCGATATGGGACTTAATCACTCACACTTAAATCCAACACCAATCATTTGCAAGAAACCAAGAAACAGTTGAGGGCCAAATTAAAAGCATAACTTATTTGCATGTAAGCCAAAAACAACACCACCAACCAAGCATTTGTAAGAAACCAAGAAACAATAGTTTCAACCTTCAATGCAAAATAGAATGCAAACACATGGTTGAAAATTTATTACAATCAAAAGGACCTTATTGAGAACATGGTAAGTGAAGGATGAGATGAGTTGAAAGAAAGATCAACGACGCAATAGCATTCAAGGTCCTGATTTATTGGCTCAATTGCATATCCTCCTGATTCAAGAAATTAAGCATCTTCCCTCAGATTAGCAATATAAATTGCAGTGGGTCACTTATGATCCAAATCAAGGGTTGGTTTTGACAGTTCGGGACTCACATAGACACTAATAATTATTTGAAAAAATTAATGTCTCGGTGTTGGATATGCCTTATATCAGAGTTTTATTTGCTTCCCAAACTTGGAAGTTATACTTATAATAAATCACAGTATTAATTTGAAGGTAGGATTTTAGTCTCAGTAAATCCCATCATAAATTTTGACATATATCCTTTGTTCTAAAAAATAAACTGCAAATAGTGTGCTAAATTTCTTGTTATCAGCAAACTTAGAAGTATTTTAGGTTTTGGTGAAGAGTAAGACTTGGACCATCAAGAACATCTCTAGTTGACCAACAGCAAAAACCAACAGCCTTCATATCTCATATTAAAATTACTTAAACAGACTTAACCATTAGGCCTAGTAGTCAAACTACTCACCAGAATAGATTGACTAGATCATTTTCAGTGATTTCACTATTCAGAAAAACATGCTTCCCTCCAGACCAAAGAGTAGCTACTAGAGCTCTTTTGTTACAAAAAAGTGATTTTAGTATTTCATAATCTGGAGATTATGCTTTTGATATTTTTAAGAAAAGCTAAAGTAGAATTTTATTTGCTTCCCAAACTTGGAAGTTATATTAATTCACCGAAACAATTTGCAGATAGGTCTGAAATCTCAGTAAATCCCATCATTAACTTTTAGATATTTCCTTTGTCTAAAATAGTGTGTGCTAAATATCTTGCTCTAGTGCAGACCTTCAGCAACAAATGTAGAAGTATTTAAGGTTTTGGTGATGAAGAAGTGGGACTGGGACCATCAAGGACATCTCTTGTTGACTAACAGTCAACAACTTTCATCTATCGGATTAAAGTTATTTAAAAAGACTCAAACTATTAGGCCTGAAATTCTAGTGTATACCTTCAGCAGCAAATTTAGAAGTGTTTTAGGTTTTGGTGATGAAAGGAGTAGGACTGGGACCATCAAAAACATCTCTTGTTGACCAACAGCTTTCATCTATCGGATTAATATTATTTAAAAAGACTGAAACCATTGGGCATAAGTAGTCAAATTCCTAACCAGATAAGATTCACTAGATCGCTTTCGGTGATTTCACCATTCAGAAAGACATGCTTCACTCGAGACCAAAGAATAGCTACTAGAACCTGTTTGTTACTAATTATATAAAAAAAAGTGATTTATTATTCAATAATTTATTCAATAGCTACTAGACCAATGTTGTCAATGACAGATAGTGGATTGTTAAAATCCCGCTATGCAATAAAGACTATAGTGCCACTATAGCCGTTATTTGACAATAATTTATATTAAATTTTGCATCACGGAGCAATAGTGGTTTGTCCAAATTCTACTACCGCTATAGCGGTATAATGCCACTATAGCTATTTAACAATTCCGCTATGCAATAAAGACTATAGTGCCACTATAGCCGTTATTTGACAATAGTTTATACTAAATTTTTTATCACGGAGCAATAGTGGTTTGTCCAAATTCTACTACCGCTATAGCGGTATAATGCCACTATAGCTATTTAACAACACTGGTGGCAGTTTTGTAACTATATGTGAAAACAAAAAATCTGAAACCAAATAGGCCCTTAGCTTTTAATGATACAAATTTACTAAACCAACAATCTATAGATTCTTAAATATTGACGTGGGTTGTGAAGATTTTCCAGAAAATGAGTTCATTACGGTTTTCTCTCCCCTAGCCCATTAATCACATTACTTGAACTTGACTGGCACATTGCAAATGTTAATTTTAAAGTATATGAAAATCCGTTCAATTTCTTATATCACCATGAGCATTGGACAAGATTTTATAAACCACAAGGTAAGAGCAGTTAACCCACAACAATAGTCAGTCATGCTAAAACCAAATTCAGTTTCAGGTTTACTGCCATTAAAATAGCATGCACCTCACCAAAAAAAGTAAATAACCATAGTGTTAATATTAAGAAAGAAATTAACCTATAGCTCAAAGACATCTTTAGATAGTGCAAAAGCCAAATGAAAAACTTTACTATTATTACAGTTACTAAAAATCAGAGTTATTAATAGTGGACTTCAGTGGCGCTATCCCGGGATTTCTTCCCGGAGCGGCACCTCCCCGCCACTTTAGAGCAGCGCGCATCTCAGTTTGAGATTGCGGCTGCGATTCATGCGATAGCGGCTCGCGGGAGCGGTTTGCTTCCCGCCCTGGAGCGGGTTTGACCCGTTTTTTATTAGGGTGAGCAAAAAGACGGTTTTACCCTTAAACTAATGACGTTGGAATGGCTTTTCTGAAGACGTGTCTCTCTCTTCTCTTCTCACTTCTTCAATTCGCTTGTTTGGCTTGCCCTAGTGGCACTCATTGACCTCTTTCTCCTTCCTCCTTCCTTCGCTCAGCCTCTTTCCTCCTCCCAGGTTAGTCTTCTTCTTCCTTCTTCCTTCTTCCTTCTTCCTTCTGTTTCTTCTTTTCTATTCTTCTCCTCTTATTATTATTCTCCGTTTTCATAATATATTAATGTTTTAAACTGTTTTTTTCTTTTTTTACTCTCTATTCTTCTTCTCTTACTCTACTCTGTTTAAACACATGTTTTCCTTTCCTTTATTTTTTATTTTTCAAATTCTATTTTAAAAATATCAATGTTTTAAACTGTATTTTATTGTACTTTGATATTTGATTTTATAAATCTTTTATGGGTGTTGTGTTATTAAAGTATTAATTTTAATCTGTGTATCAAAAAAATAGTCAAATAGCAGCTATCCCGCTATCCGCTATCCTGCTACCCCGTTTTTGGGGTCGGCCGCTCCGCTCCGCTATCCGGAATTAAAATAACATTTACAATACAAATACTTACATAAACATGGAATCTTTTTTAAGCAAGGGTAGTAGACCATTTAATAGAGTCTCAATGTAGAGAATCTTAAGTTATTTATTACGATCTTTATTACGATCCCACGATTTACGATTTTTCTATACTCAAACGATCTTAGGTGGGATCCCGAGTTTGATAACCATGATAGAGATTATATACATAAGCAAATTTCATAAAGTAAATTGTCAAAAAATAGATATCAATTGAGTTTTAGTTCTGCTTAACTATGGCAGTTCAACACTATTTGAGAAGAAAAATAAAAATTAATAGATAAAACAACCCCTCTAAGAGACAAATGTATGTGATATGAAATTGTGAATAACTATTTTTGCATTTCGGTATGTTAGGATTCAAAATAACTATGAGAAAACATATTACCGCTCTAGTTGGAGTGGCGGAAGTGGAGGAGGGTTTTCCAGGACAGAATGTTGAGTGGTTAAGAATCATCACGAGAATAAAGTCAGTGTGGCATAGATGAGGATGTTGTGTTGTATGTGTGGTAAGACTAGACAGAATAAGATTAGAAATGACAATATTAAAGAGACGGTAGGGAGGGGTAGCACCTATAGTAAAAAAGATGGTGGAAAATAGACTTAGGTGATTTGAGCTTGTAGAGAGAAGAAGACCAATAGATTTTGTGGTAAGAAGAGTAGATTAGATGGAGAGGAGCCAAAGAGTTAGAGGTAGAGGAAGACCTAAAAAAATTATAAGAGAAGTTATTAAGAAAGATCTAGAGATTATCGATTTAGAGATAAGCATGGGCCTGGATAGAACATTATGACAGAAGTTAATCTGTGTAGCCAATCCAATTAGTGGGATAAAACTTGGTTGTTGTTGTATAATATATCTTCTCGTATTAATCGATAACGATAAAACATAGTTATTTTTGTTTTTTCTCCATCCACAAACACATCATCATTAAGGAGCAAAACTATAACTGAACTATCCACAAAACTAAAAAAAATCTAGGTAACCCAGTTTGGTACTAAAACATACTACAACAACAGTTTGGGACTTGAAGGAATCATCAGCTGAAGTTTACTAACTAAACAACCAAACCTTATATTAACGTTAGGTTATTAAAATAATACCATTTAAGGGCCTAGTATAGATCTAGCATACCAAGAAAGTAACAGTTCAACAAGAAGAATTGCAAATTTATAACCCTGATTATCCAAAGAAAAAGGAAAATAGTAATTAAAAGAAAAAAGCTTGGATTAATCCTACTCAACCAACATCATAAAAAACCAAATTCTGACAAACCTGAAAATGCGGACTATTGAGACAGCGTGCAATCTGTCTAAAAAGAAGAACCATGCAGCGTTGGAATTCTGCGGCTTGTGTAGCCTCCAGCACCTCCTCCAGTTCCCCGAGAAATAGAACTTCCTTCTGGCAATTGGTGACTGGCCAGTACTTCAACAAACCCCTAATAACAGTATCCGCTAGCTTAAAATCCTTCTCAACAAACTGAGAAATGCAGTACGACAACTGCTGATGGTACACAGCTACGGGTTTAGGTTTATGCAAAGGCAACAACGCCCTCACAAGAAACAATTTATGCTCCTCCTTCATGGGCAAAGCAAACCCATTAATGATGCTCCCAAGAATCTCAAGAAGCTCCATAATCCCACTATGTCTCTCAGTCTCATATATAAACCGGTAAAATATGTTGTTAATAGCCTTCCTAATATAGGGTCTATGAACCATAAATTTTCCATACACACGATGCAAGATAGTTTTCACATACTCACGTTCTCTAGGATCCTCAGAATCAAACAAATCAAGCAATTTAAGCACAAATGAATGATCAATGTAACGTTTAGCTACCTTAGTATCAGTATCAGACGAAACCACGTATCTAAGGAGAAGCTCATAAACGAGCTGCAAATGAGGCCACGCCGGTTCCAAACAAGGCTCCTCCTCTTCCGGATCGGTAGCATCCTGTCCCGTGTTCTCGTGGAATGCCGGTGGGAGACACCGGAAAATATTCACCGACACCATTTTAATCATCTCTTCTTGACAAATCTCCGTTATCTTACTCGAACTAGATTGAATAAATTCAACCAATTCCATCAAAGTCTGTCTCTTAATTTCCTTCTCCCGAACTGATTTCATCGTGTCGGTGAAATCCAACGTGTGGCAACAAATCTGAAGCTTCCGGAGAAACAAATTCTGCCTCTCAGAAACCGGTACATCACGGAACAACGGAAGCGGTTCGATTTTTCCAGACGGCGGAGGTACGACCACAACCGCTGATTGATTGACGTCGTTCGCCGGAGGACCGTATCCATCGTTAGAATCCGATTTGGAGGGCTTCTTTTGCCCTCCCTTCATCATTCTCTTGAACATTTTTTCGCAAACCCTAACCTAACCCTAAGCTAACAATTTCAGAAGTGATTGTTGAAGATGAAAGCTACGACGTCGTAGAGTGTTCCTCTGCCACGATTTTCGCATCACAGCTTAAACGACGGTGGATCTGAGGTGATTGGATGGTCACCGAGGGTTGGAGTGGTGGTCAATGATCGGAGGTGGATTGCCGGAGATGTGTTCCGGCGATCAAATGATTGGTAAATACATAGAGAGCGTGTGTTTGGGTTTGAGTTGCGATAGTTTTAAGTTGTTTTTTTGGAGTAAAATTGAGGAGATTATTATAGAGATGCATATTGCATATTGGTGTAAAGGATATCAATGGATAATGCATTACAAAATTACAATTACGAACAACGAATTTCAACTTCAATTTCTTTGCTATACTATTTTGACAAATCATTGGAATATATTTATTTTTTAAACATACTCACTCTCTTTTTGTTACTTGAAATTTATATCACATGTTAAATTTCAAGAAATGTTTTCTAGACATATATTTGAGGTAAATATCATCTATTTATATGGGTTTTAATTGATAAGTTCTTAAATGATCATTAATTTTAGTTGATATAAGTATCTTTAGATATTATATATTTAATATTTAATTTATTTTAAAATAAACTATTTAAAATTTATGGAGATTTGTAAAGAAGCGACGATTAAAATGGGGAAATTTTACCTCATACCCCAACAATTATACTCATACTCCTATAATAAGTTTTTTTTGACCAAAATGCCCTCGTATAAATAGGGTATATTTTGTAAAAAAATTAAATTTTATTTCATTTTCACTTCAAGACTTCCGGATCATCCTTTTTACTATTGTAAACTGGAACACTAAGAGTAAGTCTTCCGCTTCACAAACATACCGGAACACTTTCCAAAAGACTTCCGGTTCGTTGCAAATTTTAGGCGTTGAACCGGAACTCTTTAATAAAAACTTTCAGTTTGGAAGAGTGGTTACCGGAACTCTTCGTAAAAGACTTCCGGTTTTCATTCAATTAATCGGAAGTCTTATGGAAAGTGTTCCAAAAGTCAAACTCAATTTTCATCACACCGAAACTTTTTTTAGAAGTGTTCTGGTGCGTAATTTTTTTTTTAATTTTCTTTTATACTTGTTTTTTATAGTGCTTCGAAGACGAGGTGTCGACGGTAGGATTCCAGACCGTAGTTTAGGACGGGGCACATCTACATCTGCAGCAGAGCCGACTGGCTATTTATGAGGGTCGTACGATATGTCTCTTTTGGTAAAGTATGAGCATCATGTTGCTCGCCATTTATGGTTTTGTGAGGTAAATAAACGACGTATATTTGAAATTGAATAATATTTGAATATTTTATATTATGTTTTATAATATGTGTTTTAATTGTTTTCAAGAAAGAGGTCCGAAGAAAGAGTTGAAGGTTGCTGGACACGGACTTAAACTGACATTGAGGGTTCCACTAGCTCTTCCACGACAGGTGGAGAGTTGGATATCTAGGTCTGGGTTATCTTCACTTCAGAGAACTAGTTTGAACAAGATTGACACAAATCTGGTATCCGCATTTGGGGAAAGATGGCATCTAGAGACATCTTCATTTCACATGTCGTTTGGTGAGATGAGCATTATTTTGGATAATCTCTCTTGTCTGCTTCACTTGCCCATCAGGGGTGTGTTCTGGAGTCCTCAAGATGTCATTGAAGAGGTTGTTGTTGAACTTGCTGTTGACTACTTCCTTCGTTCCTTTTTAAGTGTCATTTTTTTACTTTTTACACATATCAAGAAAATTAATCATTATTGTTACTTTTTCAGCAATAATTCTCCTTTTACCCATAATACCCTTAATTATTTATTACATTCATTTTACTTTTTCTCTATATATAATAATTACTTATGGGTAATTTTGACAAAATATAACTAATATTACCTTGAACTTTGTAAATGGCACTTAAAAAGGAACAATTTTTTTACAAAAAAGAGACACTTAAGAAGGAACGGATTTAGTACTTAGGAGTGTCACATAGTGAGACACAAACACATGTTCGTGGCTGCAGGGGTTCTTATTATAAATTGGAGTGGTTATACAATTTATTCGTACAGCATAGAGTTGCTTCTAGCTGGGCATATGCGACTAGAGCATATTTGTTGATGTTGGTGGGTCCCACAATTTTTGCCAACAAGATCTTTATACTTGTCGAGACACGATATCTCTTACTGTTTATGGACTTAGATAGATGTTCAGGATATAGTTGGGGAGCAGCTGCATTGGTTACCCTATACAAATACCTTAGAGATGCGTCCATGTTCAGTTGCAAGCAGCTCGGTGGATATCCTACTCTCCTACAGGTATATAATTTAATTTTGTTTATTAAATGTTGGATTCATTTTATAAAGTATGTTAATTTAATTTATTTTGTTTATTATGTTTTTATATTGTAACAGTGTTGAATTCACGAGTACTTTCCAACTGTTGGAAAAAGGAGAGAATTGGAAACCAGTTGATAATTGTGGTCTTCCTCGAGCGATGAGATGGTCCTATAGGCAAGGAGTCCTGAAGATGGATGATTTACGACCTATTTTGGATGAGCTGACACCTGTCGGCGTCATATGTCGTCCATTTGAGGATCATAGAGATGGCTCTTGTTTAATGAGTTATGTCTGTACAGGTGGTGTTTGAAGTGGGGTGACACAGTTGTTCCATACTTGCCTGACAGATGTATACGTCAGTTCGGGTACAAGCAGTATGTTCCATCCCCATCTCTTGATTGTATGATGGTTAATGATATTGATGTTGATTGGATTGGTTACCATCAAAGAGTTCTTGTTATGATTCGTCCAACAATACTGGCCACCACTCCATCTGATATAGAAGATGGATACTTGGAGTGGTATTATTGTGTTTCGCATCCTTGTTTGATCTCGCCCCATCGTGATGAACCAAGAGAGGTGCTAGTTCCTGTTTACGACGCAAGACCATCTGATCCTAATTGGGCTCGTATATCTACATTGATTCATCGTTATCTGAGACAAGTTAATGCCGAAGAGGAAGATCCGCAGTTTGCTGATTTATTTGAAGCTTTGCATATTTCTCTTTCACATTGATTTATGTATTAACTTTTAGAACTAAATGTAATAAAATAGACATAATATAATATTCATGTTTTGATTACATATTTATGCTAATATAGGTGTAAGTAATTGCCAATGTTGTAGACGTCCTGCAAATCCTAACATCCAAGACGTTGCGGCCAGACAACGAAACTTCTTCCAATCTAATGTGACTGGTGGCAACGGAAACCCCTATTTCATGTTTACCTGATAATAATAATTAAAACATATATTTAATAAAGTGAAATAAGTAAAATAATTAAAACAGTAAGTCTTATAAAATAAAATACGTACCTGAACCCAATGATTTTGGTTAACAAAATCAATGCATGAATGGAGACATTTGGTGAATGTGAACTTGTCATAGGAAAGAAAGTCATGCACGGATTGCCTAAACAGACAAGTACAACATTATAACGATTTGCTATCAAGTGACCCATATCTGGTAGAGTCAACCATTTTTGTGGTGGTTGTGAACCAAAGAATTCTATCTTTAAAGATTCTCTCACTTCTGCCAACCGATTACAAAATAACTTGTCATACAAAGTTGACCTTTCCTTGTCTATTATTTCCAACTCCAAGTCTCGGCGAACCATTGACCAACCATCCTCACCATATCCATGCAATGATGCAATGACTCTAAATCCACAATTACCATCTGATACAACATTAACTACATCTTCAATGTATGACCTAATATGATTAGGAAATTGAAGAGTGAAATATTTCTTTGATTGTGGTTGCTTCTTTGATAATTTTAACTTCTTCGAAGTCTGTGATGGTTGAGATTGCCTTTGTGAAGATTGAGATGCCTTATCAACATACTCATAATATGAAAGGGTCCCTATAAACACCATATCCTGCTGGTTTTTTTTCCTTTTTTCTTCACTCCTCCTCTGGTTTTTAATTTCTCGGGTGGTGGATACAATGAAGTCATTGTGGGGTATGCAAGTTCACAAACCCTACTCTTTAATGCCTTTTTCCCAACAACATCTAATGACCTAAACCGTTTCCATAATTCATCTATTGCAAAAGTCATATCCACCTCTGATCCATCATCTGCACCTACCTCTAACTCAACTTCCATAGTTAGTTTCCTCCGATGAACATGAACAACATCTATGGGTATCAGTATACCACCTAGTGCGTATCTTCCTAACTCACAAGCACAAGGTAACCCATAAGATGTTCTAAGAGTACAACCACATATTTTCCTGTTAGTTCCAACATAATCAACTCTCAATAACTCTTCAGCAATACGTCTCAAAGCAGCTTGAGACACTGAACCACGCAAATTACCATAAAATGGACTTATGTGCGCGTGCTCGACTTCGTAAAAACTTTTTTTAAAAGAAGCTCTAATGTTTCCCAGTTGTAACCTCAAGTTGTTATTCATAGCTTCCCAACATTTGAGCATGTCACCTATATTGTTTCCTAACATCTGCTTTAACTTCCAATGAGCAGATTCAACCCTAAAAATAACATATTGAAAATATTAAAAATATCACATATATAAAAAAATACATAGTAAAAAATATAACACATACCGATTAGTCATCGTGTTACCCAAATGTAGCACTCGATTAATCCATGCTCCAACAAATCTCTGTCTATGTGGAGTCAACCATGTGTCTTTCACATAATTAATAAATCCACTATAATCAACACATGTATGCTCAAGTTTATGCAACCATTGGCCATACTCAACCTCGTCACTAGCCCAAACAACTTCCATCCACAATGTGTATATCGTCTTTTGCATGTCATTCACCACATATTGTTTGCATTCTTCACCAATGTTTTTGTTAATGTGAAATCTACGTAGTAAATTAATCGACCTGGGAAATACAATTTCAATTGCTTTCATCAAAGCAAGATCTCTATCTGTCAAAATCACTTGTGGACACAAATCTTTCTTCACAAGTAATTCTTTAAGTTTCTCTAATACCCATAAAAAATTCTCTGTCTGCTCAAACTCCATATACGCAAATGCGACAGCAAAAGTCAACTCGGTTGATGTCATGCCAACAATTTGAAACAAAGGTTGTCTATATTTGTTTGTCTTGTATGTGCTATCCATAACTAACACAATAGAAAAAATATTCAACAACTTAACTGAATCAGGATAGGCCCAAAATATCTCTCTCACAGCTTCCGAGTCATCCATTTTTCTACTCCAATACACATAGCTTGCATCCTCAATAAGCTTAAACAAATGTTGTATCTCACTTCTAGGACCTTTTATCTCTTTTTCTATCATACTCTTATGCTTGTATATTTGCGTAATCCGAGTGACATTCTCTGGATCTCGGTCTTGCAAGGAAAGCAATATGTGTCTAGGTGGTACATGTCTCTTTGTTAAATCAGCGACATGTTGCTTCTCATCTGTGGTCAACCTACCAATAAAGGAATGACCTTCTAATCTATCAGGTAAACCATGATTATGGACCCCATATTTTACATCAATCTTCCAACCAGACCCATCTTTCGTCGGAGTCGACCTGATTTTAAATGGGCATCCACATTTCTTGGACGCACTTTGGGTTCCACTATCAGTATTCTTGTGTTTCTCACCTTTATCACAACCAAATATTAATTTGTTACTTCTCCCTCTCTTTCCTATTTCAGTATCTGAACGAGTGATAATAACGGTTACTTTATTATCGATTCCAACCTCTTTAATCCATCTGATCACATACCAAATCTTTGAGTGGTTAAAAACGCATCAGAATTATCTACACATATTTGGGGAAGATTTTCCATACCTGCACAATAAAAAAAAGTAAAAAATAAAATAAAAATGCAAACGGGAAGTCTTCGACGAAGAGTTCCGGATCATAGAAATAGAACACCGGAAGTCTTTAGAAAAGACTTTCGGTGTATGTTACTTTGTTCATCGGAACACATTTGATAAGTGTTTCGAAAAAAAATTCAAAAAGAACCAGAACTCTTCAAGTAACTCTTCGAGTATATGTTTTGCAGTGTTCCGAATGTCTTTCATGAAGTCTTCCAGTTTGAAAAAATATATACCAAATGTCTTTTTCAATGAGTTCCAGTACGAGGGTGGATAGTGTAATTTTCGAAAGTCTCAATTGAATGGTTAAAAATGAAATGGTAAATTGGTTAAAAATAATTAAGGGTAAAATTGGTATTTTAAAAAAAATGTAGGGGTATTGGTATAAGTGTAGGGGTATGAAGTAAAATTTCCTCAAAATGGATGTCCTAAAATTGAAATGGAGGGAACACTTATCTATTATTTATATAAATAATCGTCTTTGATAATATATTTTACACATTGTAATGATATGACTCTTTTATCTCTAAAATAACACACTTTGTAAATAATTTTATGCATATAATCATTCAACCAATCAATTTTAATTTTCTTTATTTTTTTATGCATTTAGTAGGATATTAGTTTAACATTTTATGTTAATACTCCGATCTCTTTAAAATAGTTAAGGAACTTATAGTTAAGAGACAGAGTTTCTTTCTCAACATAATTACTTGAGGAAAAAATTAATCATTATTATGGGTTATTAGTTAGTTTTCGACTAAACTTTCACAATTCGACAATAAATTTGGCCTTTCTTGTGGAGCACTACGTCCAATGTCACTAAATTTCCAAACATTGGGCCACGACTATTGGCATAAGCATGTGCGATATGAAAAAAACATCAATAGTATGGATCAACCATCACTACCATCCAAAAGGAAGTCACGCCTACAACAACTGGATGAAGCTTCACAATCAATGGGAATGCCAATTATTCCATTCTATAGCCAGAATTGTTGATGTAAATCCCTGATGTGGTGGCTCATAATATTAGATCTGTTCATAACCTTATTATTTCTATCGATATAGAAATCAAGAACATAACTCTAAAATAACACCTATGTGTTGATAACCCATATCAAAATTCAATCAGAGAATAAAAGCGGATACGTATCTGAGTTTGTCATTATGAATCACTGAAGGTTTGTGGGTATTTGATCTTCAAATTTGTAGAGTTTCCTTATGGCTCCTTGAATCTCCTCTGATGGGGATGAAGATAGAATTTTTTCGATAAACCATTTTCATGTTGTCTAAAAATGGGGACCCTAACCCCTATAAATAACCTTAGGGTTATTTTTTAGTTTTCAATATTCTAATTTGACCCCTCATCAAATTAGATATTTACTTATAGTATCTATGCAATAGTCTCATATTTCATGACATTTATGCTTTTAGCCACATACTTAATATTAATCAGACCACTGCTGTTTTGGCTAATTAAATAATGACCCTAACACATGCAATATTATATTTGTGACCAAAAATTCTAACAATCTTCCATTGGTCACATATGTAACTTTACACATGTGTTAGACTTTATGAGCTTAAAATTTGTCATTATATTCTTTAAGTATATCCAAAGTATCTCGCCAATTAGTCATGTCAGTATACAGAATCAAAGTAATTTTCATTATATCAATCATAATTAAACCCTTCAATGATCACTAATAGTGACACAACTAAATTACATAGATCCATCATGAAATGTGAAACATGAAAGTCACATGAAGTTGATATGTATATATTTATTTTCAACTGATCCTACTTTACTCTAGTAAGATCATTCAATAAATTTATTGTACAAAATGTAAACTGTTGAATATCAAACTTTATTAATGGGAAAATACTCAAAATTATAGTATGCATACATAATACCAAACACATAACATAAAACTCATAATCGACTAACTCCCATTAAACCAACGACTCCTCTAACGATAAAACACACATGCGAACAATGTGCTCATGAAAGACCTTGGATGGAAGACTTTTTGTAAGAGGATCTGCTATCATGGAGTTTGTCCCCAAGTGTTCTATGGAAATTTGTCCACTTTATACCCTTTCCTTAACAACTAGGAACTTGATGTCAATATGTTTTGACTTGGTCGAGCTCCTATTATTGTTGGAATACAAGACAGCTGATTTTTTGTCGCAATATAACTTAAGTGGCCTTTCAATTGCTTCCACAACCCGCATCCCAGTGACAATATTCCTTAGCTAAATCCCATGGTTGGATGCCTCGTAACATACTATAAACTTTGTTGCCATGGTGGATGAAGCCGTAAGAGTTTGCTTAGCACTGCACCAAGAAACTACACCATCAGCCAACATGTAGATATAGCCTGAAGTGGATATTTTACTATCTTGGCATCCAGCAAAATATGAGTCAGGGTATCTAGTGATCTCTAACTGGTTTGACCTCCTATATATGAGCATATAGTCTTTTGTTCTCTTTAAATACCTCATAACCTTTTTGGCTGCTTTTCAATGAGCCATTCCTGGATTGCTCAAATATTTGCCTCACATCCCAACTATGAAAGCAATATCTGGATGCGTACACACTTGGGCATACATCATACTCCCTATAGTTGATGCGTAAGGAATCTTTTGCGTTTCTTGAATTTCTAAGTTTCCTTTTGGGCACTAACTAAGACTGAATTTGTCTGCCCTAACATTTGAAGTATCTCCTGATTTACATTCCTGCATGTCAAACCTTTTAAGTACCTTTTCGATATAGCTCCTTTGTGATAATCCTAGAATACCTCGAGATCGGTCCCAATGTATTTGAAATCCTAATACAAAGAAGGCGTCACTAAGATCTTTCATCTCGAATGTTCTTGATAGAAATTTCTCGGTTCGTGCATCATGCATATATCATTGGCGGCAAGCAATATGTCATCAACATATAGGACCAGGAAAATGTATTTGCCCCCACTAAATTTGTGATACACGCAATCTTCAACAAGATTCACCTTAAAACCAAATGACAAAATTATTTCATGAAACTTGTGGTACCACTGAAGAGATGCTTATTTTAGTCCATAAATGGATTTTGTTAATTTACAAACCATATCCTTTGGTTCTCCCGACACAAAATTTTCTGGTTGCACCATATATATTGTTTCATCAACGTTGCCATTGAGGAAAGTCGTCTTAACATCCATTTTATTGAGTTCCAAATCATAATGTGCAACAAGAGCCATGATTATCCTAAAAGAGTCTTTCGATGAAACCGGATATAAAGTCTCTTTAAAGTCAATCCCTTCCTTTTGAGTATAACCATTATCCACAAGACGAGCTTTATACCTCTCCACATTACCGTTAGAATCACGTTTGGTCTTAAAAATCCATTTGCAACCAATGGGTTTCACACCTTCTAGTAACGGGACAAGTTCCCAAAATTTATTGTCTTGCATGGATTTATACTCCTCCTTCATTGCTTCAATACACTTTTTTGAGTTGGAATCTTGCATGGCTTGACGGAAGTTAATTGGATCATCTTCCATCATGCCATTATTTTCCTCATGTTCTTGGAGAAAGACTCTGTAATCATCTGGAATAACATTTCACCTTTCTCTAGTGGATCTCCTCATATGTATTGGTTCTTGTAACACTTGTTCTTGAGGATTTTGAGTTTGTCCTTCATGAATTATCAAATAATCTTGAGTGGGAGGAAAGTCAACAATGTCTAGTGGAGGTTCCATACTTGCTTGATCAAAAGAAACTGTATGAATCAGTTCTGGAACTGTTACCGATTCTTCCTCTAAAACAAAGTCTTTAATCTTATTCCCCCCCCCCCCAAACTCAATTCCCTCAAAGAATGTGGTTGTTCCCATCTCAAAAGTTGAATTTAATTTGGGATCGTAAAATTTGTAACCCCTAGATCTTTCAGAATAGCTAATAAAGTAACTACTCATTGTTAGGGAGTCCAATTTCTTTTCATTTGGCCTAGAAGGCCTTGCCTCAGCTGGACATCCCTGTAAGACCCCAATTTTGTCCCTAAGATCCCTCATGGCATCATAACATTGCATTACATAGCTTCAAGGATCATTGAGCATCTTGGTTCCCTTTGCCTTTGGGTGGGACTCCTTGTGAGTGGTTTGGGATCACCAAGCATGTTTGAATTATATATCATTGCTTTTCTCATTTTTGTCTACTAACCAAAAGCACAAAAATATGTCACTAACATCTTTTGTTTGTAGCTTGAGCAATCACAAGGTCAAAAGCTTCTAGGAGGTCCTTGATGCAAAGACATGGTCAAGAGGAGGTGAAAGCAAGCATGGTAATGGTTCCCAAAGCTCTCATCCATCAAATATTCCTCCCTAGCATCTCAATTCATCATTTTGATCAACACAAGCCAAAGAGTTTGAGGTCTTGTTCTTCAAGGAAACCCTAATTCATCTGTGCACCACAATGCCTTACTCATGAAGCAACCTCAACCCATGGTCAAATACAATCAAGGGAAGTCCTTTAATTCATAATTTCATGCATATTTGAACTTATTTGAGTATCCTCAATCATCAATTCATCAAGATATGAGGCATGGACTTGAGAAGTTGATCAGTCAATTCATCTAACTATTTTGGAAATACACTGAGACCTAACTTTTTATGTGTTGGTCAAATGGAGATGGTTCCAAAAGAAAACATGTTCTTAAGGACAATATGAACAACTTTCATGTTCATCAAAGTTTTATTTGAAGCTTGGAAAACCATCTGCCATTCCAATACATTATAGGTCATTTTGACTGAAACCCTAATTTTGGGTCAACTTCCCAAGAACATAACTCACTCATATTTTATGATTTTGAGGTGGGATCAAATGCATTGGAAAGCTTAAGATGTATACTTAAAATGTTATGTTGAACAAATTTTCAAAATCTTAAAGGAAATACATGTGATAATGCAAGACATTATAGGTCCTTTTGGGACAAATGCATTAAAAGTCAAAAAAGTCCAACTTCAAGTGCCCATAACTCTTTCATCAAAAATCCAAATGATGCAAAATTTAAGTCCATTGTAATTTTCTTGAACAGGTCTACAACTTTGATGTTGGAGGTTTTTCCATTTGAAGCTTTCATCATCAAAACATAAGGGATTGAAAGTTGGTCAATTTTAGAAACCTTGCCTTGACATGTTTTGCACATCACACTTTAAACTCAAATTTCCTAAATTTCCACATTCCAAATGGATTTTTGACCAACATAACAATTGTTCCTTATATCAAGACCTTTCCAACCATTACTCACATGGCTACATTTGGATTTGGCAAATATCATTTTCGAAGAGGAGAACTTTAAGTGCATTTTTTGGGAAACTTGATTCAATTACCATGCATGAGCTGATTGCATCAAAATTGCACGTCCATTTCATTCATTCTTGATCTCAGCTTGTCAATCCATGTGGAATTGGGCCCTCCATGCGCCTGTACAGGCCCATGCATGGAGGCCCCCTTCATTCATGCAAGTTTGAAATCACACTTTCAGCATGGCATTGGCTATAAATACATGGCATGAGAGCTTCCATTAGACACCTAATTTCAACCTGAAATGCTGCTGAAATCGTTCCCTAACCATCACGAAAGAAGCAATTGCATTTTCTTCAAAAAATTTCAGATCTAGAATTCAGCTTCATCTGGTTGTATTCTTAGATCTAATGCTTCTAGACCTTCATCATACACTCCATTGAACTTCTATTTTGATAAAGCAAGCAAGGTTTCAAGCTCAAATCACCAGAACTCAAGCTTACATTCCAACTGGTATTGCCTTCGATTCTCTTAATCCATTGACCTATTGGCTTAAATTTTGTGTTGGCTGAAGTCCTCTCAATAGAGGCATCATGTTTATGCTTTTAATTTTTGCAATTCATTAAGTTCATGATGAACACCAGATTTTTCCATCTCTGATTTCTCACACCATGGAGATCTAGAGGGGAAAAGGATGGTACAGGGATGATGTACATCATCCCAGCTTTCTATTGATGTATAGATCACACGATTTGGTTGAGGTTTTAATTTCTGCAATTTTGCCGGAATTCTGGAGCTCACCGGAGAAGACGGTGGCTCCGGTGGCTTCATCCTCTCCAGTTTAAATCTGGACCGTGTGATCTAATCTCCAGATTTAATCTCGTCCCTTGCTTGTTATGACTTTTAATTATTTCTCATGTGCACGCATTGACTCGGATCCATGGTAGGCGCGCGCTTCATGGCCTCTTGATTTGCCAGCTCAATTAATGAGCTTAGATCATACGGTCCACGCTTTTTCTAATTTCTATTTTCTGTTTTATTTTCCTTTTATTTTCTTTAATTCCAATTATTTTCAAAAATTAATATCTCTTTCATTTTTTATCCAAAAAATATGGGACCAATTGCATTATTTCCCAAATAATTTCTAGTTTCTATTTCTGATTTTTATATTTTTTATTTTGTCATTTGATATTTTTTGTGAATTTTCTCTTTTTCTGGTTATTTTTAATTCATTTTAAATAGTTTTTGATATTCAAAAAATACAAAAATATTTTCCTAACCTATTTGAATGATGATAGATCTATGAAAAATATTCTCATCAATTTTTGAATTGATTTGAGATTTATTTGAGATTTTAGTTCAATTAGGTTATTTTTTATTCATTTTAATTGATTAAAAATAGTTTCTGACTTTAAAAAATGCTGAGATTTTTTGTCAAACTTTGTTTGACCTTGTTGAACTTAGGATAAATCACTTGGACCTTTCAAGGTTGATTTGAAGTGATTTTGAAGTTTGACCTTTCCATTTATTTTAATTCAAGTTTATTTTTTATATTAAAAAAATGCCAAAAATAGTTTATTCATTTTCTTGACTTTCAATCTTCATCTCACTTCTGTTTTTGATTGTTTGACCTTGACTTTCAATGTTATTGGTCAACATATGAGGATTGGTACATTGTATTTCATTTAATGCACTTTAATTTTGTCATTTCCATTTCTCTTATTCATCTCCTTCTTCTTCTTCTACTTCTTTTCTTTTTGATCAATGAGTTGAAGGTTAATAAGTTAGCATTGATTAGGGAGATTTAACCTTCCTTGATTCAAATCTAATTCATCTTGATCAATTGATCAAGTGAATGACTTTGCATTAAGGATATGTTGTCTTCTAAATCATGCAAAAGGCTTAAACCAATACAAGATCAATTCTCATTTTCTTTTTGGCATGGCAAGTTGTTGGGACTTGGTTCACTAATCAAGACTCCTAACTTGTGTTTGTTGCCTATATTATTATTGACCGGCCTCAGATAGTTGTGACTTCTACATAAGTCCAATTACGATTGCTTAACATAGCGCTAAATTTGCCTTATGGAACACTAACTACTAACACTAACTATTGACAATTAACATTTACTTTATGCACTTTACTTTTAATGCAATTTACTATTCTTGCACATATTATTCATTTGATTTTCTCTTTGCTCACTTGAGCACATGTTTATGTTAATACCATTTGCCTTTTGCTCACTTGAGCACATAATTGTGTATATATTATTCTTGCTTGTGTTTTGTTTTGATTGTGGTGAACCAAAATGCAAAGAAATGGACTTAGTTTCTAGGACTTTCCCTATGCAAAGAAATGGAGAATTGGACTTAGTTTCTAGGACTTTCCTTATGCAAAATTGGAGCAAAAGGATCTTAATGGTGAAGATGGATTAGAAGAACCAAATCTCTAAACTCACTCTTGTCCATTCTTGTTTTACTTCATGGAACTTTTGATGTGTGTGCTTTTGTACTAGGAGCTTCCTTTTGAGCTTAATTGGAGGACCATTGCCATGTTCATCTAAGTGGAAGAAACAAGACACATTGAGGATCTCTTATGAGACTTGTTTGATTGCTTATACTTTGTGGTTGCTTATTCCAAAGGATAGGAGCTACTTGGATCATCAATATGATCTCAAGAGAGGAACTCCATTGTGGTTTTGATTCCTTTATCCCTTCTCTTTTTGTTTTGCTTAGGACTTAGCCATTCTTCTTCTTCTCTCCACTCTAACCCAAGCCAAAAAATTTTGTGCAAACATTTAATTATTGTTTTCAAACATTAGAAACCTAAGCCTTATGCTTTTGATTTTCAAACTTTCTTTTTTATAACACTTATTTTGAATTGAATCCTTAAGTCAACTTTGACCATTTTTTTGTACATACTTCTAATCGGTAAATATAACCCATTCAAATGTGCTTTTGTGGTTTCAATGGCCACCTTCTTAATCAAATTTTTCATAACCTTTAGCTATTAGGTTTGAGTTATCTTTGTGGTAGATGTAATACTCACCTATATCCTTAGTGATGGACAATGAGTCTTTCATGATTATTATAGGGTTAACCCCTCACTAGCCTGTTGAAGTTATCCTCACATGGTGGATTTGTGATTTGGTTGAGTTTTCTCCCTTGGATAACAAAAGACCTTAAGGCTTTTGGACCAATCAATTCACCAACTCATTTTTTTGAGATTTTTACCCCGAACTACGAGGTTTTGATCCTAATCTTTTTATAAGATGGTATGTAGGCAATGGGTTTATCCATCCAAAAACAAAAAATGTAAATAACTTGTACATTCTCTTCTCATCTCTTCAATCATGTTTGCACAAACAAATTTTCACAAGACAACAACCTTTGCAACAAGTATGAAAAGGGCTCCCTAGGAGTACCTAGGATGTTTTGGGTGCCTAACACCTTCCCATTGCATAACCAACTCCCTTACCCAGATCTCTGTTTCTTTTATTAGTTTTTGTTAAAACTATTAGGTTTTTGTTCGCTTTCTAACCATTCCTTTGGATAAATAGAAGTGCGGTGGCGACTCGACTTGTATGATTTACCTCGGATTTAGTCAATATCTCTAATGGTAACAAATACCCCGCTACAATCCCCACACATGAAAATGTTTTAGACTAGGCTTTCGCCCAGTCTAAAGTTCATAAGGTGTTTTGGCAGCTGCTTTTGTTAGTACTCTATTTAGAATATAATATGCAGTCTTTAGTGTCTCTCCCCAGAGTGACTCTGGCAAGGTAAAATGACAAATCATACTCCTTACCATATCCTTAAGAGTCTGGTTCTGTCTTTCAGCAACATCGTTCATGCTAGGTGATCCTGGCATGGTGTATTTTGGGATGATTCCACATTCCTCTAGGTATTTGGCAAAAGGCATTGGACGTTGTTCACCTGAACCATCATATATGTCGTAATATTCACCCCCCGGTCAAATTTTACTTTTTTAATTCTTTTGTTGAGTTGATTCTCAACTTCGGCCTTAAATAATTTGAACACATCCAATGATTGAGATTTTTCATGTATAGAAAATATGTATGTATATCTAGAATAATTTTATATGAATGATATAAAATATTGTTGACCATTCCAAGAAGGTGCCGAAAATGGTCCACAAATGTCCGTATGTATCAATTCTAAGACATTTGTAGTTCCATATGCACCAAATTTCTTTGGTTTGGTCTGTTTTCCTTTAACACATTCAACATAAACAACAAAGTTCGTTAAGTCAATAGAATCTAAAATTCCATCAGACACTAGTCGCTCAACTCTATTTTTAGAGATATGACGAAGGCGCTTGTACCATAATGCTCCTGAATTTTTATTATCAATTTTACGCTTCGTACCATGTGTTTCCACATTTAAGGATTCACCATAGGTAGCTATTATGTCAACCAAATATAGAATATCATGACTTATGAGTGAACCAGTTCCAACAATATTTGAATTAAAAGACAACTTAAACATATTATTCCCAAATGAACACAAATAACCTGATTTGTCCAAATAAGAAACTGAAATTAAATTTCGTTGAAATGACAACACACCAAAAGTGTCTTTTAAATCCAAATAAAATTAAATACTCAATAAAAATCTAAAATTCCCTACAGTTTCCACCTCCACCGACTTTCCATCTCTAACATAGATACATCTTTCAACATCATTTGGCTTCCAGTAGTTGAGGAAACCCTGCATTGAAACACTGATGTTAGTAGTTACACCTGAATCTAACCACCAAGTGTTTCTAGGTACTAAAGCTAAATTGATCTCATAATTGACCAAAGTGATAAATGTACCTTTCTTTGCACGCCAAACGTGATATTTAGGACATTTCTTTTTCACATGTCCAAACGCTTTGCAAAAGAAACAATTATCATCCCGTTTTTATTTCTTTTATGGTGGAACACTTGCAACTTCATTCTTGGGCTCATAAGTTTTCTTTCTTTTGTCCATTGTCTTTAGATGTGGTAACAAAATTATCACTTCATGTCTTATCATGTTTCATCATTTCCTTTTCTTACACACAAAATGAAATGAGCTCATTAAGAGAGCATTTATCCTCCTGACAGTTATAAGATATCTTAAACTGACCAAACTGTGAAGGAAGAGAAAGTAATACTAAATGAATTAGCAAATCTTCAAATAACTCAAGCTTTAGTGCCTTAAGTTTTGAAACAATGTTTTACATGCTCATAAGGTATTCCCTTATATTTCATTTGCCTTGATACTTCATGGAAATCAAGTTCTGAAGAAGAGTACTTGTTTATACCTTATCACTTTTCTTAAAGCGCTTTTCAAACTTAGCAAAGAAATCTTTTGCATCAGTTATATCTTCCAATATATTACCCCTAAAGACCTTAAGAATGTCGTGCTTAATGATCATGAGACATTGTTTACCGTGAAAATTGGTAAACAACCGTTGATCTTCCAAATTACTAAATTTGGTTACTTACAGGATCGATCAGATTGATCCTATGATATGTGCTAATTATTTGTTAAAGTGAATTCTAGTGAACATAAACATTTCGACAGTGTTTGTAATAATAATGATTTGTGAAGATACTTAAAAAGGAAATGACCAACACAAAATAAAGAGAACGTTGTAAGAACGAAGATAAATGGAAACAAAGATAAATCCTTTAAATAAAGAGATATTTCTGGAAAAATAAAGATGAATTGAATTACTTCAAAGTAAATGACAATGGTGTAAATCGAACGTACATTTCTCAATATACTGTTTCTCTACACGCGGATACTTGGTAAATTTTACAAACTTTGTACACACTTTGAACACACATGATCCTAGCACTAATACCTTTTATTTATACTAATCTAAATAACCGCTTCTAATGGCCTTTCTATCACATCGAGACAAATGGTGCTTTGCATGGATGCAACTATCTACTATGCTCCACGTGTATCTTTAGCAATTCAGATAAGAACAAAAGTTCCCTCCTTTATTTGAATTTGAGCCTCTCGTCAAAAACGTCTTCAAACACTAAAAAATATTTCTAAGTCTCTCCAACATCTTGATCCTCTCATGAAGGCATCTTCGACTAGAGCTCCCAATATCATATCTAGTCGAAACATCTTCACAGGAAACTCCATTTCCTAATTATAATATGGGCGTCGAAATTAGGAGCCAACAAATTGCCCCCCAAAAATGTCATTTTCAACACATAGAAGAAAAAGGCATTTTTTGAGAACACGCTTTGACACTTTGGACAATTCCGACATGTAACTAAATGTCCCAATGTTACAAAAAGTTTTCAGTTTCTCCCAGCTATCTTGTGACGTCAGAGTCATCATTACCATTTTTCTAACAACGTCTTTTCAGCCCACACCCGAATCTTTTTAATCATCACATTTCCTAAACCCTAGAAGATTGTGGGTTTAGGCATTAATTACCACCTCTTCATCATACAATCCAGGAAAGACACATGTCTCACTAACTTGTCAACCATTAATGTTGATTTAACCATTTTTTTCTTCCAAACACGCTTATAAAAGACACAAACTCATACCAATTCCATTCTTTACACTTTCTGAAATCTCAAACACTCTAACTTTTCATCTTCAAACAAACCCATATTTTCTCCTTTCCTTCAACACTCAACAACAATGGCAACCTTAAGCAAAACCTCCAAGGACATAAGCAAAGCTACCAAGACATCTGTCAAATCAAAAGCTCCTAAGAAGATTTCAGAACTACCTTCTTTCGCTACATTACCTGGTCCAGTAATGGTGGGTAATCAACAATACATCCCAGAACCAAAAACTGAAGAACAATGCAAAATTTACGCCTCTCAGGTACTTATTCCCATTTCTGTTTATGGTAAAACCCATGCGTTATCTGGACCTCTGGCTGATTTAGATACTGATTTTAGTAAGCTTAAGGAATACTTCCCTTCTTATCATAAATGTAAACCCATATGGCAAGCTAAGAAACCTAGGGTTGAACTAACCACTGTTGAAGAACCAAAAACAAATGAAACCATAGATTTGAGATTAATGAACAACGACTTTAGGGTTTTTTGTGCCACTCCCTCATTTAAAGACCCAACAGATTATATAGAATGGCTAAACAAAATAGAAAAAACCAAAGCCCAAAATTGGAAAGATATGGGGATTTATGACCTGATAATGTTGTCGAAATTAGGCTTAGAGTATAGCTCATCTACGTTAGTCTCTTCGATGTACTTTTGGGATAACACACATCACATCTTCCACCTTCCATGTGGTATGATCACACCAACTCTTTTCGACCTAGCCACTATCACAGGGCTAAAACCCATTGGACACACATATGACCCCAATATTGATTATGAGGACACTATAGCCTTATCCACCTCCAGAGCAACATATTCAACCCATATCACACACTGCCATGACAAGGATACTGACGCCGTTTCTGATGTGGAACACATAGCCTTCTTAACTTTGTGGTTATCCCATTCCATGTTCTGCTCGAAGTCCCTACAAGTCGCCAAGAAGTACCTTACCCTGGCGAACCAACTGCACGTTGGACATGATGTTTGCTTAAGCAAAATGATCCTAGCAAGTCTTTATGAATCACTGAATAATGAAGTCACTTAACTAAAGAACTTGGGAGAAAAAGGAAACCTCCTTCTCTCTGGTCCCTTCTGGCTACTACAACTCTGGCCCAATGCCACTTTTGAGGCAAGTCTCCCAAATAAAGGCCTCGTTGATGAAGAAGCTGAAGAAGTAAAGAATAAAGGAGTAGAAGGAATTCGATTGGCCCAACCAACCCCCAACGACGAAGGGCAAGCTCTTCGACCAACTTTCATGAGCTACGTCATGATGTTTGCCAAGCGCCATGTATTCACGTCGAGCATGGCCCCATTCACTGCCCGGAAGTATGGTCCATAATGGTTCACAAGGCCCTTCCCATCTCCCTCCAAAAAATGAGAGACAAAATCTCTGTTGATTTGGGAGGCCTTTTTGACCCCTAAAGTCTTAACCCTTTGACTAAACCCCTCAAAGATCCAAGTCACTTTGATTGCCTATCAACCCAATCTTGTGGCTCGACAGTTTGGGTTAATTCAGGCTCTCCCAAAGTGCATGTATGACAAAAAGGGCAGCCTTCTCCTCTACAATGCAGTTCATAATGAAGCCACCACTCTCAAACAGATAGCTAGATATACTTGCAAGACACAACTTACCCCTGTCAACTTCGAGACTAGCTTTCTCTGTACTCGAGAATTTGGGAGATGGTGGAACACATATTATACTAAAGAGTTTTATGATGTTCCCTCTTTTATCCAATGCATTGATAAAGCTTTTCTTCTTGTGCAGGAAAGAACCAAAAAAGGTACTTACACGCTCATTACAGAAATTCAAGCGTTCCAAAATTACTTTGAAACTTCCTATAGGCCTGATGATCTTAGTCGAACCATCCACAAAGCATCTGTCACACTAAAGGAAAAAATTTCAAAGAAAATGGAAACTTTGAAAATCCCTTTGTACGTTCCTAATGAGAAACGCTACGAAATGGCTTTCGAATTGTTTTCCCCAAAATTTCCTCGACTGCCAAATGCTGACTTTGGAGTGGCCCTTGGCCTTCCATTTCCATACTGGTTTATCTGTGGGGACTCCATTAAAATCCTTCGACAGCAGTCACAGAAAAAAGCCCAGCAGGTGGTTCCGATTAAGCATACTCTAGACAATTTCAAAGGACATATTCATATAGGGATCGAAGATGTTCGCATCGAATCGGACATATATGAAGGTTTGATATGGGAGGGTTTTTTCGAATCATACCCCTCTATTAGGATATTCACCCTTAGCTTATACTAACTGCTCTGTGTTGCTTTTCTTTTAGCCACCAGGGTTCCACCCAAGAAGCCAACAATCAAAAGGCCAGTCGAAACGAAGACTGAGGGAGGCAGCAAGCCCATAAAGGTATACCTATGGCTTACCCATTACTCTTTATTATGTCTAATGGTATTAATACTTCAGTATTTTCATTCAGGTTGCTCGAAAACCTCCTCTTACTCCAATAAAAATCCAAACCAAAACAACGGAAGCTCCTGTTATAATAGACTATGACGAAGAAGACTTGTCACCTATTATCGACCTCACTTCTAGGAAAAGAAAACAAAAGCCAAAAATCACTGAAGCTTTGAGCCAACCTCAAACAAAAATTGCCAAGAAAAGGCCTACTGCCCTAACTACTCAAGAGCCTACTCCTGAGGCTATGGCGAAGATAGCAATGGCTCAGAGTGAAAGTGATAACTCCAGCCTTAGGGTCGAATGGAACAAGGTAAAAACATACCTTTATTTGCCTTTATTAGTTGATTTATTGTCTTCTACCACTTATCTTTCAATTGTTTTGGTTTCAGGATGGTGCAGGTACTACCGTGCAAACAACATCTGTAATTTCCTCCATGCCAATTTCCATAGCAGATGTCCTCAACAACGCTGGAGAACCTACCTATCGACCATCATCCGAGAAAAGCTCCATGAGTGAAATCAATCAACCCATTCTTGGCGATCTTGAGACTTCTCCACCAAAAACCACTACCCAACATTCACATACCAGCGGTTCTGATCACGAAGCTAATTCAGGCAAAGAAGACCAAACCGGAGTAAACAAGGATACTATGGTTGTGGATGAAGAGGTTTAGGGTGGAGATAACCTTAAAGATGGTTCGCCTAACGTCAAAGCCACAATCGATACCAACTAAGAGGGTAACAAAGGTGAAGATGCGATAATGTAGGAGGAAGACGAAGGACACTAGACCCCACTCAATGTTGGACAAGAGAGAAGTGATGGCGATGATGATGGAGGCTTCGAAGAAGAGGACAACAATGGTGAGGGGAACCAGGACACGGTTGAAGGACAGACTCAGAGTCAAACTCTTGCCACTCCAACAGTTGTAGCTATTCTAGAAGGCAGAGTTTCGATAGTAAGCACTAGGGGTTTTTCTTCAGAAGAACTAGCAATTCTGAAATGAAACCAACCACTTGAATACCTGAAAGCTATGCTAAGCAGCAAGGAAAGCTCCTCTGAGAAAAGCCTTAGCACTACTACTGCATCTGATGGCCAACCTTCGAGTACACCTATAGATGAAGTGCTCTCAAAAATCAAGGAAAAGGTCTTCAAGGTTGATTTGTTATGGCTCCTACTGGCTGATCCTTTCGCCCCTCTAACATTGAAGGCTTTATTCAACCAAGTCAATATATTAGAAGCTTCTCTTGAAGTTGCCAACATCATCCTAGAGTTAGGCACTATGATCGACCAAGCTGTCGAAGATCATAAGCTACTACCCCAAATAACCAAGGAGATCAAACAAAAGGCTGGTTCTGAAGCAGCTGCTTGGGATGCTGCCACTGAGTCTACCAACAAGGCAATTGAACTGGAATATACGAAACAGAAGAACAAAGAGGAGATCGAAGGCCACGATCGTGACATTGCTTCATGGTGAAAACAGATAAAGGAACTGCAAGCCAAAATCTTTGAATCCGAAAAGCGCAAAAGTGAACTTCTGGAGTTTGATGATGCTTTGATGGCTAAAGAGATAGAGTTTGGTATGGAGTTCGTCGAAAAAGCACGAAAACTTGAGTCAGAGCTCATGCTTCTCCGGTCGAAACGGTCCTTATGTGAAAAACGCCTGGAACTTCTCAAGACAAAGTATCTCCACATAAAGGTTAATCTTCCTTCTTAGTTTTAATCTCCTTTTCCATTTGCCAATTTGATAAGTTTTGGTTGTAATGAATATTAGCCCTTTGGGCCTTTGAAGCGAATTTAAGCCATTTTGGCACCCTTTACCATATTGGCTTTGTTTAACTTGCATGCAATTATTCGTTTCTTATTTTTATTTCTTGGAGTGTTGGCTTATATTTTTTCAAATATTTTTCATTTACTCGCAAGATTATTTTGTCTTCGCTAAGTTCCTCAATCTCATAGGCACCGTTAGAGAATACTTACAAAATTTGAAAAGGGTCTTCCCACTTGGGAGACCACTTCCCTAAGGCTCTATCCTTTCGATCCATTGGAAGGACAACTTTCCAGATCAAGTCTTCAGGAGATTTTTTTTTTAATTTTAACCTTCTTATTATAAGAGTTCTCTACTCTTTTCTTCTGCCTTTTTAATAATTCCAAGGCATTTAGTCTCTCTTCATCTAGATCGACTAGCTCATCCAGTATCACGTTCCAATATGATTATGATGGAATTTCATGATGCCTCTGAATTCTTGTGGATTGTAGATAAATTTCTACTGGAAAAACTGCATCATGACCAAAGGTCAGTCGAAAAAGGGTCGAATTAGTGGCTTCCTTGGGAGAGGTCCGACATGCCCACAAAATTTGATATAAAGTTTTGTGCCAATTTCTAGGTTTCTTCCCCACATGCTTCTTAATCAAGCCAATAATCACCTCATTTGTTGCTTCGACTTGACCATTAGCCTAAGCATAATATGGCATAAACGTTAACAATTTGAAACCCATTTCCTTAGAAAATTCTTGCATCTTTCGACCAGTAAATATTGATCCTTGATCTGTTGTGACAGTCTCTGGGATTCCAAATCTATAAATAATGTGCTTCTGGATAAATTCGATCACATCTTCTTGGCCCACATTTGGCAAAGGTATAACTTCAATCCATTTTGTAAAATAATCAACGTCAACCAAGATATGCCTCTGATTCTTAGATGATAGTGGTCGAATTTCCCCAATCAAATCCGAAGCCCAGCCTCTAAAAGGACAAGGTTTAACTATAGAGTGCAATTCGCTCGTAGGGACATGTTGTATGTTCGCATGTACCTGACATTCTTGGCTTCCTTTGGCAAATTCGATGCAGTCTTTCAGCATGGTGGGCCAATACATCCCTTGGGGAAATAAAATCCATTTTAATCTTATGGCCAACTTGGTGCGCCCCACATGCCCCACTATGGACAGTCGAAAGGGCTAAATATGCCTCTGACTCACTAAGACATTTAAGCAAAACTCCCTCAGGAGTATTTTTGAACAATTCCATCCCTAAAAGAAAATAACTTAAAGCTCGATACATGGTTTTTCAATCGGCAGACGCCCTTGGATCCTGTAAATATTCCACTATTAGTTTCCTCCAATATCCGTATGTCAGGTTATCTATTGCCAATATTTCGAAGTTTTCTTTATAAACGTATCCCAACTTTGTCTTTTCCAAATTTGATGGGCTAATCTGGTCAACACAAGTCTTCCTTTGACTTCAATGACTTTTTGCAATTTCTCTTTTGAGATTTTATACCCGGATACAATTTGAGCCAAGTCATTAGCCACTTGATTTTCTAATCGAGGTATGTGTCGAATACTAGCCATCTCGAACCTTTTTAGCAACCAAATGGATATTATAAAGTACATGATGAGATTCTCTTTAACACACCTATACTCTTTTGTAATCTGTTTTATAACTAACTCTTAGTCACCCATTATTTCGAATCGAGTTGCCCCCAATTCCAACAATATCTCAAGTCCGGCTATGAGAGCTTCATATTCAGCCTCATTATTTGAGCAGAGGCCCTCCACTTTGTACTTGAAATTTTGTTCAAATTTTATTAGGAGAAATAATTAGAACTCATATGACTGTTCCATCTTTGTGACTAGACCCATCGAAGTACAACTTTCAGGTTCTAATTCGAGATAGTCCAGTGCATTCTCAACTATGGAATGGTCGACTATAAAGTCTGCTACCACTTGTCCCTTAACAACTTTTAATGGCATATACGTTAAGGAATATTCAGTTAGAGCTAGTGCCCATTTTCCAATTCGACTGTGCAAAATTGGTTTAGACAACATATGTTTAATGACATCGAAGTGAGATGAAACATAAACATCAACAGGTTTTATATAATGCTTCAACTTCGTACAAGAAAAATAAAAGCATAAACACAAATTTTCAACTATGGTGTACCTAGTTTCTGCATCATTTAAGATCCTACTGAGGTAGTAAATGGCTCTTTCGACGCCATTATCATCCTCTTGAGCCAACATGCTCCCTAAAGTCTTGTCAGATGCAAATATGTACAATCCCATACTCTTATTCCTACAAGGTGGTGTCAGAATTGGTGGATGACTCAAGTATTCTTTAATTTTATCGAACGTTTCTTACTGAGCCTATCCCCATTCGAATCCTTCCTTGTTGAGTCGAAGCAAAGGCGAAAAGTCTTGCGTCTTTCCACTAAGGTTTGAGATGAATCTCTTCAGAAAATTGATCTTGCCCAATAATGACTACAATCCCTTCTTTGTTGATGGTACTTTCTCCTCCATTATGGCCTTGGTCTTATTCTGGTTTATTTTAATTCCCTTTTTATGGACCACAAAGCTTAAGAAATCCCATGCCTGCACACAAAAAGCGCATTTGAGAGGGTTCATTTTTATACCATGTCTTCTCATCCTTTCGAAGGATAGTCGAAGATAGTCTATATGGCTCTTCCCTGAAATAGACTTAACAACAATATCATCTATGTAAATTTGCATAAAAGTCTCTATGAAATCAAGGAAGATCGAGTTCATTATTCTTTGGTATGTTGCCACAATATTCTTCAAACCAAAAGGCATCACCACCCATTCATAGGTGCCTAAGGCTCCAGGACATCGAAATTCCATTTTTGGGACATATTTGCATTTCTGCCATAGGCATTGAATTTTCATCCTTTGGGATTGAAATATTTAAGTCTCTAAAATCTATGTACACCCTCAAAGTACCGTTCTTCTTAATAATATGTACAATATTGACTAACCATTCGACATACCTGGCTGTACGGATGAAGTTACAACGAAAAAACCTTTCGACCTTCTCTTTGATCTCCGAGAGGATTGTAGGTGCAAATCGCCTTGGGTTCTGCTTGATAGGCTTTTTTCCAGGCTTGATTGGTAGCTTCAATTCTACCAGATCTCTGCTCAAACCAGGCATCTCATCATAATCCCACACGAAACAGTTATTGAACTCCTTCAGCAACTGGATCACTTCGACTTTGAGTTGGGGGCTGATATTGGCACTAATGTAAGTTGGTCTTTTTGTCAATCCTTATCCCAAGTCTATTTACTCAAGTGGATCTTGAGCTAGCATCTTAATATTTGTTACCAGCGGATCCTTTTTGAATCCCAAAGGCTCTTCATCATAGATGGTATCGAGCCTCTAGCCTTGATCTCCATCCTGAACCTTATCAGGTGGCTATGGATCGAAGTCCTTTCTAGGACCTATTTGATGGAACTCCTTGTTGGCTTTGACAACCATGTTTTTGACTTCAGCCTCAAGGGCCGATTGCTGTCTGTTTTCGGCTATGTAAGCCGAAACCCTTTTTAGAGCTTCGAACTCAGTCATCAACATTGAATCCGCTTCCCCAACCTGTGGGGTCAACTTCTGACGCTCCTAGATATCCAAAGTCGTCTTCACCTACCACCTCTCTATCCCAGCGAAAGCCATTGTTAGGGTGCAAATATAGGGAGCAGTAGGCATTGTCTTTTGGAGTAAATGCAAAATTGGTCCGGTCACACAGAGCGATATTGGCTAAATGTTTGTCGAACTTGCGTCTGACGACATGGTTAATAGGAGTCTTGAAGTAACCTTGGTCTGCTTATATATTCTCCACAATACCATCTGGATGCCATATTGAAGGAGAATAGCGATCCAAAACGCAACGGAAATTAAAAAATTTCTCCTTTAGTGATCCTTACGAACGGCCATGATCAGTGATAGAATCATTACCTCTTGTGGCGATTGAAACCTATGATGCAGATCTAAGGAGTGATCACGAACATTGAATGGTGACAACGCCTCTACTCAATCCACATGAATAAATTCCTTCAATCTCAGTGCTAGCTGCTATGAATGAAGGCTTTAAGTGTGTGTGTGTGTGTGTGTGTGTGTGTGTGTGAGTGTGTGAGAGAGAGAGAGAGAGAGAGAGAGAGAGAGAGAGAGAGAGAGAAATGAAATTTCAACTAAACAATTCCTTCTGCACAAGGGTTCTATTTATAGAACCACTTGTGTGGGCTGAAGCTAAAACGGCCACTTAAGTGTATGTAGCCCATATCTAATGATATACCAAAATCACTTAAGCTCCTGGTACCTTACCATATTTCGTATTCTACTTAAGTGCACTATACCTTATGATGTTCTACAATTCACTTAAGTGCACCGTACCTTACAGTGTTCCTTATTTACTCTATCTCTCATCAATTCGTCCTTTTGTGTGTGACCCTGTAGGTTCTCGCGATATTGGTAATTAGATTAAATTACGTATTTAACATAATAAACAATGAGCAGTATCTAGCAATATATCACTGCTACCCAAGACACGAAAATGTCATGTGATATGACAAATCCTTTTGTGATAATACTTATGTGTACAATTACCCTTTTGCCCTTATGTCTATATTGAACACAAGGCATAAACCGTGTCATCCTTGTCCAGTTCAATATTGGGCCCTTAGACATTTATCCTGTTATGCAGGATGGACAAATTCCATCTAGGTCACTCATGTCCCTCAACATTCTTCGTGGAGTACCCATCAACTGTCTTTATGGTCATCCAGTTACGGAGAATGTTTGATCAACAATAAGGCACTCGACTCTACATCTAGGGTCCATAGTGGTTTCAGGTCGAAGGGTGGTATACACCATTATCACCATGAGAATAACTTATGACACTTTGCATAACGTTCTATATAGTATTCTCATAGCGGGTCAATCCAGTATAAATATTACTCTTAATATTCATACCTATGTTTAAGACTTGATAACTCCTTATCCATGATCCATGAGATGTGATCATCAGTATGTATACATAATAGTCTTAATGCTTTAATGTTATCCCACTTTACAATAAATCTCGACTACGGATATTTTAAGAATAATGTCCTTAATTTTAATGGGATCTCATGATTAAGTCACACTTGATAGATTAAACGGACTAGCTATTCTAGAGACTTTATTAAACAAACATAATAAAGAAAAGTCCTTTTATTATTAATAAATAATTCGTTACAAGTACCAAAAGTATTGGCCTCTAGGGCTTACACCAACAATCTCCCACTAGCACTAGAGCCAATCAGGCATACCCCTAATGCCCATAGATC
Organism: Lathyrus oleraceus; assembly: GCF_024323335.1. NCBI lineage: Eukaryota > Viridiplantae > Streptophyta > Magnoliopsida > Fabales > Fabaceae > Lathyrus > Lathyrus oleraceus. The sequence goes on from NC_066581.1 coordinate 130,865,000, forward strand.
TAGTGGGTCAGCAATATTGTCAAGTGTAGGTTCTCTGCATATTTACACATCTCCTCTATCTATTATCTCTCAAATGAAGTGATAACGCCTAAGTATGTGTTTGGATCGTTGCTTTGATCTAGGCTCCTTAGCTTGTGCGATAGCACCATTGTTATCATAATAGAGATCAATGGGATCCACAATGCTAGGAACTATGCCAAGTTCACTAATGAACTTTTTGATCCAAACAACTTCCTTTGCTTCACTTGAGGCAGCAATATACTCGACCTCGATTGTAGAATCAGCAAATGTATCTTGCTTTGAACTTTTCTAGCTCGTACCACCACCGTTTAAGCAAAACACATTACCAGATTGTGATCTAAAGTCATCATTATCTGTCTGGAAGCTAGCATCGGTGTATCCAATTACAACAAGATCTTCCTGACCTCCATATATCAAGAATTAGTCATTAGTCCTTCTTAAATACTTAAGGATATTCTTGACAGCTACCCAATAAGCATCACCGGGATCAGATTGGTACCTACTCGTTGCACTTAAAGCATGCGAGACATCTGGTCGAGTACATAACATGGCATACATGATAGATCCTATTGCAGATGCATATGGAATCTTATCCATGTGATCCCTTTCTTCCTTAGTTGAAGGGGATTGTGTTTTTGATAGACACAGGCTATGTTGCATAAGTATGAATCCTTTCTTGGAATCATGCATATTAAAGCGTCTCAACACTTTGTCTATGTATGTACTCTGACTTAGGCCAAGCAGTTTTTCTGATCTATCTCTATAGATCCTGATTCCTAATATATAGGTTGCTTCACCTAGATCCTTCATAGAAAAGCATTTCCTCAACCAAGACTTTACTTGTTGTAGGGTAGGGACATCGTTTCCAATGAGTAATATGTCATCTACATATAATACCAGGAAGATGATCATGCTCCCACTAACCTTCTTGTAGACACAAGGCTCATCTTCATTCTTGATGAATCCATATTGTTTTACTGTTTCATCAAAACGAAGATTCCAGCTTCTGGAAGCTTGCTTTAATCCATAGATTAATCTTTGTAACTTACATATCTTTTGGGCTTCTTCTGGTATGTCAAATCCTTCAGGTTGTGTCATGTACAGATCCTCAAGAAGATTCCCATTAAGGAAAGCAGTTTTGACATCCATCTGCCATATTTCATAATCATGATATGCCACGATAACAAGTAAAATCCGAACAGATTTAAGCATTGCAACTGGTGAAAAGGTTTCATCATAGTCAACCCCATGAATTTATTTATGTCCTTTTGTAACCAGTCTTTCCTTATAGGTATATACCTTACCATCAATGTCAGTCTTCTTTTTGAAGACCCACTTGCATCCTATAGGGTTAACTCCTACAAGAGGCTCTACCAAGGTCCAAACCTGGTTTGTGTACATGGAATCCATTTCAGATTTCATGGCTTCTAGCCACTTCTCAGACTCGGGACCTTTATGGCCTCTTGGTAGGTCACAGGCTCATCTTGATCCATGAGTAATACATCACCTTGATCAATTATGAGATATCCATATCTCTCAGGTAGGTGACGTATCTTGCTTGACCTACGTTGGTCTTGTTCTACTTAAGTAGGTTGCTCTTCCACAACTACTTGTGTTTCCTGCTCTAATTCCTTCATAAGTGTATCAATGCTTTGTGATTCTTGAATTTCTTCAAGCTCTACTTTACTCCCACTGATTCCTTTGGAAATAAAATCCTTTTCTAGGAAAACTCCAATTCGAGCGACAAACACTTTGCCCTCAGAAGGATTGTAGAAGTAATACCCTCTTGTTTCTTTAGGATACCCCACAAATAAGCATTTGTCAGATTTGGGCTCAAGCTTAGTTGAAATTTGTCGTTTCACATAAACTTCGCAACCCTAAATCTTCATGTAAGACATATGTGGCTTTTTACCACTCCATATCTCATATGGTGTCTTCTCGGCCTTTTGGATGGAACAAGGTTAAGTGTGTAAGCTGTTGTCAATAGTGCAGGTCCCCAAAAGGAGTTTGGAAGATCGGCGTGACTCATCATGGATTATACCATGTCTAATAAGGTTTGATTTCTTCCCTCAGATACACCGTTCCATTAGGGTGTTCCAGGAGGAGTAAGTTGGGATAGAATCCCACACTCTTTCAGATGGTCATCAAACTCTAGGTTTAAATACTCACCACCTCGATCTGATCGAAGAGTTTTAATATTCATACCTATTGGGTTTTGTACTTCATTCTTGAATTCCTTGAACTTTTCAAAGGACTCTGATTTGTGTTTCATTAAATACACATAACCATATCTACTGAAATCATCAGTAAATGTGATGAAATACTGAAAACCTCCTCTGACTAGTATGTTCAATGGTCCACATACATTAGTATGTATGAGGGCCAAATGATCGTTAGCTCTTTCACCTTTTCCTGTGAATGGAGACTTTGTCATCTTTCCAATTAAACAAGATATGCATGCCTCATATGATTCATAATCAAAAGAGTCAAAGAGTCAATCTTTATGGAGTTTGGAAATGCATTTCTCATTTATGTGGCCTAATCGACAATGCCAAAGATAAGTTGGATTTAACTCATTAGGTTTCATCCTTTTAGTATTAATGTTATAAATAGGCATTTCAAGATAAAGGACATATAGTCTATTGTTCATTTGTGCAGCAGCATAGAATATATCATTCAAATAAATAGAGCAACAATTATTCTTTATTATAAATGAAAAACCAAACTTGTCTAAACAAGAAATAGAAATAATATTCCTGCTAATTGTAGGTACATAATAACAGTTCTCTAACTGAATTATTAAACCACTAGGTAAAATCAACACATAATTTCCTACGGCTAAAGCAATAACCTTTGCTCCATTGCCAACTCGTAGGTCAACTTCACCTTTTTTCCAAATCTCTACTCCTTTTTAGCCCCTTCACATTGGTACAAATGTGAGAACCACATCCAATATCTAATACCCATGATGCAGAAGTAGATAAATTAATTTCAATAACAAAAATACCGGAAGTTGAAGTCTCTACTCCATTATTCTTATCTTCCAGGTACTTTGGGCAGTTTCTCTTCCAGTGTTCTGTCTTACCGCAATGGAAGCAGGTGCCTTCTTTTGCTATGCCTCCACTAGGCTTCAAAGCAGGAGCAATGGGTTTGGGTTTGGCAACTTCCTTGCCTTTCCCTTTATCACCCTACTTGGTGGGTCTTTTGTTCTGTCTCTTTCCATTTCCGATCATCAGAATGGACTTCCCTTTTGACTTCAGATTCTGCTCAACAGTTCTTAACATGGCTAGCAGTGAAGGAAGAGATTTGTCCATATAATTCATATTGAAGTTAAGGACAAATTGACTGAATCTATCTGGAAACGATTGCAAGATTAAATCACTCGCAAGTTCCTTTATGAGGGGAAAACCCAACCACTCAAGGTTCTCTATATACCCAATCATCTTGAGCACATGGGGACCTACAGGGGCTCCCTCAGCTAACTTGCCTAGAAAAATGGATTTTGAAACTTCAAACCTTTCATGCCTTGCCTGCTCGGTATAAATCATGTTCAGGTGTTCGATCATATTGAACGTTGCCATGTTCTCATGTTGCTTTTGCAACTCTAAGTTCATGGTAGCTAGCATGAGGCAAGCAGTTTCATTGACATCATCAACATGCTTCTTATAAGCATCTCTTTCTGCCTTAGGTGCAGAACTAAGAGGTTCCTCTTTAGGAACAGGTTTCTCCAAGACATACAACTTTCTATCATGTTTGAGGATAATCCTCAGATTTCGGTGCCAATCCAGAAAATTTGTCCCTGACAATTTTTCCTTATCAAGGATTGATCGCAAAATGTTGTTAGAGGTGTTTGTTGTCATGGTAATCTACATGAAAATAATGAAAATATAAGTATCAATAAAATAACATATTTAATTAGGCCTTTAATTAAATATGCTCCTATTATTTTACTCAAAACAAATTACCCCCACCATTTGATTCGGAAAATCCCGTTTGAAGATTTTCTAGTGGGTCGAGATCCACATTTCACTTTGTTTTAAGTCCGTGTAGGCGGATTACACAAAACTAGGTTATTTAGGTAGGAACTCCTTCCAATTGTATCTAATACAACTCTCAAATATTTTAGTTGGGTGAATAAATCCTTATTCCAATCCATCATAGGGATCATTTCCAACTCTTGCTTCTAAACATATATAATCTTATTATAATTTGTTTAGTTAAGTTTGACCCATTGTTTTAGCAATTAGATATTACAATTATCCCATCACACCTTATTAATATAGAACATGCACCTCTCGTAGGCGAAACCTACATTATTCGATACTAGTCTTGATGGGTGCTAAAACTTGGAAAGCATAAACTTAATATTTAATTTGAGGTGTTGGTTCTAAGTGTTGGCAGCAATTTTGGTAAAACAAAGAGTGTTCACAAGATGTTATGTGTGATGTCTTAACATAAGATATCCTGTGTACCTGCTGGAGTTCAAGAACATGATCATGCAGGATTGTTTCAGAATGTCATAATAACATGGCATCTAATGATGTGTACCTGCTGGAGTTTAAATGGAAAACATAATTATGCAGGATTGTTTCAGGATGTCATACACGATGTCATGACATCTGATGTTTTGTACCTGCTGGAACTTATAAAAGGAATTATGGAATTATGCAGGATTGTTCCAGGATGTCAGACCCGATGTCATGACATCCTGTACACAGAACATTCAGTATGAATGTCTGGTGTTATGTGATTGCGCAATTAATGGCAATCTATGTATGATTGAAGATCTGATTTGCAAGCGCATTCAATCATTGATTACAACCTGATTTACTTATTTTCCAAGGAGATCTAACCAACTGTTATGAAAAGATTTAATTAGAAAATAGATTTAGGGTTTTCAAGATGTCCAAGCCCAACTGGAAGCTTCTATAAAAAGGGACTTGGAGAACCTGATTGAAAACATAACCAATACTGAGCGAAATATTGAGAGAGAGCTAGGGTTTGTGTCTTGTTTAGTCGTAAGACTTGTAAGCCATTCAAGTCATCCTTTGATGATTGAATTGGTCTGATTTGTGGTTGTAATTTGTCACTCAAAGCTGTTAAGCAAGAGTGTGTGTCTACTTGATCAAAGTTGTGAAGCAAGATCACGTGTGTGTCTACTTGATCAAAGCTGTTAAGCAAGATCAAGTGTGTGTATTATTGATTGAAACTGTGAAGTAAAATCAAGAGTGTGTTATTGAAAAGTGTTTTCTTTTCTCAAGGGATTGTTGTTCAAAATCACAGGTGTGATTGTAGGGAAGTGAGTGGGTTCTCATATCTAAGAGTGCTTAGGTAGAAATTGCACGGGTAGAGATTAGGTGAGAAAGACTGTAACTTGTTGAAGTGTACGGAGAGTCTTTGAACTGATTCTATTTAGTGGATTTCCTTCCTGGCTTGGTAGCCCCCAGACGTAGGTGAGTTGCACCGAACTGGGTTAACAATTGCTTGTGTCTTTTGCTTTACCATTTTGTATCTTTATCCTGTTTGTGTTACTAAGATATTAGTGTTGTGACATTACCTTCGACATCTCATATCTAATACCAAAATTTCAATTGGTATCAGAGCAGGCATCTCGCTCTGGTTCTGGGTGAGATCAAGGGACAATACTTTCTGGTACAATGGAGAGAGATGGAGGATCTGTTCACAGGCCACCAATTTTGGATGGTTCTAACTATGACTATTGGAAACCTCGAATGGTAGCCTTTCTAAAATCTCTTGATAACAAGGCTTGGAAGGCTGTGTTAACAGGCTAGGTACATCCTGTAATTACTAAAGAAGGAGAAACCACAACTGATAAGAAACCTGAAGAACAATGGTCCAAGGAGGAGGATGATCTAGCCCTTGGAAATTCTAAAGTATTGAATGCAATATTCGATGGAGTAGACAAGAATATTTTCAGATTGGTAAATAATTGTGAAGTGGCTAAAGATGCTTGGGACATTCTCAAGACCACTCATGAAGGCACCTCTAGAGTAAAGATGTCTAGACTACAGCTGCTCACCTCCAAGGTTGAAAATTTAAGGATGAAAGAAGATGAAAATATTCATGAATTTCATATGAGTATCCTTGAAATTGCTAATGCCTTAGGAGCCTTGGGAAAGAAGATGTCTGATGAAAAACTGGTAAGAAAAATACTCAGGTCACTCCCTAAGAGATTTGCTATGAAGGTGACTGCCATAAAAGAGTCTTAAGACATCTCCAACATGAGGGTTGATGAGCTAATTGGTTCCCTCCAAACATTTGAGATGGGATTGAATGATGGTTCTGAAAAGAAAACCAAAAGCATGACCTTCATGTCAAACACAGAAGAGGAAAATTATCAGGATGGTGATGAAGATTTAGCCAATGAAGTGGCAATGCTGGGAAGACAGTTCAACAGACTGTTGGAAAAGATGGATGTAAGATCCAAGGCTAATGTCAAGAACATCTCATTTGACATCAGTAAATCCAACAATGCTGGAAGAAGAGAAAGGTCAGATGATAAGCCCAAAGAAGGAAAAGCAGTACATTGCTATGAATGAGATGGGTATGGACACATTAAAACTGAATGTGGAACCTACCTCAAGAAGCAGAAGATGAGTCTTGCTGCCACTTGGTCTGATGAAAGTGAAATAGAGGAAGCTGCAAATCTTGTAACTGCATTGACAGGAAGATGGGGTTCTGATGAAGACTCAAGTGATGATGAAGTAACCTTTGAAGAGTTGGCCTCTACCTACAGAAAGTTGTGTCATAAAAGTGTAGAGTTGTGTAAACAGGTTGAAAGCCAGAAGAAGGAGATAACTCAACTTGAGAATGGGAAGGTAGAACACTTGGAAACCATCTCCAAATTAAAAACAAAAGCAGTGGTTCTGAATGCCAAGCTACATGAGAGTCAAAAAGTTGAAATCTAGAAGATAGTACAGCTGGAGAATGAGAAGGTAGACCATGTGGAAACCATCTCCAAGTTAAAAACTGAAGCTATGTTCTTAAATTCAAAACTAGAAGAGATGACCAAGTATGTAAGGATGTTAAATAATGGATCTGACTCCTTAGATAAGATTCTCCAAACTGGACTAATAACAGGAGATAAATCTGGCATTGGGTATAATAAATCTAAGCCTGAGAGCAGTAACACTGGTTGCAAACCTCAAGCCAAACCTAAGTGCAGCCATAGTAAAAGCAAACATGTGATGTCACATCATATGTCATAACATCAGAGGAGAAGACAGTAGAAAGGGAAACACCAAAGATGGAGATGTCATTACTGTGGGAAATTTGGTCACCTGAAGCCCTTGTGCTATAAGCTGTATGGTTATCCTAGCCCTGTTCATCATCAGACTCACTATCAACCCATACCCAAACAGCACAGGCCTATCAACAAGAAGCAATGGGTTCCTAAGACTAATGTTACAAGTCTAACAACTCACATTCCCCTCAGAGCCTTAGCCAAAGAAGAGTGGTATTTTGATAGTGGATGTTCCAGACACATGACTGGAAACATAGACCTGATAACTGATCTTCATCCTCATGCCATAAGCTATGTAACCTTTGGTGATGGAGCAAAGGGTGAAATCAAGGGGATAGGCAAGCTTGATTGTCCTGGAGTGCCTAAACTGGACAAGGTCATACTGGTTAAGGGCTTGACTGCAAATCTAATAAGCATCAGTCAACTATGTGATCAAGGTCTGAATGTTAACTTCACCATAACTGAATGTCTGATTACTAACAAAGACAGTGAAGTGATCATGAAAGGAATCAGGACCAAAGACAACTGTTACATGTGGAACTCTCAAATTGGTTATTCCTTAAAGTGTACCTATGTCAAAGGAATGAAGATGAGTATATCTGCAAGAGGGACTCTCAAGAGTGATGAAAGACAAGTCTGTGGGAAATGTCAGACAAGGATGTCACACCAGGAGCTCAGACTTAACATCACTTTCAAAGAAGAAAAGCTCATGATGGCTCAAATAGATAGGAGGTTGGATCAGATGGGTGAACATGTTACTAGTCATATGCAGTCTGAAGTTGGAAAGAGCTTTGTTGGACTTGGGCTACAAGTCAAGCAAATAGAAGGGCCTATGTATCTATCTCAAAGCAAAAGTGCCAAGAGCAATGTTGAGAAGATTGAGATGGAGAGTGAAAGGACACCTGCTCCTACACATTTGAGAGATGAAAATAGTGTTTATGCTGAAGATATAGCAAATGGTAGCAGCTGTTCTCAACAGGGTTGGTTGAAACTACTGATGATTGCATACAATGTCACACACGATGTCATGACATTGTATTATGACAACTTGAATGCTACAACTATGTCCAAAAATTCTATTCAACATAGTTGGACCAAGCACATTATTTGTTGTCATCACTCCATTAGAAAATTTGTGGAAGACAAATTCATAGCTCTAAAGCATGAAATGCAATCAACTGACAAGTTTGCAAGGGATTTGAGTGATAATCAATTTGAATATGTAAGAGGGAAATTAGGGATTTGGATTCTTGAGAAATTATGGCAATTAATATGGAGTGGAAAAGGTAACAAAAATATTGTCTGCCCAATTAAAAGAAAGAGCCACATTAATGATGAATCATTCCCTAGCATTGGAAATAGTATCTATGCCATTTGCACATGCTACCTGAACACAACTCTTTCCATCTTCATCAAACTACTCAGAAAACCTCTGCTAGGGCAAAGAAATTTCTTTCAAAAATTCAACAACATGTCTCAACATCCATCATCCTCAGGATCAAAACCCATTCATCATGCAAGGACTCCCTCAATGGAGTTTCTAGATGAAGACGTGCTGGATGTTACTCCTCTCTGTGTGATACCAGGTGACGCACTAGGACCTTCTTTCATGGCTGGAAGTAAGCAAGGTAACATTTCTGATAAATCTCCTCATCAAGAGAACATGCACTATGTTGATCGTACCATTAGGAACCTAGTTACTAGGATTCTTAATGAAGGGCATGCAGTCAAGGGTGTCTCTACCCCTCTGTCCAGAAGGGACCCCTCTCCTGAGGTGGAACCCCAAGCTGAGAAAGATGATGACTCATCTAGATCAGAAAAGGAAGTGGCTGCTGAGGGGTTATGTTCTCTAGGTAAAAACCTACCTAGCAAGAAACCAGCAAGTATGTCTCATGAAACTGCTGAGGATATTATTGATTTGGAGGAAGAGAGTTCTGAAGAAGAGGATGACACTTTGGTCCATCTTGTGAAACCAAGTGTAGCTAAGAAACTGAGGACCAGAAAAGGGAAGACTATGGTTGAAATGAGGACAGCAAGAAGAGAGAAAAGGTTGTTAGTGTAGGACCCTCCAAGTCTTGGAGTAAAGTTGAGGTTAGGAAGAGGAAAGAAAGAGAGAGTTCTGACTCTGAAGAGGATGTCGAAGACGATGTCCCAGACATCTCCCCTGCTAAAAAACAGGCTGTTAAGAAGTCTCCAGGCAAAGTGGCAGCTGTGAACTTAGACAATATCTCCTTTCATTTAGAAGATGGTGCTGCAAAATGGAAGTTTGTCATTCAGAGGAGGGCAGCTATTGAAAGAGAGCTGGGAAAATAGGCTGTTGAGATAAAGGAAGTAATGGATTTGATCAAAAATGTTGTGGTGAAGACTGTGATGTGTGTGCTGTGTTTGAAGACTGTTCTGTTGTGGCTGATGTTATGGAAGCTGTTCCCCCAGATGTTTTGATGCTGAAGAATTTGTTTTTTTTTATTTAAATGTGTAATTTTTGGCAGTACTTATTGATGCCTTTATGTAATATTTTGGGCTCTTAATGAGTTCCATGGATTTGTTCATTATCTCAGCTATCACAACTGTGTATAATGTTGGTATGTATCTCCTAAACAATTATGTTTTAACATGTTATATGTTATGACATCTGTGGTGACATTCTCTGCTAGGCTAATTGACATTTATTTTGTCTAATTGGTCACCTTTGGTCAATTTTGACTAAAAAGGGGGAGAAGTGATGTTGGAGATGTGGAGCTGTGAGGAGATGTATGTGTTGGTATAGCCGAACACAACTATTATTGAAGGAGATGTGCTTGTTGTATAACAGAATGCTGTTATGTTTACAGATGTCAAAGGGGATGTCTGATATGGTGCACATGTGTTGATGTTGAAGCAGATGTCAGAATGCTGTTCTGACTGTTACAGGTGTTGTGGTTATAGGTGCTGTTATTATCAAAGGAGATGTATGTGGTGCACAAATTTAGGGGGAGGAGAAGTACCCTTGTGCATGTGTGTATTACTAGTAGCTATAGCTAGTAATTGTGTTTGATCATGCTGCTGTTTAAACTGTTGTTTAACTGCTGATAGTTTTCTTGTGAACAAAAAGGATAGAAATATGTTTTAGCCAAAATATGCCAAAGGGGGAGTTTGTTGGTTCTAAGTGTTGGCAGCAATTTTGGTAAAACAAAGAGTGTTCACAAGATGTTATGTGTGATGTCTTAACATAAGATATCCTGTGTACCTGCTGGAGTTCAAGAACATGATCATGCAGGATTGTTTCAGAATCTCATAATGACATGGCATCTGATGATGTGTACCTGCTGGAGTTTAAATGGAAAACATAATTATGCAGGATTATTTCAGGATGTCATACACGATGTCATGACATCTGATGTTTTGTACCTGCTGGAACTTATAAAAGGAATTATGGAATTATGCAGGATTGTTCCAGGATGTCAGACCCGATGTCATGACATCCTGTACACATAACATTCAATATGAATATCTGGTGTTATGTGATTGCGCAATTAATGGCAATCTATGTATGATTGAAGATCTGATTTGCAGGCGCATTCAATCATTGATTACAACCTGATTTACTTATTTTCCAAAGATATCTAACCAGCTGTCATGAGAAGATTTAATTGGCATTTGTCAGATTTGGGCTCAAGCTTAGTTGAAATTTGTCGTTTCACATAAACTTCTCAACCCTAAATCTTCATGTAAGACATATGTGGTTTTTTACCACTCCATATCTCATATGGTGTCTTCTCGGCCTTTTGGATGGAACAAGGTTAAGTGTGTAAGCTGTTGTCAATAATGCAGGTCCCCAAAAGGAGTTTGGAAGATCGGCGTGACTCATCATGGATTATACCATGTCTAATAAGGTTTTATTTCTTCCCTCAGATACACCGTTCCATTAGGTTGTTCCAGGAGGAGTAAGTTGGGATAGAATCCCACACTCTTTCAGATGGTCATCAAACTCTAGGTTTAAATACTCACCACCTCGATCTGATCGAAGAGTTTTAATATTCATACCTATTGGGTTTTGTACTTCATTCTTGAATTCCTTGAACTTTTCAAAGGACTCTGATTTGTGTTTCATTAAATACACATAACCATATCTACTGAAATCATCAGTAAATGTGATGAAATACTGAAAACCTCCTCTGACTGGTATGTTCAATGGTCCACATACATCAGTATGTATGAGGGCCAAATGATCGTTAGCTCTTTCACCTTTTCCTGTGAATGGAGACTTTGTCATCTTTCCAATTAAACAAGATATGCATGCCTCATATGATTCATAATCAAAAGAGTCAAAGAGTCCATCTTTATGGAGTTTGGAAATGCGTTTCTCATTTATGTGGCCTAATCGACAATGCCAAAGATAACTTGGATTTAACTCATTAGGTTTCATACTTTTAGTATTAATGTTATAAATAGGCATTTCAAGATAAAGGACATATAGTCCATTGTTCATTTGTGCAGCAACATAGAATATATCATTCAAATAAATAGAGCAACAATTATTCTTTATTATAAATGAAAAACCAAACTTGTCTAAACAAGAAATAGAAATAATATTCCTGCTAATTGTAGGTACATAATAACAGTTCTCTAACTGAATTATTAAACCACTAGGTAAAATCAATACATAATTTCCTACGGCTAAAGCAATAACCTTTGCTCCATTGCCAACTCGTAGGTCAACTTCACCTTTTTCCAAATCTCTACTCCTTTTTAGCCCCTTCACATTGGTACAAATGTGAGAACCACATCCAATATCTAATACCCATGATGCAGAAGTAGATAAATTAATTTCAATAACAAAAATACCGGAAGTTGAAGTCTCTACTCCATTATTCTTATCTTCCAGGTACTTTGGGCAGTTTCTCTTCCAGTGTTCTGTCTTACCGCAATGGAAGCATGTGCCTTCTTTTGCTATGCCTCCACTAGGCTTCAAAGCAGGAGCAATGAGTTTGGGTTTGGCAACTTCCTTGCCTTTCCCTTTATCACCCTACTTGGTGGGTCTTTTGTTCTGTCTCTTTCCATTTCCGATCATCAGAATGGACTTCCCTTTTGACTTCAGATTCTGCTCAACAGTTCTTAACATGGCTAGCAGTGAAGGAAGAGATTTGTCCATATAATTCATATTGAAGTTAAGGACAAATTGACTGAATCTATCTGGCAACGATTGCAAGATTAAATCACTCGCAAGTTCCTTTATGAGGGGAAAACCCAACCTCTCAAGGTTCTCCATATACCCAATCATCTTGAGCACATGGGGACCTACAGGGGCTCCCTCAGCTAACTTGCCTAGAAAAATGGATTTTGAAACTTCAAACCTTTCATGCCTTGCTTGCTCGGTATAAATCATGTTCAGGTGTTCGATCATATTGAATGTTGCCATGTTCTCATGTTGCTTTTGTAACTCTAAGTTCATGGTAGCTAGCATGAGGCAAGCAGTTTCATTGACATCATCAACATGCTTCTTATAAGCATCTCTTTCTGCCTTAGGTGCAGAACTAAGAGGTTCCTCTTTAGGAACAGGTTTCTCCAAGACATACAACTTTCTATCATGTTTGAGGATAATCCTCAGATTTCGGTGCCAATCTAGAAAATTTGTCCCTGACAATTTTTCCTTATCAAGGATTGATCGCAAAATGTTGTTAGAGGTGTTTGTTGTCATGGTAATCTATATGAAAATAATGAAAATATAAGTATCAATAAAATAACATATTTAATTAGGCCTTTAATTAAATATGCTCCTATTATTTTACTCAAAACAAATTACCCCCACCATTTGATTCGGAAAATCCCGTTTGAAGATTTTCTAGTGGGTCGAGATCCACATTTCACTTTGTTTTAAGTCCGTGTAGGCGGATTACACAAAACTAGGTTATTTAGGTAGGAACTCCTTCCAATTGTATCTAATACAACTCTCAAATATTTTAGTTGGGTGAATAAATCCTTATTCCAATCCATCATAGGGATCATTTCCAACTCTTGCTTCTAAACATATATAATCTTATTATAATTTGTTTAGTTAAGTTTGACCCATTGTTTTAGCAATTAGATATTACAATTATCCCATCACACCTTATTAATATAGAACATGCACCTCTCATAGGCGAAACCTACATTATTCGATATTAGTCTTGATGGGTGTTAAAACTTGGAAAGCATAAACTTAATATTTAATTTGAGGTGTTGGTTCTAAGTGTTGGCAGCAATTTTGGTAAAACAAAGAGTGTTCACAAGATGTTATGTGTGATGTCTTAACATAAGATATCCTGTGTACCTGCTGGAGTTCAAGAACACGATCATGCAGGATTGTTTCAGAATGTCATAATGACATGGCATCTAATGATGTGTACCTGCTGGAGTTTAAATGGAAAACATAATTATGCAGGATTGTTTCAGGATGTCATACACGATGTCATGACATCTGATGTTTTGTACCTGCTGGAACTTATAAAAGGATATATGGAATTATGCAGGATTGTTCCAGGATGTCAGACCCGATGTCATGATATCCTGTACACAGAACATTCAGTAGGAATGTCTGGTGTTATGTGATTGCGCAATTAATGCTAATCTATGTATGATTGAAGATCTGATTTGCAAGCGCATTCAATCATTGATTACAACCTGATTTACTTATTTTCCAAGGAGATCTAATCAACTGTTATGAAAAGATTTAATTGGAAAATAGATTTAGGGTTTTCAAGATGTCCAAGCCCAACTGGAAGCTTCTATAAAAAGGGACTTGGAGAACCTGATTGAAAACATAACCAATACTGAGCGAAATATTGAGAGAGAGCTAGGGTTTGTGTCTTGTTTAGTCGTAAGACTTGTAAGCCATTCAAGTCATCCTTTGATGATTGAATTGGTCTGATTTGTGGTTGTAATTTGTCACTCAAAGCTGTTAAGCAAGAGTGTGTGTCTACTTGATCAAAGTTGTGAAGCAAGATCAAGTGTGTGTCTACTTGATCAAAGCTGTTAAGCAAGATCAAGTGTGTGTATTATTGATTGAAACTGTGAAGTAAAATCAAGAGTGTGTTATTGAAAAGTGTTTTCTTTTCTCAAGGGATTCTTGTTCAAAATCACAGGTGTGATTGTAGGGAAGTGAGTGGGTTCTCATATCTAAGAGTGCTTAGGTAGAAATTGCACGGGTAGAGATTAGGTGAGAAAGACTGTAACTTGTTGAAGTGTACGGAGAGTCTTTGAACTGATTCTATTTAGTGGATTTCCTTCCTGGCTTGATAGCCCCCAGACGTAGGTGAGTTGCACCGAACTGGGTTAACAATTGCTTGTGTCTTTTGCTTTACCATTCTGTATCTTTATCCTGTTTGTGTTACTCAGATATTAGTGTTGTGACATTACCTTCGACATCTCATATCTGATACCAGAATTTCAATTGGTATCAGAGCAGGCATCTCACTCTGGTTCTGGGTGAGATCAAGGGACAATACTTTCTGGTACAATGGAGAGAGATGGAGGATTTGTTCACAGGCCACCAATTTTGGATGGTTCTAACTATGACTATTGGAAACCTCGAATGGTAGCCTTTCTAAAATCTCTTGATAACAAGGCTTGGAAGGCTGTGTTAACAGGCTGGGTACATCCTGTAATTACTAAAGAAGGAGAAGCCACAACTGATAAGAAACCTGAAGAACAATGGTTCATAGAGGAGGATGATCTAGCCCTGGAAATTCTAAAGTATTGAATGCAATATTCGATGGAGTAGACAAGAATATTTTCAGATTGGTAAACAATTGTGAAGTGGCTAAAGATGCTTGGGACATTCTCAAGACCACTCATGAAGGCACCTCTAGAGTAAAGATGTCTAGACTACAGCTGCTCACCTCCAAGGTTGAAAATTTAAGGATGAAAGAAGATGAAAATATTCATGAATTTCATATGAGTATCCTTGAAATTGCTAATGCCTCAGGAGCCTTGGGAGAGAAGATGTCTGATGAAAAACTGGTAAGAAAAATACTCAGGTCACTCCCTAAGAGATTTGCTATGAAGGTGACTGCCATTAAAGAGTCTTAAGACATATCCAACATGAGGGTTGATGAGCTAATTGGTTCCCTCCAAACATTTGAGATGGGATTGAATGATGGTTCTGAAAAGAAAACCAAAAGCATGGCCTTCATGTCAAACACAGAAGAGGAAAATTATCAGGATGGTGATGAAGATTTAGCCAATGAAGTGGCAATGCTGGGAAGACAGTTCAACAGACTGTTGGAAAAGATGGATGTAAGATCCAAGGCTAATGTCAAGAACATCTCATTTGACATCAGTAAATCCAAGAATGCTGGAAGAAGAGCAAGGTCAGATGATAAGCCCAAAGAAGGAAAAGCAGTACATTGCTATGAATGTGATGGGTATGGACACATTAGAACTGAATGTGGAACCTACCTCAAGAAGCAGAAGATGAGTCTTGCTGCCACTTGGTCTGATGAAAGTGAAATAGAGGAAGCTGCAAATCTTGTAACTGCATTGACAGGAAGATGGGGTTCTGATGAAGACTCAAGTGATGATGAAGTAACCTTTGAAGAGTTGGCCTCTACCTACAGAAAGTTGTGTCACAAAAGTGTAGAGTTGTGTAAACAGGTTGAAAGCCAGAAGAAGGAGATAACTCAACTTGAGAATGGGAAGGTAGAACACTTGGAAACCATCTCCAAATTAAAAACAAAAGCAGTGGTTCTGAATGCCAAGCTAGATGAGAGTCAAAAAGTTGAAATCTAGAAGATAGTACAGTTGGAGAATGAGAAGGTAGACCATGTGGAAACCATCTCCAAGTTAAAAACTGAAGCTATGTTCTTAAATTCAAAACTAGAAGAGATGACCAAGTATGTAAGGATGTTAAATAATGGATCTGACTCCTTAGATAAGATTCTCCAAACTGGACTAATAACAGGAGACAAATCTGGCATTGGGTATAATAAATCTAAGCCTGAGAGCAGTTACACTGGTTGCAAACCTCAAGCCAAACCTAAGTGCAGCCATAGTAAAAGCAAACATGTGATGTCACATCATATGTCATAACATCAGAGGAGAAGACAGTAGAAAGGGAAACACCAAAGATGGAGATGTCATTACTGTGGGAAATTTGGTCACCTGAAGCCCTTGTGCTATAAGCTGTATGGTTATCCTAGCCCTGTTCATCATCAGACTCACTATCAACCCATACCCAAACAGCACAGGCCTATCAACAAGAAGCAATGGGTTCCTAAGACTAATGTTACAAGTCTAACAACTCACATTCCCCTCAGAGCCTTAGCCAAAGAAGAGTGGTATTTTGATAGTGGATGTTCCAGACACATGACTGGAAACATAGACCTGATAACTGATCTTCATCCTCATGCCATAAGCTATGTAACCTTTGGTGATGGAGCAAAGGGTGAAATCAAGGGGATAGGCAAGCTTGATTGTCCTGGAGTGCCTAAACTGGACAAGGTCATACTGGTTAAGGGCTTGACTGCAAATCTAATAAGCATCAGTCAACTATGTGATCAAGGTCTGAATGTTAACTTCACCATAACTGAATGTCTGATTACTAACAAAGACAGTGAAGTGATCATGAAAGGAATCAGGACCAAAGACAACTGTTACATGTGGAACTCTCAAATTGGTTATTCCTTAAAGTGTACCTATGTCAAAGGAATGAAGATGAGTATATCTGCAAGAGGGACTCTCAAGAGTGATGAAAGACAAGTCTGTGGGAAATGTCAGACAAGGATGTCACACCAGGAGCTCAGACTTAACATCACTTTCAAAGAAGAAAAGCTCATGATGGCTCAAATAGATAGGAGGTTGGATCAGATGGGTGAACATGTTACTAGTCATATGCAGTCTGAAGTTGGAAAGAGCTTTGTTGGACTTGGGCTACAAGTCAAGCAAATAGAAGGGCCTATGTATCTATCTCAAAGCAAAAGTGCCAAGAGCAATGTTGAGAAGATTGAGATGGAGAGTGAAAGGACACCTGCTCCTACACATTTGAGAGATGAAAATAGTGTTTATGCTGAAGATATAGCAAATGGTAGCAGCTGTTCTCAACAGGGTTGGTTGAAACTACTGATGATTGCATACAATGTCACACACGATGTCATGACATTGTATTATGACAACTTGAATGCTACAACTATGTCCAAAAATTCTATTCAACATAGTTGGACCAAGCACATTATTTGTTGTCATCACTCCATTAGAAAATTTGTGGAAGACAAATTCATAGCTCTAAAGCATGAAATGCAATCAACTGACAAGTTTGCAAGGGATTTGAGTGATAATCAATTTGAATATGTAAGAGGGAAATTAGGGATTTGGATTCTTGAGAAATTATGGCAATTAATATGGAGTGGAAAAGGTAACAAAAATATTGTCTGCCCAATTAAAAGAAAGAGCCACATTAATGATGAATCATTCCCTAGCATTGGAAATAGTATCTATGCCATTTGCACATGCTACCTGAACACAACTCTTTCCATCTTCATCAAACTACTCAGAAAACCTCTGCTAGGGCAAAGAAATTTCTTTCAAAAATTCAACAACATGTATCAACATCCATCATCCTCAGGATCAAAACCCATTCATCATGCAAGGACTCCCTCAATGGAGTTTCTAGATGAAGACGTGCTGGATGTTACTCCTCTCTGTTTGATACCAGGTGACGCACTAGGACCTTCTTTCATGGCTGGAAGTAAGCAAGGTAACATTTCTGATAAATCTCCTCATCAAGAGAACATGCACTATGTTGATCGTACCATTAGGAACCTAGTTACTAGGATTCTTAATGAAGGGCATGCAGTCAAGGGTGTCTCTACCCCTCTGTCCAGAAGGGACCCCTCTCCTGAGGTGGAACCCCAAGCTGAGAAAGATGATGACTCATCTAGATCAGAAAAGGAAGTGGCTGCTGAGGGGTTATGTTCTCTAGGTAAAAACCTACCTAGCAAGAAACCAGCAAGTATGTCTCATGAAACTGCTGAGGATATTATTGATTTGGAGGAAGAGAGTTCTGAAGAAGAGGATGACACTTTGGTCCATCTTGTGAAACCAAGTGTAGCTAAGAAACTGAGGACCAGAAAAGGGAAGACTATGGTTGAAATGAGGACAGCAAGAAGAGAGAAAAGGTTGCTAGTGTAGGACCCTCCAAGTCTTGGAGTAAAGTTGAGGTTAGGAAGAGGAAAGAAAGAGAGAGTTCTGACTCTGAAGAGGATGTCGAAGACGATGTCCCAGACATCTCCCCTGCTAAAAAACAGGCTGTTAAGAAGTCTCCAGGCAAAGTGGCAGCTGTGAACTTAGACAATATCTCCTTTCATTTAGAAGATGGTGCTGCAAAATGGAAGTTTGTCATTCAGAGGAGGGCAGCTATTGAAAGAGAGCTGGGAAAATAGGCTGTTGAGATAAAGGAAGTAATGGATTTGATCAAAAATGTTGTGGTGAAGACTGTGATGTGTGTGCTGTGTTTGAAGACTGTTCTGTTGTGGCTGATGTTATGGAAGCTGTTCCCCCAGATGTTTTGATGCTGAAGAATTTGTTTTTTTTTATTTAAATGTGTAATTTTTGGCAGTACTTATTGATGCCTTTATGTAATATTTTGGGCTCTTAATGAGTTCCATGGATTTGTTCATTATCTCAGCTATCACAACTGTGTATAATGTTGGTATGTATCTCCTAAACAATTATGTTTTAACATGTTATATGTTATGACATCTGTGGTGACATTCTCTGCTAGGCTAATTGACATTTATTTTGTCTAATTGGTCACCTTTGGTCAATTTTGACTAAAAAGGGGGAGAAGTGATGTTGGAGATGTGGAGCTGTGAGGAGATGTATGTGTTGGTATAGCCGAACACAACTATTATTGAAGGAGATGTGCTTGTTGTATAACAGAATGCTGTTATGTTTACAGATGTCAAAGGGGATGTCTGATATGGTGCACATGTGTTGATGTTGAAGCAAATGTCAGAATGCTGTTCTGACTGTTACAGGTGTTGTGGTTATAGGTGCTGTTATTATCAAAGGAGATGTATGTGGTGCACAGATTTAGGGGGAGGAGAAGTACCCTTGTGCATGTGTGTATTACTAGTAGCTATAGCTAGTAATTGTGTTTGATTATGCTGCTGTTTAAACTGTTGTTTAACTGCTGATAGTTTTCTTGTGAACAAAAAGGATAGAAATATGTTTTAGCCAAAATATGCCAAAGGGGGAGTTTGTTGGTTCTAAGTGTTGGCAGCAATTTTGGTAAAACAAAGAGTGTTCACAAGATGTTATGTGTGATGTCTTAACATAAGATATCCTGTGTACCTGCTGGAGTTCAAGAACATGATCATGCAGGATTGTTTCAGAATCTCATAATGACATGGCATCTGATGATGTGTACCTGCTGGAGTTTAAATGGAAAACATAATTATGCAGGATTATTTCAGGATGTCATACATGATGTCATGACATCTGATGTTTTGTACCTGCTGGAACTTATAAAAGGAATTATGGAATTATGCAGGATTGTTCCAGGATGTCAGACCCGATGTCATGACATCCTGTACACATAACATTCAATATGAATATCTGGTGTTATGTGATTGCGCAATTAATGGCAATCTATGTATGATTGAAGATCTGATTTGCAGGCGCATTCAATCATTGATTACAACCTGATTTACTTATTTTCCAAGGAGATCTTACCAACTGTTATGAAAAGATTTAATTGGAAAATAGATATAGGGTTTTCAAGATGTCCAAGCCTTGGTGAAATCTTCTATAAAAAGGGACTTGGAGAACCTGATTGAAAACACAACCAATACTGAGCGAAATATTGAGAGAGAGCTAGGGTTTGTGTCTTGTTTAGTCGTGAGACTTGTAAGCCATTCAAGTCATCCTTTGATGATTGAATTGGTCTAATTTGTGGTTGTAATTTGTCACTCAAAGTTGTTAAGCAAGAGTGTGTGTCTACTTGATCAAAGCTGTGAAGCAAGATCAAATGTGTGTCTACTTGATCAAAGCTGTTAAGCAAGATCAAGTGCGTGTCTTCTTGATTGAAACTGTGAAGTAAAATCAAGAGTGTGTTATTGAAAAGTGTTTTCTTTTCTCAAGGGATTGTTGTTCAAAATCACAGGTGTGATTGTAGGGAAGTGAGTGGGTTCTCATATCTAAGAGTGCTTAGGTAGAAATTGCACGGGTAGAGATTAGGTGAGAAAGACTTTAACTTGTTGAAGGATACGAAGAGTCTTTGAACTGATCTATTTAGTGGATTTCCTTCCTGGCTTGATAGCCCCCAGACGTAGGTGAGTTGCACCGAACTGGGTTAACAATTGCTTGTGTCTTTTGCTTTACCATTCTGTATCTTTATCCCGTTTGTGTTACTCAGATATTAGTGTCGTGACATTACCTTCGACATCTCATATCTGATACCAGAATTTCATGAGAGAATTTGCAATTATTCTGATCTCACCGGCTTATTTATCATATAAATCATTTATCATATGCATCAACATACATTCACATGCATCAACATACATACAAAATGAAACAGTTATGGCCCCTAGCGCAATTGTTCTCCCAAGCTAATGAGAAAACCTAGGTTAACCTAATAACGATCTAAGCTTCTCCAAGCAAGATCTTCAAGGTTTTCCTCCTTTTATATTGTATTCTTCTCTTTCTTCATAATATTATATTACATAAAAGAAACTCGTTTTACATACGAGGGAGTGAGATGAGAAAAGAAGTTACATTAAGAGATTAAAAGAGAGGCACGACACACAGGTCATATTTTAAAATCCCAAAACAAAATAAAGGAAAACTAAGGACATAACCGATCACCACAAGATAATAATAATAAACACATTATTATTATTAATTTAAATTCTGTTAACTAAATAAACCAAATTAAATTTCGGAGACTGATCACACTACGCAGAGTTAGTCGGAGATTGCAGTATTTAAGTCTCTAAAATCTATGTACACCCTCAAAGTACCATTCTTCTTAATAACAGGTACAATATTGGCTAACCATTCGACGTACCTGGCTGTACGGATGAAGTTATAGTGAATAAGCCTTTCGACCTCCTCTTTGATCTTCGAGAGAATTGCAGGTGCAAATCGCCTTGGGTTCTGCTTGATAGGCTTTTTTCCAGGCTTGATTGGTAGCTTCAATTCGACCAGATCTCTACTCAAACCAGGCATCTCATCGTAATCCCACGCGAAACAGGTATTGAACTCCTTCAGCAACTAGATCACTTCGACTTTGAGTTGGGGGCTGATATTGGCACTAATGTAAGTTGGCCTTTTTGTCAATCCTTATCCCAAGTCTATTTCCTCAAGTGGATCTTAAGCCAACATCTTAATATTTGTTTCTAGCGGATCCTTTTCGAATCCCAAAGGCTCTTCATCATAGATGGCGTCGAGCCTCCGGCCTTGATCTTCATCCTGAATGTTATCAGGTGGCTATGGATAGAAGTCCTTTCTATGACCTATTTGATGGAACTCCTTGTTGTCTCTGACAACCATGTTTTTAACTTCAGCCTCCAAGGTCGATTGTTGTTTGTTTTCGGCTATGTAAGCCGAAATCCTTTTTAGAGCTTCAAACTTAGTCATCAACACTGAATTTGCTTCCCCAACTTGTGGGGTCAACTCCTGACGCTCCTAGATATCCAAAGTCATCTTTGCCTACCACCTCTTTATCCCAGTGAAAGCCATTGTTAGGGTGCAAATATAGGGAGCAGTTGGCATTGTCTTCTGGAGTAAATGCAAAATTGGCCTGGTCACACAAAACGATATTGGCCAAATGTTTGTCGAATTGGCGTCTATCGACATGGTTGATAGGAGTCTTGAAGTAACCTTGGTCTGCTTCTATATTCTCCACAATACCATCTAGATGCCATATTGAAGGAGAATAGCGATCCAAAATGAAGCGGAAATTAAAATTTTTCTCCTTTAGTGATCCTTACGAATGGGCATGATCAGTGATAGAATCATTACCTCTTGTGGCGATTGAAACCTTTGATGCAAATCTAAGGAGTGATCACGAACATTGAATGGTGACAACGCCTCTAATCAGTCCACACGAACGGATTCTTTCAATCTCAGTGCTAGCTGCTAAGAATGAAGGCTTTAAGTGAGAGAGAGAGAGAGAGAGAGAAACGAAATTTCAACTGAAAAAATTCTTCTACACAAGGGTTCTATTTATAGAACCACTTGTGTGAGTTGTAAGCTAAAAATACCACTTAAGTGTATGTAGCCCATATCTTATGATATGCCAAAATCACTTAAGCACGTGGTATCTTACCATATTTCGTATTCTACTTAAGTGCACCGTACCTTATGATGTTCTAGAATTCACTTAAGTGCATCGTATCTTACAATGTTCCTTATTTACTCTATCTCTCATCAATCTTTCCTTTTGCCCGTGACCCTGTCGGTTCTCATGACATTGGTAATTATATTAAATTACATATTTAACATAATAAACAATGAGCGATATCTAGCAACACATCACTGCTACGCAAGACACGAAAATGTCACGTGATCTGACAAATCCTTTTGTGATAATACTTATGTGTACAATTACCCTTTTGCCCTTATGTCTATATTGAACATAAGGCATACACCATGTTATCCTTGTCCAATTCAATATTGGGCCCTTAGACATTTATCATATTACGCAGGATGGACAAATTCCATCCAGGTCACTCATGTCCCTCAACATGCTTTGTGGAGTTCCCATCAACTGTCTTTATGGTCATCCAGTTATGGACAATGTTTGATCAGCAATAAGGCACTCGTCTCTACATTTAGGGTCCATAGTGGTTTCGGGTCGAAGGGTGGTATACACCACTATCACCATGAGAATAACTTATGACACTTTGCATAACATTCTTTATAGTATTCTCATAGCGGGTCAATCCAGTATAAATATTACTCTTAATATTCATACCTATGTTTAAGACTTGATAACTCCTTATCCATGATCCATGAGATGTGATCATCAGTCTCTATACATAATAGTCTTAATGCTTTAATGTTATCCCACTTTACAACAAAGCTCGACTACTGATACTTTAAGAATAGTGTCCTTATGTTTAATGGGATCTCATGATTAAGTCACACTTGATACATTAAACGGACTAGCTATTCTAGGGACTTTATTAAACAAACATAATAAAGAAAATTCCTTTTATTATTAATAAATAATTCGATACAAGTACCAAAAGTATTGACCTATAGGGCTTATACCAACACATATGATGATTCGTTGGTGCATTGAAGATGGCATAGCCCAACCCCATGTATCCATTCTCTTCCAAGTAACAAGTTATAGTTGACATTTGTCTCCACAATCATAAACATTATTGATCTGGTGACAGTTCCTACAGTTGACTCGACCTGGATTACACCAAGAGTGGAACCCACCTTTCCTTCATAATTGGAAAACACCATGTTGTGGGGTTTGGCATCTGTATCGTATTTGCCAATTTTTCTCAGCATGTTATGCGATATCAAATTCACCGTTGCACCGCAACCCACTAAGATTTTATTAATCGGGACATCTTCGATCTTCCCAGTAATAAAGTGAGGCTTAAGATGACTCTTCATAGCCTCATCGGTTCTCTCGAAGAAGGCATTCTGCTCCTCCATGCAACCATTGTTCATCATATAATAGCATACTGTCTTGTAAGCAACCATTTCTCTTTCTGTATTGCTGTCAGTATCTTTGACCTCTGTTATTTGGTCGAACTCCCTCGGCATCACTGATACCACACCGACTAAGATATCCAATGAAGCTTCTGACCCATAGTCAAAGTTATCCGTCAACATTTCGTCTTCTGTAGCAATTCGATCAATTTTCTCTTTGTCCGCTTCTGCTGGAGTATTAAACTTTCCTTTGTCAAGGCTTAAGTGCTCATTTTTTCTTGTAGGCACATTGGTGTTGGACTCAGCTTTTTCCTTTTCGCCAGCATCCCATTGTGCTTTCCTCCTTCTCTGTTCCCTTCTCCATTGAGACCTTGTCATGGGATTTTATCCCTTGTAGTTTTCAGAGATATATGATGTTTTTATGTCAGCCTGGAACTCCTTACAGTATGTTAATGACAAACCTCTATCTACCTCGAAGTTCTGCCATTTTCCCTGACCGCATTTTTTGCCATCGACTGGCTTCACCCAACTTCCATTTGCAGCCTCGGCGTTGGGTTTGAAGGAGACGGGTATGACCGTAAGACCCCTTCATTTTGTTTCATCAAGCTTTACCATAGGCCTCCTTGGATCGTAATATCTTCTTGGGTCAAAATCCTTTATGGGCTGGAAAGCTTGTTGATCTTCGGGGGCTCCCTGGCACCCTGATAACACTGAAATTTACCGTATTTTCGACTCCGATTTCACATGCATTCTAGTTGTTTTATTGTTATTTTGTTGTGTTATTGCTATGTTTTCCTTTATTTTCAGGTTTTTACTTTAATCGGAGCCCCGATTGAGAAAAGGAGTGAAAAAGAGCTAAAAACCCTAAAATTCAGCATTTTGTACTTGTGGCCTACCCCATGGCTGGCGCCATAGACCCTGCCATGACGTGTCCAAGCTCAACTTCCCTCAACTTCCACGTTCCCCACTACTTCCACTAAGGCGCCTCAGATTGGCCTTGTGGCGGGCGCCATGGCCTTGTGGCGGGCGCCACAAGAGGAAAAGCTTTCCCTCCCATTTTCAAGTTGAAGGGCATCCTTGTCATTTCCATCTTTTTACTTGCTTATAAATAGAAACTCGAAATCACTTTTACAATCATCCAAACTTAGAACAGAGGCAAACTCAGAGCAACTTAGTTTTACTTAGGCATATATTCAGTATTTTAAAGTGGTAATCGCTTCGCATTGGAGTGTTACCACAATTGTGTAATCAAGTCTGTGATAGAGTCTGTAATCGAGTTTGGAGCACTTTGGAAGGAAGTTAATCCTGCCGCCATTTTCATTTCCGCTTTGCAATTTATTCAACCCTCCGATTGGAGCAGGTTTTTATTACTTGTCTTTATCTTATTTATTTTCTCGCACTCGCTTTAAATTATTTATTTCCTCGCACTCGCTTTAAGTTATTTATTTCCTCGCACTCGCTTTAAATTATTTATTTCCTCGCACTCGCTTTAAATTATTTATTTCCTCGCACTCGCTTTACTTTATTTATTTCCTCGCACTCGCTTTACTTTATTTATTTCTCGCACTCGCAATACCAATATTTACTTTCCGCACTCACACTACTTTTATTTACTTTAATGCACTTTTACTTTACCATGTCTAACTAAATCTATAAGGTTAGAATGTAAGGATCGTAATTGAACTGATAATCCGTACAATTGTTCGTAGAACCACTTAAGGGCTATTTTAACTTTCAACTTAAGTTTTCCCGCACTTCAACTCCGTTGGGTAAGATCGAAAGCCGTCCAACGTCTATCTAAACTTAATTGTTTTTAACTATTTCAAAAACAGCGAAAGCGCTTTGTTTAGTTCATTAGGAGTTTTTAACTTAAGAAGAAAAGAGATTTTAAA